>NC_081555.1:110910370-111584205 GCF_963082655.1 Stomoxys calcitrans | reverse complement strand
GCATGTTGAGTTGTGTTATGACTAGAGATGGGCGATACCCAAAAGGTATTTACTCCCTAAATTGTTAAATACCAGGGAATTTGCCGGAATTTGGAACTCATTGTTTAAAATTTCACCAAATTGGATGAAAAATGCTCCTTTTATGGGCTCAATACTCTATATCGGGAGATCGGTCTATAAAGCAGCTATATCCAAATATGGGCCGATCTGGACAATATTCAGCCAATCTGGACAATATTCCAAATTTCATTGAAATAGGATGAAAATTGCTCCTTTTATAGGCTCATTACACAATATCAGGAGATCGGTCTATATGGCAGCTATATTCAAATATGGTCCGATCTGTAGTACATTTGACAGGAATGGGTAGAGGTCCACCAGAACACACTTTGCCAAATTTCACCGAATTCGGGTAATAAATGGATCTGTCATGGCCTCAATACCCAATATCGGAAGATGGGGAGGTCAGTCTAAGGGCAGTTATATCCAAATATAGTCCGATCTGAACCGCACTTCACAGAAATGAATAGGGGTCTACCAGAACTCACTGTGCCAAATTTCATCAAAATCGAATGAAAAATTACCAATTTATTGCCTCAAGACTTTAAGTCTGGAGATCGGTCTATATAGCGACTATATAAAACTAAAATCCGACTTCATGAGATCAGAAGGTCAGGTTTATATACAAAGAATACGAAATCATCAAAAATTGCTTGAAAAAATTTTGTATACCCAAGATATCTGCATAATTATAAATACCCAAATAAATATTCAAAAAAGGTATTTATTGGGTATTTACCCAATAAATACCCAAGTGTTGGGTATTTACCCGGTAGAAACCCATCTCTAGTTATGACCGATCTCCCGATTTATCTTCTTTCTTTCTATCTGAAATTAGGTGTGGGATGGCAATGTGGTAGATTCCCAAAATTCGGCCCGGCCGAACTTAGCACGCTTTAATTTGTTTAACTTTACTTAACGTAGTCGTAACGTAAAATCAATTCGACAGACAATTTGCAACTAGAACAAATAACTCAATGCCAATTGCCACCTTCAAAATGTGTTCGGGCTAAAATGTGTTTCCTTGTTTAATTATGCGTGTACCGAAAATAGTATTCTATGATTATATGCGTTCTTCTGGTCAGAGTAGTCGTATCGTTTCCGATCAAATATAGCAACTTACCCATCGGCTCCTACTGCCTTGTTGTCCTTTAGCAGTGTTAAAGTTACTCTTGCCTCATTCTGGCCAGGCGGTATTCATTTTATGCCGTCATCAAAAATTCCGATTCCGATGCTTGGAATCAAGGTATCGCTATCGGATACCAAAAGAAAATTAAGGAAAAACATTTGACACAAGGGTATTGTTAATGAATACGTCATAGCTCAAAACAAGAAAAAGCGTGCTTAGTTCGGCCGGGCCGAGTCTTATACACCCTCCAACATGGATCGCATTTGTTAAGTTCTTTGCCCGGTATCTCTTTATAGGCAAACAAAGGATAACGGATACAATTTTCCATGCTAGCAAAGCTATACCAAGTTATGCACCGATTCAGATCATACTTGGTTTGGATATTGGAGACTATAGTGAAAGTCTTTGAGCAAAATTTCAGCCAAATCGAATAAGAACCGGGAGATTGGTTTATATGGGAGCTATATCAGGTTATAAACTGATTTAGACATTGTTGTTGGAAGACAAAAAAAAAGTACTTCATGCAAATTGCAGCTTAATCGGATAATATTGGGTTGCCCAAAAAGTAATTGCGGATTTTTTAAAAGAAAGTAAATGCATTTTTAATAAAACTTAGAATGAACTTTAATCAAATATACTTTTTTTACACTTTTTTTCTAAAGCAAGCTAAAAGTAACAGCTGATAGCTGACAGAAGAACGAATGCAATTACAGAGTCACAAGCTGTGAAAAAATTTGTCAACGCCGACTATATGAAAAATCCGCAATTACTTTTTGGGCAACCCAATAATTGCGAACTCTAGGAGCTGAAAAAGTCAAAATCTCAGATCGGCTTATATGACCGCTATATCAGGTTATGAACCGATTTAGACCATGGTGGGCACAGTTATTGGAAGTCATAACAAAACACCTCGCGCAAAATTTTAGCCAGATCGGATGAGAATGGCGCAATATAGAGGCTTAAGAAGTCAAGACCCCCGATCGGTTTTTATGGCAGCTATATCAGATTATGATTCCATTTGAACCACACTTAGCACAGTTGTTGGAAGTCATAACAAAACATGTCATACAAAATTTCAGCCAAAACAGATAAGATTTGCGCCCTCTGGAGGCTCAAGAAGTCAAGATCCGAGATCGGTTTATATGGCAGCTAAACCAAAACTTGGCCACCGGAGCGCACCTATGATGCTTAACGCCTGGGTCCGATTCCTGGCGAGGCCATCAGAAAAAATTTTTAGCGGTGGTTTTCTCCCCCTAATGCTGGCAACATTTGTGAGGTACTATGCCATGTAAAACTCCTCTCCAAAAAGGTTTCGCACTGCGGCACGCCATTCGGACTCGGCTATAAAAAGGAGGTCCCTTATCATTGAGCTTAAACTTGAATCGGACTACACTCATTGATATTTGAGAAGTTTGCCCCTGTTCCTTAGTGGAATGTTCATGGGCAAAATTTGCATTTGCATACCAAAACTTTGACATATTTGGCCCATTTTCAATACCTACCGGCCTGCGTGCTTTCGACAGACATACATTGCTAAATCGACTTAGAACGTCGAATCGATCAAGAATATATATACTTTGTTAGGTCTTAGATCAATATTTCGATGAGTTATAAACAAAATGACGAAATGACTATACCCCCTCCTAAGGTGGAGGTATAAAAATAGTATATCGGCTTAAAATCCATGGCCAAAAGTCCATAAAATTGGCTCTAGATTTATTTTTACCACCTCCGTTTCTAAAAAAGGATTATGATAAAGGTGAATACCGAAAGAAAACAAAAGTTTGTACCCTTATAGCTCGATCTAGCCATTTCCGAACATCTGTCCGTCCGTATGTCAAAATCAAGATACCGTTTGAAGTTATCAGCTTGAATTTTGCCACAGCTACATTTTATCAATGAAGGTCATTAAAATGCCACCGCAAAGTTTATAAATCGATACAGTCCCCATTAAAACTCATTCCCTTCCCGATTAGATTTTTTGAGTACGCGTGTCGTGGTAGTCGTCGAAAAACCGATTTTATCCAATTGAATAGGCTTCGTCTATAGGACAAAAAGTGTCTGTACCAAATTCCAAGACCATTGGATGAAAATTTCGACCTGTACTTTGTACACAAATTAAATCAAAAAGTGATTCTGAGTAATTTATAATACCCTGTTCCACAGTAGGTATGAAGGGTATAAAAAATAATATTTAATTCATTTCAATAAAGTACTGAATGCATCGGCCGGGAATCGAACCCGGGCCGCCCGCGTGGCAGGCGAGCATTCTACCACTGAACCACCGATGCTTATACGTTGCTTTCTTTAACATGCATAACTCATGATGGCAAAATTTTAAATTTAATTTTCTTTCAACCCATTTATTTATTTATAGCTCAAGTACGAGCATCTTCAACTCGGCTTAAATGCATGAATATTTATAAGAAGTGAAATTGGGTCATCTTATATGGCCTCTGCATTTAAAACTAAAAAATTGTAAATTTACATTATACAAATCACTTATCACCTAATTCAAGTGTTGTTTGAAGCTTTAGATGGCAACATATTTTCAAAAATGAATAAAAAGAAGTAACAAGGCATTTTAGTTCGGCCGGGCCGAACTTTGGATACCCACCACCTCGGGTATATATGTAAACTCCCTTTCGTCACAATCCGGTGAAAATTGGATAACTTATGGACCCAAATTGAGTGATCTAATAAATATAAGTCACTGTTCAATTCTGAAGAGATCGGTCTATATGGCAGCTATATCTAAATACAGTTCGATCTTAACCATATTAAGACCGGATACCGGGAGGCTCAAAACAACTCACTGTTTCAAATTTCAGCGAAATCAGATAATAAATATAGCTTTTAAGGCCTTCGAGCCCCTTATCGGCAGATCGGTCTACGTAACAGCTATATCTAAATATAGTTCGATCTGAACCATATTAAGGTCGGATGTCGGAAGGTTAAAAAAAATCACCGTTTTAAATTACATGACAGCTATATCTAAATATAGTCCGATTTGAACCACATTTAAGTCCGATTTTGAGAGGCCTAAAACTACTCGGGAGATCAGTCTATATGGCAGTTCTATCCATATATAGGCCGATATAAACCATGTTTAGGTCAGATGTCGAGAGGCCTAAAACTACAAACTGTTTCATATTTTAGCGAAATCGGATAAAAAATAAAGCATTTCTGGGCATTAGACCCTTTATCGGCAGATCGATCTAAATAGCAGCTATATCCAAATATGGTCCGATTTGGCCCATTGATGGTGGGTATAAAAATCATTGAAAAATGTAGATGTAGATCAAATATAAATGTAGATCATCCTCGACGTATCTGCTGCAAAAGAAATATTTAGTTAAAGGAACCGCTTGTAAGGGATTAAGAATTCAAATCTGGAGATCGTTTTAAATGAGAACTATATCAGGTTATATACCGATTTGGACCATACTTGGCACAGTTGTTGGAAGTCATAAGATCAAATAAAAATTACGGCTTGTAAGGGCTCAAGAAGTCAAATCGGGAGATCGGTTTATATGGGAGCTATATCTGAACCGATATTATCCATTTGCAATCCCCGACGACCCACATCAATATTAAGTATATGTGCAAAATTTCAAGCGGCTAGATGGACAGACTTGGCTAGATCGAATCAGAACGTCGAGACGATCAACAATATATATACTTTATGGGGTCTTAGACGAATATTTCGAGGTGTTACAAACGGAATGACTAAATTAGTATACCCCCATCCTATGGTGGTAGGTATAAAAACATACATTTACCCCTGGTGTATTGTCTGCTCATAAATGTATTATGTCTGATAATAGTTTTAGTAACACAAAAACAAACCTTCATGCATCCAATACTCCCATTAGAGTGACTATCTTCTCTTTGTCACTTAAATAGTTTATGAAATAAATTTTTCTTTTTTATGAAGTGTCTACATATGAGGAAATAAATATTTGTTTTAGTTTGGAGAGTATAAATTTTTATAATTGAAATATATATGTTTAAAAAAGGTAACTTGCATCGGCCGGGAATCGAACCCGGGCCGCCCGCGTGGCAGGCGAGCATTCTACCACTGAACCACCGATGCTTATAAAAATAGACTGCTACAAATATGTGAAGCAGCTAAAATAGACAACAAAAGTACAAAAAAAAACAAAAGATTTCACACTTCTGTCTTTAACAATTTGTTTTTATTTCTTAAGCACACATCTAGTTTTGGGTTAATGGTATTTAATATGTTAATAAATATGTTCAAATATTTGTACATATTAAGCTTAACATTTTAAGTAAAATATATATACAAACTTGCAAATGAAAGCTAACAATAGGATCACAGTGACCTTATACAAAAAATCAAGAAAAAAAAATCATTTGGATTGCCTTCATTTTCATTTTCATTTTCCTCATTCCTATTGTGCCTAAATCTACACGGGAAATTTGTTAAACAGTTTTGGAAATTCACATTTACACACTAGAATAAATTTTTTATAAGATTCAAAAAAATTTTATATAGAACTCTCAACAAAAATATTATGCTGCATCGGCCGGGAATCGAACCCGGGCCGCCCGCGTGGCAGGCGAGCATTCTACCACTGAACCACCGATGCTTATACAATACATTTTGTTTAATACTCGCCACTCTTCATTATATTTATAAGACAATGTAGATTTTTTATAAACTCATATCATTTTTTTTAGACAATTTAGTTCACATAGAAAATCAGTTCTCAAGACTCTTATCACTTCAACTCTATTAACTCTTGCATTTTTAATTGTGCCCAATGACCATGTGGACACTTGAATACTTGTTTTTGTATTTCTTCATGTTTTGGAAAGGCAATCATAGCTAAAACCGATTGTGTTTTGATGTGCACAAATAAATGATTGACATATTAAATGACTGCCACAAATGGGATTTTTAATTTCATGGAATCCAAACAATTGACATAAAAGTTCAAATATTACACATTACCTCTCAAATACTTTAAATTTTCAAAATCTTTACATGCACACATTCCTATATGCGTTAAAAATTATCGAAGGTAGTAAATAATTTTATGAAATCCATTTATCAAATTAAATAGTAACATTTCTTCGAACACATTTGAGTAAAATATTCTGCCTGCATCGGCCGGGAATCGAACCCGGGCCGCCCGCGTGGCAGGCGAGCATTCTACCACTGAACCACCGATGCTTATGAAGTTACAAGAAAATTACATCCACTTTCAACTTGTGTCCAATATTGAAGTCATGAAATAACTCTTAGTAAAAAGTACTGACCGTAGTTCATTTTGGCAAAACTACTATTTAACCCCTTATAGCTCTCAGACTATAAAACACCTTTCATATGCAAACAAACCCACCCACGCCACCATTTTTATAAGTGTTTTTAAACTGATCAAACTAAGATTAAAAACTTTACGTTGCATCGGCCGGGAATCGAACCCGGGCCGCCCGCGTGGCAGGCGAGCATTCTACCACTGAACCACCGATGCTTATGGAGCTACAAGAATATAATATCCACCTTTAACTTGTGTACAATATTGAAGTCATAAAAAACTCTTAGTAAAAAGTACTGGCCGTACTTCATTTTGGTAAAACCACTATTTAAACCCTTATAGCTCTTGGACTATAAAAACCCTTTTATATATCAACCCATTCATGCCGCCGTTCTTTTAAGTGTTAAATCTAAGATCAAAAATTTTTCATTGCATCGGCCGGGAATCGAACCCGGGCCGCCCGCGTGGCAGGCGAGCATTCTACCACTGAACCACCGATGCTTATGGAGCAACGAGAAAATAATATTCAACTTCTATCCAATATTGAAGTCATTAATGAACTATTAGCAAAAAGCACTGATCATTTTGGCAAAACCACTATTTAACCCAACATAACTCTTAGACTATTAAAACTTTCATAATCGAACCCGGGCCGCCCGCGTGGCAGGCTAGCATTCTACCACTGAACCACCGATGCTTATGGAGCTACAAGAAAATGATATCCACCTTCAACTTCTGTCCAATATTGAAGTCACAAAAAAACTCTTGGTGAAAAGTACTGACCGTTGTTCATTTTGGCAAAACCACTATTTAACCCCTTATAGCTCTTAGACTATAAAAACCCTTTCACATATAAAACCATTTGCCACTATTCTTTAAGTGTTTTAAACTGATCAATCTAAGATCAAAAATTTTACATTGCATCGGCCGGGAATCGAACCCGGGCCGCCCGCGTGGCAGGCGAGCATTCTACCACTGAACCACCGATGCTTATAAAAATAGATGGATTCGCTTTCAACATCATTGAGATTATTAACAATTTAATAGTAAGGAAAAATATATAAACTTTAGAGTTTATTTTACCTCTGTGCCAAAATGTCATTAAGACATCCACCCTTATATATAAGCTTTTTTGACATAGTAGGGTAAGTTATCCAATATTGATAGAGATCATATTTTCAAGTAATTTCTTTGTCTTGTCTAGCCTTAAATATTTTTAACATCTTGAACTTAAACTTTTTTTAAAAAGTTTTAATTGCATCGGCCGGGAATCGAACCCGGGCCGCCCGCGTGGCAGGCGAGCATTCTACCACTGAACCACCGATGCTTATGAAAGCAGTTCGTTAAATGCTGAAAATTGGCAATCGAATAGAAATATAAGTTACACTGTATCAGTCGTAGATCGGCTATATATCTCATATAGCCTAGACAGAATGAGTAACAATGATCCGATTTAAGAGTTAGCGGTTGCCCGCTGAACTATTTGAGACCGTAGGTGACACGCTAATAAGGCGCATCCATCAGCTCGTCTGCTAGAAGAACGCATACCCGATGATTAGAACCTCAGGCTATTATGTCCGGTACACTTATATATGTCCGGTAAACTTATAAAAGAAACTATTAACTCCAATTTAGACGAAAAGCTCAAATCGCTACCTACGAAAGCAGACATAGAAGACATAAAATGCGAGATAATTGCTATCAGCACTGATATAAATGCACTGAAGTCAGAGAATCAGAGTCTGAAAGAAGAGCTAAGTAAAGTGAAAATAGAAAATAGTCAGTATAAAAAGGATATTACTTGGCTAGAAAATCAAATCAGGTCAAGTAAGTTATTTATTAAAGGCCTACCAAGTGCAAAAAATCCAAAAGAAGAGGTGCAAAAACTGTTCAGAGAAAAATTAAACGTAACGGCAAGTACGAAAAATGTCCGCAAAGTTTTTGACCGTAACGGAAAAATGGCAGTTATAGCCGAACTTGAGAACGAAGATGCTCTACAACAGATATTTCGAAATACAAAAAAAATTGTCGGGCTCTGATATCTCTATTGAACGTGATATGATACCAAACAAGCAACAGCACAAAAAGACTTTTCTTATTCTTCGAAAACAAATTTTAGCGGTTAGCAAACAGCATAAAGTTGTTGTAAGAGAAGACAAGCTAAAAATAAAAGACCGTTGGTTTAAATGGAATTCCGATCACAAACTTGTATCTGGCAACGCTGATGGAGAAAAAGAACTTGTCAAATTATATGGGGAGGATATAAAAACTATTTGTTTAAATTATTATCAACTTAATGATGATTCGTATCCAAAAAACTAATAAATAATTCACAAGCGATTAAACCGTATAATATTTCGATTTTATCGTACAACATTAATGGCCTAGAAAATAAGTATTTGTACCCAACTTTTTTTCAATATATCAAACAATTTGAGATTCTTATATTATTGGAAACGCACCTTGAACCGAACAAAATAGAAAGAGCAAAATCATATTTCAGCGGGTTTGATTTATTTTTTAAGCATGCGACACGCATTCATAGATACGGCAGAGCAATTGGAGGCTGTTTGATCGGTATAAGCAAACATCTACACGATACTGGTATTTCGTATGAAGTTATTGATATAGGGGAAACCCCGCTTTTAAAATTGTACACAATGGAAAATACTTACAGCGTAATACCTCAATACTTAAGACCTGCCAATTGGGACAATGACTTTGAAAAACTGGCAAAGTAGACATAGAAATACAAAACCCTATACTCATAGGTGATTTTAATGTCCGAATCGGAGAAACAAACCAGAATATCGGAGAAATATATAAAATTAGCTTTTGCTCAGGATATGATTGCAGAAAATCAAGAGATAAAACTGTAAATCAAAAAGGTGTTAAATTTATACAACTATGTGATAATTATAACATGCTTATTTTGAATGGAATAACGAAGGGTGATGAGGATGGAAAATTGACATACATTACGACATTGGGTGAGTCAGTAAACGAAATATGCGCGGTATCTAAGGAAATTTTGGGAAAGATTGAAGAGTTCAGAGTGGAAGATAAAGTATGGTCAGATCATTTCCCTATCCTGACGAAAATAAATATTGAACCCACTTCACGAACGGGGGAAAAGATGTCTCTATTGGCAAAATTGATATGGAAAGATGAAAAAAAGGATAATTATCAAAGAAAGATAAATGAAAGTATACGTAATATCGCTGGTGTAAATCACATCAACCTCAACGATATTAACCAAATAATAGTGAAATCCGCTTCAAAATTGATTAATCACAAAAAGCCTTTTGAGCCGAAAAATAAATGGTACAACAAAAACTGTAATAATGCAAGAATGAAAAGTTTTAAGCTCTTAAATGTGTACAGGACAACAAGGAATTTGGAAGACAAGAGACGATATATAGTCGCACAAAAAGAGTACAAAACTGTATGCAGTACCAATAAATCCGTGTATTACAATACAATAGCCAACAAATTAAATAACATCAAAAACTCCAAAGAATGGTGGAAAATGGCGAAAGAAATTCGTAACCAATGTAACCTCGTGGGCTCAAATATTACCCCAGATGCCTTTAAATCCTACTATGAAAACTTATTAAATAAATCTCAAGAGACCACTCTTATTCACTATGCTCCCCCTTATAAAAATGATATGGATCTCGATAGGCACTTTACGATGTCGGAACTGCAGAAAATGCTAGTGAAAGTTAAAAGAAATAAGGCACCCGGCGAGGATAGGATACCATATGAGTTCTTCATAAACGGCACCGAAGAGTTTAATAGTCTGCTGTTAAGAATATACAATACCATTTATTCGAGTGGGGAAATTGATCCTGTATTCACAAAAACTATTATTTACCCAATTCATAAGAAAGGTGATCTAAACGAGCCGTCAAACTACAGGGGCATTTCATTTATGAATTGTGTGGCGAAGTTATTTATGGATCTTATAAATGAAAGGCTATATAATTGGGTTGAAAACTATCAAATTCTTACAGAATACCAAGCTGGATTCCGGAAAAATTATTCAACGGTTGATAATATATACAATCTGGCCTCGATCGTCCACTTGAAATTGGCAGAGAGGAAAAAAGTATATTGTTTTTTTATCGATTTCAAGGCAGCTTTTGACAATATATCAAGGCAAGCCCTTATATATAAACTATTTAGAATGGGTGTATCATATAAAATGGTCTCAATAATAGAGAAAATATACAGCAACACGCAGTCAGCAGTATGGAACGGCAGGAAGCTATCTGAATACTTCGAAACAACCAAAGGCGTAAAACAAGGATGTCTTTTATCGCCGTTATTATTTGCCCTCTATGTAAATGACCTGCACTAGTTCATCGAAGGTGGTTTGTTTGTGGAAAATATTAACATCCGACTTCTCTTGTATGCAGATGATATCGTTTTCCTAGCAGATGACATAAAAGTACTACAGAAAATGATAGATAATCTGGAAATATACTGCAAAATGTGGAGTTTGGAAGTAAACCTAGCTAAATCCGAAATTATGGTCTTTAGAAATGGAGGAAAATTAAGCAAATACGAAAGGTGGATGTACAACGGCAGAGAAATTAAGATCTCCAACGAGTTCAAATATCTAGGGGTAGTCTTTACTCCGAAAATGAAGTTCAACAAACATGTACAAACCAGAAACAATGAAGCAAAAAACGCTATTAATGCCACATGGAACCAATTCATTGGAAGAGCAGATATAGATATGAATTCTAAATGGAAATTATTTTTAGCCGTTTGTAGATCTATACAAACATATGCTGCCGAAATTTGGGGTTTTTCACACTTCGAAGAGATTAATGCACTCCAAGGATATTTTCTGAAGCGAATACTTAGGGTACCAAGTTTTACACCAAATTATGTACTAATGCTGGAAACGGAAGTAGAAGACTCACAAATATACACGCTGGGAAAACATTTAAACTATTTGGGGCGAATTTTGTATTACTATACACAAAACAGGCTCCCAAATCAACTATCGGAGATTATATACCAAAAAAATATATTTTGGGTAACAGAATTAAAAGACTTATCTCGAAGCCTACACGTTCAATGGCCACAAACGATGTCTTCACAAGGCAATTGGAACACTTTCTGCAATGATTTATTAAGTGGTATGAAACAACGATTGCATGAAGAAAGACTGTATAGAAAACAATTCAGCCAGAGCTGGCGGATATATAGATATTTAAACCCAAGCAGATCCCATCTTTACCTAAACAGAAAGTACTCTCAAGCGGAAATCGTGTGGATATTTAAAGCGCGCAGTGGATTGATCCCTCTAGGGTGTAACAGTTTTGATCCCGATGTCTTAAATAAAGAATGTAAATTGTGTAACATGCATGAAATTGAAACAATGCAACATTTTCTGGGCATCTGTCCTATACTTCGGGAATTTAGAATATATCATTCGGAAAGCCGATATTGAACGATGAGGAAATAATCAACATTCTTGATGGTACACTAGAAGAAAATTGGCACAAATTAATAAATTATCTCGAAATGAGCTATAAATATAGGCAACTTTTAATAAATGAATTCAATTAAATAAGCAAATGCTTATATAATGCGACAGACGTATTTTACATTGTCGCTAAGTTATAAAAAAAAATTACTTCTTAGAATTGTAAAAAAGAAATGTATTTTTATGAAAATATTCAATAAAGAAGTTTACTACTACTACTACTACTATGTCCGGTACACAATCAAGTAGACAAGGTAGAATGTGGCAATAACAAATTTGGCCATGAACATTCTATTATTAAGGAATAGGGATAAACTTCTCACATATCAATGAGTGCTGTCCGATTCACGTTCAAACTCAACGATAAGGGACCTCCTTTTTATAGCGGAATCCGAACGACATGCCGCAGTCCATACCAAATTGTACAGTACCTCACAAATGTCGTCTGCATTAGGAGGGGAAAACCACCGTTGAAAATTGTTTTTGATGTTCCCGTCCGGATTCGAACCCTTGCGTTCATCGTCATGAGTGCACTTGTTAACCTCTGCACTACAGTGACCTCCAGAATGTGTCAACTACAGAGGAATAAGTTTCCTCCCGCATATATCGCATACAAGATACGCTAGAGCATACTGTGTGATAGATAAAAATCTAAAGTCAATTGGGGCCTATCAATGCGGCTTTGGTCTTGTTGAATTCATTAAAGACCAAATATTCACACTGCGCCAAATTCTGGAAAAGGCACTAGAAGGACATCTCAACCCTTAACATCTCTTCATTGACTACAAACCCGATTTCGACCAGCCCTATGCGTTCAGAGGTATTTCAAGCCATGCCTGAGTTAAGCATCCCTAGGAAATTGATACGACTATGTAGGTGACACTATCTCATACACGTCCTGTGTAAGAATAGGAAAGAACCTCTCCGAACTGTTCAATGGCAAACGAGGTTTCAGACAGAAAGATTATACGAGATGGGGATGTGAATGAGCATTGCACACTACGCACAAGGAACACACGATCCGACGAATCCCGACGGCATCGATATTATGTGTCAGTCATCAATTAAAGTGTGTCTGACAGTAAAATGGTATAAATAAAAGTTGCACTATAAAAGTCACTGATAGTACCAGTTTTGTTATATAGTCGGCCTAATGTTTTCTTGTTCCATAGGCCATTTTCGAGTTTTTTGAGTTAAGATAATTTTATGTGACACTACCTTTGAGAATATCCGAGAAAATGTCACGTATCTGATATAGTTTTCAAAAGGTGTAAATATGGCAAATATGTGCTATTGCAACGCAAACTGCAAAACGAGGTGGTACTTGGAGTGTTTGAGAGAAAGATGCTTCGCAAGGTGTCTGAGCCAATCTGCGTTGATGGAAAATATCGGAAATTTGTTTCCTTATCATAATAATTTGTTTCCTTACTTATTTTAAAACAAAACCACTAAGGAAAGGCAAAATTCGGGTAGTGCCGACTGTATGATACCCTACCTTACCCTATAAGTACAATGTGGGAGCTATATCCAAATCTGAACTAAGTTTGATGGACCTTGGCGGATGTTTTTAAATGGGTTATTAAATAATCCCTATCTAATTTGTAAATATCTAAATATATTTTTATATCCTCCACCATAGGATGGGGGGTATGCTAATTTCATCATTCTGTTTGTAACTACTCGAAATTTTCGTCTGAGACCCCATAAAGTATATATATTCTTGATCGTCGCGACATTTTATATCGATCTAGCCATGCCCTTCCGTCCGACCGTCCGTCTGTCTGTCGAAAGCTCGCTAACTTCCGAAGGAGAAAAGGTAGCCGCTTGAAATTTTGCACAAATACTTCTTATTAGTGTAGGTCGGGTGGTATTGTAAATGGGCCATATCGGTCCATGTTTTGATATAGCTGCCATATAAACCGATCTTGGGTCTTGACTTCTTGAGCCTCTAGAGTGCGCAATTCTTATCCGATTGGAATGAAATTTTGCACGACGCGTTTTGTTATGATACCCAACAACTGTGCAACGTATGGTTCAAATCGGTCCATAACCTGATATAGCTGCCATATAAACCGATCTTGGGTCTTGACTTCTTGAGCCTCAAGAGTGAGCAATTCTTATCCGATTGGAATGAAATATTGCACGACGTGTTTTGTTATGATATCCAACAACTGTGCCAAGTATGGTCCTAATCGGTCCATAACCTGAAATAGCTGTCATTTAAACCGATCTTGGGTCTTGACTTCTTGAGCATCTAGAGGGCGCAATTCTTATCCGATTTGAATGAATTTTTGCACGAAGTATTTTATTATGATATTCAACAACTGTGCCAAGTATGGTTCTAATCGGTTCATAACCTGATATAGCTGTCATATAAACGGATGTGGGGACTTGACTTCTTAAGCTTCTAGAGGGCGCAATTCCCATCCGATTTGGCCAAAATTTTGCATGACGTATTTTATTCTTACTTTCAACAACTGTGTCAAATAAAGTTCAAATCGGTTCATAACCTGATATATCTGCCATATAAACCGATCTGGGATCTTTCCTTCTTGAGCCTCAAGAGGTCGCAATTATTATCCGATTTGCCTGATTTGCCGATTTTGTACGACGCATCCTCTCATGACCATCAACATACGTGTTTAATATGGTCTGAATCGGTCTATAGTCCGATACAGCTCCCATATAAATCGATCTCTCTAATTTACTTCTTGAGCCCCCAAAGGGCGCAATTCTTATTCGAATTTGCTGACATTTTACACAGGTCTCCAACATATAATTTAATTTTTGGCCAAACCGGACCATATCTTGATATCGCTCTAATATCAGAGCAAATCTTTTCTTATATCCTTTTTTGCCTAAGAAGAAATGCCGGGCAAAGAACTCGACAAATGCGATCCATGGTGGAGGGTATATAAGATTCGGCCCGGCCGAACTTAGCACGCTTTTACTTGTTTTATTCTGCATATCTAAATCTGAACCGATTTCGAGCAAACTTCTCAGATATTTTGGTAGTCTTCGAGGCAAGCGTTGTGCAAAATTTGGCAAGATTGGTCAATAAATACGCTTGCAGTGGCTCTAGAAGTGAAAATCGAGCGATTTACATATATGGCAGCTATATATAATCTGAACCGATTTCCATGAAAATCACCAGTAATGTCGGGAGTCAAAAGAAAATCCTTCCTGCCAAATTTCGAGAGAATCGTTTAGCTAATGGCCATTTTATTGCCTTATTACGGGCGAATATATTGTATTCATGGGAGCAATATCCAAATCTGAAAAAAAATTTTTCCAATTTCAATAGGCCTCGTATCTAAGCCAAAAACCATGCCTGTACCAAATTTTGAGACGAGCGGATGAAAACTGTGACCTGTACTATGTGCACAAATTAACATGGACAGACGGAAAGGCAGACAAACGGACATAGCTAAACCAAATCAGAAAATTATTCTGAGTCGATCGGTATACTTATCTATCTCTCTTCCTTCTGGCTGTTACAAATGCACTAAGTTATAATACACTGTACCACAGAAGTGGTGTAGGGTATAATGAGACGGTATCAGATAGTACACTCAGAGAAATTTGTTAGTAAAAACAGCAAAAATGTAAAAACAAAACAGCAGAAAGTCTGGTGGAAATGGGACAGCAGTAATTTGTTGCTGAAACAACAAACAATTTCTGCTGCTTTCAAATGGTGAAAAGTTAAAAACAGCTCAAAAATTTCATAAGTAATTCAAAAATGTTTATATTCCATCTTATTTTCCAATTTATAAAGCATATAACGTAAAATTTTTTCCATTTTTTTACAATTGGTTAATTTTTGAACGAATTTAAATAACAGCAAAAAGAATAACTACTGCTGTTACAGTTTTGCTTTTAAACAAAATTAAAGCCTAAAATTGGCAAATTTTTTGTTAACATATAGCAAATGCCTAGAGATGGGCGATGGGTAAATACCCAAAAGGTATTAACCCGGTTAATTGGGTAAAAACCCGGGTATTTACCCATTTATACCCAAAAGCTGGGTATTTATAATTTTGCAGATATCTTGGGTATATAAAATTTTGCCAAAAATTGTTCTTTGTATTGTATATAACCTGATCTTCAGATCTCATAAAATTGGATTTTGGTTATATATAGCCACTATATAGACCGATCTCTAGACTTAAAGTCTTGAGGCAATAAATTGGTCATTTTTCATCCGGTTTCGTTGAAATTTGGCACAGTGAGTTCTGGTAGACTCCTACAGTTTGAAGTGTGGTCCAGATCGGACTATATTTGGATAGAGCTGCCCTATAGACCGACCCCCCGATCTCCCGATATAGAGTATTGAGGCCATAAAAAATCCATTTATTACCCGAATTCGATGAAATTTGGCACAGTGTGTCCTGGTAGACCCCGTACCCATTCCTGTTAAATGTGTTCCAGATCGGACCATATTTGGATATAGCTGCCATATAGATCGATCTTCCGATATAGTGTAATGAGCCAATAAAAGGAGCATTTTCATTCTATTTCGATGAAATTTGGGAGTTATGGTACCTTGTTGGGTATTTACCCATCTCTACAAATGCCTCAATTATTGTTTAGAAGTTCAAACAAATTTTTATGTATTCATTCAAAAGTTTTGAATTTTTAATATAATATCAGCAGACAGTGTTTGCTGATATCAGCAGACTAATTTCTCTCCGTGTTGTGAATCAAAGCAATTTTGAATAAAAAGTTTATTAGAAAAGTTTTCCAAAAAAACGTTGAAATTTTGTGCGAAATTTAACTTGCGAATGATGAAACCATCTAGCACAAAAACTTAAATCAGTAATCGCATTGTATGACCAAACTTGTATACATTTATTTCATATTGTCAATTAGTTTAAAAAAAAATTGTTGCCATGAAGAATAATGCCATGTCAAATCATTAAATAATAATTAGCAATAATTTTATTTCCTCCCTTTTTCTATTTCCAGCTCCCGACCCACCCTCAAATCTATCCGTACAGGTGCGTAGCAGTAAAAATGCCATTATACAATGGTCACCACCCACTCAGGGCAATTATACAGCATTTAAGATCAAAGTTGTGGGCCTCTCCGAAGCCTCCAGTTCATATAATCGCGTATTCAATGTCAATGATACAACATTCCAACACAGTGCCAAAGAACTAACACCGGGTGCCACATATCAGGTGCAAGCCTACACCATCTACGATGGCAAAGAGTCGGTTGCCTATACCAGTCGTAATTTCACTACAAGTAAGTCACGCAAGGATAATCAGGACGATACAACTAAGCGACCGAATAAATGTTCATTTAAATGATTTATGATTAGCAAAAAAAAACCGAAACAAAAATTATTTAATACCATTTTTTGCTTCACACTAAGCTTTAATTTGTTTTCGGGTAAAGGATGATGATGATGATTTATAACTAATTCCTATAAAATCACAACATATTTACGCCATTTTGTGTTTATTTACACTTTTGGCTTATTTTGTGGCTGGGACTTTTCATATTTATGTTATTATGGCTTTTGTTTTTATTTCATTAAGTCGGGGTTTTTTTTTGTTTGGTTGATTTTGTTGTTTATGTTGTGGTGTGAAAATTTTCATTTGTGGTGTGGCAATTGTAACTAATTTATTTAAATTCTAATTAAATTTTTAAATAATCTTCCCTTCATTTTCTCTCTAATATACATAACTGAATTTTTAATGAATTTTAAAACCCTCAATTATTCAATAATGCAAACACAAATAACACTAAAGTACGGAGAACACGGCATAAAGATTTACTGGATATTAAAATTTTAAGAGGTAAACAATAAAGGCATACTATGAAAACCATTAAATTTGATCTATTTTTAAATTTTATTTTACCCATAATCAAGTCTTGCTGTCTATATATAAAACTAAATAAACAAAATTATAATAAAAAAAATATTTTTTTTTATTACTTTAATGAATGAATGTAATTATAATTTTGTTAATTTAAAAACAATATACTCTATAACAACAATTTATTTTTTCTTAAATAAATATGAAATATTTAATAATATTAAATGTACATATTATTATTCCCCTTTCAATTAATTTTGCATTTTTAATTGAGTTTATTTGATCATTTTGCCGCTCAGTATTCATTATCTCTTGTACAAATAGTAGTACATAGCAATGTAAAGCTTTAATATTATCATCGTATATGCTTATGTAGACTTTAACAAATATTGCTGTAGATAATAATAATTTGTATGCTATATACCATTGATGGAATGTAAAAAAGTAACATGTTGATAATAGTACGTTTTTATACCCTACATCACTACTGTGGTACAGGGTATTATAACTTAGTGCATTTGTTTGTAACACCCAAATAGAAGAGATATAGACCCATTTATAAGTATACCAATCGACTTAGAATCACTTTCGATCTAGCTATGTCCGCCTGTCTGTCTGTCTGTCTTTCCCTCAAAATTTACTATTTTTAGGAAATTTTGTCAAAATTTACTTTTTATAGGAAATTTTGTCAAAATTTACTTTTTATAGGAAATTTTGTCAAAATTTACTTTTTATAGGAAATTTTGTCAAAATTTACTTTTTATAGGAAATTTTGTCAAAATTTACTTTTTATAGGAAATTTTGTGAAAATTTACTTTTTATAGGAAATTTTGTCAAAATTTACTTTTTTATAGGAAATTTTATTAAAATTTGCTTTTTATAAACAATTTTGTTAAAATTTACTTTTTATAAACAATTTTGTTAAAATTTACTTTTTATAAACAATTTTGTTAAAAATTACTTTTTATAGGAAATTTTGTCGAAATTTACTTTTATGGGAAATTTTGTTGAAATTTACTTTTATGGGAAATTTTGTCGAAATTTACTTTTTATAAAAAATTTTGTTAAAATTTGTTTTTGTAGGATTTTTGTAAAATTTACTTTTTATAGGAAATTTTGTCAGAATTTACTCTAAGAAAATCTTGTCAAAATTTAATTTTTGTGGGAAATTTTACCAAAATTTAATTTTAATAAGAAATTTTGCCAAAATTAAATTTTTATAGGAAATCCTGTCAAAATTTACTTTTTTTTAGAAAATTTTATCAAAAAATGTTGTCAAAATTTACTTTTTAAAGGAAATTTTGTCAAATTTTACATTTTATAGGTGATTTTGACAAAATTTACTTTTTTAGTAAATTTTGCCGAAATTGGCTTTTTATAGGAAATTTTGTCGAAATTTACTTTTTCAAGGAAATTTTGTTGTAGATGATTTTAATTCTTATAGGAAAATATTGTAAAATTTACTTCTTATAGGAAATTTTGTAAAAATGTCTTTTATAGGAAATTTTGTCGGAATTTACTTTTTATAGGAAAAATTGCACAATTTACATATTATAGGAAATATTGCACAATTTACATTTTATGGGAAATTTTGTCAAAATTTTAATTTTTAGGAAATTTTGTCAAAGTTTACCTTTTGTAGAACATTTACCAGTTATAGAAAATTTAATCAAAATAAAATACTTATAGAATATTTTTCAAAATTATTTTTTTTTTAATTTGTTCAAATAGTACTAGTTTTAGATATTATTACACATTTTTTTTTTTGGAAATTCTGTCAACTTTTTTTATTTTTTATTTTAATTTATAAAAATAACAATTCGACGTATATACTTAAATCACCTTAATTTCTTTATTCACTCCCCGTGGCAATGTACTCCTCCTTTTAGTTTTTCGATTTTCCTCAATAACATTTGGCATGCATTTAAGCGTTATCCTCTTAATTTGAGTATTATTATCTTGTTTGTGTGAGTATTTTTTCATACAATATCCATACCAATTTATGTCTATTATTTGGCTATCATTACAGTACCCACAGATTTTTTTTGTATGTATAATATTACAGACAAAAAAAATATAAAAACATAAAAAATCCATTTTCAGTTTTTCCCAAGTCAATTTAAATTTTATGTTCGTATTGTTAAATCCTGTTATGTATGTGAGCAACCAATATCCTGCTCCCCACACATTGCTTCTCTGTCTACTAACATTCATTTAACATTCAATATAATACAGCTATCATGAAGTTGTTGTAAAAGCGTTTTGGTTGGTATGGGTGGTGCATGAAAGAACGCTTGCATCCTTGCATGAATGTTTCCAACTAGCATACTTCAATCAGATTTGGAATGCGCCAAAAAGCGGTGTAGATATCCTATATAACCATTTATGAATATAGGGCTTTCCACAGCAAATCAAAATAATCGAACAAATTGTTGAAGAGCTAATTTTGAAAAAATGGTCTATAAAAAGTAAAATTTTGAAAAAATTATGCGTGTTGGAAAATATTCTACAAAAGTACAGTTTGAAAAAATTTCTTATACACTTTGATATTTTTTATAAATGTCAAATTTTCTACAAATCGTAAATTTTCAGAAAGGATCCCATTTATAGTAAATTTTGACAACATTTTATAACAAGTATGAAAAATTTCCTGTAATAAGTAAATTTGACAAAATTTTCTATAAAAAAAATTAACTTTGAAAAAATTTCATATTAAAAATAAATTTTGACAAAATTTTATGGGAAATTTTGACAAAATTTTCTATAACAAAATGTTGATAAAATTGGCTATAAAAATTAAATTTTGACAAAAACTTATAAATAAAAATCAATTTGTGTTTGTTTGTGTGTTCCTTATAACTCAAAAACGGCTGAACCGATTTTCATGAAATTTTCACTCACTTTCAAATAGGGTACTACTTTTTTTGATATCTGAAAGGGGGCGGTAGGTTTAGCGGGTGGGGTGATCCCTTTAGGTACCACATCCGAACTTTGGATAACCATTTTTTATTTTAAGGTTACTATAAGAGAGCACACAAAATTTCGCTAAAATCGCACTTCCCATCACCGAGATCTGGCGTTTCTGAAAATTAGGGTAAGAGCCTCCCACTTACGGATGGGGTACCTAGGGGGGCCGCCCCACCCCCTAAACCTACCAAATATATATTTAGACCAATCACAGCAATATGGGACTCAAATGGAAGGTATTTAGGATAAGAAAACGTATCTAATATCCAATTATCGGACCAAGTGGGACCATCCCAACCCCCAAAATACTCCTAAATTGGACATATATACCGACTATGGCAATATGGGACTCAAATGAAAGGTATTTTCGAGTAGAATACGAATTTGATATCCAAATTTAGGTCCAAGTTTCTAGGGGTTCAACCCTTCACCAAAACACCCCCAAACAGGACTTATTTACTGATCAGTCAATATGTGGCTCAACTGTGGGGGAATTTGAGATTAGCAAACGTATTTGTTATGCAATTTTGAGGCCAATGGCAATATGGGGTTAATATAAATGATATTTGAGAGTAGAGCATAATGCTGATATATTTTTAAAGCTTAGTGTTTGGGGGACCCCCGTACTCCCCAAAATAGCCCTAAATGAAGTATATTTACCGACCATGTCAATGTGGGACCCATATGAACTTTCGGGACCAATTTTCTGGGGGTCTACCCCTTTCCCCAAAACACCCCACAATCTGCAATTATTTACTGATCATCCCAGTATGGAGCTCAAATAATGGCATTTGGGAGTAGAAGACGACTCTGATATCCAAATGTGGGACCAAAACACCCCCCAAATAGTAAAAATTTTCCAACCATGGCATTTTGTTGCTCAAATGAGGTATTTGAGATAAGAAAACTAGTTTGATAACCAATTTTGGGGCCAAGTGTTTGGGGGACGCCTCATCCTATAAAATCCCCTTAGATCAATGGCAATATAGGGTTAAAAAATGGTATTTGAGAGTAGAGCGGAGCGGGCCCGGTTCAGCTAGTTTCCCATACAACTAAATTTTGGCAAAAATTTATTCAAAATGTCCTATAATAAACCAATAATGGTATTTCTTGTAAAACTGTATTTTAATGGAGGTGTTTTGTAACTATTTTTAAATCTCCTTATTTGTTGTAGAATGTCTCATATGTGTACTACTACCCACTAACCCCTTTGTATATTTGTATCATATTTTTGGTTTTGGCTGAATTCCTTCATTTTGGAATTATAGCAAAAATATGCATTCACCAGGGAGTTTTCATTTATTTTTTCTCCCATTCTCTACATACGAACACCAACTACATTTACAGCGAAACTCATGTGAAAAACAATTTTCCCTTTTTTTCTTTCTACTTTTTGTATAAAAACAAAAAAAAAACAAACAAAAATTGCATTGAACAACAAAAAAAATGTTTTTGTAATGCGCCTTCACATCATCATCAAACGAAAATCATCGACAATTCTCATATATACATCCTCCTTCTCCTCACGAATCCTTCAACCAAACATTTTGCCATGAATGCCGTTGTCGTCCTTCCTGTATGCTGCTGTAGAACCCAATACACCGGGTAAATTCATTGTTTGGTTTCGTAATGAAACCACATTGCTGGTCCTTTGGCAGCCGCCATATCCTGCCGGCATTTATACACATTACAAGGTCTCTATAGAACCGCCAGATGCCTTGGAAAGTGTTTTGTATGTGGAAAAAGAGGGTGAGCCACCAGGCCCAGCTCAGGCGGCCTTTAAGGGCTTGGTGCCAGGTAGAGCCTACAATATATCGGTGCAAACCATGTCAGAGGATGAGATTTCTTTGCCTACCACCGCTCAATATCGCACTGTGCCGCTGAGACCGCTGAATGTTACCTTTGACAAAGACTTTATAACGTCCAATTCATTTCGGGTGCTGTGGGAGGCTCCCAAGGGAGTCTCCGAATTCGATAAATATCAGGTATCCTTGGCCACCTCGCGTAGGCAGTCTACAGTGCCGCGTACCGATGATCCCATTGCTTTCTTTGATTTTCGAGACATAGCTGAGCCGGGCAAGACCTTCAATGTGATTGTTAAGACGGTCTCCGGTAAGGTAACCTCCTGGCCTGCCACCGGAGATGTCACCTTAAGACCTTTGCCGGTACGCAATTTACGCTCCTTTAACGATGACTCTAGCAATAGCATGATTATAACCTGGGAACCTGATCCAGCCTCCACCCAGGATGAATATCGTATTGTATATCATGAGCTGGAAACTTTCAATGGCGACACCAGCACCTTAACCACCGAACGTAATCGTTTCAATTTGGAAAGCCTTTTGCCGGGAAGAAATTATTCGGTATCGGTGCAAGCCATATCGAAGAAAATGGATTCGAACGAGACCACCATATTTGTGGTGACACGGCCCTCATCGCCCATCATTGAAGATTTGAAGAGTATAAAAATGGGTCTCAATATAAGTTGGAAGAGTGATGTCAACTCAAAGCAAGAACAATATGAGGTTTTATACTCACGCAATGGCACCTCGGAAGTCAGAACCGTCTTCACCAAAGAATCTCGTTTGGTTATTAAAAATCTGCATCCAGGAGCGGGATATGAGGTTAAGGTATTTGCTGTAAGTCATGATTTAAGAAGTGAGCCTCACGCCTACTTCCAAGCAGTCTGTAAGTATTGAATGGTTTAATTAAAAAAAGAACATTTAATACCACATTTCTATTACAGATCCCAATCCTCCCCGCAATTTGACCATAGAAACGGTACGCAGCAATTCTGTATTGGCCCATTGGTCCCCTCCCGAAAATAGCGATTTTACCGAATACAATATACGCTATCGCACTGAAAGTGAACAACAATGGGTGCGTTTGCCCAGTGTACGCTCCACTGAGGCCGATATCACCGATATGACCAAGGGTGAAAAGTACACCATACAAGTGAATAGCGTTAGTTTTGGTGTCGAAAGCCCTAATCCACAAGAGGTCAACACCACAGTGCCACCTAATCCAGTGTCCAATATTATACCTTTGGTCGACTCACGCAACATCACTTTGGAATGGCCTAAACCTGAGGGAAGAGTAGAATCGTATATACTAAAATGGTGGCCTACGGATAATCCTTCCAAGGCCCAGACCAAAAATGTTTCCGAAAACAAATCCAGTAAGTTCCTCAAGACTCTTAAATAGGTTTTGCAAAAATTTATTTTTTTCTTTTATCTCCTATGCCACAGCCGATGACATTTCCACTGTACGAGTCCTTATTGGCGATTTAATGCCGGGAGTGCAATACAAATTTGACATACAAACCACATCCTATGGCATATTTTCGGGCACCACCCATCTTTCCACCCGCACCATGCCTCTCATACAATCCGAGGTGGTGGTGGTTAATGATAAACAGGAAGATGAGCGAGACACCATAACCCTTTCCTATACACCCACTCCTCAGTCTTCTTCGAAATTCGATATTTATCGTTTCTCCTTGGGAGATCCCGAAATTAAGGATAAAGAAAAACTGGCCAATGACACCGATCGTAAGGTCACATTTACCGGCCTGATCCCAGGACGTCTGTACAACATCACCGTTTGGACTGTTAGTGGTGGTGTTTCTAGTTTACCCATACAAAGACAGGATCGTCTCTTCCCCGAGCCCATAACCCAGTTACATGCTACCAATATTACAGATACTGAAATTTCCCTAAAATGGGATATACCCAAAGGAGAATTCAATGATTTCGATGTGCAATATCTGACAGCAGACAATATTCTAGCCCAGAACATAACCAATCGCAATGAGATTACCATACCAGATTTGAAACCCCATCGTAACTACACTTTCACTGTGGTGGTACGTTCAGGTACCGAATCATCGGTACTGAGGAGCAGTTCCCCCTTATCGGCTAGTTTCAGTACCAATGAAGCGGTACCAGGAAGAGTAGAAAGATTCCATCCCATTAATGTGGAACCCAGCGAGATACTCTTTGAATGGTTATTGCCACAGAGTGAAGCCAACGGTGTCATTCGCCAGTTCTCGGTGACCTATATGAATGTGAATAATGCCTCCGAAAGAAGAACTTTAGATTTTGATTCATCCGAATCGACTGGTTCTATAAAGAATCTGAAACCTGGAGAAACGTATGTTTTCAAAATTCAAGCTAAGACGTCTATTGGTTATGGCCCGGAGAGGGAGTACAAACAAACTATGCCTATATTGGCGCCGCCTAAACCAGCAACTCAAGTGGTGCCCACAGAAGTATATCGTAGTTCATCAACGATACAAATACGTTTCCGTAAAAACTATTTCTCTGATCAAAATGGACCGGTAAGTAGAATTATTAAAAAAAAAAACAAGTAAAAGCATTCTAAGTTCAGCAGGGCCAAATCTTATATACCCTCCAGCATGGATCGCATTTGTCGAGTTCATTTGCCGGTATCACTTTTAAAGCAAACAAAGAATAAAATAAAAGAATTGCCATGCTTTAAAGTTACGGTCCGCTATATCAAGTTACGGTCCGATTCGGACCAGATCATAATTGAATTGAATGTTGGAGGCCATAGTAGAAGTCATTGTGTAAATTTTCAGCCAATTTGAATAAGAAATGCGGCCTTTAAGAACTCAAGAAGTGAACTAGGGAGATCGGTTTATATGGGAGCTGTATCAGAATATATAGACCGAGAGAGAGAAAGAAACCGTTGTACAAAATTTCATCCAAATCGGATAAAAATTGCGCCCTCTAGAGGCTCAAGAAATCAAGATCCCAGATGGGTTTATATGGCAGCTATATCAGGTTATTGACCATATTTGGCGCAGTTGTTGGAAGTCAAAACAAAACACGTCACGCAAAATTTCAGCCAAATAATAATTGCGCCCTCTTGTGGCTCAAGAAGTCAAGATTCAAGATCGGATAAGAATTGCGCTCAAGAAGTCAAGAGCCCAGAACGGTTAATATGACAGCTATATCAGATTACGTATCAATTTCAAACATACTTAGCACAGTTGTTGGAAATCATAACAAAACACCTCATGCTAAATTTTAGCCAAATATAAGAATTGCGCCCTCTAGTGTCTCAAGAAGTTAAGATCCAAGATCGGTTTATATGGAAGCTATATCAAAACATGGACCGAAATGGCTCATTTATAATCCCAACCGACCTACACTAATAGGAAGTATTTGTGCAAAATTTCAAGCGGCTAGCTTCACTCCTTCGAAAGCGTGTTTTCGACAGACAGACTGAGGGACGCTCGGATGGACATGGCTAGATCGACTTAAAATGTCATGACGATCAGGATATATGTACTTTATGGGATCTTAGACGAATATTTCGAGGAGTTACAAACGGATTGACGAACGGATCGACACCCCATCGTATGGTGGAAGGCATAAAAAGTGACTTGTGCAAAATTTTACGATAGTCGGACAACATATGCGACCTACAAGAATACATGGACATGGATTATCTAAGCCGATCGATATACTTATCAATGGATCTAGCTCTACTCCTTCTTAGGGTTGCAAGCAAATGCACAAAGTTATAATACCCTGGACCTTAGTGGTGGTGAAGGTATAAATAGTTTCAGGAAATCGGTGGTAACATTAAATTTGCATACAATGTCTGTATCTCTTCATAACAAATGCTAAAATATAAAGTTATTAGGTGAGTCAAAAGGTTAGGTTATCTCAAAACTAGGAACAAGGTTCTTACGTTGCTTGCCGGCAAAACTTGGTCTGCAAACAAATAAACCTTTTCGACTTCATATTGTGGATTCTTCACTTGAGCGACATGTAAGTAGAACAACATACTGATCTACGAAGCGACAGGTACGCCACAGGTCATTTCCTCAAATCTCATGGGAACAGCCACAAAGATCCCTGCAGTGCGAAAACAAAACAGTTGCCGATTTCGCAAAAGCCATCGTAATGATAATCTAGGGGAGCAATTTAGAGAAATCGGCGGATCAGACAAGGTTGAACAGAAAAGTGGTAAGCAGATACCAAGTGAATATTATTGTAGGGGACCATGCACTCCACCCATATCCATGCACGACAAACCAGAATCGTGCAACCATGACTTGAAGCTATAATGGTATAACCAAGCTTGCGACGAATAGACAACGAAATAACCATTTTTGACGTGCAGGTTTTCATAAAAGGTTTTTTTGCCCTTGCCAACTGAGGCAATAGGAATGACCTTGTATACAAGATCATTCTCAGTAAAAAAAACTTTGATAACACCATATTTTTATAAGTTTAACTTAAAATGATTGTATCTCCTTCTATGAAACGCCAATATCTAATCTTAAGCCAAATAAGAGAGTTAAAATTTTATGTGAAATCAAAAGAAGGAACAAGGTTCAAAGAAACCTTAACCGCCGGATGAGTGTCCATTTGTAGATTAAGTTTTTTATAGCGGCAAACGCTCGGGTAGCCGAGATGGTGGTGAACACGGATTACTAGTGCGGGGTCGTGGGATTGACTCCCCACAGAGGGTTTGGACCATCACAACTGTGGTATCACAATGAACTTAGATGTCCTAAGTGTGTCTATTTAAAAGAATTCCACTCTAACCTAACCTTACCTAGTAATAGTGGCAGTTTGCAATTAGACTTACTGAAAATTTTTATTTTATTGTGATGCCACAGGAAAAAATAGGTTTTTATATTTTACCGTTACCTTTTGGTCTTTATCTTGAAGAACTAGCTTACATATCGTTAGAATATGTAAAGTTATTACAAACTTGTCTTTGCAAGTTCATGTGCTCTTCAGGTGCAATCTAACTATTCAGCCATCTCTTTAGGAGCTCTGAGGCACTCGAGGGAGGTTTTTGAATTCAGAAATATGTTCTCCAGAGTTTTAAAGGCTGCTTGTTGGCCCGAGGAGATATATACCCCAATCACCATACCATAGGTCTAGAAGTCCACCTGTTACAAGGGATGTTGTGGTTCTACTCGACTCCGTATCACACAGTGACGCGACGGCTACTGATACAGTGTCAGTCAGGACACGCATTGTCAATTTCATGAACCGACCGTTATGAACATCATCCCCGTAAAATGTGCATGTATTCCAACCTTAGGTTTAAATGGCTCTTAAAGAGAGATTAAATTTAGCACCGATGTTAGAATAGGTTAAATTGGAAGAGAATGATTCCACAAAATCACCTTGATTTCCGCTGAAGCGCTGTGTTAACAAGCACACAAGCATGGGATGGATGGAACTCAGGTTCGATTTTCAACAGCACACTAAAACATTTTGCATAATGTGTACGCCTGGGAACAGTTTCAACGTTTGTTCCCAAACAACTGTTGTTTATGAACATTTGTGGTTGATATGATAATAGATGTACTCCCGTATTAACAAAACTTGATGTAACTTAAAAATGGGGTTATTTGACTATTCTTATTGGCGCAATTTAAATGCCCGGCAGTCTTCTTCCTAAGACAGCTTATTTCAAGGGTATTTTGGGTAGATGGACATATATGTAGTCCGCAAGAAACCCTTGTACCAATTTTTTCATATGAGAGTTTTTTTTACTTCCAAATATCTTTAATTTATACTTTTATATACCTTTCATGTGATCGCCATATTGTCCCAATCGTTAAAAACGTCCACTTAGGAATAAATTTTGTATATGAGATTTGTACTTTACATTCAAATATCTTTCTTTGATACTCATATTGCCTAAAGCGCCTAAACGGTTTCTTTTTTTTTGGACTGGGGGAGGGTTGTTTATATGCCCCCAAAGTTCGAACTTTAATCTTAAATACCTTTCAATTGAAACCCATATATTCCCAATCGGTAAACATGTCCGTTTGGGGGTGGGGCATCCCCTACTTTATTTGACCCGAAAGTTTTATACCAATTTTGTATTTTTGAGTTGCCATAAGGAGATACAAAATTTTGCTTTAATCGGTGCACCCATCTCCGAGATCTGGGGTTTTTGAAAATTGAGGAAAGGGGTGTGGAACAGATTAGAACTCTACTGTCGTAAACCTTCCCTTTAAGTCCCATATTGTGTCGATCGACCTATATGTTGTATTGAAGGGTATTTAGGCGGTCCCCAGACTCTTTGTTCTAAGATTATTTACCAGATTCATAGTATACTCCCTAAGACCTTTTATTTGATAACCATTTTGTGATTTTGGTCATACATGCTCGTTTTGGGGGCTTGGGACATTGGGAAGGTCCCATAAACACCCAGGACCAAGTTATTATACCAGATTCGTACTCTTCTTCCAATTACCTTTCATTTGATACCCATGTTGCCTGAATCGGTAAATATGTAATTTTTGGGATGTTTTTTTGGGTCAAATTTTTATATCAAGTTCTGCTCTTCTCTTAAATACCTTTCATTTGATATCCATATTGTCCAAATCGGCAAACATGTCCGTTTGGGTGGGGCGTCCCCCTATGTTATTTGCCCCATTTTATACGAATTTTATGTTTCTCGCTTACCTTAAAGCGGCATACAAAATGTTGCTTAAATCGGTGCATCAAGATCTGGCGTTTTCGAATATTTGGGTAAGGGGGAGGGCCCGCTCCTCTTCGGATAAAAAAAACGAAGTAACCTATTTTCACCGGGGGGTCAAGCTCTACCATCTGTGAAAATTTCATGAAAATCGTATCAGCCGTTTTTGAGTCTACACGGAACGGACAAACAAACTAACAAACAAAGCGCAACAATTTCATTTTTATATAATAGATGGAAATTTGTTACACAGTGCGTCTTTATCTCCCAAGAAGTAGAGAAATCACAGTTTTTTTCTCTTTTCAGGTTCGCATGTACACCATCATTGTTGCTGAGGATGACAATAAAAATGCTTCAGGATTGGAAATGCCCAGTTGGCATGATGTTCAATCGTACAGTGTATGGTTGCCCTATCAAGCTGTGGAGCCCTATTATCCCTTCGAAAATCGTTCGGTAGAAGATTTCACCATTGGCACAGAGAATTGTGACAATCGTAAGAGCGGCTATTGTAATGGACCTTTAAAATCCGGCACTACCTATAGGGTAAAGGTACGAGCATTTACGGCAGTAGATAAATTCACGGATACAGCATATAGTTTCCCCATACAAACAGGTGAGTTGAAAACGGGTTATATTTAGGACTATTTTCTCAATCCTCAGTTAAACTTCATTGTATCGATTAAAAACGACTAAAGAGATAGGTTACAAATTGCAAAGTGGTTATCCGATAGTCGTTAGATAATCGTTAATACTCATAGTATCTATGATTGTATCTCGAAAATTCTCTAAAGGCACCAGAAAAATAATCTATGATATATAAAAATTATTCTTTATAAATCATTTTATGTCTTGCTTAACAAAAATCTTTTTTTAATTTGAAAAAAGATCTACTAACCTCTCCTGGTAAGTTGTGTTCTTTTCCAAACCCCTGGAAATAATATTTTCAAATAACATGGTTTTCGACTCTTCTAATTAATTTTTTTCCTTAATCCCTTTAGATCAAGACAACACCTCCCTGATAGTTGCTGTTACAGTGCCATTAACCATAATTCTTATATTGCTGGTTACGCTGGTATTCTATAAGAGACGTCGCAATAGTTGCCGCAAAACCACTAAAGACTCAAGGGCCAATGACAATATGTCACTACCGGATAGTGTCATCGAACAAAATCGTCCAGTGCCCATCAAAAATTTCGCCGAACATTATCGCATGATGTCCGCGGACTCTGATTTCCGTTTCAGTGAAGAGTTTGATGAATTGAAACATGTGGGTCGTGATCAACCTTGCACTTTTGCCGATTTACCCTGTAATCGTCCCAAGAATAGATTTACCAATATTTTACCCTATGACCATTCACGTTTCAAACTCCAACCTGTTGATGATGATGAGGGTTCGGATTACATTAATGCCAATTATGTGCCAGGTCATAATAGTCCTCGAGAATTTATAGTCACCCAAGGGCCATTGCACTCGACGCGAGATGATTTCTGGCGCATGTGTTGGGAGAGCAATTCAAGGGCCATTGTTATGTTGACCCGCTGCTTTGAGAAGGGTCGTGAGAAATGTGATCAATATTGGCCAAACGATACCGTTCCAGTATTCTATGGTGATATAAAGGTGCAAATATTAAATGATAGTCATTATCCGGATTGGATTATGACCGAATTCATGGTGTGCAGGGTAAGTTGGAATTTAACATAAATTTTTTTTATTAGAGAAATTAAAATTTCTCCTACTTTTTAGGGCAGTGAACAGCGTATTATGCGCCATTTCCATTTCACCACCTGGCCTGATTTTGGTGTACCAAATCCCCCTCAAACTTTGGTGCGTTTCGTTCGAGCCTTCCGTGATCGCATTGGTACCGATCAAAGGCCCATTGTGGTTCACTGCAGTGCTGGTGTAGGCCGCTCGGGTACTTTTATAACTTTGGATCGTATTTTACAACAAATAAATACCTCCGATTTTGTTGATATCTTTGGCATAGTTTATGCCATGAGAAAAGGTTTGTTTGCATGACTCGTACATATATTATGACCTTCTAATTGTATGTTCTATATCATTTTGTTTTTCAATAGAGCGCGTTTGGATGGTCCAAACCGAGCAACAATATATTTGCATTCACCAATGTCTATTGGCTGTGTTAGAGGGCAAAGAGAATATTATTTGTCCCCCACGTGAAATCCATGACAACGAGGGCTATGAAGGTAAGTCGATTTTCTGTGTCTGTATTTTTTTAATGGTTAGCGGTTTTATGTTTTAACGTTGGTTTTATGGATATGAAGTAAAAATGGCTTAAAATGTTGCAAAAAACTCGAAAATTTGATGACTTTTGAACTTATTCACTTGCTTAGTTGGAGGCCACCGTGTCTTAGAGGTTAGCATGTCCGCCTATGATGCCAAACGCCTGGGTTCAAATCCCGGTGCGAGCATCAGAAAATTTGTCAGCGTTGCTTTCCCCCTTACTAATGCTGGCTACATTTATGAGATATCCTACCATGTTAAAACTTCTCTACCAAGTGGTGTTGGAATGCAGCATGCCGGTCGGACTCGGCAACAAAAAGAAAGCCCCTTACCATTGAGCTTAAACATTAATCGGATTGCACTTATTGATATCCCCTGGTATCCCCTGTTGTTCCTCAATAGAATGTCCTTGGGAGAATTAAGTTAATTTAATTTGCTTAGTTGACCAAGTAAAGAATATGTCATTCCATGCTCAAATAAAGAATTTTTTCACAATCACTTCGGTCTTATAAGCTTGTGCTTCAATTTCTAACAAAAAGGTTCGAGATGTCTTCCTTTACTTAATCTTCCCAGTTTAATGTTCACAAGATCTTGTCTATGTCATACGATTTCGATATTCTCCATTCTATGTTTTCAAGTTAGGTTAGATTGAAAAGAGTGTGCAGATATTGATCTGCCCAAGCCTCTATGGTCTTACACCTAAGCCAGTATTCCGTTTGTTATGTGGCCTTAATGCTAAACAAATTACCCTGACAAATATTCTTGTCAGGAATTCCATGCTCCCCACAAAATCCCCAATTTTTCTCCATTTCATGCCGCTACGTTTGTTAAAGTCCACTTAAGGTCGGAGTCTATTAGCTGCGAAACACGGACAATGACACGCGCACTATTCTGTATAACTGCGTCCGCACTCCTATGTGTTCCGTTATAATACCAAAAGCTTACTGATCTGCTTCTTACTTCCTTTTAGAATAAGCACCACAAAATGTGGTTAGAATTGAACAAATAGTCTCGGAACATCTAAAAAACCCCCGTCACAGGGTAGCTGTGAGCACCACACACGTGAAACATTGAGGTCCGATCTGTTTGGTGTTCATTGCTGTCACGAGAAGCATAGCTGCGAGCTACCGGGCGCGTCCACAGGTAGCAGATAGTGGAATGCTCCATACGGAGTAGCTGTAACGGCTGTCGCGGACAATGCGCGATATCGAGCGAAGAGTCTCACGATCCGGATCACCCCAGAGGATTTTCGCCTCTTTACTGACCGTTTCGCTGTTCCACAGTGTTACATGCAACACTGTGGAATAGCGAAACAGTTAGTACGACGGCGAAAATCCTATGGAGTGATCCGGATCGTGAGAGGGCGAGACTATTACTGAAAGGAAGTAAGAAGGACGTCAGTATAGCTATTGGTATCATAATGAGACACATAGGACTACGAGTAACTTATGCAGCGGCACGTGATAGCATGTGTAGGATATGTGTAGAAGATAATGAGACGTTGGAACATTTTCTACGTCATTGCCCGGCTTTTGCGAGTATAGGACATCGGTACTTAGGTGGAGACACAATACCAGACATGAACCAACTTAGGAGAGTGGTATGGAAAAAAATTAAGGATATTGTAAGTAGCACGGAATTTCCTAACTTAAAATTTTCTTTTTCGAGGTAACTTTTTAATTTTTAGAGCGCACAACAAGCCGATTACTGGCTTAGGTGAATGTCCATAGTGGCATGGGGTGGATTAATATCCGCACCCTCTTTTCAACCTAACCTATGCAAATTGTGGCTATCCTCCGGAATAAAGCTTGAGACAAGGCGTGTATCGTCAACGTTAGGGGGGTCCGTTTTTACTATTATTTTGATTCTCAGAGTGATTCTTATAGGTTTTCTGGGGCGGGTTACTGACCCAGCGCCCCAACCGCATTGGTTTTGTGAGATAGCACATGTATCCCTCAATGTCGCAAGTCGCTTGCTCCAAGATCCGACGTTTGCCTCCAGCCGCCCTTAACCTGGGAACACACACTGATGTTGGCCATTGGTTATTGGAAAGCGCCAATAACACGTTTTGTCACCTCGAGTATGATTGGCACTCAGTATTTAATTAAAAGTCAGTGCCACCCAACCCCTCACTGAGACTCTCCTCTCGAAATCGCTGACTGCCCGCGGCCACATTTGCAGCTACTCCACTTAAAAACGAAAGTTTTCAATATCCGGGTCAGTCGGCAACCCATCGGCTCCAGCAGCCTTATTGATATTTATTCGGATAAATGCTACTCTCACTCCAAACTATATGGGCGGTGATTTCTCAATACGGACGTCATTGATTTGTTCTGGGGTATCTCCCTAAAATCTTTAATCCTTTACAACAGTTTCGTAAAATGGCCTGAACCAAAGTCTGGGCATGCATCCAAGCCATCGAGATGATTTTTTTGTGTATGATTTTCCAATTTCAGAATCTGGTCCTAAGGGCCTTGATTCGCTTTCAATCACGCCTTTCTAATTTTTTCCTTTATAGCAGACGTTTCTTCTCTCCCGCTTTCTTCCGATATCTCCATGCGCTACGTGCTCGAATGCCGGCCTGTTTGGTGCAGGCAACATAACAAATAAAGTTTTAAGCCATTTTTGCTCAATTAATTTTCCTTTAATTTTTTTTTACTTTTATAAAATTCTAAAATATTTTTCCGCCATCTCTTTTACATAAATCATTTTCTGGTGTTGGGTTTAAATGCGTCACTAACATAACATGAAACTATTTTTCTTTTATCTTCCCTATATAAAATAAAACAAAACGCTTTCCTTAAAATGCTCTTTTACAACTTTGACACAAAATCCCTAAACATTATGCACCAAATTTACAAAAAAAAAATAACCAAAATTGCATAAACACACACATGTACACACAATACACACCAAAAAACAACATTTTTATGCAAAGGACAAGGATGTCAATATGATGAAAATGGAGAAATTGTGGCCACCATTGAGGGCAATAATGAGATGCATGATATGATTCTACAACCCGAAGATGCTGAAGCCATAGATGATGAAAATGCCGGCATCGTTAATGATGATCAGCAGCCACTGACCAGTTTTGGTGGAGCTGCTGTGCACAGTGCTTCCATGACCTCCTTTGGCACCTCGGGTCAGGTCTATGGCAATGATTCGCTAGACAGATGACATACGGTCAATCAGAACGATAACAACAATTCAGTGGTTATCGTTCTGGTTGATAACAAACCCAGTTCGATGATCTGCAAAGAAGGTTCCATAGATGTCATTAGCATCGGTGGCGGTGCCGGAGGAGTTACCACCGCCAGCAGTAGCAACAATAGTGCCAATTCCCAGCAACAGCTGAACGGTGTCTTGGGAGAGGGACGCGGCTCTATAGCAACCATAACAAATGGTGGTCACAATACTTTACAGCATAGGCGTAAATCACAATTAATAACCTTTAGTTCATCCTCCTGTGATATAAAGAATAGTCTTAGTCATGAATATATAATGGTTACCAGCAGCAATAACAACAACACATCATCATCAGCAGCAGCATCGAATAGCAACTCCTGCTCGTCAAATACAAATAATGCCCGCGGCAGTATTGGCAGCGGTGGCTCACAAATGACCAATGGCGATGGAGGCGGCAGTGGTGGTCGCCATACCACAAGGCTCAGCTTTGCCGAGGAAGACATAATGATTATTCCTCATCAGCAGTCGTCGTCTCAGCAGCAGCAACAGCATCAACAGGTTGCTCATCAAAATGGTTCTCTATCCGGTTCTGGTTCCGGCTCTAATGCCAGTGCTTGTGGCTCAGTGGGCCATGGAAATGATCTAGACGATGATGAGGTCTTTCGCCGCCATTCCCTAGAAGTGGACGAAGAGGCCCAGGACGCCTTGTTCAATGAAGAATATGGAACACATATCGATGCCAAATCCAGCAATGCCAACAATGATGACAGTGGCGGTGGCAGCTATGAGGATTCCCACGCCCTACACAGTTCCCTGGGCGGCAGTAATCGCAATAGCTTAGAAAAAGACGATGATGAAATTGAGGTGGATGTCATCAGCACCGATGCCAGTTGTTATGATCAATTGCTGGGCAGTAGTTGTAATACTCGCAACGATGACGACGAAATCGCCACCCTTGTGGGCGATTCCGATAATTATACGAAACTCTCCAAACATGCCATGAAGACCAGCCTAAATGGTGGGCTAGTCATGGGTGGCTCATACGCCGGTGTGGTGAATGGTAGCACTGGTGTGGGTGGTGGTCTTGGCGAAACAGGTGGTGGTATTATATATGCCAATCCGTTTATGGGTTTGTAACAAAAAACATTTTTCCTTTACATGAAGTTCATATTTAAGTAATGTTAAATCATTTTTTTTTATTATTTTTGCATGCTTTTAATGTACTAAAACTATTTAGAAGGTTGGCGGTAATTCACTTAATTTCAGAAAAAAAATTACAACTACAAACATGTAACAAAAAATCAGTAAGCTAAGAAAATTGTGAATCTGGATATGAGGCATTTTTCCTCAAATGTAGCCATTCTTAAGTTTGTACTGTAGTTAGGGAAATGTGACTAACGGAGCCTCACTGATACTGGGCCCCTTTGGGTAAATTAGTCCCGCTAAGATAGACTTCCTTTCTTTAGAGCTAGCGAATAATTGGTCTTGCATTAGACTTTGTTAACAGAGTATTCCCGAGGGTTCGATAGAGGTCCTGATTTATTCTGCGTTGAATATAAGCACCAAACAACACAGTAACCCAAAACATTCATCTTAAATAGGTTAAGCAACCAACCGTGTGGTTACAGAGCGATCGGAAACTGAATTCATCTAGCTCATCAGCCAGTGTGCTCTTTATTTGGACGTTTGAATTGAACAAGAAAGCAATAGTCTATCCCGGCACGAGGTAGCTAAGCACGACTCAGGCTGGAGCATTGGGGTGCGATCTGTATGGTGTTAATTGCAGTCACGAGACGCTTAGCTGCGAGCTACCGGGCGTCTCCACAGGTTTCGGATAGTGGAATGCTCCATACAAAGTGACTGCAACGGCAGTCACGGACAATCAGCGATATCGAGCGGAGAGTCTCAGTAAGAGACCGGGCGGCACCGGCTCTTGCACAAATACTGAGTGCCTATGATGCTCGATATGGCAAGGTGAGAGTTATTGGTGTCTTCAAATAACCAATGGTCACCCTGTTCCAGCGATGATCGGTCCTTTGACTGGAAAGAGCTTGACCACCTACAGGAGCTTGACGAGGATCGCCACCTTCACATGAAAATGTGGCTACAACGACGACGTCTAGTCGTAGACCAAGAAAGCGAGAGATGCCTATCAACGTTCTTACCTACAAATGTTTGTAGGTAAGTGGGAAAAGGGGACTCTACAACCTGAGCTGAAAGAAAACTTTCGACACGATAGAACCTTGCCGGATTTAAAGTAGAATTCGAGTTTACTTACTTCATCTACACAAGCAATCAAGCGCTAGTTAGTACTACTACACCAAGGACTCAGCCGGCACGGTATAACTTAGGAGCATAACGCAGTCCGGAACTTTGAGCCCCAATCTGTTTGGTGTTCTTCGTTATCACGAAAAGCTTAGCTTGGAGCAACCGGGCGCGTCTACAGGTTGCGGATAGTGTAATGATCCATACTGCTGTTGCGGACAATCAGCGGTATCGATTCTCAGTGAGAGGCCGAATGGCACCAGCTCTTGCTTAAATACTGAGTGCCTATGATGCTCGATACGACAAGGCGAGTTATTGGCGCCTTTAAATAACCAATGGCCATCATGTTCCCGCGGCGATCGGTCGTATAGAGCGGAACGGGCTTGCTTGCCTAAAAGAGCTTGACAAGGATACCCACCTCCACATGCAAACGTGGCTACAACAACACTCGCAACTCAGGCAAAAACTCAGCAGCTCCTTAACTATTGAGGAGTCGACGAATGCTTCTCCTTGAGATTTGTCGAAGGAGAAGGTGTGTGCCGTACCCAGTTTCACAAGACCGTGGTACCGACACCAGTCGAAGTAAGGAAAAATAAGGTGATGGTAAACCTTAGCTGCGAAAAAAGCGAAATCATCGTCTATTTTAGCTTGATGAAACTTTTTTGAGGCAATTGGGCAGAACTACTACTACTTCAATTGGACAGAAGAACAGATCTATGCAAAGAAAAACACAAAATAAAGTGTGACAGAAAATGAAGTGTGACAAAATTCACTTCAATAATTCATTTAATATCGAGTGGTTAAACACTTCAGGCCACCATACCTCAGAGTTGAGCATGTCCGTCTTTAACGCTAAACGCGTGGGTTCAAATTCCGGCGAGAAAAAAATCAGAAGAAAATTCTTTTAACGATCGTCATCCAATCCTATTGCTGGCAATATTTGTGAGCCTTGAAGAAGCTCCAGCGAAGAAGTCTAAAAAAGGCAAAGACCGTAGTATACGAAAAAGGGAAAAATCAAGTGGATAAAGACATCTCGAAGCTAGGTTAAGGAATAGGTGAAGTGGCGCAGAGGCCACCACGAGGCGCTTCAAGTCGGAGTCAAGTGGAACAAATGTTCTCTCTTAGCCAATTAAAATAAGTAATATTCAGATGGGGCAACCGTAGCGCAGAAGTTAGCAGGTTTGCCTTTGGCGCTTAACGCCTGGGCTCAAATCCCGGCGAGATCATCAGAAAATAATATTTTTAGCGGTAGTTACCCCCTCTTAGTGCTGGCAACATTTGGGAGGTACTTTGCCATGCAAAAACTTCTTCCCACAGAGGTGTTACCCTGCGACACGCCGTTTGGACTCGGCTCTTAGAAGGAAGAACTTTTTATTGAGCTTATAGTTGAATCGGACAACACTCATTGCTTAATAGAATGATCATGGGCAAGATTTGCAATTTGTTAAACACTTCAGGTAGCAAATTTCCTATTGGGATGAAGGCAATAAAAAAATTCGCTGAAATCATACGCAACACGAACTGGACAAAAGGCTGAGTCACTGCAACTAAAGTCTCGCAACCAGAGTAGCTACTGTGGATGCCGATGACTCTATAGGAAAGTTAAAAAAAAACACATAAACTTCAGAAAAATGCATGAAATCTTTATTTGAAGCGATAGTATGGTCCCTATAATTTAATGTTGGATATCATCTCACGATAGCTCCCATATAAACCGATCTCCCAATTTGACTTCTTGAGCCCCTGGATGCCGCAATTTCTGTCCGATTGGGCTGTAATTTTGCATGTGATGTTCTGTTAATTTATTTATTTCTTGAGCTCCTGTGAGACGCAATTTTTGTCCGATATGGCTGAAAATTTGCTGTTATGTTCTGTTACGACTTCCAACAACTGTGCCTAATACGGTACAAATCAGTCTATAACCTGATACAGCTCCCATGTAAACCGGACTCTCGATCATCCATGTTCGATTACTAGAAGCTTTAATTTTTGCTGGTTTGACAGAAGTTTTGTATATAGAATAAAATTGTGCCCTTCAGCTAAACTTATTTTGTATAATTTTTTAGCAGAATCCAGGTAGTGGATTCCAGAGATTTGACCTGGCCGAACTTAGAACGCTTTTACATGTTGATGATAAAAATTTGCATTTTTTTCATTAGACCAAAAGTTTATAAGGCAGCCCTCGTTGTAGGATAATTATACCCTGCACCACTACTGTGGTACAGGGTATTATAACTTAGTGCATTTGTTTGTAACACCCAGCAGGAAGAGAGATAGACCCATTGATAAGTATACCGATCGACTTAGAATCACTTTGTGATGCGATTTAGCTATGGCCGTCTGTTTGTCTGTCCGTCCGTTAATTTGTGTACAAAATTTTGTACAGGCATGTTTTCCGGCCTAGAGACGAAGCCTATTAAAAATGGAAAAAATCGGTTCAGATTTGGATATAGCTCCCATATATATTTTCATCCGATTTGCAGCAATATTGCAATAAAATGGTCTTTTGTAAACCGATTCTCTCGAAATTCGGCAGGAAGAATTTTCTTATGACTCTGGACACTACTGGGGTATTTCATATAAATCGGTTCAGATTTAGATATAGCTCTTATATATATATATCGCCCGATTTTCACTTCTAGAGCCACTGCAAGCGCATTTATTGACCAACCTTCCTAAAAATTCGTACAACGATTTCCTCAACGATTTCCACATTATCTTTAAAGTTTGCTCGAAATCGGTTCAGATTTAGATATACCTCCCACATATATGTTCGTCCGATTTGCAGTAATATTGCAATAAAATTGTCGTTTGTTAACCGATTCTCTCGAAGCAGGAGGGATGTTCTCTTGACTCTCGACATTACTGGTGAGTTTCAGGGAAATCGGCCCAAATTTAGATATAGCTCTCATATATATAAATAGATTTTAACTTCTAGAGTCACATCAGTTCGTCCGATTTTGAGATATATTACAAGAAAGTGCTCATTTTTTAACCGATTCTCTAGAAATTTTGTTCTTAGGATTTTTTTATAACTCTCGAAATTACTGGTGAATTTCAAAGAAATCAGCACAGATTTAGATATAGCTGCCATATATGTATACCGTTTACCGGCCGATTTTCACTCCAAGAGCCACTGCAAGCGCATTTATTGTCCAATCTTGCCAAAATTTTTCTTAGCGCTTTCCTCGACGACTACCACAATATCGTACAGTTTGGTCAAAATCGGTTCAGATTTAGATATAGCTTCCATATATATGTTCGGCAGATTTAGGGTAATTTACAATAACGTTGTCATTTGTCAAGCGTAGTTATTACAGTTTGAACATATTTGCTCGCCGAGTTTCATCAAAGTTGGTTCAGAATTGGATATAGCTCCCACATTGTACTTATAGGGTAGGTTTGGGGTATTATACAGTCGGCTCCGCCCGACTTTTGTCCTTCCTTACTTTTATTTTAAAGTATGTGTAATTTTTTTTTTCAAAAATTAAGTGAATTGCTAAAATAATCGTTACTAATTCTATATAAAGCTAACCTAATTACAATGCGACTTTAAAAACATCCCTAAATTTAAATGTTTAAGGAATTTTGTTATATCGCATTGCGTTTTATTCTTTGAATATCCTTTTATTAACATATTCCCCTTACTAATTAAATTAATGTCATAAAATATTCCATTAAAACGTATATATTATCAATAGCTTATTGATTTTCAATATTTTCTTGCTATATTTTAAACTCTTTTCCTTTTGACGCATTTCAGATGATGAAGGCATCGCAGAATCTGGTATGTAAAACAACCAGATAGCACAAATATACTTACAACCAATGCCTCTTCCAATGCTTAAGCTACTCCTGCTCCACCTACACACATATAAAGTCCTTACCCAATGCCAGCTGTGTCTGTCCCTCACTTTGTTAAGGATATTATATCATATTAAAAAAAAAATAAATAAATCTATATATATACATATGATTATATATACAAAAAAACACACACACACCCATACTTGACAAGTTCTGATATTAGATATACATAATATTTAAATATATATGTATGTATATAGAAAACAAATACATATATGTTTGACATAAAAAAAGAGACAAGCCACATAAACAAAAATGTAAACCCAACATGAAAACAATTAAAATTGTTTTTAATGTTATTTAAAAAAGTTTAAAAAAAAGAGAAAAGCAAAACATCAACAATTTTACTATTGAGAACTCGAAATATAACAAAATATACATATAAATACGGAAGATAAAAATTAAAGAAAAAACAAAACTGTAATAAAACTCATCGTATTTAAGGAATCTCTCGCCAATAAGAACAAATTAAAAACAAAAACAAACAAAACAAGAAAAACAATTATAAGCCCTGTATTTTTTAGATAACAAATAAAACAATGACACTTAATTAAACTATTTTACATTAAATGTATACAACAAAAAGAAAAAAAATATATTATTAAAACCTATATATATATATATATATATATATCTTAAATATATTTAAATGAATGAGAGGTAATTTAATTCATAAGTTTAAAACAAAAAATGAAATCATACATATTGTAGACTTTAACTAATACAAAAACAAAACAAACAAAACTAGGGAAGGTGGAAGAAACTCGAAAAAGGAATAGTTAGAACAAATGTATTATAGAACTGATAAATTTATTAACATTTTGAAAAAATATTGAGTTTTTAACTTTGATTTTTGTTAAGATCATATTTTTACATTTTGAAAAAACATTAAGTTGTTAATTTTGATAGCCTATTAGGAGGATGCTTTCTTATTTTGTCCAGAATTTTTCAAAATTAAAATTTAAAACATTTTTAAGAGTTTTATTTTGATGTCTTTTAAAAAAAAAAATTATGCTTTTATGCAATTGACTTAACCACTAATTTGGTAATCATTTCTTCTACCAAAATTTTATTGTTTTTATTTTATCAAAAAGCTAATTTTTTTAAATAAGTAAATTGTTACAATTTTTTTATATAATTGCAATTTTTTCTGAAAAGAACAATAGCTTTCTGTTTTCCTAATTTTTTTAAAGTTCTTAATTTAAATATGTATACCCTACACCACTACGGGGGCACAGGGTATTATAACTTATTGCAATTGTTTGTAACACCCAGAAGGAAGAGAGATAGACCCATTTTAAGTATAACGATCGACTTAGAATCACTTTCTGATTCGATTTAGCTATTTCCGTCTGTGTGTCTGTCTCTCTGTCTGTCCGTCTATCCATGTTTATTTGTGTACAAAGTACAGGTCGCAGTTTTCATCCGATCGTCTTAAAATTTGTTAGAGGAATGTTTTTCAGCCTAGAAACAAAGCCTATTGAAATTGGAAAAAATCGGTTCAGATTTTAATATAGCTCCCATATATATGTTCGTCCGATATGCAGTAATTTTGCAATGAAATGGTCTATTGTTAACCGATTCTCTCGAAATTCGGCAGGAAGGATTTTCTAATGACTCTTGACATTACTGGTGAATTTCATAGAAATCGGTTCAGATTTAGATATAGCTCTCATATACATATATCGCCCAATTTTCACCCCTAGAGCCACGGCAAGCGCATTTATTGACCAAAATTCCCAAAACTTCGTACAACAATATCATCGACGACTTCCATAATGTCTATAGAGTTTGCTCGAAATTTGTTCAGATTTGAATATAGCTCCCGTATATATGTTCGTCCGATTTGTAGTAATATTCCAATAAAATGGTCTTCTGTTAATCGATTATCTCGATATTTGGCAGGAAGGATTTTCTTATGACTCGACATTTTATGGAAATCGGTTCAGATTTAGAAATAGCTCTCATATATATATATCGACCGATTTTAACTTCTAGAGTCACGATTTCCTCGACGACTGCCACAGTATCTGAAGCGTTTGCTTGAAATCGGTTCATATGTAGGTATAGCTTCCATATATATGTTCCTCCGATTTTGAGAAATATTGTAAGAAAGTGCTCGTTTTTTAACTGATTCTCTTTGGTACAGGCATGTTTTTCGACCTAGAGACGAAGCCTATTGAAGTTGGAAAAAAATTGGTTCAGATTTGGATATAGCTCCCATATATATTTTCGTCCGATTCGGTAATATTGCAATAAAATGGGCTTTTGTTAACCGATTCTCTCGAAATTTGGCGGTAATTTTTCTAATGACTCTCGATTTTACTGGTGAGTTTCATCGCCCCAGGTATAGATATAGCTGTCATATATGTATATCGCCAGATTTTCACTCCAAGAGCCACTGCAAGCGCATTGTTTGACCAATCTTGGCAAAATTTTGCATAACGCTTTCCTCGACGACTATCACATTATCTGATGAGTTTGTTCGAAATTGGTTCAAAATGAGATGTGGCTCTCATATATATGTTCGTCAGATTTTGGGTAATTTGCAATAATGTTGTCATTTGTCAATCGTAGTTATTACAGTTGGAATATATTTGCTCGCCGAGTTCCATCAGAATTGGATATAGCTCCTATATTGTACTTATAGGGTAGGTGGTGGGTATTATACAGTCGGCACCGCCCGACTTTTGCCCTTCCTTACTAGTTTTCTTTTAACCTTTTTTTAATTAAAATTGTAAAAAGATAATTTTTTTCTAATTTAAAAAACGAATTTTCGTGAAATGTTAGCGAAACTAAAGCACGCTGAGGCAATCACCCTTATTCCGGTTGGATATGTTGTAGTTGAATTTCGAAATTTTTACAAAATGTTATTATGGTTGTCGAAGACGAAAATACTCTTACAGTTTTGATATCACGTAAGGCGAATACGACTGTCTAATTAGTCGAAAACGATCGAAATACAAGTTAGTTGCAGTCTAATGTACATCATGTCTGTTTATCGAATAAGTATGGAGCTTTCTTTAGTGGTCACCGTAGCGCAGAGGTTAGCATGTGCGCCTATGACGCTGAACGCCTGGTTTCAAAGTCAAAAAATTAACACTTTTGAGTCAATATTTCGAAATTCTTCATCAGCGAGTAAAATTTATGAGTTTTTACCCTAAAAACGCCCCGTTTTTTGACAAAAAGTGGGTATTTCGAAGATCTCAAATATGATCTGAATTCAGTTTTCGTTAAGGAATTATATTCGCCAGGTCTTTTTGTGAAAATCGAAAAAAAGATTTTTCAACAATTTTTCGGGCAAGGCTATGTCAACATCCCAAAAAAGTTAACTCATCTTATCGATGAGACAATTCTTCTTCAGCGCGCAAAAATTGCGAGTCTTTGCACTGAAAACGCCGCGTTTTTAAACCAAGAATGGGAATATCGAAGATATGAAATATGATTTAATTATCAGTTTTTGATGAGGAATTATATTCGCCACAATATTTTGCGAAAATCGAAAAAAAGATTTTTCGACTATTTTTCGGGCAAGGCTATAAGTCATTGAAATGTTCGAAAATCAGCAAAATTTCGAAATTTTCAACATCCCAAAAAAGTTAACTCATCTTATCGACGATGAGACAATTCTTCTTCAGCTCGCAAAAACTGCGAGTCTTTGCACTGAAAACGCCGCGTTTTTAGACCAAGAATGGGAATATCGAAGATATGAAATATGATTTAATTTTCAGTTTTTGATGAGGAATTATATTCGGCACAATAATTTGCGAAAATCGAAAAAAAGATTTTTCGACTATTTTTCGGGCAAGCCTATAAGTCAATTTTCGGAATTCAACAAAATTTCAAAATTTTCGAAATCTCAATAAAGTTAACCCACCTTAATGACACAATATTTCGGAATTCTTCACCAGCACATCAAAGTTGAGTGTCTTTAAACTGAAAACACCGCGTTTTCAACAAAATGTTGTAACTTCGAGAATATGAAATATGCGCGGAATTCAGTTTAGGAAAAAGGATTATGTTCCTCATTTATTCACTAAAAAACATTTAAATTGTTTAAACTAATTAAGTTATTGATTTTTTGTGGTTTAAATTAATTTTTTTAATTGAGCCTATTAGAAAGTGATTGAACTATTTAAAAATTTCAATAATATCATTATTTTCTTTTATCTATAACTTTTTGGACATGGGATCACATATTTAATTGAAAAATTTAGATTCAATCAAAAAAAATGAAGCAAGGTTTTTATAAGAATTTCTTTTTGTGTATGGTGAGAGCAAAAATTCTCAGAAGTGTCAGAGAGTCTCGATAAGTCCTTGATTTGAGTAGCTCGTAGTTTTTAAACTCGCAGCATAACTCTACAAGTTGATCAAGGTTTAAGAGCCGTGGTAACTTGTTCCTTGGTCACCCGCATTCAAAACTATACAATTTCAACTCGTATCTAAAAATAGCTACAATTGTAATATCCCTTAAGTGTTTTATTTTAAATTGTATTTCCTATACAATTTCAGGCAAAGAATTTCGAAACCTAAAACGCTTAAAACATTTATTTCCAAAAAAAACCAATTTAGAGAAAACTTGTAATAAAAATGATGTATAGGACACAAGTCTAGCCATTACAAACAATATAATGATTTAGAATTTTCGCGAATTCCCAAATCCTTTGTTTCAAATAACCTATTTTTTAATCATTATAAAAAAAATTACATTAACTATTCCCCATACGAGTATATTCTTCCTTCCCTGGTCTTGGGAAGGCAACTATCTACACTTTTTTTAGATGCAATTTGTTTTATATATATAGACGACCTACAAAAAAGAAAATCAGCTAACTCTATGGGTATATTTTTTTATTTTATTTGCCAAGAAAACAAAAAAACAACTTTCTGTATTATTTTGATTTGTTTATACATTACTATACTCTTTTTCTTTCCAAACCAACATAAAATTGTGAATGATTTGATTTGTCTGTAAATTGTAGTCAATATAGAAGGAAAGATAACGCTAACAGTAAACGATTTGAAATGCAATATTTTAATTTGATAAGTGTAATTGTTAATATGTTTAACTGATCTTTTTGAAGGCAATGTTATTTTATTTAAATTTCTCTTATTATTTGTTTTATACATATGTGAAAAATTATTAACTTTTGTTTTCTATTTCCTTTTTTTTTATTATTTTCTTCGTCCAAACTACAACAAAAACAAGCAAATGTAAATTTTTATTATCTATTTTATTGTTTTTAATTAATAAAAATTAAAAAAAAACATCACACATCTATAAAAATAAAAATCATTTATTTGTTTTTGTGACTAGACAATATTCTATCATGATTTTCATAAATTCGGAAAGGCATCCACATATTACCATGATCAAATATAACACCCACTTTGCAAAATTCCGAAATATTCCAAATCCTAAAAAAATTAACACATCTTAACAACAAGGAGACAATATTTGGAAATTCTTCAACAGTGTGTAAAAATTATGAAACTTTACCCTAAAAACGCCGCGTTTTTGGGCCAAAAGTGGGAATTTCGAAGATCTGAAATATGATCTGCATTCAGTTTTCGATAAGGAATTATATTCGCCAGGTCTTTTTGCGAAAATCGAAAAAAAGATTTTTTGACCATTTTTCGGACAAGGCTATAAGTCATTGAAATTTTCGAAAATCAGCAAAATTTCGAAATTTTCAAAATCTTAAAAAAATTAACTCATCTTAACGGCGGTGAGTCAATATTTCGAAATTCTTCATCAGCGAGTAAAAATTATGAGTCCTTACCCTAAAAACGCCGCGTTTTTGGGCCAAAAGTGGGAATTTCGAAGATCTGAAATATGATCTGCATTCAGTTTTCGATAAGGAATTATATTCGCCAGGTCTTTTTGCGAAAATCGAAAAAAAAATTTTTTGACAATTTTTCGGACAAGGCTATAAGTCATTGACATTTTCGAAAATCAGCAAAATTTCGAAATTTTCAAAATCTAAGAAAAATTAACAGATCTTAACGATGTTCAATCAACATTTCGAAATTCTTTATCAGGAAGTAAAAATTATGAGTCCTTACCCTAAAAACGCCGCGTTTTTGGGCCAAAAGTGGGAATTTCGAAGATCTGAAATATGATCTGCATTCAGTTTTCGATAAGGAATTATATTCGCCAGGTCTTTTTGCGAAAATCGACAAAAAGATTTTTTCACCATTTTTCGGACAAGGCTATAAGTCATTGACATTTTCGAAAATCAGCAAAATTTCGAAATTTTCAAAATCTAAGAAAAATTAACAGATCTTAACGATGTTCAATCAACATTTCGAAATTCTTTATCAGGAAGTAAAAATTATGAGTCCTTACCCTAAAAACGCCGCGTTTTTGGGCCAAAAGTGGGAATTTCGAAGATCTGAAATATGATCTGCATTCAGTTTTCGATAAGGAATTATATTCGCCAGGTCTTTTTGCGAAAATCGAAAAAAAGATTTTTTCACCATTTTTCGGACAAGGCTATAAGTCATTGAAATTTTCGAAAATCAGCAAAATTTCGAAATTTTCAAAATCTTAAAAAAATTAACACATCTTAACGGTGTTCAATCAACATTTCGAAATTCTTTATCAGAGAGTAAAAATTATAAGTCCTTGCCCTAAAAACGCCGCGTTTTAAGGCCAAAAGTGGGAATTTCGAAGATCTAAAATGTGATCTGCATTCAGTTTTCGATAAGGAATTATATTCGCCAGGTCTTTTTGCGAAAATCGAAAAAAAGATTTTTTCACCATTTTTCGGACAAGGCTATAAGTCATTGAAATTTTCGAAAATCAGCAAAATTTCGAAATTTTCAAAATCTTAAAAAAATTAACACATCTTAACGGTTTTCAATCAACATTTCGAAATTCTTCATCAGCGAGTAAAAATTATGAGTCCTTACCCTAAAAACGCCGCGTTTTTGGGCCAAAAGTGGGAATTTCGAAGATCTGAAATATGATCTGCATTCAGTTTTCGATAAGGAATTATATTCGCCAGGTCTTTTTGCGAAAATCGAAAAAAGATTTTTTCACCATTTTTCGGACAAGGCTATAAGTCATTGAAATTTTCGAAAATCAGCAAAATTTCGAAATTTTCAAAATCTTAAAAAAATTAACACATCTTAACGGTGTTCAATCAACATTTCGAAATTCTTTATCAGAGAGTAAAAATTACGAGTCCTTACCCTAAAAACGCCGCGTTTTTGAGCCAAAAGTGGGAATTTCGAAGATCTGAAATATGATCTGCATTCAGTTTTCGATAAGGAATTATATTCGCCAGGTCTTTTTGCGAAAATCGAAAAAAAGATTTTTTCACCATTTTTCGGACAAGGCTATAAGTCATTGAAATTTTCGAAAATCAGCAAAATTTCGAAATTTTCAAAATCTTAAAAAAATTAACACATCTTAACGGTGTTCAATCAACATTTCGAAATTCTTTATCAGAGAGTAAAAATTATGAGTCCTTACCCTAAAAACGCCGCGTTTTTGGGCCAAAAGTGGGAATTTCGAAGATCTGAAATATGATCTGCATTCAGTTTTCGATAAGGAATTATATTCGCCAGGTCTTTTTGCGAAAATCGAAAAAAAGATTTTTTCACCATTTTTCGGACAAGGCTATAAGTCATTGACATTTTCGAAAATCAGCAAAATTTCGAAATTTTCAAAATCTAAGAAAAATTAACAGATCTTAACGATGTTCAATCAACATTTCGAAATTCTTTATCAGGAAGTAAAAATTATGAGTCCTTACCCTAAAAACGCCGCGTTTTTGGGCCAAAAGTGGGAATTTCGAAGATCTAAAATGTGATCTGCATTCAGTTTTCGATAAGGAATTATATTCGCCAGGTCTTTTTGCGAAAATCGAAAAAAAGATTTTTTCACCATTTTTCGGACAAGGCTATAAGTCATTGACATTTTCGAAAATCAGCAAAATTTCGAAATTTTCAAAATCTTAAAAAAATTAACACATCTTAACGGTGTTCAATTAACATTTCGAAATTCTTTATCAGAGAGTAAAAATTACGAGTCCTTACCTTAAAAACGCCGCGTTTTTGGGCCAAAAGTGGGAATTTCGAAGATCTAAAATATGATCCGCATTCAGTTTTCGATAACGAATTATATTCGCCAGGTCTTTTTGCGAAAATCGAAAAAAAGATTTTTTCACCATTTTTCGGACAAGGCTATAAGTCATTGACATTTTCGAAAATCAGCAAAATTTCGAAATTTTCAAAATCTTAAAAAAATTAACACATCTTAACGGTGTTCAATTAACATTTCGAAATTCTTTATCAGAGAGTAAAAATTACGAGTCCTTACCTTAAAAACGCCGCGTTTTTGGGCCAAAAGTGGGAATTTCGAAGATCTAAAATATGATCTGCATTCAGTTTTCGATAACGAATTATATTCGCCAGGTCTTTTTGCGAAAATCGAAAAAAAGATTTTTTCACCATTTTTCGGACAAGGCTATAAGTCATTGAAATTTTCGAAAATCAGCAAAATTTCGAAATTTTCCAAATCTTAAAAAAATTAACACATCTTAACGATTTCGAATCAACATTTCGAAATTCTTTATCAGAGAGTAAAAATTATGAGTCCTTACCCTAAAAAAGCCGCGTTTTTGGGCCAAAAGAGGGAATTTCGAAGATCTGAAATATGATCTGCATTCAGTTTTCGATAAGGAATTATATTCGCCAGGTCTTTTTGCGAAAATCGAAAAAAAGATTTTTTCACCATTTTTCGGACAAGGCTATAAGTCATTGAAATTTTCGAAAATCAGCAAAATTTCGAAATTTTCAAAATCTTAAAAAAATTAACTCATCTTAACGGCGGTGAGTCAATATTTCGAAATTCTTCATCAGCGAGTAAAAATTATGAGTCCTTACCCTAAAAACGCCGCGTTTTTGGGCCAAAAGTGGGAATTTCGAAGATCTGAAATATGATCTGCATTCAGTTTTCGATAAGGAATTATATTCGCCAGGTCTTTTTGCGAAAATCGAAAAAAAAATTTTTTGACAATTTTTCGGACAAGGCTATAAGTCATTGACATTTTCGAAAATCAGCAAAATTTCGAAATTTTCAAAATCTAAGAAAAATTAACAGATCTTAACGATGTTCAATCAACATTTCGAAATTCTTTATCAGGAAGTAAAAATTATGAGTCCTTACCCTAAAAACGCCGCGTTTTTGGGCCAAAAGTGGGAATTTCGAAGATCTGAAATATGATCTGCATTCAGTTTTCGATAAGGAATTATATTCGCCAGGTCTTTTTGCGAAAATCGACAAAAAGATTTTTTCACCATTTTTCGGACAAGGCTATAAGTCATTGACATTTTCGAAAATCAGCAAAATTTCGAAATTTTCAAAATCTAAGAAAAATTAACAGATCTTAACGATGTTCAATCAACATTTCGAAATTCTTTATCAGGAAGTAAAAATTATGAGTCCTTACCCTAAAAACGCCGCGTTTTTGGGCCAAAAGTGGGAATTTCGAAGATCTGAAATATGATCTGCATTCAGTTTTCGATAAGGAATTATATTCGCCAGGTCTTTTTGCGAAAATCGAAAAAAAGATTTTTTCACCATTTTTCGGACAAGGCTATAAGTCATTGAAATTTTCGAAAATCAGCAAAATTTCGAAATTTTCAAAATCTTAAAAAAATTAACACATCTTAACGGTGTTCAATCAACATTTCGAAATTCTTTATCAGAGAGTAAAAATTATAAGTCCTTGCCCTAAAAACGCCGCGTTTTAAGGCCAAAAGTGGGAATTTCGAAGATCTAAAATGTGATCTGCATTCAGTTTTCGATAAGGAATTATATTCGCCAGGTCTTTTTGCGAAAATCGAAAAAAAGATTTTTTCACCATTTTTCGGACAAGGCTATAAGTCATTGAAATTTTCGAAAATCAGCAAAATTTCGAAATTTTCAAAATCTTAAAAAAATTAACACATCTTAACGGTTTTCAATCAACATTTCGAAATTCTTCATCAGCGAGTAAAAATTATGAGTCCTTACCCTAAAAACGCCGCGTTTTTGGGCCAAAAGTGGGAATTTCGAAGATCTGAAATATGATCTGCATTCAGTTTTCGATAAGGAATTATATTCGCCAGGTCTTTTTGCGAAAATCGAAAAAAGATTTTTTCACCATTTTTCGGACAAGGCTATAAGTCATTGAAATTTTCGAAAATCAGCAAAATTTCGAAATTTTCAAAATCTTAAAAAAATTAACACATCTTAACGGTGTTCAATCAACATTTCGAAATTCTTTATCAGAGAGTAAAAATTACGAGTCCTTACCCTAAAAACGCCGCGTTTTTGAGCCAAAAGTGGGAATTTCGAAGATCTAAAATATGATCTGCATTCAGTTTTCGATAAGGAATTATATTCGCCAGGTCTTTTTGCGAAAATCGAAAAAAAGATTTTTTCACCATTTTTCGGACAAGGCTATAAGTCATTGAAATTTTCGAAAATCAGCAAAATTTCGAAATTTTCAAAATCTTAAAAAAATTAACACATCTTAACGGTGTTCAATCAACATTTCGAAATTCTTTATCAGAGAGTAAAAATTATGAGTCCTTACCCTAAAAACGCCGCGTTTTTGGGCCAAAAGTGGGAATTTCGAAGATCTGAAATATGATCTGCATTCAGTTTTCGATAAGGAATTATATTCGCCAGGTCTTTTTGCGAAAATCGAAAAAAAGATTTTTTCACCATTTTTCGGACAAGGCTATAAGTCATTGACATTTTCGAAAATCAGCAAAATTTCGAAATTTTCAAAATCTAAGAAAAATTAACAGATCTTAACGATGTTCAATCAACATTTCGAAATTCTTTATCAGGAAGTAAAAATTATGAGTCCTTACCCTAAAAACGCCGCGTTTTTGGGCCAAAAGTGGGAATTTCGAAGATCTAAAATGTGATCTGCATTCAGTTTTCGATAAGGAATTATATTCGCCAGGTCTTTTTGCGAAAATCGAAAAAAAGATTTTTTCACCATTTTTCGGACAAGGCTATAAGTCATTGACATTTTCGAAAATCAGCAAAATTTCGAAATTTTCAAAATCTTAAAAAAATTAACACATCTTAACGGTGTTCAATTAACATTTCGAAATTCTTTATCAGAGAGTAAAAATTACGAGTCCTTACCTTAAAAACGCCGCGTTTTTGGGCCAAAAGTGGGAATTTCGAAGATCTAAAATATGATCTGCATTCAGTTTTCGATAACGAATTATATTCGCCAGGTCTTTTGCGAAAATCGAAAAAAAGATTTTTTCACCATTTTTCGGACAAGGCTATAAGTCATTGACATTTTCGAAAATCAGCAAAATTTCGAAATTTTCAAAATCTTAAAAAAATTAACACATCTTAACGGTGTTCAATTAACATTTCGAAATTCTTTATCAGAGAGTAAAAATTATGAGTCCTTACCTTAAAAACGCCGCGTTTTTGGGCCAAAAGTGGGAATTTCGAAGATCTAAAATATGATCTGCATTCAGTTTTCGATAACGAATTATATTCGCCAGGTCTTTTTGCGAAAATCGAAAAAAAGATTTTTTCACCATTTTTCGGACAAGGCTATAAGTCATTGAAATTTTCGAAAATCAGCAAAATTTCGAAATTTTCAAAATCTAAGAAAAATTAACACATCTTAACGATGTTCAATCAACATTTCGAAATTCTTTATCAGGAAGTAAAAATTATGAGTCCTTACCCTAAAAACGCCGCGTTTTTGGGCCAAAAGTGGGAATTTCGAAGATCTGAAATATGATCTGCATTCAGTTTTCGATAAGGAATTATATTCGCCAGGTCTTTTTGCGAAAATCGAAAAAAAGATTTTTTCACCATTTTTCGGACAAGGCTATAAGTCATTGAAATTTTCGAAAATCAGCAAAATTTCGAAATTTTCAAAATCTTAAAAAAATTAACACATCTTAACGATTTCGAATCAACATTTCGAAATTTTTTATCAGAGAGTAAAAATTATGAGTCCTTACCCTAAAAACGCCGCGTTTTTGGGCCAAAAGTGGGAATTTCGAAGATCTGAAATATGATCTGCATTCAGTTTTCGATAAGGAATTATATTCGCCAGGTCTTTTTGCGAAAATCGAAAAAAAGATTTTTTCACCATTTTTCGGACAAGGCTATAAGTCATTGAAATTTTCGAAAATCAGCAAAATTTCGAAATTTTCAAAATCTTAAAAAAATTAACTCATCTTAACGGCGGTGAGTCAATATTTCGAAATTCTTCATCAGCGAGTAAAAATTATGAGTCCTTACCCTAAAAACGCCGCGTTTTTGAGCCAAAAGTGGGAATTTCGAAGATCTGAAATATGATCTGCATTCAGTTTTCGATAAGGAATTATATTCGCCAGGTCTTTTTGCGAAAATCGAAAAAAAAAATTTTTGACAATTTTTCGGACAAGGCTATATATAAGTCATTGAAATTTTCGAAAATCAGCAAAATTTCGAAATTTTCAAAATCTTAAAAAATTTAACACATCTTAACGATTTCGAATCAACATTTCGAAATTCTTTATCAGAGAGTAAAAATTATAAGTCCTTACCCTAAAAACGCCGCGTTTTTGGGCCAAAAGTGGGAATTTCGAAGATCTGAAATATGATCTGCATTCAGTTTTCGATAAGGAATTATATTCGCCAGGTCTTTTTGCGAAAATCGACAAAAAGATTTTTTCACCATTTTTCGGACAAGGCTATAAGTCATTGACATTTTCGAAAATCAGCAAAATTTCGAAATTTTCAAAATCTAAGAAAAATTAACAGATCTTAACGATGTTCAATCAACATTTCGAAATTCTTTATCAGGAAGTAAAAATTATGAGTCCTTACCCTAAAAACGCCGCGTTTTTGGGCCAAAAGTGGGAATTTCGAAGATCTGAAATATGATCTGCATTCAGTTTTCGATAAGGAATTATATTCGCCAGGTCTTTTTGCGAAAATCGAAAAAAAGATTTTTTCACCATTTTTCGGACAAGGCTAATTTTCGAAAATCAGCAAAATTTCGAAATTTTCAAAATCTTAAAAAAATTAACACATCTTAACGGTGTTCAATCAACATTTCGAAATTCTTTATCAGAGAGTAAAAATTATAAGTCCTTACCCTAAAAACGCCGCGTTTTAAGGCCAAAAGTGGGAATTTCGAAGATCTAAAATGTGATCTGCATTCAGTTTTCGATAAGGAATTATATTCGCCAGGTCTTTTTGCGAAAATCGAAAAAAAGATTTTTTCACCATTTTTCGGACAAGGCTATAAGTCATTGAAATTTTCGAAAATCAGCAAAATTTCGAAATTTTCAAAATCTTAAAAAAATTAACACATCTTAACGGTTTTCAATCAACATTTCGAAATTCTTCATCAGCGAGTAAAAATTATGAGTCCTTACCCTAAAAACGCCGCGTTTTTGGGCCAAAAGTGGGAATTTCGAAGATCTGAAATATGATCTGCATTCAGTTTTCGATAAGGAATTATATTCGCCAGGTCTTTTTGCGAAAATCGAAAAAAAGATTTTTTCACCATTTTTCGGACAAGGCTATAAGTCATTGAAATTTTCGAAAATCAGCAAAATTTCGAAATTTTCAAAATCTTAAAAAAGTTAACACATCTTAACGATGTTTAATCAACATTTCGAAATTCTTTATCAGAGAGTAAAAATTATAAGTCCTTACCCTAAAAACGCCGCGTTTTTGGGCCAAAAGTGGGAATTTCGAAGATCTGAAATATGATCTGCATTCATTTTTCGATAAGGAATTATATTCGCCAGGTCTTTTTGCGAAAATCGAAAAAAAGATTTTTTCACCATTTTTCGGACAAGGCTATAAGTCATTGAAATTTTCGAAAATCAGCAAAATTTCGAAATTTTCAAAATCTTAAAAAAATTAACACATCTTAACGGTGTTCAATCAACATTTCGAAATTCTTTATCAGAGAGTAAAAATTATGAGTCCTTACCCTAAAAACGCCGCGTTTTTGGGCCAAAAGTGGGAATTTCGAAGATCTGAAATATGATCTGCATTCAGTTTTCGATAAGGAATTATATTCGCCAGGTCTTTTTGCGAAAATCGAAAAAAAGATTTTTTCACCATTTTTCGGACAAGGCTATAAGTCATTGACATTTTCGAAAATCAGCAAAATTTCGAAATTTTCAAAATCTAAGAAAAATTAACAGATCTTAACGATGTTCAATCAACATTTCGAAATTCTTTATCAGGAAGTAAAAATTATGAGTCCTTACCCTAAAAACGCCGCGTTTTTGGGCCAAAAGTGGGAATTTCGAAGATCTAAAATGTGATCTGCATTCAGTTTTCGATAAGGAATTATATTCGCCAGGTCTTTTTGCGAAAATCGAAAAAAAGATTTTTTCACCATTTTTCGGACAAGGCTATAAGTCATTGACATTTTCGAAAATCAGCAAAATTTCGAAATTTTCAAAATCTTAAAAAAATTAACACATCTTAACGGTGTTCAATTAACATTTCGAAATTCTTTATCAGAGAGTAAAAATTACGAGTCCTTACCTTAAAAACGCCGCGTTTTTGGGCCAAAAGTGGGAATTTCGAAGATCTAAAATATGATCTGCATTCAGTTTTCGATAACGAATTATATTCGCCAGGTCTTTTTGCGAAAATCGAAAAAAAAGATTTTTTCACCATTTTTCGGACAAGGCTATAAGTCATTGACATTTTCGAAAATCAGCAAAATTTCGAAATTTTCAAAATCTTAAAAAAATTAACACATCTTAACGGTGTTCAATTAACATTTCGAAATTCTTTATCAGAGAGTAAAAATTACGAGTCCTTACCTTAAAAACGCCGCGTTTTTGGGCCAAAAGTGGGAATTTCGAAGATCTAAAATATGATCTGCATTCAGTTTTCGATAACGAATTATATTCGCCAGGTCTTTTTGCGAAAATCGAAAAAAAGATTTTTTCACCATTTTTCGGACAAGGCTATAAGTCATTGAAATTTTCGAAAATCAGCAAAATTTCGAAATTTTCCAAATCTTAAAAAAATTAACACATCTTAACGATTTCGAATCAACATTTCGAAATTCTTTATCAGAGAGTAAAAATTATGAGTCCTTACCCTAAAAAAGCCGCGTTTTTGGGCCAAAAGAGGGAATTTCGAAGATCTGAAATATGATCTGCATTCAGTTTTCGATAAGGAATTATATTCGCCAGGTCTTTTTGCGAAAATCGAAAAAAAGATTTTTTCACCATTTTTCGGACAAGGCTATAAGTCATTGAAATTTTCGAAAATCAGCAAAATTTCGAAATTTTCAAAATCTAAGAAAAATTAACACATCTTAACGATGTTCAATCAACATTTCGAAATTCTTTATCAGGAAGTAAAAATTATGAGTCCTTACCCTAAAAACGCCGCGTTTTTGGGCCAAAAGTGGGAATTTCGAACATCTGAAATATGATCTGCATTCAGTTTTCGATAAGGAATTATATTCGCCAGGTCTTTTTGCGAAAATCGAAAAAAAGATTTTTTCACCATTTTTCGGACAAGGCTATAAGTCATTGAAATTTTCGAAAATCAGCAAAATTTCGAAATTTTCAAAATCTTAAAAAAATTAACACATCTTAACGATTTCGAATCAACATTTCGAAATTTTTTATCAGAGAGTAAAAATTATGAGTCCTTACCCTAAAAACGCCGCGTTTTTGGGCCAAAAGTGGGAATTTCGAAGATCTGAAATATGATCTGCATTCAGTTTTCGATAAGGAATTATATTCGCCAGGTCTTTTTGCGAAAATCGAAAAAAAGATTTTTTCACCATTTTTCGGACAAGGCTATAAGTCATTGAAATTTTCGAAAATCAGCAAAATTTCGAAATTTTCAAAATCTTAAAAAAATTAACGCATCTTAACGATTTCGAATCAACATTTCGAAATTCTTTATCAGAGAGTAAAAATTATGAGTCCTTACCCTAAAAACGCCGCGTTTTTGGGCCAAAAGTGGGAATTTCGAAGATCTGAAATATGATCTGCATTCAGTTTTCGATAAGGAATTATATTCGCCAGGTCTTTTTGCGAAAATCGAAAAAAAAGATTTTTTCACCATTTTTCGGACAAGGCTATAAGTCATTGAAATTTTCGAAAATCAGCAAAATTTCGAAATTTTCAAAATCTAAGAAAAATTAACACATCTTAACGATGTTCAATCAACATTTCGAAATTCTTTATCAGGGAGTAAAAATTATGAGTCCTTACCCTAAAAACACCGCGTTTTTGAGCCAAAAGTGGGAATTTCGAAGATCTGATATATGATCTGCATTCAGTTTTCGATAAGGAATTATATTCGCCAGGTCTTTTTGCGAAAATCGAAAAAAAGATTTTTTCACCATTTTTCGGACAAGGCTATAAGTCATTGAAATTTTCGAAAATCAGCAAAATTTCGAAATTTTCAAAATCTTAAAAAAATTAACACATCTTAACTATTTCGAATCAACATTTCGAAATTCTTTATCAGAGAGTAAAAATTATGAGTCCTTACCTTAAAAACGCCGCGTTTTTGGGCCAAAAGTGGGAATTTCGAAGATCTGAAATATGATCTGCATTCAGTTTTCGATAAGGAATTATATTCGCCAGGTCTTTTTGCGAAAATCGAAAAAAAGATTTTTTCACCATTTTTCGGACAAGGCTATAAATCATTGAAATTTTCGAAAATCAGCAAAATTTCGAAATTTTCAAAATCTAAGAAAAATTAACACATCTTAACGATGTTCAATCAACATTTCGAAATTCCTTATCAGGAAGTAAAAATTATGAGTCCTTACCCTAAAAGCGCCGCGTTTTTGGGCCAAAAGTGGGAATTTCGAAGATCTGAAATATGATCTGCATTCAGTTTTCGATAAGGAATTATATTCGCCAGGTCTTTTTGCGAAAATCGAAAAAAAGATTTGTTCACCATTTTTCGGACAAGGCTATAAGTCATAGAAATTTTCGAAAATCAGCAAAATTTCGAAATTTTCAAAATCTTAAAAAAATTAACACATCTTAACGGTGTTGAATCAAAATTTCGAAATTCTTGATCGGAGAGTAAAAATTATGAGTCCTTACCCTAAAAACGCCGCGTTTTTGGGCCAAAAGTGGGAATTTTGAAGATCTGAAATATGATCTGCATTCAGTTTTCGATAAGGAATTATATTTGCCAGGTCTTTTTGCGAAAATCGAAAAAAAGATTTTTTCACCATTTTTCGGACAAGGCTATAAGTCATTGAAATTTTCGAAAATCAGCAAATTTTCGAAATTTTCAAAATCTTAAAAAAATTAACACATCTTAACGATTTCGAATCAACATTTCGAAATTCTTTATCAGAGAGTAAAAATTATGAGTCCTTACCCTAAAAACGCCGCGTTTTTGGGCCAAAAGTGGGAATTTCGAAGATCTGAAATATGATCTGCATTCAGTTTTCGATAAGGAATTATATTCGCCAGGTCTTTTTGCGAAAATCGAAAAAAAGATTTTTTCACCATTTTTCGGACAGGCTATAAGTCATTGAAATTTTCGAAAATCAGCAAAATTTCGAAATTTTCAAAATCTAAGAAAAATTAACACATCTTAACGATGTTCAATCAACATTTCGAAATTCTTTATCAGAGAGTAAAAATTATGAGTCCTTACCCTAAAAACGCCGCGTTTTTGGGCCAAAAGTGGGAATTTCGAAGATCTGAAATATGATCTGCATTCAGTTTTCGATAAGGAATTATATTCGCCAGGTCTTTTTGCGAAAATCGAAAAAAAGATTTTTTCACCATTTTTCGGACAAGGCTATAAGTCATTGAAATTTTCGAAAATCAGCAAAATTTCGAAATTTTCAAAATCTAAGAAAAATTAACACATCTTAACGATGTTCAATCAACATTTCGAAATTCTTTATCAGGAAGTAAAAATTATGAGTCCTTACCCTAAAAACGCCGCGTTTTTGGGCCAAAAGTGGGAATTTCGAAGATCTGAAATATGATCTGCATTCAATTTTCGACAAGGAATTATATTCGCCAGGTCTTTTTGCGAAAATCGAAAAAAAGATTTTTTCACCATTTTTCGGACAAGGCTATTAGTCATTGAAATTTTCGAAAATCAGCAAAATTTCGAAATTTTCAAAATCTTAAAAAAATTAACACATCTTAACGGTGTTCAATCAACATTTCGAAATTCTTTATCAGAGAGTAAAAATTACGAGTCCTTACCTTAAAAACGCCGCGTTTTTGGGCCAAAAGTGGGAATTTCGAAGATCTAAAATATGATCTGCATTCAGTTTTCGATAACGAATTATATTCGCCAGGTCTTTTTGCGAAAATCGAAAAAAAGATTTTTTCACCATTTTTCGGACAAGGCTATAAGTCATTGAAATTTTCGAAAATCAGCAAAATTTCGAAATTTTCCAAATCTTAAAAAAATTAACACATCTTAACGATTTCGAATCAACATTTCGAAATTCTTTATCAGAGAGTAAAAATTATGAGTCCTTACCCTAAAAAAGCCGCGTTTTTGGGCCAAAAGAGGGAATTTCGAAGATCTGAAATATGATCTGCATTCAGTTTTCGATAAGGAATTATATTCGCCAGGTCTTTTTGCGAAAATCGAAAAAAAGATTTTTTCACCATTTTTCGGACAAGGCTATAAGTCATTGAAATTTTCGAAAATCAGCAAAATTTCGAAATTTTCAAAATCTAAGAAAAATTAACACATCTTAACGATGTTCAATCAACATTTCGAAATTCTTTATCAGGAAGTAAAAATTATGAGTCCTTACCCTAAAAACGCCGCGTTTTTGGGCCAAAAGTGGGAATTTCGAACATCTGAAATATGATCTGCATTCAGTTTTCGATAAGGAATTATATTCGCCAGGTCTTTTTGCGAAAATCGAAAAAAAGATTTTTTCACCATTTTTCGGACAAGGCTATAAGTCATTGAAATTTTCGAAAATCAGCAAAATTTCGAAATTTTCAAAATCTTAAAAAAATTAACACATCTTAACGATTTCGAATCAACATTTCGAAATTTTTTATCAGAGAGTAAAAATTATGAGTCCTTACCCTAAAAACGCCGCGTTTTTGGGCCAAAAGTGGGAATTTCGAAGATCTGAAATATGATCTGCATTCAGTTTTCGATAAGGAATTATATTCGCCAGGTCTTTTTGCGAAAATCGAAAAAAAGATTTTTTCACCATTTTTCGGACAAGGCTATAAGTCATTGAAATTTTCGAAAATCAGCAAAATTTCGAAATTTTCAAAATCTTAAAAAAATTAACGCATCTTAACGATTTCGAATCAACATTTCGAAATTCTTTATCAGAGAGTAAAAATTATGAGTCCTTACCCTAAAAACGCCGCGTTTTTGGGCCAAAAGTGGGAATTTCGAAGATCTGAAATATGATCTGCATTCAGTTTTCGATAAGGAATTATATTCGCCAGGTCTTTTTGCGAAAATCGAAAAAAAAGATTTTTTCACCATTTTTCGGACAAGGCTATAAGTCATTGAAATTTTCGAAAATCAGCAAAATTTCGAAATTTTCAAAATCTAAGAAAAATTAACACATCTTAACGATGTTCAATCAACATTTCGAAATTCTTTATCAGGGAGTAAAAATTATGAGTCCTTACCCTAAAAACACCGCGTTTTTGAGCCAAAAGTGGGAATTTCGAAGATCTGATATATGATCTGCATTCAGTTTTCGATAAGGAATTATATTCGCCAGGTCTTTTTGCGAAAATCGAAAAAAAGATTTTTTCACCATTTTTCGGACAAGGCTATAAGTCATTGAAATTTTCGAAAATCAGCAAAATTTCGAAATTTTCAAAATCTTAAAAAAATTAACACATCTTAACTATTTCGAATCAACATTTCGAAATTCTTTATCAGAGAGTAAAAATTATGAGTCCTTACCTTAAAAACGCCGCGTTTTTGGGCCAAAAGTGGGAATTTCGAAGATCTGAAATATGATCTGCATTCAGTTTTCGATAAGGAATTATATTCGCCAGGTCTTTTTGCGAAAATCGAAAAAAAGATTTTTTCACCATTTTTCGGACAAGGCTATAAATCATTGAAATTTTCGAAAATCAGCAAAATTTCGAAATTTTCAAAATCTAAGAAAAATTAACACATCTTAACGATGTTCAATCAACATTTCGAAATTCCTTATCAGGAAGTAAAAATTATGAGTCCTTACCCTAAAAGCGCCGCGTTTTTGGGCCAAAAGTGGGAATTTCGAAGATCTGAAATATGATCTGCATTCAGTTTTCGATAAGGAATTATATTCGCCAGGTCTTTTTGCGAAAATCGAAAAAAAGATTTGTTCACCATTTTTCGGACAAGGCTATAAGTCATAGAAATTTTCGAAAATCAGCAAAATTTCGAAATTTTCAAAATCTTAAAAAAATTAACACATCTTAACGGTGTTGAATCAAAATTTCGAAATTCTTGATCGGAGAGTAAAAATTATGAGTCCTTACCCTAAAAACGCCGCGTTTTTGGGCCAAAAGTGGGAATTTTGAAGATCTGAAATATGATCTGCATTCAGTTTTCGATAAGGAATTATATTTGCCAGGTCTTTTTGCGAAAATCGAAAAAAAGATTTTTTCACCATTTTTCGGACAAGGCTATAAGTCATTGAAATTTTCGAAAATCAGCAAATTTTCGAAATTTTCAAAATCTTAAAAAAATTAACACATCTTAACGATTTCGAATCAACATTTCGAAATTCTTTATCAGAGAGTAAAAATTATGAGTCCTTACCCTAAAAACGCCGCGTTTTTGGGCCAAAAGTGGGAATTTCGAAGATCTGAAATATGATCTGCATTCAGTTTTCGATAAGGAATTATATTCGCCAGGTCTTTTTGCGAAAATCGAAAAAAAGATTTTTTCACCATTTTTCGGACAAGGCTATAAGTCATTGAAATTTTCGAAAATCAGCAAAATTTCGAAATTTTCAAAATCTAAGAAAAATTAACACATCTTAACGATGTTCAATCAACATTTCGAAATTCTTTATCAGAGAGTAAAAATTATGAGTCCTTACCCTAAAAACGCCGCGTTTTTGGGCCAAAAGTGGGAATTTCGAAGATCTGAAATATGATCTGCATTCAGTTTTCGATAAGGAATTATATTCGCCAGGTCTTTTTGCGAAAATCGAAAAAAAGATTTTTTCACCATTTTTCGGACAAGGCTATAAGTCATTGAAATTTTCGAAAATCAGCAAAATTTCGAAATTTTCAAAATCTAAGAAAAATTAACACATCTTAACGATGTTCAATCAACATTTCGAAATTCTTTATCAGGAAGTAAAAATTATGAGTCCTTACCCTAAAAACGCCGCGTTTTTGGGCCAAAAGTGGGAATTTCGAACATCTGAAATATGATCTGCATTCAGTTTTCGATAAGGAATTATATTCGCCAGGTCTTTTTGCGAAAATCGAAAAAAAGATTTTTTCACCATTTTTCGGACAAGGCTATAAGTCATTGAAATTTTCGAAAATCAGCAAAATTTCGAAATTTTCGAAATCTAAAAAAAATTAACACATCTTACCGATTTCGAATCAACATTTCGAAATTCTTTATCAGAGAGTAAAAATTATAAGTCCTTACTCTGTTAGGGTATTGTTGACCTGGTTTAAAATTCTTGTAATTTTGTTGTATTGTATCGGCTATAGGTCCATTAAAACACAAATATTTAAGGTTTTTTTCTTTTATTTTTCTCCAATATTTCGGTAGACTCCGTCTACCATTTTCAAGGCTAGTTGTATTTAAATAAAAAAACAGAAAAACACAAATTTTAGTAAAAACGAATCACACAATAAAAACAGAAAAACAATAATTTTTAAGAAACTTTAATTCCTATTACATTTAATGAGTTGTTACACGAACTATTGTCTGTTGGCAACTAAATGTTCTCTTCTGCTGTGCTTGTTGACTGTGTGGCGGTATACCTTCGCGCAGCTTTCTATATCTTTCTTGAAATTCATTCTCTCGTCAGGCGGTAAGTCGATGATATGCAACATCTCGAGAGTGAATCTTCGTCTGTAATTGTTCTCTTGAGCTAAGATGTCCACATCGTTGAGGTTTGGCTTATGACCAGTCAATGCACAGTGGGCTGCTAGTGCAGTTTTCTGCTCGATTGGTCTATTATTGGCTTTTTGGTCAGATTTATGTGCAGATAACCTAGTTTTCAATTTCGTCATGGTAGTGCCAATATATGCCATCGGGCATATATTGGACTTGTCGCCGTTACATCTAATTTTATATACCACGTTTGATTTCTCCTCATTTTTAATTTTACATTTTGTCTTGCTGAATAATTCATTCACAGTTTTGCCTGTTTTTAATGCGAGATGGTATTTGTCCTTGTCGTATAGATTTGATTTGCCAAATCTTTCGGAGAATCCTTGTATGTATGTTAGCGATTTATAAATTTTTCCTTTTGTAGGCTGCTCTCCGTCTATGATTTTTCCAAGACGTTCCTTGGCCTTGCCTAATAGTGAATTAATTGTCCAATTAGGGAAGTCGTTGGCTCTAAGAATTGCCTTTATTTTCCTCTCATTGTCAGGATGAAAGTCTGGATCACTAATGCTAAATACTCTTCTTATAAAATTCGTTGCTGTGTTTGTTATTACTCTCTTGTGGTGTTTAGAGTAAAAATTGATTAATCTTCCGGAAGCCGTCGATTTTTGATACCAATCTATTTTTAGCTGGTTGCCATGTCTATAAACTACCGAGTCCAAATAAGGTAGTTTGCCATCATATTCTTCTTCCTTCGTAAATTGGATGTAGTTGTTGAAGGAGTTCAGAGTCTTCAGCGTCTCTGCCACGTCTGATTTCTTCAAAATCGCGAAAATGTCGTCTACATATTTTGTCAATATCTTAGGTTTTCTTATTTTGTCAAATGTGTTATTGAGAAGTTCCTCCATTACGATGTCAGCAATAATGGGTGAAGCGGGTGATCCCATTGGCATTCCTCTAAGCTGTTCATACAACTTGTCATCGTATTTAAAATATCTGCTGTCCTTAATGCAGAATGTTAGAATTTCCTTGAAAATTTCCCTTGGAATATTGGTATATTTTTCAATCTCGTCCCATTTATTCTCAATTGTCTGGAGTGCTAAATTTATTGGAATACTTGGGAACAAGGACACCACGTCAAAAGATACTAAAACTTCGTCATTTTCTATGGTCATGTTCTTTATCTTAGCTTTAAAGTCCACTGCGTCTTTCACATTATATTTGGAATCCTTGGTGATATTTTTCAAAATATTCACTATGTACCTACATAGATGATAGGACGGCGCGTTTATTGATGAACATATTGGTCTCAACGGTGTACCTTCTTTATGGATCTTTGGGAGTCCATATATTCGAGGGGCCAATGCGGTCTTGCTGGTCAATTTATTCTTCTCCTGGATGCTGATAAGATTCAAGTTGTGAAGTTTATCCACCAATTTGTTGTTCCTTGTCTGTAGCCTAGATGTTGGGTCAATCTTTAAGCGCCTATACATACACATATCGTGTATTATTGCCTTCATTTTTTGCTCGTAGTCATCTTTGTACAAAGCCACTGTCTTTCCTCCCTTGTCTGCCGTTAAAATTAATAAATCCTCATTCTCCTTTAAATATTTTCTTGTTTGAGACACTGTGTCCACCACATATTTGTCTCTCATGCTCATCTTTGACTTTCGTAAGTGATCGTCTATCAATGTTGTAAGCTTGGTTCTACCCATCTCCTGTTCCTCTCTATTCTCTATAGTTTGTACACACTCCTCTCCCTCTGCAATGACTTGCAAGAGTGGAAAGTTCTTGTTGGTGTGTGGGAGAGCGTGTTTCGGACCTAAAGAGAGAATCCATTGTACGTTCGTTGGTATCTCTCGCTCTGTTTTATTCACAAACCACACGTCGTTGCGTCTAATGTTGAGGGCCTTGTCTTGTCGTTGTGTGAGTGCCTGTAGTTTCTTTATGTGTGTTGTCTTGCTCTAACAATACAACTAGCCTTGAAAATGGTAGACGGAGTCTACCGAAATATTGGAGAAAAATAAAAGAAAAAAACCTTAAATATTTGTGTTTTAATGGACCTATAGCCGATACAATACAACAAAATTACAAGAATTTTAAACCAGGTCAACAATACCCTAACAGAGTATACATCAACGGGAGGCACGCCGCAATATAAAAACAAATAAGATGACAATATACAAAAACATCAAACAAAAGTACAATGAGCACACATACAGAACGGCCCAGCAATATTCGAAACACCAAAAACAAATAGCCAAGCTCAAAACATCGGTAACATTTTTAATAAAATGTAAGAGAACAGGCATCATACCAAACTTCATAATCAATGCAACCAAACACACTAACAACATCTTCCAAACACACAAAACCAAGAAAATCCCGCCAAATATTGAGAAAACATTACACAGGTACATTCACAACTTTCACACGAAAGTATTAAAACTTCTAATACAATACAAACACAAGCAAATCCACTCTTTTAAAGAGAAAGTAGAGAATACAAAGACTAAGCTAGGAGAACTACTGACTCAAGATGATTTCCTACAATACCTCGACAGTGAGCTTACTCTCTACAAGGGCAATGTTAGCAAAAGCAAGACAACACACATAAAGAAACTACAGGCACTCACACAACGACAAGACAAGGCCCTCAACATTAGACGCAACGACGTGTGGTTTGTGAATAAAACAGAGCGAGAGATACCAACGAACGTACAATGGATTCTCTCTTTAGGTCCGAAACACGCTCTCCCACACACCAACAAGAACTTTCCACTCTTGCAAGTCATTGCAGAGGGAGAGGAGTGTGTACAAACTATAGAGAATAGAGAGGAACAGGAGATGGGTAGAACCAAGCTTACAACATTGATAGACGATCACTTACGAAAGTCAAAGATGAGCATGAGAGACAAATATGTGGTGGACACAGTGTCTCAAACAAGAAAATATTTAAAGGAGAATGAGGATTTATTAATTTTAACGGCAGACAAGGGAGGAAAGACAGTGGCTTTGTACAAAGATGACTACGAGCAAAAAATGAAGGCAATAATACACGATATGTGTATGTATAGGCGCTTAAAGATTGACCCAACATCTAGGCTACAGACAAGGAACAACAAATTGGTGGATAAACTTCACAACTTGAATCTTATCAGCATCCAGGAGAAGAATAAATTGACCAGCAAGACCGCATTGGCCCCTCGAATATATGGACTCCCAAAGATCCATAAAGAAGGTACACCGTTGAGACCAATATGTTCATCAATAAACGCGCCGTCCTATCATCTATGTAGGTACATAGTGAATATTTTGAAAAATATCACCAAGGATTCCAAATATAATGTGAAAGACGCAGTGGACTTTAAAGCTAAGATAAAGAACATGACCATAGAAAATGACGAAGTTTTAGTATCTTTTGACGTGGTGTCCTTGTTCCCAAGTATTCCAATAAATTTAGCACTCCAGACAATTGAGAATAAATGGGACGAGATTGAAAAATATACCAATATTCCAAGGGAAATTTTCAAGGAAATTCTAACATTCTGCATTAAGGACAGCAGATATTTTAAATACGATGACAAGTTGTATGAACAGCTTAGAGGAATGCCAATGGGATCACCCGCTTCACCCATTATTGCTGACATCGTAATGGAGGAACTTCTCAATAACACATTTGACAAAATAAGAAAACCTAAGATATTGACAAAATATGTAGACGACATTTTCGCGATTTTGAAGAAATCAGACGTGGCAGAGACGCTGAAGACTCTGAACTCCTTCAACAACTACATCCAATTTACGAAGGAAGAAGAATATGATGGCAAACTACCTTATTTGGACTCGGTAGTTTATAGACATGGCAACCAGCTAAAAATAGATTGGTATCAAAAATCGACGGCTTCCGGAAGATTAATCAATTTTTACTCTAAACACCACAAGAGAGTAATAACAAACACAGCAACGAATTTTATAAGAAGAGTATTTAGCATTAGTGATCCAGACTTTCATCCTGACAATGAGAGGAAAATAAAGGCAATTCTTAGAGCCAACGACTTCCCTAATTGGACAATTAATTCACTATTAGGCAAGGCCAAGGAACGTCTTGGAAAAATCATAGACGGAGAGCAGCCTACAAAAGGAAAAATTTATAAATCGCTAACATACATACAAGGATTCTCCGAAAGATTTGGCAAATCAAATCTATACGACAAGGACAAATACCATCTCGCATTAAAAACAGGCAAAACTGTGAATGAATTATTCAGCAAGACAAAATGTAAAATTAAAAATGAGGAGAAATCAAACGTGGTATATAAAATTAGATGTAACGGCGACAAGTCCAATATATGCCCGATGGCATATATTGGCACTACCATGACGAAATTGAAAACTAGGTTATCTGCACATAAATCTGACCAAAAAGCCAATAATAGACCAATCGAGCAGAAAACTGCACTAGCAGCCCACTGTGCATTGACTGGTCATAAGCCAAACCTCAACGATGTGGACATCTTAGCTCAAGAGAACAATTACAGACGAAGATTCACTCTCGAGATGTTGCATATCATCGACTTACCGCCTGACGAGAGAATGAATTTCAAGAAAGATATAGAAAGCTGCGCGAAGGTATACCGCCACACAGTCAACAAGCACAGCAGAAGAGAACATTTAGTTGCCAACAGACAATAGTTCGTGTAACAACTCATTAAATGTAATAGGAATTAAAGTTTCTTAAAAATTATTGTTTTTCTGTTTTTATTGTGTGATTCGTTTTTACTAAAATTTGTGTTTTTCTGTTTTTTTATTTAAATACAACTAGCCTTGAAAATGGTAGACGGAGTCTACCGAAATATTGGAGAAAAATAAAAGAAAAAAACCTTAAATATTTGTGTTTTAATGGACCTATAGCCGATACAATACAACAAAATTATAAGTCCTTACCCTAAAAACGCCGCGTTTTTGGGCCAAAAGTGGGAATTTCGAAGATCTGAAATATGATCTGCATTCAATTTTCGATAAGGAATTATATTCGCCAGGTCTTTTTGCGAAAATCGAAAAAAAGATTTTTTCACCATTTTTCGGACAAGGCTATAAGTCATTGAAATTTTCGAAAATCAGCAAAATTTCGAAATTTTCAAAATCTTAAAAAAATTAACACATCTTAACGATTTCGAATCAACATTTCGAAATTCTTTATCAGAGAGTAAAAATTATGAGTCCTTACCCTAAAAACGCCGCGTTTTTGGGCCAAAAGTGGGAATTTCGAAGATCTGAAATATGATCTGCATTCAGTTTTCGATAAGGAATTATATTCGCCAGGTCTTTTTGCGAAAATCGAAAAAAAGATTTTTTCACCATTTTTCGGACAAGGCTATAAGTCATTGAAATTTTCGAAAATCAGCAAAATTTCGAAATTTTCAAAATCTAAGAAAAATTAACACATCTTAACGATGTTCAATCAACATTTCGAAATTCTTTATCAGGAAGTAAAAATTATGAGTCCTTACCCTAAAAACGCCGCGTTTTTGGGCCAAAAGTGGGAATTTCGAACATCTGAAATATGATCTGCATTCAGTTTTCGATAAGGAATTATATTCGCCAGGTCTTTTTGCGAAAATCGAAAAAAAGATTTTTTCACCATTTTTCGGACAAGGCTATAAGTCATTGAAATTTTCGAAAATCAGCAAAATTTCGAAATTTTCGAAATCTAAAAAAATTAACACATCTTAACGATTTCGAATCAACATTTCCAAATTCTTTATCAGAGAGTAAAAATTATGAGTCCTTACCCTAAAAACGCCGCGTTTTTGGGCCAAAAGTGGGAATTTCGAAGATCTGAAATATGATCTGCATTCAGTTTTCGATAAGGAATTATATTCGCCAGGTCTTTTTGCGAAAATCGAAAAAAAGATTTTTTCACCATTTTTCGGACAAGGCTATAAGTCATTGAAATTTTCGAAAATCAGCAAAATTTCGAAATTTTCAAAATCTTAAAAAAATTAACACATCTTAACGATTTCGAATCAACATTTCGAAATTCTTTATCAGAGACTAAAAATTATGAGTCCTTACCCTAAAAACGCCGCGTTTTTGGGCCAAAAGTGGGAATTTCGAAGATCTGAAATATGATCTGCATTCAGTTTTCGATAAGGAATTATATTCGCCAGGTCTTTTTGCGAAAATCGAAAAAAAGATTTTTTCATCATTTTTCGGACGAGGCTATAAGTCATTGAAATTTTCGAAAATCAGCAAAATTTCGAAATTTTCGAAATCTAAAAAAAATTAACACATCTTACCGATTTCGAATCAACATTTCCAAATTCTTTATCAGAGAGTAAAAATTATAAGTCCTTACCCTAAAAACGCCGCGTTTTTGGGCCAAAAGTGGGAATTTCGAAGATCTGAAATATGATCTGCATTCAATTTTCGATAAGGAATTATATTCGCCAGGTCTTTTTGCGAAAATCGAAAAAAAGATTTTTTCACCATTTTTCGGACAAGGCTATAAGTCATTGAAATTTTCGAAAATCAGCAAAATTTCGAAATTTTCAAAATCTTAAAAAAATTAACACATCTTAACGATTTCGAATCAACATTTCGAAATTCTTTATCAGAGAGTAAAAATTATGAGTCCTTACCCTAAAAACGCCGCGTTTTTGGGCCAAAAGTGGGAATTTCGAAGATCTGAAATATGATCTGCATTCAGTTTTCGATAAGGAATTATATTCGCCAGGTCTTTTTGCGAAAATCGAAAAAAAGATTTTTTCACCATTTTTCGGACAAGGCTATAAGTCATTGAAATTTTCGAAAATCAGCAAAATTTCGAAATTTTCAAAATCTTAAAAAAATTAACACATCTTAACGATTTCGAATCAACATTTCGAAATTCTTTATCAGAGAGTAAAAATTATGAGTCCTTACCCTAAAAACGCCGCGTTTTTGGGCCAAAAGTGGGAATTTCGAAGATCTGAAATATGATCTGCATTCAGTTTTCGATAAGAAATTATATTCGCCAGGTCTTTTTGCGAAAATCGAAAAAAAGATTTTTTCACCATTTTTCGGACAGGCTATAAGTCATTGAAATTTTCGAAAATCAGCAAAATTTCGAAATTTTCAAAATCTAAGAAAAATTAACACATCTTAACGATGTTCAATCAACATTTCGAAATTCTTTATCAGAGAGTAAAAATTATGAGTCCTTACCCTAAAAACGCCGCGTTTTTGGGCCAAAAGTGGGAATTTCGAAGATCTGAAATATGATCTGCATTCAGTTTTCGATAAGGAATTATATTCGCCAGGTCTTTTTGCGAAAATCGAAAAAAAGATTTTTTCACCATTTTTCGGACAAGGCTATAAGTCATTGAAATTTTCGAAAATCAGCAAAATTTCGAAATTTTCAAAATCTAAGAAAAATTAACACATCTTAACGATGTTCAATCAACATTTCGAAATTCTTTATCAGGAAGTAAAAATTATGAGTCCTTACCCTAAAAACGCCGCGTTTTTGGGCCAAAAGTGGGAATTTCGAAGATCTGAAATATGATCTGCATTCAATTTTCGACAAGGAATTATATTCGCCAGGTCTTTTTGCGAAAATCGAAAAAAAGATTTTTTCACCATTTTTCGGACAAGGCTATAAGTCATTGAAATTTTCGAAAATCAGCAAAATTTCGAAATTTTCAAAATCTTAAAAAATTAACACATCTTAACGGTGTTCAATCAACATTTCGAAATTCTTTATCAGAGAGTAAAAATTATGAGTCCTTACCCTAAAAACGCCGCGTTTTTGGGCCAAAAGTGGGAATTTCGAAGATCTGAAATATGATCTGCATTCAATTTTCGATAAGGAATTATATTCGCCAGGTCTTTTTGCGAAAATCGAAAAAAAGATTTTTTCACCATTTTTCGGACAAGGCTATAAGTCATTGAAATTTTCGAAAATCAGCAAAATTTCGAAATTTTCAAAATCTTAAAAAAATTAACACATCTTAACGATTTCGAATCAACATTTCGAAATTCTTTATCAGAGAGTAAAAATTATGAGTCCTTACCCTAAAAACGCCGCGTTTTTGGGCCAAAAGTGGGAATTTCGAAGATCTGAAATATGATCTGCATTCAGTTTTCGATAAGGAATTATATTCGCCAGGTCTTTTTGCGAAAATCGAAAAAAAGATTTTTTCACCATTTTTCGGACAAGGCTATAAGTCATTGAAATTTTCGAAAATCAGCAAAATTTCGAAATTTTCAAAATCTAAGAAAAATTAACACATCTTAACGATGTTCAATCAACATTTCGAAATTCTTTATCAGGAAGTAAAAATTATGAGTCCTTACCCTAAAAACGCCGCGTTTTTGGGCCAAAAGTGGGAATTTCGAAGATCTGAAATATGATCTGCATTCAATTTTCGATAAGGAATTATATTCGCCAGGTCTTTTTGCGAAAATCGAAAAAAAGATTTTTTCACCATTTTTCGGACAAGGCTATAAGTCATTGAAATTTTCGAAAATCAGCAAAATTTCGAAATTTTCAAAATCTTAAAAAAATTAACACATCTTAACGATTTCGAATCAACATTTCGAAATTCTTTATCAGAGACTAAAAATTATGAGTCCTTACCCTAAAAACGCCGCGTTTTTGGGCCAAAAGTGGGAATTTCGAAGATCTGAAATATGATCTGCATTCAGTTTTCGATAAGGAATTATATTCGCCATGTCTTTTTGCGAAAATCGAAAAAAAGATTTTTTCATCATTTTTCGGACGAGGCTATAAGTCATTGAAATTTTCGAAAATCAGCAAAATTTCGAAATTTTCGAAATCTAAAAAAAATTAACACATCTTACCCATTTCGAATCAACATTTCCAAATTCTTTATCAGAGAGTAAAAATTATAAGTCCTTACCCTAAAAACGCCGCGTTTTTGGGCCAAAAGTGGGAATTTCGAAGATCTGAAATATGATCTGCATTCAATTTTCGATAAGGAATTATATTCGCCAGGTCTTTTTGCGAAAATCGAAAAAAAGATTTTTTCACCATTTTTCGGACAAGGCTATAAGTCATTGAAATTTTCGAAAATCAGCAAAATTTCGAAATTTTCGAAATCTAAAAAAAATTAACACATCTTAACGATGTTCAATCAACATTTCGAAATTCTTTATCAGGAAGTAAAAATTATGAGTCCTTACCCTAAAAACGCCGCGTTTTTGGGCCAAAAGTGGGAATTTCGAAGATCTGAAATATGATCTGCATTCAGTTTTCGATAAGGAATTATATTCGCCAGGTCTTTTTGCGAAAATCGAAAAAAAGATTTTTTCACCATTTTTCGGACAAGGCTATAAGTCATTGAAATTTTCGAAAATCAGCAAAATTTCGAAATTTTCAAAATCTTAAAAAAATTAACACATCTTAACGATTTCGAATCAACATTTCGAAATTCTTTATCAGAGAGTAAAAATTATGAGTCCTTACCCTAAAAACGCCGCGTTTTTGGGCCAAAAGTGGGAATTTCGAAGATCTGAAATATGATCTGCATTCAGTTTTCGATAAGGAATTATATTCGCCAGGTCTTTTTGCGAAAATCGAAAAAAAGATTTTTTCACCATTTTTCGGACAAGGCTATAAGTCATTGAAATTTTCGAAAATCAGCAAAATTTCGAAATTTTCAAAATCTAAGAAAAATTAACACATCTTAACGATGTTCAATCAACATTTCGAAATTCTTTATCAGGAAGTAAAAATTATGAGTCCTTACCCTAAAAACGCCGCGTTTTTGGGCCAAAAGTGGGAATTTCGAAGATCTGAAATATGATCTGCATTCAGTTTTCGATAAGGAATTATATTCGCCAGGTCTTTTTGCGAAAATCGAAAAAAAGATTTTTTCACCATTTTTCGGACAGGCTATAAGTCATTGAAATTTTCGAAAATCAGCAAAATTTCGAAATTTTCGAAATCTAAAAAAAATTAACACATCTTAACGATTTCGAATCAACATTTCGAAATTCTTTATCAGAGAGTAAAAATTATGAGTCCTTACCCTAAAAACGCCGCGTTTTTGGGCCAAAAGTGGGAATTTCGAAGATCTGAAATATGATCTGCATTCAGTTTTCGATAAGGAATTATATTCGCCAGGTCTTTTTGCGAAAATCGAAAAAAAGATTTTTTCACCATTTTTCGGACAAGGCTATAAGTCATTGAAATTTTCGAAAATCAGCAAAATTTCGAAATTTTCGAAATCTAAAAAAAATTAACACATCTTAACGGTGTTCAATCAACATTTCGAAATTCTTTATCAGAGAGTAAAAATTATGAGTCCTTACCCTAAAAACGCCGCGTTTTTGGGCCAAAAGTGGGAATTTCGAACATCTGAAATATGATCTGCATTCAGTTTTCGATAAGGAATTATATTCGCCAGGTCTTTTTGCGAAAATCGAAAAAAAGATTTTTTCACCATTTTTCGGACAAGGTCATTGAAATTTTCGAAAATCAGCAAAATTTCGAAATTTTCAAAATCTTAAAAAAATTAACACATCTTAACGGTGTTCAATCAACATTTCGAAATTCTTTATCAGAGAGTAAAAATTATGAGTCCTTACCCTAAAAACGCCGCGTTTTTGGGCCAAAAGTGGGAATTTCGAAGATCTGAAATATGATCTGCATTCAGTTTTCGATAAGGAATTATATTCGCCAGGTCTTTTTGCGAAAATCGAAAAAAAGATTTTTTCACCATTTTTCGGACAAGGCTATAAGTCATTGAAATTTTCGAAAATCAGCAAAATTTCGAAATTTTCGAAATCTAAAAAAAATTAACACATCTTAACGGTGTTCAATCAACATTTCGAAATTCTTTATCAGAGAGTAAAAATTATGAGTCCTTACCCTAAAAACGCCGCGTTTTTGGGCCAAAAGTGGGAATTTCGAACATCTGAAATATGATCTGCATTCAGTTTTCGATAAGGAATTATATTCGCCAGGTCTTTTTGCGAAAATCGAAAAAAAGATTTTTTCACCATTTTTCGGACAAGGCTATAAGTCATTGAAATTTTCGAAAATCAGCAAAATTTCGAAATTTTCAAAATCTTTAAAAAATTAACACATCTTAACGATTTCGAATCAACATTTCGAAATTCTTTATCAGAGAGTAAAAATTATGAGTCCTTACCCTAAAAACGCCGCGTTTTTGGGCCAAAAGTGGGAATTTCGAAGATCTGAAATATGATCTGCATTCAGTTTTCGATAAGGAATTATATTCGCCAGGTCTTTTTGCGAAAATCGAAAAAAAGATTTTTTCACCATTTTTCGGACAGGCTATAAGTCATTGAAATTTTCGAAAATCAGCAAAATTTCGAAATTTTCAAAATCTAAGAAAAATTAACACATCTTAACGATGTTCAATCAACATTTCGAAATTCTTTATCAGGAAGTAAAAATTATGAGTCCTTACCCTAAAAACGCCGCGTTTTTGGGCCAAAAGTGGGAATTTCGAAGATCTGAAATATGATCTGCATTCAATTTTCGACAAGGAATTATATTCGCCAGGTCTTTTTGCGAAAATCGAAAAAAAGATTTTTTCACCATTTTTCGGACAAGGCTATAAGTCATTGAAATTTTCGAAAATCAGCAAAATTTCGAAATTTTCAAAATCTAAAAAAAATTAACACATCTTAACGATTTCGAATCAACATTTCGAAATTCTTTATCAGAGAGTAAAAATTATAAGTCCTTGCCCTAAAAACGCCGCGTTTTTGGGCCAAAAGTGGGAATTTCGAAGATCTGAAATATGATCTGCATTCAGTTTTCTATAAGGAATTATATTCGCCAGGTCTTTTTGCGAAAATCGAAAAAAAGATTTTTTCACCATTTTTCGGACAAGGCTATAAGTCATTGAAATTTTCGAAAATCAGCAAAATTTCGAAATTTTCAAAATCTTAAAAAAATTAACACATCTTAACGGTGTTCAATCAACATTTCGAAATTCTTTATCAGAGAGTAAAAATTATAAGTCCTTGCCCTAAAAACGCCGCGTTTTTGGGCCAAAAGTGGGAATTTCGAAGATCTGAAATATGATCTGCATTCAGTTTTCGATAAGGAATTATATTCGCCAGGTCTTTTTGCGAAAATCGAAAAAAAGATTTTTTCACCATTTTTCGGACAAGGCTATAAGTCATTGAAATTTTCGAAAATCAGCAAAATTTCGAAATTTTCAAAATCTTAAAAAAATTAACACATCTTAACGATTTCGAATCAACATTTCGAAATTCTTTATCAGAGAGTAAAAATTATGAGTCCTTACCCTAAAAACGCCGCGTTTTTGGGCCAAAAGTGGGAATTTCGAAGATCTGAAATATGATCTGCATTCAGTTTTCGATAAGGAATTATATTCGCCAGGTCTTTTTGCGAAAATCGAAAAAAAGATTTTTTCACCATTTTTCGGACAAGGCTATAAGTCATTGAAATTTTCGAAAATCAGCAAAATTTCGAAATTTTCAAAATCTAAGAAAAATTAACACATCTTAACGATGTTCAATCAACATTTCGAAATTCTTTATCAGGAAGTAAAAATTATGAGTCCTTACCCTAAAAACGCCGCGTTTTTGGGCCAAAAGTGGGAATTTCGAAGATCTGAAATATGATCTGCATTCAATTTTCGATAAGGAATTATATTCGCCAGGTCTTTTTGCGAAAATCGAAAAAAAGATTTTTTCACCATTTTTCGGACAAGGCTATAAGTCATTGAAATTTTCGAAAATCAGCAAAATTTCGAAATTTTCAAAATCTTAAAAAAATTAACACATCTTAACGATTTCGAATCAACATTTCGAAATTCTTTATCAGAGACTAAAAATTATGAGTCCTTACCCTAAAAACGCCGCGTTTTTGGGCCAAAAGTGGGAATTTCGAAGATCTGAAATATGATCTGCATTCAGTTTTCGATAAGGAATTATATTCGCCAGGTCTTTTTGCGAAAATCGAAAAAAAGATTTTTTCATCATTTTTCGGACGAGGCTATAAGTCATTGAAATTTTCGAAAATCAGCAAAATTTCGAAATTTTCGAAATCTAAAAAAAATTAACACATCTTACCGATTTCGAATCAACATTTCCAAATTCTTTATCAGAGAGTAAAAATTATAAGTCCTTACCCTAAAAACGCCGCGTTTTTGGGCCAAAAGTGGGAATTTCGAAGATCTGAAATATGATCTGCATTCAATTTTCGATAAGGAATTATATTCGCCAGGTCTTTTTGCGAAAATCGAAAAAAAGATTTTTTCACCATTTTTCGGACAAGGCTATAAGTCATTGAAATTTTCGAAAATCAGCAAAATTTCGAAATTTTCGAAATCTAAAAAAAATTAACACATCTTAACGATGTTCAATCAACATTTCGAAATTCTTTATCAGGAAGTAAAAATTATGAGTCCTTACCCTAAAAACGCCGCGTTTTTGGGCCAAAAGTGGGAATTTCGAAGATCTGAAATATGATCTGCATTCAATTTTCGACAAGGAATTATATTCGCCAGGTCTTTTTGCGAAAATCGAAAAAAAGATTTTTTCACCATTTTTCGGACAAGGCTATAAGTCATTGAAATTTTCGAAAATCAGCAAAATTTCGAAATTTTCAAAATCTTAAAAAAATTAACACATCTTAACGGTGTTCAATCAACATTTCGAAATTCTTTATCAGAGAGTAAAAATTATGAGTCCTTACCCTAAAAACGCCGCGTTTTTGGGCCAAAAGTGGGAATTTCGAAGATCTGAAATATGATCTGCATTCAATTTTCGATAAGGAATTATATTCGCCAGGTCTTTTTGCGAAAATCGAAAAAAAGATTTTTTCACCATTTTTCGGACAAGGTTAAAGTCATTGAAATTTTCGAAAATCAGCAAAATTTCGAAATTTTCAAAATCTTAAAAAAATTAACACATCTTAACGGTGTTCAATCAACATTTCGAAATTCTTTATCAGAGAGTAAAAATTATGAGTCCTTACCCTAAAAACGCCGCGTTTTTGGGCCAAAAGTGGGAATTTCGAAGATCTGAAATATGATCTGCATTCAGTTTTCGATAAGGAATTATATTCGCCAGGTCTTTTTGCGAAAATCGAAAAAAAGATTTTTTCACCATTTTTCGGACAAGGCTATAAGTCATTGAAATTTTCGAAAATCAGCAAAATTTCGAAATTTTCGAAATCTAAAAAAAATTAACACATCTTAACGGTGTTCAATCAACATTTCGAAATTCTTTATCAGAGAGTAAAAATTATGAGTCCTTACCCTAAAAACGCCGCGTTTTTGGGCCAAAAGTGGGAATTTCGAAGATCTGAAATATGATCTGCATTCAGTTTTCGATAAGGAATTATATTCGCCAGGTCTTTTTGCGAAAATCGAAAAAAAGATTTTTTCACCATTTTTCGGACAAGGCTATAAGTCATTGAAATTTTCGAAAATCAGCAAAATTTCGAAATTTTCAAAATCTTAAAAAAATTAACACATCTTAACGATTTCGAATCAACATTTCGAAATTCTTTATCAGAGAGTAAAAATTATGAGTCCTTACCCTAAAAACGCCGCGTTTTTGGGCCAAAAGTGGGAATTTCGAAGATCTGAAATATGATCTGCATTCAGTTTTCGATAAGGAATTATATTCGCCAGGTCTTTTTGCGAAAATCGAAAAAAAGATTTTTTCACCATTTTTCGGACAAGGCTATAAGTCATTGAAATTTTCGAAAATCAGCAAAATTTCGAAATTTTCAAAATCTAAGAAAAATTAACACATCTTAACGATGTTCAATCAACATTTCGAAATTCTTTATCAGGAAGTAAAAATTATGAGTCCTTACCCTAAAAACGCCGCGTTTTTGGGCCAAAAGTGGGAATTTCGAAGATCTGAAATATGATCTGCATTCAGTTTTCGATAAGGAATTATATTCGCCAGGTCTTTTTGCGAAAATCGAAAAAAAGATTTTTTCACCATTTTTCGGACAGGCTATAAGTCATTGAAATTTTCGAAAATCAGCAAAATTTCGAAATTTTCGAAATCTAAAAAAAATTAACACATCTTAACGATTTCGAATCAACATTTCGAAATTCTTTATCAGAGAGTAAAAATTATGAGTCCTTACCCTAAAAACGCCGCGTTTTTGGGCCAAAAGTGGGAATTTCGAAGATCTGAAATATGATCTGCATTCAGTTTTCGATAAGGAATTATATTCGCCAGGTCTTTTTGCGAAAATCGAAAAAAAGATTTTTTCACCATTTTTCGGACAAGGCTATAAGTCATTGAAATTTTCGAAAATCAGCAAAATTTCGAAATTTTCGAAATCTAAAAAAAATTAACACATCTTAACGGTGTTCAATCAACATTTCGAAATTCTTTATCAGAGAGTAAAAATTATGAGTCCTTACCCTAAAAACGCCGCGTTTTTGGGCCAAAAGTGGGAATTTCGAACATCTGAAATATGATCTGCATTCAGTTTTCGATAAGGAATTATATTCGCCAGGTCTTTTTGCGAAAATCGAAAAAAAGATTTTTTCACCATTTTTCGGACAAGGTCATTGAAATTTTCGAAAATCAGCAAAATTTCGAAATTTTCAAAATCTTAAAAAAATTAACACATCTTAACGGTGTTCAATCAACATTTCGAAATTCTTTATCAGAGAGTAAAAATTATGAGTCCTTACCCTAAAAACGCCGCGTTTTTGGGCCAAAAGTGGGAATTTCGAAGATCTGAAATATGATCTGCATTCAGTTTTCGATAAGGAATTATATTCGCCAGGTCTTTTTGCGAAAATCGAAAAAAAGATTTTTTCACCATTTTTCGGACAGGCTATAAGTCATTGAAATTTTCGAAAATCAGCAAAATTTCGAAATTTTCAAAATCTAAGAAAAATTAACACATCTTAACGATGTTCAATCAACATTTCGAAATTCTTTATCAGGAAGTAAAAATTATGAGTCCTTACCCTAAAAACGCCGCGTTTTTGGGCCAAAAGTGGGAATTTCGAAGATCTGAAATATGATCTGCATTCAGTTTTCGATAAGGAATTATATTCGCCAGGTCTTTTTGCGAAAATCGAAAAAAAGATTTTTTCACCATTTTTCGGACAAGGCTATAAGTCATTGAAATTTTCGAAAATCAGCAAAATTTCGAAATTTTCAAAATCTTAAAAAAATTAACACATCTTAACGATTTCGAATCAACATTTCGAAATTCTTTATCAGAGAGTAAAAATTATGAGTCCTTACCCTAAAAACGCCGCGTTTTTGGGCCAAAAGTGGGAATTTCGAAGATCTGAAATATGATCTGCATTCAGTTTTCGATAAGGAATTATATTCGCCAGGTCTTTTTGCGAAAATCGAAAAAAAGTTTTTTTCACCATTTTTCGGACAAGGCTATAAGTCATTGAAATTTTCGAAAATCAGCAAAATTTCGAAATTTTCAAAATCTTAAAAAAGTTAACACATCTTAACGATGTTTAATCAACATTTCGAAATTCTTTATCAGGAAGTAAAAATTATGAGTCCTTACCCTAAAAACGCCGCGTTTTTGGGCCAAAAGTGGGAATTTCGAAGATCTAAAATGTGATCTGCATTCAGTTTTCGATAAGGAATTATATTCGCCAGGTCTTTTTGCGAAAATCGAAAAAAAGATTTTTTCACCATTTTTCGGACAAGGCTATAAGTCATTGACATTTTCGAAAATCAGCAAAATTTCGAAATTTTCAAAATCTTAAAAAAATTAACACATCTTAACGGTGTTCAATTAACATTTCGAAATTCTTTATCAGAGAGTAAAAATTACGAGTCCTTACCTTAAAAACGCCGCGTTTTTGGGCCAAAAGTGGGAATTTCGAAGATCTAAAATATGATCTGCATTCAGTTTTCGATAACGAATTATATTCGCCAGGTCTTTTTGCGAAAATCGAAAAAAAGATTTTTTCACCATTTTTCGGACAAGGCTATAGTCATTGAAATTTTCGAAAATCAGCAAAATTTCGAAATTTTCGAAATCTAAAAAAAATTAACACATCTTACCGATTTCGAATCAACATTTCGAAATTCTTTATCAGAGAGTAAAAATTATAAGTCCTTACCCTAAAAACGCCGCGTTTTTGGGCCAAAAGTGGGAATTTCGAAGATCTGAAATATGATCTGCATTCAATTTTCGATAAGGAATTATATTCGCCAGGTCTTTTTGCGAAAATCGAAAAAAAGATTTTTTCACCATTTTTCGGACAAGGCTATAAGTCATTGAAATTTTCGAAAATCAGCAAAATTTCGAAATTTTCGAAATCTAAAAAAAATTAACACATCTTAACGATGTTCAATCAACATTTCGAAATTCTTTATCAGGAAGTAAAAATTATGAGTCCTTACCCTAAAAACGCCGCGTTTTTGGGCCAAAAGTGGGAATTTCGAAGATCTGAAATATGATCTGCATTCAATTTTCGACAAGGAATTATATTCGCCAGGTCTTTTTGCGAAAATCGAAAAAAAGATTTTTTGACCATTTTTCGGACAAGGCTATAAGTCATTGAAATTTTCGAAAATCAGCAAAATTTCGAAATTTTCGAAATCTTAAAAAAATTAACACATCTTAACGGTGTTCAATCAACATTTCGAAATTCTTTATCAGAGAGTAAAAATTATGAGTCCTTACCCTAAAAACGCCGCGTTTTTGGGCCAAAAGTGGGAATTTCGAAGATCTGAAATATGATCTGCATTCAATTTTCGATAAGGAATTATATTCGCCAGGTCTTTTTGCGAAAATCGAAAAAAAGATTTTTTCACCATCTTTCGGACAAGGCTATAAGTCATTGAAATTTTCGAAAATCAGCAAAATTTCGAAATTTTCAAAATCTTAAAAAAATTAACACATCTTAACGATTTCGAATCAACATTTCGAAATTCTTTATCAGAGAGTAAAAATTATGAGTCCTTACCCTAAAAACGCCGCGTTTTTGGGCCAAAAGTGGGAATTTCGAAGATCTGAAATATGATCTGCATTCAGTTTTCGATAAGGAATTATATTCGCCAGGTCTTTTTGCGAAAATCGAAAAAAAGATTTTTTCACCATTTTTCGGACAAGGTTATAAGTCATTGAAATTTTCGAAAATCAGCAAAATTTCGAAATTTTCAAAATCTTAAAAAAGTTAACACATCTTAACGATGTTTAATCAACATTTCGAAATTCTTTATCAGGAAGTAAAAATTATGAGTCCTTACCCTAAAAACGCCGCGTTTTTGGGCCAAAAGTGGGAATTTCGAAGATCTAAAATGTGATCTGCATTCAGTTTTCGATAAGGAATTATATTCGCCAGGTCTTTTTGCGAAAATCGAAAAAAAGATTTTTTCACCATTTTTCGGACAAGGCTATAAGTCATTGAAATTTTCGAAAATCAGCAAAATTTCGAAATTTTCAAAATCTTAAAAAAATTAACACATCTTAACGGTGTTCAATTAACATTTCGAAATTCTTTATCAGAGAGTAAAAATTACGAGTCCTTACCTTAAAAACGCCGCGTTTTTGGGCCAAAAGTGGGAATTTCGAAGATCTAAAATATGATCTGCATTCAGTTTTCGATAACGAATTATATTCGCCAGGTCTTTTTGCGAAAATCGAAAAAAAGATTTTTTCACCATTTTTCGGACAAGGCTATAGTCATTGAAATTTTCGAAAATCAGCAAAATTTCGAAATTTTCGAAATCTAAAAAAAATTAACACATCTTACCGATTTCGAATCAACATTTCGAAATTCTTTATCAGAGAGTAAAAATTATAAGTCCTTACCCTAAAAACGCCGCGTTTTTGGGCCAAAAGTGGGAATTTCGAAGATCTGAAATATGATCTGCATTCAATTTTCGATAAGGAATTATATTCGCCAGGTCTTTTTGCGAAAATCGAAAAAAAGATTTTTTCACCATTTTTCGGACAAGGCTATAAGTCATTGAAATTTTCGAAAATCAGCAAAATTTCGAAATTTTCGAAATCTAAAAAAAATTAACACATCTTAACGATGTTCAATCAACATTTCGAAATTCTTTATCAGGAAGTAAAAATTATGAGTCCTTACCCTAAAAACGCCGCGTTTTTGGGCCAAAAGTGGGAATTTCGAAGATCTGAAATATGATCTGCATTCAATTTTCGACAAGGAATTATATTCGCCAGGTCTTTTTGCGAAAATCGAAAAAAAGATTTTTTGACCATTTTTCGGACAAGGCTATAAGTCATTGAAATTTTCGAAAATCAGCAAAATTTCGAAATTTTCGAAATCTTAAAAAAATTAACACATCTTAACGGTGTTCAATCAACATTTCGAAATTCTTTATCAGAGAGTAAAAATTATGAGTCCTTACCCTAAAAACGCCGCGTTTTTGGGCCAAAAGTGGGAATTTCGAAGATCTGAAATATGATCTGCATTCAATTTTCGATAAGGAATTATATTCGCCAGGTCTTTTTGCGAAAATCGAAAAAAAGATTTTTTCACCATCTTTCGGACAAGGCTATAAGTCATTGAAATTTTCGAAAATCAGCAAAATTTCGAAATTTTCAAAATCTTAAAAAAATTAACACATCTTAACGATTTCGAATCAACATTTCGAAATTCTTTATCAGAGAGTAAAAATTATGAGTCCTTACCCTAAAAACGCCGCGTTTTTGGGCCAAAAGTGGGAATTTCGAAGATCTGAAATATGATCTGCATTCAGTTTTCGATAAGGAATTATATTCGCCAGGTCTTTTTGCGAAAATCGAAAAAAAGATTTTTTCACCATTTTTCGGACAAGGTTATAAGTCATTGAAATTTTCGAAAATCAGCAAAATTTCGAAATTTTCAAAATCTAAGAAAAATTAACACATCTTAACGATGTTCAATCAACATTTCGAAATTCTTTATCAGGAAGTAAAAATTATGAGTCCTTACCCTAAAAACGCCGCGTTTTTGGGCCAAAAGTGGGAATTTCGAAGATCTGAAATATGATCTGCATTCAGTTTTCGATAAGGAATTATATTCGCCAGGTCTTTTTGCGAAAATCGAAAAAAAGATTTTTTCACCATTTTTCGGACAAGGCTATAAGTCATTGAAATTTTCGAAAATCAGCAAAATTTCGAAATTTTCAAAATCTAAGAAAAATTAACACATCTTAACGATGTTCAATCAACATTTCGAAATTCTTTATCAGGAAGTAAAAATTATGAGTCCTTACCCTAAAAACGCCGCGTTTTTGGGCCAAAAGTGGGAATTTCGAACATCTGAAATATGATCTGCATTCAGTTTTCGATAAGGAATTATATTCGCCAGGTCTTTTTGCGAAAATCGAAAAAAAGATTTTTTCACCATTTTTCGGACAAGGCTATAAGTCATTGAAATTTTCGAAAATCAGCAAAATTTCGAAATTTTCAAAATCTTAAAAAAATTAACACATCTTAACGGTGTTCAATCAACATTTCGAAATTCTTTATCAGAGAGTAAAAATTATGAGTCCTTACCCTAAAAACGCCGCGTTTTTGGGCCAAAAGTGGGAATTTCGAAGATCTGAAATATGATCTGCATTCAGTTTTCGATAAGGAATTATATTCGCCAGGTCTTTTTGCGAAAATCGAAAAAAAGATTTTTTCACCATTTTTCGGACAAGGCTATAAGTCATTGAAATTTTCGAAAATCAGCAAAATTTCGAAATTTTCAAAATCTTAAAAAAATTAACACATCTTAACGGTGTTCAATCAACATTTCGAAATTCTTTATCAGAGAGTAAAAATTATGAGTCCTTACCCTAAAAACGCCGCGTTTTTGGGCCAAAAGTGGGAATTTCGAAGATCTGAAATATGATCTGCATTCAGTTTTCGATAAGGAATTATATTCGCCAGGACTTTTTGCGAAAATCGAAAAAAAGATTTTTTCACCATTTTTCGGACAAGGCTATAAGTCATTGAAATTTTCGAAAATCAGCAAAATTTCGAAATTTTCAAAATCTAAGAAAAATTAACACATCTTAACGATGTTCAATCAACATTTCGAAATTCTTTATCAGGGAGTAAAAATTATGAGTCCTTACCCTAAAAACGCCGCGTTTTTGAGCTAAAAGTGGGAATTTCGAAGATCTGAAATATGATCTGCATTCAGTTTTCGATAAGGAATTATATTCGCCAGGTCTTTTTGCGAAAATCGAAAAAAAGATTTTTTCACCATTTTTCGGACAAGGCTATAAGTCATTGAAATTTTCGAAAATGAGCAAAATTTCGAAATTTTCAAAATCTAAGAAAAATTAACACATCTTAACGATGTTCAATCAACATTTCGAAATTCTTTATCAGGAAGTAAAAATTATGAGTCCTTACCCTAAAAACGCCGCGTTTTTGGGCCAAAAGTGGGAATTTCGAAGATCTGAAATATGATCTGCATTCAGTTTTCGATAAGGAATTATATTCGCCAGGTCTTTTTGCGAAAATCGAAAAAAAGATTTTTTCACCATTTTTCGGACAGGCTATAAGTCATTGAAATTTTCGAAAATCAGCAAAATTTCGAAATTTTCAAAATCTAAGAAAAATTAACACATCTTAACGATGTTCAATCAACATTTCGAAATTCTTTATCAGGAAGTAAAAATTATGAGTCCTTACCTTAAAAACGCCGCGTTTTTGGGCCAAAAGTGGGAATTTCGAAGATCTGAAATATGATCTGCATTCAGTTTTCGATAAGGAATTATATTCGCCAGGTCTTTTTGCGAAAATCGAAAAAAAGATTTTTTCACCATTTTTCGGACAGGCTATAAGTCATTGAAATTTTCGAAAATCAGCAAAATTTCGAAATTTTCAAAATCTAAGAAAAATTAACACATCTTAACGATGTTCAATCAACATTTCGAAATTCTTTATCAGGAAGTAAAAATTATGAGTCCTTACCCTAAAAACGCCGCGTTTTTGGGCCAAAAGTGGGAATTTCGAAGATCTGAAATATGATCTGCATTCAGTTTTCGATAAGGAATTATATTCGCCAGGTCTTTTTGCGAAAATCGAAAAAAAGATTTTTTCACCATTTTTCGGACAGGCTATAAGTCATTGAAATTTTCGAAAATCAGCAAAATTTCGAAATTTTCAAAATCTAAGAAAAATTAACACATCTTAACGATGTTCAATCAACATTTCGAAATTCTTTATCAGGAAGTAAAAATTATGAGTCCTTACCCTAAAAACGCCGCGTTTTTGGGCCAAAAGTGGGAATTTCGAAGATCTGAAATATGATCTGCATTCAGTTTTCGATAAGGAATTATATTCGCCAGGTCTTTTTGCGAAAATCGAAAAAAAGATTTTTTCACCATTTTTCGGACAAGGCTATAAGTCATTGAAATTTTCGAAAATCAGCAAAATTTCGAAATTTTCAAAATCTTAAAAAAATTAACACATCTTAACGGTGTTCAATCAACATTTCGAAATTCTTTATCAGAGAGTAAAAATTATGAGTCCTTACCCTAAAAACGCCGCGTTTTGGGCCAAAAGTGGGAATTTCGAAGATCTGAAATATGATCTGCATTCAGTTTTCGATAAGGAATTATATTCGCCAGGACTTTTTGCGAAAATCGAAAAAAAGATTTTTTCACCATTTTTCGGACAAGGCTATAAGTCATTGAAATTTTCGAAAATCAGCAAAATTTCGAAATTTTCAAAATCTAAGAAAAATTAACACATCTTAACGATGTTCAATCAACATTTCGAAATTCTTTATCAGGGAGTAAAAATTATGAGTCCTTACCCTAAAAACGCCGCGTTTTTGAGCTAAAAGTGGGAATTTCGAAGATCTGAAATATGATCTGCATTCAGTTTTCGATAAGGAATTATATTCGCCAGGTCTTTTTGCGAAAATCGAAAAAAAGATTTTTTCACCATTTTTCGGACAAGGCTATAAGTCATTGAAATTTTCGAAAATCAGCAAAATTTCGAAATTTTCAAAATCTTAAAAAAATTAACACATCTTAACTATTTCGAATCAACATTTCGAAATTCTTTATCAGAGAGTAAAAATTATGAGTCCTTACCCTAAAAACGCCGCGTTTTTGGACCAAAAGTGGGAATTTCGAAGATCTGAAATATGATCTGCATTCAGTTTTCGATAAGGAATTATATTCGCCAGGTCTTTTTGCGAAAATCGAAAAAAAGATTTTTTCACCATTTTTCGGACAGGCTATAAGTCATTGAAATTTTCGAAAATCAGCAAAATTTCGAAATTTTCAAAATCTAAGAAAAATTAACACATCTTAACGATGTTCAATCAACATTTCGAAATTCTTTATCAGGAAGTAAAAATTATGAGTCCTTACCTTAAAAACGCCGCGTTTTTGGGCCAAAAGTGGGAATTTCGAAGATCTGAAATATGATCTGCATTCAGTTTTCGATAAGGAATTATATTCGCCAGGTCTTTTTGCGAAAATCGAAAAAAAGATTTTTTCACCATTTTTCGGACAGGCTATAAGTCATTGAAATTTTCGAAAATCAGCAAAATTTCAAAATCTTAAAAAAATTAACACATCTTAACGGCGGTGAGTCAATATTTCGAAATTCTTCATCAGCGAGTAAAAATTATGAGTCCTTACCCTAAAAACGCCGCGTTTTTGGGCCAAAAGTGGGAATTTCGAAGATCTGAAATATGATCTGCATTCAGTTTTCGATAAGGAATTATATTCGCCAGGTCTTTTTGCGAAAATCGAAAAAAAGATTTTTTCACCATTTTTCGGACAGGCTATAAGTCATTGAAATTTTCGAAAATCAGCAAAATTTCGAAATTATCAAAATCTTAAAAAAATGAACACATCTTAACGACGGTGAGTCAATATTTCAAAATTCTTTATCAGAGAGTAAAAATTGTGAGTCTTTACTCTAAAAACGTCGCGTTTGTAGATCAAAAAAGGGAGTTACGAAAATCTGAGATATGATTTGATGTCTTTGATGAGGAATTATATTTGCCAATTTTTTTTCGAAAATTAGTTTTATTATTTTTCAGACAAGGAATTAAATTTATCGAAAATCAGCAAAATTTCGAAATTTTCTAAATCCCAAAAATATTGGCGAATATAAGGGACGATCAAATTCTTCTTTTGCGGTTAAAAAGAACGATTTTTGCCATATTTTAATATGGAGTTTCACCTTATGAATCATACATAACCCAGAAATTTAGGGACAAAATAAATGTTTTCTGAAGAAAAAACGAATTCCTAAATATCACCATAATTTGAGTAGGAAACAAACAGTAGCACATAAGTGTTAATTGAACACCTTTTTGGTATTCTTATTTTTGTAAGAGAGTTCAGACCAATTTTACTTCGTAAAACGAAGAAATAAGACTTGTTTCCAAAAAAAGAAGAAAATCCAGTGGTGGAGATAGTGAACAAAATCACCTCTTACCTCAAAGAAACTTGCTTACATAAATTAGTTTAAGTTTAAGTCTCTTGTATTATATGATACTTTTTTATACGTATAGTCAAATTTTTTGTAAAACTATAGGCTGATCTTTATTTTTATTGTATAAAACTAAAAAAAACTTTAAATTAAGATTATGTCTGATTATCTATAAAATGAATTTGTTATAATTGAATTTTAAGTAACTCTCACATTTATTATAAATATAGATGTGGTTAATTAATTATACTTATATATATATATATAAATATATATCTTAACTTAAATTGTAATAATTTTATAATGAATATTTTCATTGTATTTGTACTAACTGTGCATTTGTATTTAATCGATAATATTTGTATGTTAGTTTCAAAAACTATTGTAATCATATTTAAAGAATGTAACTCAAGAAAAAAATAATAATAAAAGGAAATATTATAACATTAAAGCTTGGTATTTTATTTTTATTAAGGCACCAAAGGTTAGGGAGACTGACAGACTGAACTTTCTATTTAATTATTGTGAAATCCGAGGGACTCTATTCTTTTCCAAAACACAAAAGCCTAAATGGGTCATTGTTCGCAAAATTTGTACGATAGCATTTAACACGAAGAAGTTGAAAATTTCATATTGGTCTCGGCGGTACGTTTAAGTAAATGTGGTCCATTAGAAACTCAGGCTTCAGGGTTCCATTTAGTACATTTAATATGAAATTGAGGTTCAGTCGACTTTTCAACGTCGGTAATTTGATCAGATTTAATCTTTCCTTCTAGGGTGATACAGTATTAAATGTCGAGTTATGTCCATGTAAGCAGAATAGCACGAAATGTTTTGGCACAGACTCAATTGAATTGCAGTAGATTTGATAACAAAGGCACCATGTTATTGATCCATTCTCCATAATCGGTCGTACAAGGGATGTATATAAGTTTCTCGTAACGATTGAATCATCAAACTCTTTGATCCAACTCTTAACGAATCCTAAAAAATCGTAGGCTTTATTGACCGTCAAAGATATAAATATTTGATCTAACCTTTGGTCTAACAAGAAGCCAAGATTGATGATTGATTCCACAGTCTCTAGGGGCGAATCATTTATAGAGTAATATGTGGTTAGATTATTTAATGTGTAAAACGATATATGTATAAATTTTTTTACGTTCAATTCCATTAGATTTAGTTCACCCCAGTCGTATAATAGGTCAAGGTCGGATTGTAATTTCAGTTGGTCGGTATCATTTAAAATAGTTTTAAAGAGTTTAGATTCATATGCATACATAAGAAAGTGGCAGTGGATGGAAGTTCATTAATAAATAATGAAAACAAAATAGGCCCAAGATGACAAGATTACTACCTTGTGGGACTCCAGATAGAACATCAAAATTTTTAGAACCAGAATTATTTAGTTCTACAGTTTAAGTGCGATTAGAAGGATAATTTGATATCCATGCTAGCAATGAGTCTGAAAACGCCAGCAGGTCTAGTTTTTTGTAATAGAAGACTATGATTTACCTTATCAAAAGCCTTACTAAAATCGGTATATATAACATCAGTTTCAAAATCCTTCGTTTACAATTGTAGTCAATTCAAAAACATTTGTTACAGTTGTATACGATTTACGAATTCCATGCTGATATCATGATAACAGTGAAGAAACTTGAGGGGACAGTGATCCAGTGAAGATTTTTTCAAAAAGTTTAGGAACAGCGTTAAAGGCTCTATTACACGGCATGAAGTTTTCTTATGACATGTCAAATAAAGCACATGTTGAGTTTTACAAGTCGTGATTTTGTTCAAATTTTTAAGTTATGTCATACAAAAATGTGATAGCAAAAATGATGAATCGTATATAAATTGACAATTTTGACAAACATTTTCAATTACATGTGAATACAAGAAGTGACATGTCATAAGACATATACATGCAGTGTAATAGCGCCTTAAATCAGTAATTTACTTAGAACTTCATTGTCCTGGATAGATGTAATTTAATACAAATTTCATTGCACTACACTGTATACATAGTACTAAAATAGCAACTTAACAATTTTCATAGTTAATAGAATTAACAGCAAAAAGACTGTTTATGCATCGGCCGGGAATCGAACCCGGGCCGCCCGCGTGGCAGGCGAGCATTCTACCACTGAACCACCGATGCTCTTGGGTGAGTTTTGCCAATTACCATTCATAGATCATCATGAGTTTGATCGCAAGTATAAAAACTTAGAAAACGAAATGTCGATGATAACTAAACACATGGACACGTTTGTTTTCAATGAATGCAATACCCTACATTAGTCTAATAAGTTCATCGACTTTAATGTAATTTTTGATTTAGAATCTACATTGATTTTATACCAAAAATTAATCTGAATTCAAATCTCAATTTTAGTTTAATTTAGGATATCTGTAAATTTTTTAAATGTTAAAATGGTTATAAGAATTTTAAGGGAAACCATGGTCAATAATCTCTATTCGAAATTGGCATACTACAATAAACATAGCCATAGAATAAATACCTTCAGTGAAGAGTATTAAAAATTCTACATTGCCTGTTGACAGACTCAAAGTTACTTTACTCTCTCACAAATTAAAATAAAGAATATCTTGGGGAATAGAACAGGGATGATAAATGGGGTTGGCGAAATGGTATTAAAACCAATTTAAAAAGGGACTTTTTGGAGCCAAAAGGTACCATCTTCTTTGCTCTTTTGGTTGAACCTTTTGGAAATAATTTAAAAAAGTACTGAGTAATAATATACGTGCATAATATACGTGTACATCGGTCACGAAAATTACTTTGAAAAAACAGGTGATACTTTTCTCATGTCTATGAGCGCAATCAGATTCAAGTTCTTAGCTCATTGATACAGGGCCTCCTAGTTGTAGCTGAGCTTGAACTCAGACTATATGTTGACTCCCATATAGACCGATCTTATAATTTTACCTCTTGCTTTTTAATAAGGAATATTTAGATGCTTAGCACCTTCTACATATATATTTTTCAAACATGGTCCCCAAAAATCTATACAACATAGCCTCCATATACTGCGAACCCTAAATTATCTTTTTGGGGACTTATATCAGCCCCTTCTACGCGTGTTCAATATAGCCGCCATATAGATTAATATATTAATTTAGCCGATTGTACTAACGAAAGTCTAATTCATTCGATTGTGATGAATAAGCTGAGTATGACTCACAGAGGTCCAAATTAATCCTTTATTAGGAGTCAGTAGTTCATACTCGTGGGAATACAACAGTTAGTGATTGGCAAATGCAAGTAACATCTTCATCTCTGGAGTTAAATCATCTATCCTCTGATGAAATTCCTAGGTTTATATTTTTAATGATATTTGGGAAATACTTAAAGAATGAGAGATACATTTTCGCAGATATGGACACCCAAGATATATTCATTCGCAGGTAGCGGCAGTTGCCCAACAACAAAATGTTGGGTGCACTATCTGTCAAAATCAGTGATTAGTTATGATTTTGAGTATGTTACTATTTCACGTAATTTTTCGTTGTTTGCGTGTGTTATGGTTCTTAACTATAATACCCACACACAACCAAAACTCGTTGACAGATAGTGCACTTCGCGAGAAAAAATTGTATTCAGCTGTTTACTGTACACTACCTATGCCCACCTTTGATGCTGAACGCTTTGGTTCAAATCCCAACTAGAATATCGGAACAAACTTCGCCGGTGGTTGTCTCCTCCTGGTGCTGACGACACTTGTGAGCAAAGATTTTAGGAATTTTACAAGAAAGTGACACAGTTTAAATTCATCCAAGTAGTCATGTGGAATGAAGCAATTTTATCAAATCCTCTTTGTTTTATTTCGTAAATAGAAAATTATTTTGTAAATTATTACGAAATATACAAATAAAAATTTTTTTTATCTTTTGACACCATTTATAGCAAGTTTAAAAACCTATTTTTTATTTATTGGAAAAATTCCAAAATGTAAACATCATACCGCAAGTAAAAAATGGCAGTTTCACACATGATTGAACCTAAATTGTGAGCTTATTAGAAAAAGACCAAGCAGATTGTATATCGTAAAATTCCTTTAATCTTTGCTACAATAACATTTTTCTGTGCAACCCTGGTGAATTGTTTAGATCTCGTAATGTCAAATGCCGGCTGGACTGCAGAATTTCTGCCGAGGGTAGAAGAAGAAGAATGTTTTATAATTTTTATTTTTTTGCTCACCCACCAACGAGAGTCAAATTCAATGTTGAAAGAAAACGTATACAAGCTTTCCTTTCAAGAAATAGAAGCCGAATCAATTTATTATTGCCACGAAAACAACCACAAAGAACCATAAAACGACCATGCATTTTTCCTCTTTTCAATTTCTCGAAACTCTTTTTAATTTGCAAAAACCAAACCTGAATAAAAAATACAACCAACGCTCAGTAATTCGTTTTCCAAGTATTTTGTTTTCAGCTGTTCGCATAACCATATCTTGTACCATGATTTGCTTGTGAGGTATTTACCATAGATAATCAGCTGTGTAAAGTTATCTAATAAAAAGCCTGTTCACGTAATTTTCCAGTAAAAATTTGCAGGAGAGTAAATACCATTTTAATCTCTTTAAAAAATTTGCAAGCAGAAGTACGCGAACGACTTCTAGTGAAAATTTGCAGAAAAACAGCTGATTTTTGTTTTGGTTGGTTTTTTATTTGCTTGCTTGGAAAACAATTTTTTAAAATAAAAAATGCTGGCGATACATGTGAGGTTTTTTTCTTAGTTAAACGTTAGTTTATTGACCGGAGAGTGAAAAGGCTAGATGGGGAACCATTTGTGTACCCGTGAGATCCGTGCGGCTGGACAGCCATCACAAATTACCGCATTGGCCCGATGGTGTCTATCATTGGCCCGAAGGAGTCTTTCAGTGTACAACACACTGCTACAACAACAACAACAACCGCGCACGAAGCTACGAATCTCATCTGTGGCGCCAAGTCGTTCAAAGCGCTGGTTCCAGACAGAATCTCTACACAGATGCCGAAGAATCTGGATCTACCTGGAGTCGATTACCTCACAACTGTCCTCAGCCTATCTGAATACTTTCATACTACTCGATGTTTGGAAGATGGGCAGTCTGATCTCGCTACTGAGACCTGAAAAAGAAACGAGTAAGGGGGAGTCGTACAGACCGATCTCAATTCTTTCATCAGTATCCAAGACGCATGAGGGACTATTCCTCCCGCTCCACTCGTTGGACAATTTTCATTCGCCGAGCATCAGCATGCATTTCGAAGGCTGCATCGGACTACAACTGATTTACATGCCATCACCGTGTACAAAAGTACACTTGCTGTTGCTGACAAAGGTACCTTGGACTAACCATATAATGCTTTTGGATACTGCGGCTAAATAAATTGCTACGACTACTGATGTGAGGCTAAGGGAGCTCTCTATTTGGTCATGTGGCGGCTACAGACACTTTGTTATCATTGAAGATATCTGTATCTGTTCACATTGGCAGACTAATTTGCACTAATTTTTTCGAATCCCACTCTGCGTCACTTGTTTAACTGCCCAGCTATACCCACTCAATCCCCTGGCAGCATCTTCCCTCCTTAACAAATTCAAAGGAAAGGTGTTGGTTTCATCGTAACTCTCCGATGAGGAAGACTCCATCAAAACACTTAACAAACCGATAATTGCTCTTTTCTTGGAGTCTGGAAGGATACAATGTTTTAATTTTTCAATATTTTCCAAATTATTCCGCAAATTTTGCACTTACCTTCTAATGTAGAACAACCGACTTGAGGTAAAATTAACTTCATTTGTGGAGTTTTCTGTAAATGAACACTAGCTGCTGCCATGAATCTTCATTAGAAGTAAATAAAAATGACACAATTTAATAATTACCCATAAACAATATTTATATTTTTTATTTACCTCTGCCTTTTTGATCCATTGTGCCGTTGGCTTTTTATTTTCATGTAACTGCTGATTTTCATAAAACAGCTGACCTTAGCAAAACATCTGTTCAAAGTTGCAAATTTCTGCTGGCAAAAAAGTCCCTGTAGAAATTTGCAGGTTCTCTACTTTCTCACTGTGAAAAGTAGCTCTCTCTCGCGCTCTCTTCTGCTGGCAAATAAAGTACACGAACGACTTTCAGTAAAAATTTTTGCAAATTTGCACAAATTTTCGAGTTCCCGAACACAGCTAAAGTTGTGTCGCTCTGCAGAAAGCCTTTCGAATTCGGCAATAAAAACGTGGTCCCTATGAGAGATTTATCCACGCTGTTCCTTAAAGGAATTTCCATGGGCATGGCAATTCATATGGGCAATCATAGAATTAAACTCTCCTTTCTTGAGTTTTCGTATACATATAATAAAATACAGTTATTGTCGAAAAGTTCCAAATGACAGGGTTAACGTGTTACTTCGATGTGTAAAAAGTATCAAAAAAAAGTACCAAAGTATCAAAATTATCATCCCTGGTATAGAACTCGTTCTGCCTCAATGAAGCATTGCTGTGTATGTAGAATATTTTTATAGCTAAATACATAGGCAAAAAACCCAACTGTTGGTAATCCAATGAATGCCGGCATGTAGAGTAGTCCCACAAATAAAATAAAAAACAACAATAGAACTACCATTTCTTCTCTTGCCACCTAATGCCCAATCAACACATGTACACACCAATGGTTTCTTCGTTCTCAGTCCCACAAGTAAAACAACAATTCCACTACTTTCTTCCCTTCATTCTTATCATCCACAAGCAAGCTATTTCAGTTTATAGAAAGGGGAATTTCTACTTTGTCAGACATTCGTTAGTGATTTTTCATTTCAGTGTATAAACACTTTTACATGTTTGCTCTTTCTCACCTTAAATCTCATTCAGTTACGGTTTCTTTGAGCTCATAACATTGAGTTTGATGGCTGAAAATTTAAGACTATACTTCACAGGATCATTTCTGTAGTCAGTCTTCAATTACTTTCATTGCAAAATGAAAAATCACACACCTGCGATGAGGAGGCATATCGTTCTATCTGTAGCGTGAGGTTTTGAACTTTGTCTTTTATTTTACCCCTACCTTCGGGTATGGGTAATTGGGACAATGTTTCTTCGATGATCGCTCGATTAAACCAGATAAAGCGACTTCTGAGTGGTGTCAAAACTTTTTATGTGAATCAATTTGATAATAAGGAGGAAAAAGAGGTGGATAATTAATTTTAGATTTCTATTTTGTTTGGGTATTGTTGACCTATTTTAAAATTTCTTAAATTTTGTTGTATTTATCGTTTGTATTGAATAGGCCCATGAAAACACAAATATTTAATGTTTTTCTTTTATTTTCATTTCGGTTGACTCCGTCTACCATTTTCAGGGCTAGCTGGATTTAAACAAAAAAATCCGAACTTTGGTAAAAAGCTAATCACACAATAAAGACAGAAATATACAATAGAATCTCTTTGTTTAATTTACTATTACATTTAATAAGTCGTTACACGAACTATATATTGCCTGTTGGCAACTGAATGTTCTCTTCTGCTGTGCTTGTTGACTGTGTGGCGATATACCTCTTCGCGCAGCTTTCCTATGTCTTTTTTGAAATTCATTCTCTCGTCAAGTAGTAAGTCGATGACATGTAACATCTCGAGAGTGAATCTTCGTCTGTAGTTGCTCTCGAGAGCCAAGATGTCCACGTCGTTGAGGTTTAGCTTATGACCAGTCAATACACAGTGCTAGGGCAGTTTTTTGCTCGATTGGTTTATCCTTGGCTTTCTGGTCAGATTTAGATGGAGATAACCTAGTTTTCTGTTTCGTCATGGTAATGCCAATCGAGCATATATTGGTCTTGTCGCCATTACATTTAATTGATTTTTCCTCATTTTTAATTTTACATTTTGTCTTGCTGAAACAATCCTTCACAGTTCTACTTGTTCTTAACGAGAGTTGGTATTTGTCCTTGTCGTATAGATTTAATTTGCCAAATCTTTCGGAGAATCCTTGTATGTATGTCAGTGATTTGTAAATTTTTCCTTCTGTATTCTGCTTTCCGGTCAATTATTTTCCCAATACGTTGCTAGCTTTGCTTAACAGTGTATTAATTGTCCAAATGGGGAAGTTGTTAGTCTATACTAAATACTCTTCTAATAAAATTCGTGGCCGTATTCGTTATTACTTTTTTGTGGTGTTTGGAATAAAAATCGATCAATCTTCCAGAGGCCGTCAATTATTGATACCAATCTACTTTCAGCTGGTTGCCATGTCTATGAACTACTGAGCCCAAATAAGATAGTTTGCCATCATAATCCTCTTCCTTCGTAAATTGGATGAATTTGATGAAGAAGTTCAGAGTCTTGAGTGTATCTGCCACGTCTGATTTTTTCACAATCGCGAAAATGTCGTATACATATTTTTTCTTTTCTTTGTTTTTTTTTTAAGTTTTAAAAGAAATCAATTTTTTTTGTGTGCGGAGGCAGGGATGATAAGTGAGGTTGGCAAGATGGTATTGAAAACAAGTAGTTTTTTTTGCTAAAAAAGTAGGTACCTTTTTTTACTTTCATAAATACGACCATGAATTTAACCTACTTAACCTTAGAGGTGAACATTTAAGTGATCGCTCCTTTTAGTTCCGCTCCACAAAGGGAACTAGTTCCTTTTTCATTTGCGATCCCTTCGGAAAAAGCTTCATTTATTACCCGAAATTTGAGATAGTGAATTGTTTTAAGCCTCATGACATCCGACCAAAATATGGTTCAGATCGGACTCTAGATATGGCTGCTATATAGACAGATCTGCCAGTTTAGGGTCTGAAAACCATAAAAGCTACGCTTATTACCCGATTTCGCTGAAATTTTAAGTAGTAAGCTGTTTTAAGACTCTCGACGCAAATATGGTTCAGATCGGACTATATCTAGATATAGCTGCCATATAGACCGATCTGCCCATTAAGTCAAATATACCTTTATTCCAACTTTAACCCAGAATACATTTCCCAGAAGCATTATCATTGTCAACATGTTTGGAAGACGCTGCTCTCCTTATTGAAATCAGACTTTTTTTGATGTATTCCAAGTAGAGTCCCAAAGTATATGTAAATGACTATTTTCAATGTCGGTTTTCAGTATATGCGCGTAGTTTGGTGTAAAACTTGGTAGAGTTAAAACCTTCTACAAAAATATGGCTCCAAATTGTCCAGCACATTGGAATATCTATTTTGCTTTGATACTTTGGAAGAAAATTAAATAATAAACGAAGCATAATTCAACGTTTGTTTAAAAATTATCATAACGTAAAGTTCATAAAATTATTAAGGTTAAATAAATATTTTAAATAAGAATATTTGCGACCAAAGAAATTAATAAAAAAAAATATTAAATTGCATCGGCCGGGAATCGAACCCGGGCCGCCCGCGTGGCAGGCGAGCATTCTACCACTGAACCACCGATGCTGACGAACCAAGTATGGCTAACCAAGCACACATATTTCTCTACCTTTGCAGAGTGTTAATGTGGTGTTTAGATTGGTATGAGTATGTATCAGTTGCACACAGCCATGAGTTAATAACATTAATATGCAAGTTGGAGCGTCAGAGCGTTGGTGGTGTAATGGTCAGCATAGTTGCCTTCCAAGCAGTTGATCCGGGTTCGATTCCCGGCCAACGCACATGCTTTTTATATATTTTCACAAAAATATTTTTTTCTTTATCTTTATCTTTATTGACAAAAAATAATCCAATAATTTTTTATTTAATTTCTTTGTATTATTTTTCATTTATTTTCCTTTACGATATCATCAATTTGGAAGATATTTTATTATTTGACTTAATTTAAGCTTTGCGTTTATTAATCACAGGTTTGTCATTTATTGGGATTAATATGCTTTACATAGCTCGTAATTGTAAAAAAAAGAGTCGTTTTCAGTGCATTATAAGGCGAAAACTAGTCGTTTGGCCAGCTCTGATCTGAACGCCTTATAAAATGGTCCCTTTGTACAGTGCCAGAGACTTGGTTTACCTTTTGTGCAACTACTTCAAACTAAGGCAGAGATACACGAGTACGGCAGAGTCAGAAGACTCTCGGTACAAGGGAACAAACAAAAATACAGAGAATGCGAAAATATATTAACCGAAACCTGGTGACTATGATAGAAGATTGTAATAAAACAAAACTCTGTACAAGGAACCCAATGACGGTGATAAACGGGAGAACCCTTGACGAAGCTAGACATTGACATTTTGCCTGGGGTCTACACCAAAAAATATTACAAACTTTTTTTTCCTTTTTTATAAGAATGAATGAATATTTACACTTGCTTTTACTATCAATGGGGACGGTTTCTTTCACATTTTCAATTCCGCTATGATAATCTTATATTCGGCTCTGTTCTACAATTCGATTTTGGTCGAATGTTACACGATTCTTATTTGTTTTGTTCTGCAAAACAATACCCTGTCGGATTGATTTCTGTGGACATTTGACAAAACAACTTATCTCGAGATAAGACAATTTTCCGGGATTTTTGTTATAAATTTATCAATATTGTTGTTTTTAATTCAAGTTCGAGGTCTTTCTGGTTTTTCTATTTTCTTTATTATTTATGTATCGATATTTCGCATTTCAATGGAATGCATTTTCAAGATATGATCTACAACAAATTAAATTTATTTTTAAATTGACATCACGTTTTTTTTTATTTAACTTACATATCTACATAAATGAGAAACAAAACACAAATAAAAACTTTTTGCGACTGTCTTCAACAGTCGTTGTCTGCTTTGCTACTGTTTTGTAGTTTTTCTTATTGGACTTTGTTCACTCGTTGTACCAACGAGGGATGCTCGCGCATCCCTCTGTGTCTGCTTTGTAATTCATGCGTTTTGTTGTTGTCGTGTTGATGATGTGTAGCGTTTCTAGTGTTAGTCTCTTGTTGTTGCTAATGCCGTTTTTTGGTGTGTGTTTTTACTCCTTAATTTAATGTCAGATTTATGTTCTGTCAGTCTAGTTTTTGGTTTATTTTTGGTGGTTCCGATATATAATTTTTCGCACCCGGTAGTTCCTAGAAACGCTACACTTCATCAACACGACAAAAACAAAACGCACGATTTAGCCAACATTTGGGACAGTAAGTTCTGTTAGGCCTGTCGACATCCTTTTTCAATTTGATCCAGATCGGTTCAGACTTGAATATAGCTGTCATATAGATCGAATTCTTGATATAAGGTTTTGTGCCCATAAAAGGCGTATTTATTATCCGATGTTTCCGAAATTTGGAATAGTGAGTTGCGTTAAGCCCTTCGACATCTTTCTGTAATATGGCACAGATCGGTCCAGATTTGGATATAGCTGCCATATGGACCGATCTTTCGATTTAAGGTCTTGGGCCCATAAAATGCGCTTTTATTGTCCGATTTCGCCGAAATTTGGGACAGTGAGTTGCGTTAGGCTCTTCGATCAATTTCTGCAATTTGGCCCAGATCGGTCCAGATTTGGATATAGCTGCCATATAAACCGATCTCTAGATTTACGGTTTTGGCATCATAAGAGGCACATTTATAATCCGATTTCAGCGAAATTTGACACATCTTATATGGTTCAGATCGGTCTATATTTGGATATGGCTGCCAAAAAGATCAATATTTTGTTCTACAAAATTGAACAATGACTTGTACTTATAAGACCACTCAATGTCTGTGTCGAATTTGGTCCAAATCGGACCATTTTTCGGTATAGCTGCTATGGGGGCAAAAATTATACATTTTTTACCGGATTATGACGAAAGGTGATTTACATATATACCCGAGGTGGTGGGTATCCAAAGTTCGGCCCGGCCAAACTTAAAGCCTTTTTAATTGTTTTTGTTTTGATTTTGCAGTAAATCTAAATTTCAAAGGCTTGATAACACATCTGTGATTTTTTTTCTAAAATCTTAAAAATATGTTCTATTTGATCCGATGTTCCATACATAAGTAACAAAACAATGTTATAATGATGATAATACATATGTATGTATATACAACACGTTTGAAGAAAATAAGCCGTAAGCAAAGTTCATTTCTAAAACCATTTTGACATTTCAATTTACGGCATTTTACACTCAAGGTAGTTTTGTTGTTGTGCTAATGACGCTACATTTCAATTGAACTATGATAGACACATGTCTATATAAAAAAGTGGACATTTCCTCGAATAACAGAACATATGTAAAAAATGTGCGAATATCAAAAATGATTTGAAAATGAAAATGGGAGAACGTAAGATCATGGGCGACTAACTGGGGGGCTAAAGATTTTCTGGGAGTGCCTAAGAGTTTTAGATACAAACTTCTCTTGTGTAAGTTTCAAGTCTAACTGAATCTTTATTTCAAATTTTCCTTAACGCTAGCTTAATAAATAAATGTTTACAATTAGCTGATGAATTCTTCATAGTATATGTTTTCATTATGGCTCGCTATGGGTGGTCAAATGATATTTGCATTGATCTCTGTTTCTCTGTGGCTGGTTGGGGTAAATGGATTTTGTATATACAAAATCCATTTGCGACAATTTCGTTGATCATGGATTTTTGCTAATGCTGCAAAAATCCATAGTCATAATGAATTAAAATTCTGCGGACAGCGTGGGTGGCCCTGTAACTCCCCCAACGCTTGTTTCGGGCTCCGTCCTCGGAGTCGATGATAGATTTAACTTAAATCTTTTTACACTTTGATATGAAATAAGTATAATTATAATTGATATTAACAAATACAGACATGTATAATGGTAATTTGACACTTTTTGATGTTTTTCAATTTTGTTTCTATTTTGGACATTTTTTGTGTCCAATATTTCCATAGTAAGTTCTTCTTTGGTTGTATTTGTAAATGGTATAGCTTTAATAAACTCAGGGTTTAAATAATGGTGTTTAATAGTGTTTTCGACATTTGTAAAAGATTGATTTTTAAGGTATAAAGTACAATTTTTGTATTTAATCCATTTTGTTCCTTCTACAAAAATATTATGACCACAAGTAGTTTTCATTTTGGTTTTATGAAATTTCTGTATTACAATAGAGCCTGGCGTTATAATTTTTATTGTTTCTTCTGCTTTTTTCTTAATTCTAATGCAATTTTTTATTATGGATTTTGTAAAAATATCGATAATACATTCATCATTTAATTTTACAAGATTGCTTGCTTTTTCCGATTTCTCATTAAATTCGTAAACAATACCGTCTTTTAACAATATTTCTTTGTGCTTAAAACTAATTGTTTCATTTTTATCATCCAAAATTTCAAAAAGACGATATTTTTCATATTTTTCTTTTCCGTATTTAGGAATTAATAGAGTAAATATAATAATATTATGCTTATATAGTAATGACACTAAATCAATATTTTTAAATTCTTCGTCAGATTCTATCAGTTTTGTTTCTTGGTCTGTCAAAATATTTCTTGTGAGGATACCTAATCGGCTGGTCAAAATAACGTCCTCTATTGTGTCGATAAAATGAAGTAAAGAATTAATGTCATTGTGTATTTGAAAACATACTTTCAAATAGTAATAATGTTCCCTAATCTGAGTATTTAATACAAGACTTTTTATTTGGCTGGAAATATATCTTTCAATATTCAAAATATTTTTGTTTAGAATTTCTATCTGTTCCTGTAATTCCTTGTTTATTTTAATTTGTTTGTTATTTTCATTAATAAGTTCGGTATTTTCTGTATCTAAATTATGTAATGCATTATAGATTGCTTTTTCATCCTCACTGTCCATGGTTCCTGCAATAACTTTTAATGTTTTCCCTAATAAGTCAATTAATCCTCTTTTATTTCTTATTTTTGGTGTTAAAGCTTTAAGTTTTGTATCCAGTTCCCTAAAATTCCTAAGCAACGTCCTATGTATATAGTCATTTTTTGTGTCACTTGGTAGCGTTTCATTTAACATCTTAATATTAACTTCTATTTGGTTTCTAGCAACTTCTAGTTCTGTTATATTAATTATGTGTAATACTTTCATATTATACTCAATAAGCCGCACTTCATCCACTTTGATTGGTAAATAACCATTGTTGTTGTCCAAATCGATTATTTCGATATTCTCCGCATGAATTCCATATATCAAAATTATTAGTACCAACAAAGTTGTCATTGTGATCTAATAGAATATAAGATCAAGGAAGACCAATTTAGACAATTATAATAATTATTTGTTATTTAGATATATATATATATATATATGTATAAAATTAATGCAGTAATCTTTAAAATTCGATTTTATGCTCCTGTATTGTTGCTACTAATTATTTCGTTTAACAGCATTACCCCTTCTAGTGGTTTGTTGCACTGGGAATCTTACGTTCTGTGCGTTTTGGAATTTCTTTTTCTTTTTAACATGTGTTTTATAATAAATTTGTTTTGAATTTTGGTCTTTTAAATGAGAGTCGTCAATTTTCCTTCCTTCTATTTTCCTGAATTTCTGATAATTTTTGCCTCCTCTAGTCTCTTTGATATAATTGATGCCGTCTTCTAGAATTTTTTCTCCTATCCTTGATTCATTCAGTTTATTAATTACTTGTTCCTTTTTCTTTAGCATCCTATCATATATATCCGGGTATTGAGATTCATTAATCTTCCCTTGAATAAAATCAATTGGTTTTATATTTGTTGTACTATGTATAGTATGGTTGTAGAAACCATTTATTTGAATCATCTGTTCTTCTATAGAAATGTCAATTTTGCTTTGCTTGAGAATTCTTAAATGTTCATTGATAGTATTATGTAGCCTTTCAATATCGCTATTGCTATTATGATTTAAACTTGATGTAAAGTTAATTTCAATATTCTTTTCTTTTAAGAACTCCATCATTCCATGTGATTTCATTCCGAGTTCGTTATCTGTTACAATTTTTTCAATATTTCCATAAGAGCTTAAATATCTTAAGATGCATTTCCTAAATTCGGGGTCTGATCTATTGGTAACACGAGTTATAAGTGCTACTTTACTAAATTTGTCTATCATGGTAACAAATATACTTTTATTTATGGAATAAAATACATCCATATGGATAATTTCATGTGGTCTTCTAGGGGTTTCAGATATTTTATAAGGAACTAGATCTGGATTCCTTTCGTATTTTGACAGCATACAAACTTCACAATTGTTTATAAATTCCGATACTTTCTTATACAAATATGGGTAATAATATTTATCTTTAATTTCTTTGTAGTTTTCATTGCATCCTCTATGGTTATTTTTCAAATGTTCATTAGAGATTATCTCTTCTAAATACTCCTCGTCGAGGATATCAATTAATTTCTTGAGACATCTGACAATTTTTAGATTACTATAATCTTTAAATAAGATTGATTTTAATTTATTAAATATGTCATCATCTACAAATAGTGCGTTTGTTTTTTCGTGATCAAAATGATTTTCTATAATTGTTTTCAGGAAATCATCGTCAAATTCCTTTGCCTTTATTACTTTTCTTTTGTGGTTATGTATGACTGAGTTTCTAATTGATACAGCGCCTGATATTATTTTTTGAAATATAACTTGATTGTCATAAATATTTATTGGTTTTTGCAATTCCTTAATTGAATTTAGATTTTCATTATTGTTAAAATTTTGATTTGATGATATGGTATTATTAATTTCAATTCTACTAAGACAGTCTGCCACCTTATTTAGGTGTCCTTCTTTATAGTTTATTTCATAATCATACTCTCCTATTTGAAGTCTCCACCGCATTAATTTCGAATTTGGCTCTTTTAAGTTATTTAACCATATTAGTGGTTTGTGGTCAGTAAAAAGTTTAATTTTCCTGCCATAGACATATGGCCTAAATTGTTTTAAACACCATACAATTCCAAGACATTCTTTCTCAATGGTGGAATAGTTTATTTCGTGTTCATTCAAAGTTCGAGATACGTATGCAATCGGTTTATCGTTCTGCGATAGAACTCCTCCAATAGCAACATTGCTCGCATCCGTAGTAATTTCAAAAGGTAAACTGAAGTCGGGATAAACTAATATTGGAGCATGAACCAACTTTTCCTTCAAAATGTTAAATGCATCGATGTAATTTATATCTTTTATATCTAAAATCGAGTCCTTTTTCAAGTATTTAGTCATGGGTTTAGTAATGTGTGCATAATTTTTTATGAATCTTCTATAATAGCCCGTCATTCCCAAGAATCTTTTTATTTCCTTTTCAGTTCTAGGAATTTGTAATTTTCTTATAACTTCAATTTTAGCTTGGTTCGGGGACACGCCTTCTTCATTTACTGTATGACCCAAAAATTCGACTTCTTTCCTGAAAAATTCACATTTATCTAATTGAATTTTGAGCCTTGCATTTCTTAATTTGTTAAGCACTGATTTCAAAATTTTTACATGTTCTTCTAGTCCATTGGAAAATACAATAATATCATCCATATAAACCATACACTCCCTTTTCGAAACATTTTCCCTTAAAATATTATCTACCAATCGTTGAAAAGTGCTCGGTGCATTTTTCAACCCGAATGGCATTCTATTAAATTCATAATGGCCGTTATCTACTGAAAATGCAGTTTTTTGTCTGTCCTTTTCATGGACTTCGATTTGGTGAAAACCGCTTTTGAGGTCAAGAATAGAAAAATAATTTGATTTTCCTAACTTGTCTAATATATCTGTTATATTTGGAATCGGATAATTATCCTCAATGGTTTTATCATTTAATTTTCGATAGTCAATGACTAATCTAAATTTCTTCATGCCCGATGCATCTGATTTCTTTGGTACAACCCAAACAGGACTGTTGTATGGACTACTGCTCGGTGCAATAATTCCATTACTTAACATTTCCAAAATCTGTTTTTGGATTTCATCTTTGTATATATAAGGGTACCGATAAATTTTACTTCTTATTGGTATTTCATCAGTGGTATCTATAGTATGCTTAATTTCGTGGGTAAAAGTCAATTTTCCATTATCAGAAAGTAAAACCTTAAAATCCCTAATTAGTTTCTCCAATTCTAATCTCTCCTTAGAATTAAGGTGTTCGGTTCTAATTTTCTTTAGAACTGAATCAACATCTATAATTTCGCTATTGATTTTTCCACTAATATCATTAATATTATGAATTTCCGAAATTTCTTCATACGTCAAAATCACTCCTGTATCTAAAACAATAGGTTTATTTGATTTATTATTAATCTTTACACACACTTCTCCATTTTCACATTTATAAAGACCTTCATTGAGAATTATTCCATTACCCTGCATAATATTATTAATTAATACGTCTCCATTTTCTAAAGGAAGACATATTTTACAATCTTGCTCTCCCGGTGGAATAGTTATCTTTACTTTCGTCGTTATTTTCTCAGAAAGTAATGGCAGTTTTGAACCATTTAGAAGTAAATACATCCCTTCGTAATTTATAATCGCTTTATTTTTCAATAAAATGTCGTTGCCTATTAATCCTTCAAAATTATTATTAAAATTGTAAACATAAAATTCAAACATTTGATTTGGCAAATTAAATTCCCTGAAAGCCTTCACCACGGCTTTATGTGTAACTATATGTGAATTTTTTAAAGCTAACATTTCCTTTGGTCCTTTTAATTGTACTATTTTACTTTGATGAAAAACATTTGGATTCACTAAGGAGTTTGTGGCTCCTGTATCAATCAAAAATTTGCACTTGTTAATTACTATGTAGGTGAGTTCATTGGAGCTGTCTGACAAAAATTTCCAATATCCATTGGTGTTGGTCTATCACTATCATTTATTGGCTGATTAGTTGAATCACTGCTAACGGTGTTATTTTGAAACGGGTTGTTTCGATTATTACTATCATTCTGTCTCGGAATATAATTTTGATATTGATCCTGATATCTGGTATAATTTTGATTCTGATGTTGATTTTGTCTGTGTCTTTGATTTTGATATTTATAGTTTTGATTTTTATTAAAGTTCGTATTTTGATTCACGCTTTTATTTCTATTGTCATGAGTAGAATTTGTTTCGTTTTTATTTGGAATTGGATTAGGATTATAGAAAGCATAATTCGTATCGTAAAGTATTTTCATCGCATTCTCGATATTATTTGGATTTCTACAAATTATAATGGAACGCATTGGTTCAATTAATTTGTTTTTAAATACGTCCAATGCTACCCTTTTATTAGCTGCAATGAGAGCATTGTAGCCCGCTTCGTTTTGATGTAATGATCGAGTTTTCATGTTAAGTCTTCTGAGATAAGTTATTATCTCGTCATAAAAATTCTTTGCATTAGTTTTAAATTTAACTGATCTTAATTTATCATATAACTGTTCATCTGTTAATCTATCGCCAAAGTTGTTAATAAGGGTTTCTTTTAGCTCTGTCCATCTTGTAAGGTGATTGTTTATTTCGGAAATGTCCTTAGCCGGTCCACTTAGTTTTGACTTAATTATGTCTAAAAATATTCCCTTCGACAAGTCATCATAGGTTTCTAAAATTTGCGTAATTCTGTCAACTAAGTCAATAAAGGTGTAGAGTTCGCTAAAACTACCGTTATAAACCGGTAATTTTGATAAATACTTTATAGGGTCAACCGTGACTGCGTTAAGTGCCATTTTACTATTATTTAAATTTTTTTTGTCTAGATTAAAACTTTTTTCTTAGCTGATTTTTTTTTTATCAGAAACAATTTTTTTTTTAGCGTAAAATTTTCACAATTTTTTTTTTACAATTTCTTAATATTCACTATTATTTTCTTATTAGTTACCATAAATTAGAGCTATCAGAAACAATTTTTTTTTTAGCGTAAATTTTTCACAATTTTTTTTTTCACAATTTTTTAATATTCAATATTATTTTCTTATTAGTTACCATAAATTAGAGCTGGTATGTTTCTCCCTCTTTCTTCCTTTATCCGTCGTATGGTTTTTCCTGCTGCCCGGACAAAACCTTTTCCTGGATTCCGAAAGTAAATCCTTTTCGAGGATTTATGTTTTCATCCTTTTTCTTCCTTTATCCGTCGTATGGTTTTTCCTGTTGCCCGGACAAAACCTTTTCCTGGATTCCGAAAGTAAATCCTTTTCGAGGATTTATGTTTTCATCCTTTTCCTGGATGGTGTTGAGTCGTGGATACTTTGTAGGATCCTACCGACTGCGCCAGTTTTAGATACAAACTTCTCTTGTGTAAGTTTCAAGTCTAACTGAATCTTTATTTCAAATTTTCCTTAACGCTAGCTTAATAAATAAATGTTTACAATTAGCTGATGAATTCTTCATAGTATATGTTTTCATTATGGCTCGCTATGGGTGGTCAAATGATATTTGCATTGATCTCTGTTTCTCTGTGGCTGGTTGGGGTAAATGGATTTTGTATATACAAAATCCATTTGCGACAATTTCGTTGATCATGGATTTTTGCTAATGCTGCAAAAATCCATAGTCATAATGAATTAAAATTCTGCGGACAGCGTGGGTGGCCCTGTAACTCCTAAGCCCTTACTAAGACTGGATATACAGAATTCCAGCAATTAAACCAGATGCCAGATGGAATATTTCAGGCATGATAACCCCAAACGAAAGATAGAGAGGTTTAAGCTGTTTATGTACTGTCCATACGAGAGATGGTAACGAAGGTTGTTCAGTGAACATCGAGACAATTGGACTACGACTTATCCAAGATACTACGATGTGAACCATTACCTGGCCCTGAAGTTAATAGGACATGATTATATACTTTATTACAGTTGAAGTATATTATGTACATACATTACAAAAAATATGACCAATAGTAAAATGTGTGGAGTTTCCATACTACATCTCCCATCGAACGCCTCCCCAGGTGGAGAATAGAAAAAAGAAATAAAATATGCGGGGCGAACCAAAAAGTTATCACAAGCAGGGGGAGTCCCGCTTGTACGGATACAAATACATTGGGAACATGCAATAGAGTTAACAGCGGACGAGCCAAAGAAATGGCCAACGTCGGCGCTGGCAGATCTTCAGAAGATTTAGCATAAAAAAAGCGCCCACAGGGTCGCTGACAGCCCCAGCTTCCTGGCACGGGATAGCTGTGAGCACCACGCTGACTGGAACAATGCGATTCAAACTGCGTGGTGTTCATTGCTGTCACGAGATGCTTAGCTGCGAGTTACCGGGCGCGTCCACAGGTTGCGGATAGTGAAATGAACCATACGGGGTAGCAGCTACGTTAGTCGTGGACAAGAAGCGGTATTGGCCCAATCATGACTGGCGACCTGACCTATGGGTGTCGTCATCGTGGGAAATATTGTTAGGAAACCCGCATGGCAGATGTCACAAAACTCTTTTTTCCCTTTGCAAATCCTGGGCAGAGATACGCAGGGAACTGAAAGCAGTGATTGGCGCTGTTACACCTGGAACAATTGTCCAGAAGACGCTATAAAATAAGTGGAAATTTGAGGCCGTGATGAGATACAATGAACAAGCACTGCGCAGGAAGAAGAGAAATATGGACTTAGCTCCGAAGAGAACGAACGCAAAGATCTGTACGCACTCACGATAGATGAAAAGAATAAGCATCACATATGGGATCCAACTTTAAGTAATGCGAAAACTGTTCCGAGGTATAACTAATCGCTCTAGGTGATGCAGAATGGTATTTTAGCCGATACTAATTGAGGGCTTAAGGTCTTCCTTTGAACTTAAAAATGTGCATTTTCCAGAAACAATCACATCAAAACACGTATTACTTTAAAGATGGTACGAAAATTGAAATGTCAAAGTGCTTTTAGAATTTAACATTGTTTTACAACTTATCTTCTTCAAATCTGCTTTATATTAGTATTTTCATTATTATAACTCTATTTTGTTGCTTATATGTGTAATATAGGATCAAATAGAAAAATTCTTTTTAAGATAAAAAAAAAATTACAGCTGTGTTATCAAGTCTTTTGCATTTAGATTTACTGCAAAATCAAAACATATATAAAAAAATTGTACTCAGTTGTTCGCATGACCTCACCTTATAAGGGCATCCTGTTTGTTATGCAACAAGTCATCTCTTAGCTTGCTGTCAGCAGAGCTGTTAATGTGCCCCATTGTTTTTCAGCCGGTTTATTGTGTTTGTTCTTATCTGATTGGAATTGGTTTCAAACAGCTCTTAGCTGTTCTCTGAAATATACAAAATATATGTACATAAGTAAACTTCGCAAGAATTAAAAAAAAGAAATTAATTTTTCTTAGTTAGTTTTACACTTGTATATACCTCAAATTCAGCCTCCAAAAATATTGGCAAAAAAAAGTTCGAATTGCATCGGCCGGGAATCGAACCCGGGCCGCCCGCGTGGCAGGCGAGCATTCTACCACTGAACCACCGATGCCCATGTTGTTCGTAACCACTCAATCACTCAAGTTGTTGAATCAACTGTTGCTTGACAGTGGCTCCTAAGTATCCACCACATGTTTTTCTGTTGTTTGACACATGCTTCTCTGCTATTTACAGATAAATGTTAACATTACAAATCTGGGATTTCTTATTAACAGGGACGGGTATCAAGCATCGGTGGTTCAGTGGTAGAATGCTCGCCTGCCACGCGGGCGGCCCGGGTTCGATTCCCGGCCGATGCAGATAAGTTTTTTTTTTATTAAAATTTTGTTATTGAATAACTTTAACTTCTAAAAAATAAATTTTGCAATAAAAAAGTTAAAGAAATGCATCGGCCGGGAATCGAACCCGGGCCGCCCGCGTGGCAGGCGAGCATTCTACCACTGAACCACCGATGCTTACACGTGAAAAAGCATTGTATACTGTGAATTTCCCCATAAGTGAACAACAAAGAGGAACTTCTCTCACATCCAAGCGTGCTACCAACAAATAAAGTTTCAGGACACTTCCTTTGTTTAGTATCTAGAACGTTACCTGGGGAATAGAAGTTTTGCAATGCCAACAATATTGATGTAAATATTTAATATAATAAATCACATGTACAAATTGTGGGAAAATGTAATACATAATTGAAGCTTGTAAACAATTTAACTAAATTTTATGATAAATAATTATACATTGAAAAGATTAATGCGAAACTAAAATATTCGGTTCTATTGAATGTAGAACATTGAATCCTTGATGTAAAATGCAAACTCGAGTCACACCACATTCCACTAGAAATCTGGAGAACTGTTGAAAATAAATTAACAATAATTAAAACAAGTTCTGCAAATCTTTGCATAAAAATGTGTCATAAGACAAACCTCAACGGCATGTTCATGTACATTACTTATACATATAATTATGCGATTGTTCATCTTCTCCTCCAGTTGTGGTTCGTTTAGGGTTTCCAAGGATTTTTTCTCCTCTCCCAAGTTTTTACCATTAAATGGTATGTTAATGCTATCTGGTAAATGAACACGATTAAAGTCCGAAGGACTTCTTATGTCTAAGCAAAGCATGCAGTTTGGATCAGATTTTAGCATGGCATTCAGATCATTGGCACTGATACGCGGCGACATTTCCTTTTGCATTTGAGCTAAGGTGACATCAGGCGTTATATCCTACAAATGAAACGAAACATCGATTAGCTAGATTCAATTTAACACAATAGTTGATGAACCTACAAATGGCCCCAGTTCATGCTCTCTGACCACATGAAATCGATGGGATATACTCTTTGGTGTGGAATCATACATTTTCTGCGACTCCACCACACAATTTTCCATAACTATATCTGGTAAATCTGAGAACAATAGAATGCATTCATTGAAACCTGAAGCCAAAAGTGTAGACTTCAATTGTTTCAATATAGAAATGCCAATGTAGAGAGGATATGAGTTATCGCCCAGCATTAGTTTGTCCCACAAATGGAGAATTTTATGCAATGGAAAGACATCTGAAAAGATAATCATCAAAGATAATTTTTTTATGATATTAATATTCACTTTAAAGGATTACTTACGAGAAAACATGGTCAAAAACCATGGTATGGCAAATAATTCCGGTATAAAAGCAATATTGTGTAAATGTTGGGCTAGCATTGGTTCATGAAATGCTGTTAGTTGTGAAAATTTACACAGATATTCTTTTATAATGGCTGAATTATCTTTGAGAAAAAACCATTGTAAATATTTCGGTATAAACTTGTAGACACTATGAAAAGCTATCTCCTCATGATTGAAGTTCAAATATAGAAAAGGTGCTGTTAGTGAGTCGAGACCTTGCCAATAGACATAATGGGGATGGGCAGTTACCCAAGCCTTTAGCAGACGTTTCAATTTTGCATGACCTTCCGGTGATGAGAGTAGTTCGTCATACTGATGACAGCGTGGTATATCAACTTCAATCTAAAAGGTAATAAAACAACTTTAATTACAAATGAAAAGCACAGTCAAATTTGTTTTCAAGTAGGCATAAAGGCAGAACTAAAGGACACTTTGTGGAGAAACTCCTCAACCATAGTAAGTGGGTTACACTTACTTATTTTTTTTTTCAATCCCATGGCAGCCGGTTGTACGTACGGGATAGACCCGATGGATTCCTTCATCAACAAGAGCTGCCGCCTCAGTGTACAACCCTGCTACAACAACAACAACTAACATATTTTTGATCAATATTTGAAACTATTGATACAAAATTCGATACTGAGCAGCAACATAAACAACGCAGCAGCAGCTTGGTTTATAGTAACTGGAAGAATACTCCAGATAAAACATTTCTCATTTATCACTCCAATCTGTCTGACTCCAGAATCGGAAAACTGAATCTGGAGATCAAATGTTTAGCCAACAAACGCTAAATTTATGGTTAGAACACTTGAAGCGTTTCGAGGCATTCTTGAACCTCAGCAGAAGAGTTACTAGGACCTTAGACGTTGCAATGACTTATACAAACAGTTGCGGCCGATTGTTCAAATGTTAATTTTTTGAAGGTGTCCCGAGAGTGCTAGGACGAAGAGGTCTTTGAGAATAGGAAAAACCCTCACAACTTGCTGTGGACAAAGTTACAAATGCCAACCGCATCCCCAAAAAGTCGAAAGCGCTGGGCCCAGAAATAATACCTTCACTGATGTTGGAGATTCTACCTCGTCAAGGTCCTCAACCTCTTTCTGAATACTCCCATAATTCCCCATGTCTCGAATGTACGCAGAGTGATCCCGAAGACACAAAATGGTTCGATCAAGGGCTAGTCCCAGCACGGGATAACTATGAGCACCACTCAGGTTAAATCGTTGTGCTCGACCTCAGTGGTGTTCATAGTTAGCATGGGAAGCACATCTAAGAGCTGCCGGAAGGATAGCGAAATGTTCCGAAAGTATAAGGGATAACAGTAACTGATAACGGAATCGAATATCAGTGAAAGACCGGGCGGCAGCGGTTTTTGCCTGAAAACTGAGCGTCTATGTTACTCGACATGGCAATGCGAGTTATTGGCGCCTTAAGAGAACCAATAATCATCACGTTCCTACGTCTGGGCGCGGGATAACTATGAGCATGACACGGGCGGAAAACTTGAGCTTCGATCTGTGTGGTATTCATCGTTGTTGTTGTTGTAGCAGTGTGTTGTACACTGAGGCGGCAGTCCTTGCCCATAAAGGGATAGCTGTGAGTACCATACAGGCTGAAAATTTGAGGTGCGATCTGTGTGGTGTTCATTGCTATCACGAGAAGTTAAGCTGCGAGCTGAAACGGCTGTCGCGGACTCCACCGAGTCAATCTGGTACTTACAACCGGCTGCCATTGGATTGTGGCGTTCATCGTTATTACGAGAAGCTTAGCTGGGAACGACCGGGCACAGCTTGCGAAAAGTGTAATGCACCATACGGGATAATTGTAATTGCAGTCACGGACAATTGGCGGTACCAAGTGGAGAGTCTCAGTACGAAGCCGATCGACACCGTTTCTTGCTTAAATACGGAGTGCCTATGATGCTCAATATGATAAGGCGAGTTATTGGCCACCACTTTCCCGCAACGACCGGTCCTATAGAACAAACTTGCTCACCTATAGGAGCTTGTCGTGGATTGCTATTCCACATGTGCCCAATGTGGCTACAACAACAACAACATAAATGACTCCGGTACTTACAACCAGCTGCCATTGGATTGTGGCGTTCATCGTTATCACAAGAAGCTTAGCTGGGAACGACCGCACAGCTTGCGAAATGTGTAATGCACCATACGGAGTAATTGTAATTGCAGTCACGGACAAGTGGCGGTACCAAGGGAAGAGTCTCAGTATGAAGCCGATCGACACCGTTTCTTGCTTAAATACGGAGTGCCTATGGAGCTCAATATGATAAGGTGAGTTATTGGCCACCACTTTCCCGCAGCGATCGGTCCTATAGACCAGAACGAACTTGCTCACCTGTAGGAGCTTGACGAGGATTGCTATCTCCACATGCAAATATGGCTACAACAATCATGAGTATGATTAGGACATTAAGCAGCTAATCAAACGTGTTTAAATTGCATTCATGAGGCTATGGTAGAGGAAGCGGTGAACATCTATCGATTGAATGCCCTTCTAAGGCATAATTTGCCACTCATAGCACCTGTAGATGTTCAACTCATAAAGCAAATCAGATTATATCTGGCTCATTTAAGTTGCCGTAGGATTTATCATACTGAAAATGGGCTAAGAAGGCAGCACTGAACCTATGCAGTCCATCTGATTGGATATACGGCGGTACAAAAATCCACCTCTACGTTAGAAATTCTTACCTGCCGATCAGTTGAGGTGGGTGTAAATTTGTCTATTTTGTCATAACTTCCATTTGGTATAACTTCCAGAAGGCAGGCCCATATGGGACCCCTTAACAAAGGTGGTATATCAATGGCAGCCTCTTTTCTTATCATCTCCGAGGTGTAAGGATAACCCTAAAAAACAACCAAGGTTAAAAAGAAACACAAATTGTAATTTATAGTCCTTACCTTCAGTAAACGCGAAAACAAACGCACTCTATAAAACTGATACTCAATATCCTTTTCACGTATGACTAGTGGCAACTGATCCATACCCAGACCAAAATTGTAAGGAAATTTTGGGGAATGTATCAGAGGATAATAAGCCATAGCTGGTATTCTCTTTAGTCGATCAATCAGATTGTGTAGTTTTAGATTAACCACACGATCGTCCATTAGATACGATTGACTACGTTTTGGACCCACAATGTTGCCGTTGAGACAAACAATTTGCGGTATAGATAAGATGGGAGCCTCACTACGTATGAGTCCTTCTTTTTTAAGTTCCGCCTGAACATCACCACCGGCTAGTTGCCACCAGTAGTAGATCTGTTCCAAAGGCATGCGTAATAAGAGTGTCGATGACTTTTCTATGGGCGTGACCAAATACAAATCGAGATTCTTAATAAATATTGAATGATTTAGTATATCACTAGGTAGTGGTCTCTCTGACGGCTTTACAGCCAAACATTGTTCCAAAAGATTTCGCAATTCAGCATCCAGTGCTTGGAATGCATCCAATTTATTGTGTTCTCTGGCTATTTTCTCAAAAATATTTGTTGACTGGCAAAATGAGAGAATCTTACGTGAAATGTTTGATATTTTCAGATTTGGCCAGAACGTCGTTTGCAGCAGCAACTCCGCAACAATCATGGCCAGGGACCAGACATCACTTTTGAAATTATTTTTGATGCCAAGCAAACGCTCAGGTGGCATATATTTGATATTGCCAATGGGAAAGGGAACATGTTCTCCGCTCTTAGTCATGTAGTATAAGCCATAGTTAAATAATTTCACATTATCATATGCATCCAGGAGTATATTTTTCGGTTCGAGATTATGGGCGACTATATTATGTTCATTAAGCTCTTTCAAAGCGGCAGCAATTTGATAAAATATTCTTAGTATTAGAGATGTATTTAAGCTATCCCTGCATTTACTTTGCAGTGGTGTGCCATGGTATTCCGAAACAACAACTGTGCGCTCTGTAAGAAACGAAAGAACACCCATTATGTACAATTAGGGGCGTCTAGTGTTTGACACTGAACCTACCATGTTTTCCACGTATTACATCCAAATACTGACATAAATTGGCATGCTTAAGCTCCTTGAGTTTTTGGGATCTACCCAAAATGGCTATGGAGTTCGGTGTCAATGGTAAGCCATTTGTGCCGCATACTTCACCAGCATGAACCTTAGCAAAAAATGTTATGGCTCCCAATAACGATTCCTGCTTGTTCACCATAATTATTTCATGTAAAATATGCACAATCTTCTAAAAACTAAATGTTGCACAGTAATTAAAACATATTGAATTGCTGCCGCCGAGGTGTATTTAACTAAACTTTTGTTGATTTCTTTTTACACTTCGAGTCCTAACACTATACATGTTAATTTTAACAGACCAGCTGATTAGAAAATGCCAAATTCCGGCACACTAAATAACTAAGCAACACTGCTTTCAAGCATATAATAGAGTGTCACAACCATACACACAAAAATATATCACGAAAATTAAATTTGTGATAGAAAATAAAACGTTTTCAATTAATATATTTATAAACTCAATAGTTTTTTAATTGAATCCTGATTTTTGTTTTACGTTCAAGAATGAAATTTTTGACATTTTCAATCACAAATTTTAATTTTTTTTGTTTGTTTCTCTTTCGAGGCGAGCTCGACGATCGGAGATTTTATTTGAAAATGGAAAAAGGAAAGCCAGAGATCGCAACACACATTAACCACGGCTCAGTGTAAGTGCTCGTCCTTTTTTCGTCATGGGAGAGACATATCCCGGAGTGCCTTCTCCGCACGCTTCTGGTCCGTGCCGGAATTGAAAAGAACTCCGGACCCTGATCGGTTTGCCAAAACCGCCTCCATCGTCGGTCGGTGTCGCTGCGTGGAGTGGGCACATTTCCGATCTTGCTCTGGCCTTACATCACTACGGGAGTATTGTCATACTGAATATGTTGCAAGGTGCCGTGCGAACATAGACAGCAGTGGGTCACAAGCGTCGTCATCGTCGCCTTCTGCGTCTTCGTCGTCGGACTATGTGACACTCTATTCTTTGCAAGAACACAAAAGTCAAACAACAACACACAGCAAAGACAACAACATTGAAACTGCCACAACAACATCATTGAAACCATGTATGTGTATTATAGTTGGGACGAAACTTTTCACAAGAAAGGCAAAAGTCGGGCGGTGCCGACTTTATAATACTCTACACCTACCCTATAAATAATTCTGAACCAATTTTGATGGACCTCGGAGGATGTTTTTAGATGGCTTATTAAAATCCCCGTATGAAATTTCGAGCAAAGCAAATATGTTCAAAATGTTGACAAATGACAAGAAATTACCCAAAATCTGCCGAACATATATATGGGAGCTACATCTAAATCTAAATCGGTTTTGACTAATCTTCTTAGATATTTTGGTAGTCATCGAGAAAAGTATTGTACCAAATTTTGGTCAATAAATGCGATATACACATATGGCGGCTATATCTCAATCTGAACTGATTTCTATGAAATAATATTATTGTAGTAATATTATTGAGAGAATCGGTTAACAAATGAGCACTTAATTCTCAATTTCTGAACCGATTTGGAGAAAACTTCTCAGATATTGTGATAGTCGTCGAGGAAAGCGTTGTACAAAGTTTTGGCAAGATTGGTCAATAACTGCCCTTGTAGTGGCTCTAGGAGTGAAAATCGGGCGATGTATATATATGAAGCTATATCGACTGAACTTTGTAGATATTGTGGAAGTCGGCGAGGAAAGCGTTGTACAAAATTTTGGGAAGATTGGTCAATAAATGCGCTTGCAGTGGCTCTAGGAGTGAACCGGGGATATTTATATATCAGAGCTTTATCTAAATCTGGGCAGATTTCTACGAAATTCGTCAGTAATGTCAAAAGTCAAAAGAAAATTCTTCCTACCAAATTTCAAGAAAATCGGCTACCAAATGACCATTTTATTGCAATATTACTGCAAATCTGGCGAACACATATATGGGAGCTATATCAAAATCTGAACCGTGTTTTGTACAAATGAGACCACCTTTAATTGCTTCGCCATGGCCACACGTGAAGTGGTGTTTTTGGTCGTCAAGGTTTAAAATTGAATAATATTTGCAAGTTGTTTTGTTTTTTAATTTTTCTTTACAGCGTTGCATTTTTCAACGCGACGCTCCAAATGCTGTTTGTGCTTATTTTCCTCCAAATTTTTACTGAAAAAGTATGCGAAAGACCTATTTCGTTGCTTTCAAATTCATTGCCTTATTAAGTATACCCCGTACAACTGAACAATCCCAAGTGATTGGCCGTACTGATATAACAACGAGTGACGAGTTAAGGCTATAATGTTAACGAATTTTCAGAGTTCCATGGTCGTAGAAGCTAGCACTAAAATAATTTCTTTTTTAACCAAAGTACGCAGACAACGGACGTGTTTTTGAAAATGGTGTACAAGGCAATTTTGAATTGTAATACAATACAATACACTTGAAATAATTAAGGAGAATAATAATGGAAATTATGGTAAGCATTAGCTCATTCCAGAGATTATAAGGTGAAACAAGATTTACTTTCTATAATGATGAGACTGATGACGAGACTGAGTTTTTGTACCGTCTCGTGGAATTTTGTGTATTTTTCATAAAATCCTACATTTTATGGTGCTTAAACTAAGATGTAACGGCAAGCTGAATATAGAAAATTAAAACAATTGTTGATAAAAGGAGTATTGCTTGGCAATTCAACACAACTAATTGAATTTTATATTTGGTTCCAGCAGATTTATAAATGAAGAAAAACATGACACCACGTGTTTCTGGCTGGCTTATAATAGGCCTAAGCAAAATGGCGGCACCAAGGAAGGCAAAGGTAATTTTTTTTGAAACATTTAAATTATAAATTAATAATGAATTACGTGATGAAAATTACACAGACCTGTACTGAAAAAAGTATTGAAAGATATGTTATCCCTGACTACAAAAAAAAATGGAAATGATTATCGACTAAGATGCATTCACATTTCTAACCTCAATTTTTTGTATTTTTTTTTAGGGACACTAAACAGTGAGATGATGTTCCTTTCGAAACCAGTGGCTACAAGTAACAGTTAAATTGGTAGGTATTTTTAATAATTCCATTAAAATAGTCAAATGATGAAAATCCTTAAATCATTCCTTTTGCGGTTTCCACCGGAAGTTTCGCTAATGACGGTTTAGGATTGTCTGATACTTAAAAAATTTCCTTAAACTACAATATGTTAAGTTTTAAACATTTTAATATATATTTTTTTTTATTTTTCTTTGCAGAAATCACCAAATTTGCTGTTATTAATCTAAACGGTTAATACGATACTAAAGGATTAAAAGGTTGGCATCCTATTTTTATTAAAAATGTTTAGTAAATGATGAAATTCCTAATCTCTTCCTTTTGCGGTTTCCACCGGAAGCTTTGCTAATGACGGTTTAGGATTGTCTGATACACAAGAAAATTTTGCTGGATTTCTGATATAATAAGGTTTATTTTAATGTATACTTTTTTGTTGTTTTTAATTTTAGATTGAAAGGCATTGCAGCTTGAAATCGTCGTGGCCGATTCAGAAAAAATTCAGAACAGATTCTGAATTGATTTAAAGCGAATATAAATGTAATAAATAAAATCTTAAATTAAAAAAAATAAAAATTTTGTGTTGTTTATTAAAGGCGAGCTAGGTACAATTATGATTTGTTGGGACAATTAATGGCCGTTGCCTCTGACAGCGAAACATACAACTGGTAGGGTAGAAATTATAGGCTCCCTGCTGAAATACTTGGTGGAAGTTATCTTAAGTCCCTCGCCTAGTAAAAATTTTGCCCATGAACATTCCACTAAGGAACAGGGGCAAACTTCTCGTATCAATCAGTGCGGTCCGATTCAAGTTTGAGCTTAATGATAAGAGGCCTCTTTTTTTATAGCCGAGTCCGAACGGCGTGCCGCAGTGCGACACCTCTTTGGAGAGAAGTTGTACATGGCATAGTACCTCACAAATGTTGCCAGTATTAGGAGGGGAGAACCACCGCTGGAAATGTTTTCTGATTCGAACCCAGGCATTCAGCGTTATAGGCGGACATGCTAACTTCTGCGCTACGGTGGCCTCCTATTTCAACACGATTTCAAACACTCCTGTTTCTAATATCGTAACTGTCCATTGGTTTTTGGTGATTGCGGTCATAAAGGAAATGTCTAGACTTAATATGTTACATGGAATATGTGAAGTAGAAAAGCAAATAAACAACTATTTGTAGTTGTAGCTACATTTGCATGTGGAGGTAGCGATCCCCGTCAAGCTTCTGTAGGTGAACAAGCTTGTTACGGTCCCTAGGACAAATCGTGGTGGAAACGGATTGGTTATTTATAGGCGATAATAACTCTCCTTGCCATATCGAGTATCACAGGCACTAAGTAATTAAGCAAGAACCGGTGCCGCCCGGCCTTTTTTGGACTTCAACACTTCTTTGCAAGACCTTCCAACGCCTTGCTTCTTTGGTTTTATTACAGTAATGGTTGAAGCTTAATCTATTTATCTCCACTCTTGTAATACTTGAAGTATGGAAATTGGGTTGGGTGGTCCCCATTCTCAAACTAGGAAATATTAAGAACAAGTTGTTATTAAGACCGATCTCTCTCCCAATTTCAATTTGTAACTTTATGAAGATGTACAACACGACAACTCTCACATCATCCACCGCCTGATTCCTGAGAACGAACCGTTCTCGTGGTCTTTGATCTCTCGAAGGCATTTGATAGAGTCAGTCACATCACCTTGCTACTGCATTATGCGATAAGACAAGAAACGGACACCAAAACCTCAAATCTTTGGCAGGCAACACTTGTGATGGACAAGGCAAAAAATGAAAGTTTGTCCATGAACATTCAATTAAGCAACAGGGTCAAACTTCTCACATATCAATGAATGCCGTCCGATTCAAGTTTTGAGCTCAATGATAAGGGAGCTCCTTTATAAGCCGAATCTGAACGGCGTGCTGCACTGCGACACCTCTTTGGGAAGAATTTTTATGATGGCTAGGTATCTCACAAATATCGCTAGCATTAGAAGGTTCTCGCAAGGATTGTTGTTGTTGTAGCCACATATTCATTTGGAGGTGGCGATCCTAGTCAAGCTCCTGTAGGTGAGCAAGCTCGTTCGGGTCCAAAGGACCGAACGTCGCGGGAACAAGGTAGCCATTGATTATTTAAAGACTCCAAGAACTGGCCTTATATTTAAACCCCATTCTATGGTGGAGGATATAAAAATTGTCATTCAATACTGCTAAGGGGATATAAGACCTATTATATCCATTATAACGTAGTTCGCATCCCATCCATTTAAGACAAGGTTAATTGGAAACTTTTTCAAAATTCTCAAAGGAAGCCTCCCACTAGTTGCCTACGGCTCATCTATCACCAAATTCTTCTTATATACCATAAATAAAAAATCATAAATTTTGTTTCTCTCCAAGGAGTTTGTCAATTTTATTTTCAATGATGTTCTCATATAATCAATGCAATTCAGAGAAAAAACTCTTTAAGCATCAATGTTGTGACGGGCACCAGGCTTATCGGCCAAGAAATCGGCAAATTGCTTGTAAGGAGTAGCACCCAAAGGCATATCCTTCCACAAATCGGGAGTCAAGTAAGCATAAGTCTTGGCAATGGCAGCATAAGTGGCCTTGGCAAAGTTACCCAAGGTACCGGTAGAACCACGAGCAGAGGTATAACAATCTTGAATACCAGCCATAGTCAAAAGCTTCTTAGGTACTGGGGCAGATACAATGCCAGTACCACGGGGTGCAGGAATCAAACGTACAGAGACGGAGCCGCACTTGCCGGTAACCTTGCATGGCACGGTATGGGGTTTACCGATCTTGTTACCCCAGTAGCCACGACGTACAGGAACAACTGACAATTTAGCCAAGATGATGGCGCCACGAATGGCGGTAGCAACTTCCTTGCTGCACTTAACGCCCAAACCAATGTGACCGTTGTTGTCACCAATGGCAACGAAAGCCTTGAAACGGGTACGTTGACCAGCACGAGTTTGTTTCTGGACAGGCATGATCTTCAAGACCTCATCGCGCAAAGCAGAGCCCAAGAAGAAATCAATGATTTCGAACTCTTTGATGGGCAAAGAGTACAAGTAGATTTCTTCCAAAGAGTTGATTTTGCCATCACGTACCAAACGACCCAATTTGGTGACTGGAACCCATTCCTTGGAATCTTCCTTGCCACCACGGCCACGACCACGACCGCGTCCACGGCCACGTCCGCGACCACGACCACCACGAGAACCAAATCCTCCACGGAAACCACCACGGGCTGGAGCTGCGTCCGCCATTCTAAAAAAAGAAAAACAAAGAGACTCATCACATTAGTATACAGAAACCATGAGTAAAGCATGCACCAAGAAAATGAGGTTATGTTACTTTTGTGTATCAGACACCTTTAAACCATCCTTAGATCAAAAACCATGCTAAGATAATTTTGATCTTCTGGTGGAAACCGCAAAAGGAAAATTAAAAAATATCATCATTTAATAACACAAGAAACAAAAAAAGAATTAAGAAAATTCAAGCATTTCTCCCATTACCACGTCATTTAGAGGAAACACGTGGCTAGACTAAGAACTTGGCATACACATTCATCAATTACAACAAATGTATGGAGTTCTGCATTTAAATTTTTTAAAACCATTGCCAGAATATCTTTTTTTTTTTGTTTCTTGTTCCATACCTCAGTTAAAATAATTAAAACTAAAAATCATTTTTTACTTACTTGTAGTTAGATGCAAGTTAAAACGGTGAAGGCAAAAAACCGAATGAACGAGACACAATTCGTTGTTTTGCGAACAAGGCAGAAAAAGCACTCGTTGTAAATTTTCACTGTCATCGCAACAACACAACGCCTTCCCAAAATCACAATGCAAGGCGCCAACCGGAAAAACGATACGCTTGTTAACCATAATGGCTTTCGGTTTATAAGGCGAGGCATTTGGTTCAGCTTTTCACGTGGAATGCTATTAAACTTTAAGCCTAGAACAGCGTTTACACTGTTAAACAGTGTAAACGGAACTCAAACAAAAGTCAAACAGCAACACCCAACAAAGTTGATTGTTACCCATTTCGTGAGCATTTAATTACATTGACTATTTATTGAAGCGAATTTATTGGCGTAGCGACATGTCGCTAATATTTTGCTTATTGCACTCAGTACCACTTCCATGACATAATTACCAGGTAGTGTAACGTAAACAGCTGAGTACATTTTTTTCTCGCGAATTGCATTATCTGTCAACGAGTTTTGGTTGTGTGTATTATAGTTAAGAACCATAAAACACAAACAACGAAAAATGGCGCGAACTAGTAACATACTCAAATCGGAGTTGGACAAATCATTGCTTTTGACAGATAGTGCACTCAATATTTTGTTGTTGGGCAACTGTCACTACCTGTAAATGAATACATCTTAACCACTTCTACGGAATGTGTTCGCACTTTCTTCGTCACCATTTTTTTATAATCCGTTTTGGCGATTGCTCGACCGAAAAATCGAAGTCATAGGCGAAAAAGTTGTACTCTGCTACACAGAAAAAAAATCGCCGAAAAATGTTTAATAAAATTTGATTGAAAATAAAAAATAAAAATTAGTTAACAAATTAATTGATTCAACAATTTTTTAATTGAATATGATTTTTTTCAATTACAGTCGTGATTGAAATTTTTGTTATTTTCAATTAAGAAATTTATTGAATCAATTAATCTAAAAAATTTTTTTTAATCACTATCTTGATTGAAGATTTTGTAATTTTCAATTAGGAAATTAATTGAATCAATAATTTTTTAATTGAATCTCAAAAAATTTTCCAATATGGCGCTTAAGAATATTCAATTAAAGGCTATTTTGTCCCCAACAACATAAAGGGAAGTAGATTTCAAATACCATGGCAGGCGGTTCTACGTGCAGGATTAACCTGATATATTCCTTCATCCGCCAAGGACTACCGCCTCAGTGCATAATACACTGCTACGACAGCAACAACAAATCTTAAGGGGTTTTTTGGACAAACTCCGCGGGGGAGTCCCCACTGACCTTTGCCCAAACAACGCATCTCAAGTTCATGTTCCAGGAGGTAACCATCTGTGCACCAAGTATAGAAACTAAATCGAATTTTCACAAAATTATAATCATGCTTTAATTGGATCAATTAACAAATTAATTGAAAATTTCAATAATTTTGTAGTAATAAATTTAAAAAATAAAAAAATTAATTAAAAATTTAAAAAAATTTAATCATGAAAAAATTTTAATTACTCTTCCAAAAACGGCGATTGACATTATCATTTCCATGATTGATGCAGCTTTAATTAAAAAATTAATTAATTGAAACCGATTTTTATTTTTTTCTGTTTATTGTGAGGAAATTGGCAGAACAAAATTTAGGGTGTTTTATTTACCCATTAAGCGGATTTTCTCGCTTAGTTCGTATGGAGAAAAATGCTATCCCCGTTTAGCTAAGCCATCATTCAATTTGAATGACAAAACTAAAAGAGGAAGACGCAACATATTTTTTCAATGGTTAAACGTTCAGAAGTGGAAAAATTGCTTAGGATTCTATTAAAATCGCATTTATGAATTCCGAGAAACTTTTATTTAAAAATAAAATGATTTAAACCCCGTTTACACTGCTCCTTAAAGCCGGATTTAATGGCTCGATCATCTGTTTTCCCTTTATAGAATCAGCTGACGATAGCCTTAAATCCGGATTTAATGAGATGTGTAAACTAGGTTTTATTCTGTGTTTTTGTTGATATTTGATTAATTCGGATTTGGTGTCAGCGCTGCCAATTTTAAAGTATAAAGCATTTATCGGGAGGAGCGTTTTAATTATCCATAGGCTAGCGATTACGTTAGACTGGTAATTAAAACATAGCATGTATTGAACCCCGTTTACATTGCTCTTTAAATCCGGATTAATCTGATTTCCCCTTTATAAAATCAGCTGGCAAGAGACTTAAATCCGGATTTAATGAGCAGTGTAAACGGGGTTTTGGCAACGCTTGAATCAATTATGGTTACCATTGCTGCCATCTTTTTTATTTATTTTATTGGTTTCAATGGCACGTTTTTTTTATTTTATTTATTTACGAAACACATATGTAAGTCCTTCAGCTTTGTAGGATTGCAGTAGACTAAATTGCAGATTGCAGACTTCCACTAAAACCCAGGATTCACTGAATAAGGTTAAGCGAAGCGATCAACCGACATACAATTTTTTTAATTATGTGGCACGGAGATCACGGATACGACGAATGGCTTCCCTTCGAGCCTTGTCACTCTCGCGTCAATTAACGTTTATCTAAGGAAAATACCTATCAAGTATAGCCAGCATTTTTTATTTTAAAACAATTGTTTTTTTAAGAAAGCAAATAAATAACCAACCAAAACAAAAATCAGCTGTCGTTCTGCAAATTTTCACTAGAAGTCGTTTTGCTTGCAAATGTTTGAAAAAAAGTAACATGGCACTTACTCTCCTGAAAATTTTTCTAGAAAAGTACGCGAACAGACCTTTTATTACTTCTATCCAGGTTATGTATCGTAATCAGCTGAGTACAATTTTTTCTCGCGAAGTGCACTATCTGTTAACGAGTTTTTGGTTGTGTGTGTGTATTATAAAGGGTGATTTTTTTGAGGTTAGGATTTTCATGCATTAGTATTTGACAGATCACGTGGGATTTCAGACATGGTGTCAAAGAGAAAGATGCTCAGTATGCTTTGACATTTCATCATGAATAGACTTACTAACGAGCAACGCTTGCAAATCATTGAATTTTATTACCAAAATCAGTGTTCGGTTCGAAATGTGTTCAAATTTTGACAAATTTTGTTCAGCGATGAGGCTCATTTCTGGTTGAATGGCTACGTAAATAAGCAAAATTGCCGCATTTGGAGTGAAGAGCAACCAGAAGCCGTTCAAGAACTGCCCATGCATCCCGAAAAATGCACTGTTTGGTGTGGTTTGTACGCTGGTGGAATCATTGGACCGTATTTTTTCAAAGATGCTGTTGGACGCAACGTTACGGTGAATGAACACATTTCGAACCGAACACTGATTTTGGTAATAAAATTCAATGATTTGCAAGCGTTGCTCGTTAGTAAGTCTATTCATGATGAAATGTCAAAGCATACTGAGCATCTTTCTCTTTGACACCATGTCTGAAATCCCACGTGATCTGTCAAATACTAATGCATGAAAATCCTAACCTCAAAAAAATCACCCTTTAGTTAAGAACCATAACACATACTAACAACGGAAAATGGCGCGAACTAGTAACATACTCAAAATCAGAGTTGAACTAATCACTGATTTTGACACTAAATATTTTGTTGTCGGTCAACTGGCACTACCTATAAATTAATACATCTTGCTTCTATTTTCAAATTGAATATCGATATTTAAGCCAACCAAAGTACTGTCGACAGCACCCAAGTACTCGGTATCATTGAGTACTCAGTAACAATTCTCACTGCCGGCATCATGTTCATAAATAATAAAGCTGCCGGAATTAAAACAAGATAGACCGTGTTTGCTACCAACCTTTTGGTGCATTATCTGCGTCGCCATTATTTTCTTATAACACGAGAAAAAATTCTGAATTTTTGCACCTTTTAACGTCAAATTTCAAGCAAACATTCAATTTGGAAGTGGAAAGAAAGATACTTGGAAGTCGAAGCAAAATGACGATTGCAGATAGTTTGCATTATATTGCCGTTGGGAATCCCCTAAGTAAATTTACAATGAACGCAGCAAATTCGTTATTGGGCCGCAGCTCTGCTATGAGGGTAAATGCAATGGTATATCTTTGATCTATCTATAATTTTGAGCATATAGAATAAATAACAGTTGTTGTATGTTACCATGTGTAGGTGAGAGTTATCCTGGGCAACAGCGAACTAACTCCTTAGCTATAGAAAATCAACTGGTATACTCTGAAGTTAGTTCTATATATATGTCAAGAACTGTATTTGCCGGAATAACTCTTAACATATCACTATAAAATAACCGATAACTCACGTTCTGCTCCATCAAGAGCAAAACAAAAGCAGGCCTTACATTGTTTTTATTCATAACAATACTTACAGTCTGTAAGCAATCTTAATACAGTAAATGCATCTTTGATGTCCGGGAATTTAGTAAAAGCTATGCCTCCATTGTGGGAGTTGGCAGGCCATAATCGGAATTTTGTACGTTTGGCTGGTTTAAGCGGGGCGGCTGCAGTCATCCTGGGAGCGATTGGTAGCCACAATGCAAAGTTTAAAGATAATGCTGAAATGCGAGCTGTTTTTGACACAGCTAACCGGTTTCATTTCTTTCACTCAATAGCCCTAATGGGTATTCCATTGGCTAGGTATCCCATGGTGGTAAGTTAAATGGAAAATTTCATTTTATGAAGTAAACAAAACAATTGCATTAATCTTTTTTTTTTTTTTTTAATTTAGACAGGCTCTTTGATGTTAGTTGGCATGTCCCTTTTTAGTGGATGTCTTTATTATCGCGCTTTTACTGGAAATAAGCCACCCTTTGCTCGAATGGCTCCTATGGGAGGAACTCTGCTGATTGTAGCTTGGCTCTCTTTGTTGCTATAATGCAGAAAAATCCTTGGATAAAAATGTTGCAGAAAATTGGTGTAGTACCAAACTGGAGCCTGATTCTATTTTATTGAAATTCTTTAATACTTATATGATATTTTCCAAATTTGTATTCATGATTTTTCTACTGCCGATATGGGAATTAAAACTTTTGTATGTATTTTGATATGATTTTTGCTACAATTCATAATAGAAGATCAAAGGAGGTAAATAGACACTCAAGCTTTCAAATACATACTTCTGTCTTACACGGATTTAAGCCTAGACCACTCTCGGCAGTCCACTTCGCCGTTGCACGTAGAGTTTCCTGAAGTATATCTCTGAGAGTGCTGGGAAACTATCATGCTTGCTTGAAATTTTTTTTGCTGTTAAAATTTTTTATCCGATTTCGATCAGTTTTGGCTGTTGTTGTTGTGTACTATCTTTCGTCTGCTTGATTCTGTTGAGTGTCAAGACCCAGGAACTCTGCGACTAAGATGGGGTGCGTCCGCAGGGATCTGGGTCTGCGTCGAGTGGGTCTGGCTGGGCAGTTAAACAGGTGACGTGTATCGTGCGGTCCCTGGTTTCCATCGGGACATTCATCTTGCACGTCGGCATCAATCTTCGCTCTGTAGGAGTTGAGGCGGCTGCATTGAGCAAGAACTACTCTGGTTTGCGAGGGGGAGGTCAATTTCTTCAGGTGCAATGGGAGGCGGTCGTTCTCCTAAGACTACATTCACCCGGTAGCCATTTATCACATCAGCTACCGTGTCTGCATGAACATTGTCTAGACCTACTTGATATGCCGCTTGATCTAGAGGTTCTCTCTTGTAGCGCTGAATCGCACGCTCTAGATCATATAAATCTACTTTTGTGGATATCTATGATGATTTGGATGGTCTTTGTGAGAACAGCCCAAAAGGTATTGCTTAGATAGCATGTAGTTATGTCTTCGCACTGGTAGGATCTTTGTCTCCTGATGGAGGTGGTCCACATGATAACTGAGGAGACAGCCCGTCGCAGTTTGGAGGGAGGCATTCTGACAGATTTGAATATTATTCCACCGTGTATCACAAAGCTGACGAGACCACACTGGCGCTGCATAACTTACCACAGACCGGGCAATTGCTTTGTACATGGTCAACAAGGTTTCTTTGTCTGCACCCCAAGTACTGCCAGCAAGTGACTTGAGGACCTTGTTTCTATTTTTGACTTTATCGCAAATTGCTGTGGCATGTGGGGAGAATATGTAAGAGCTGTCAAATGTGACGCCAAGTATTTTGGGACACTTGATGCTCGGAATCATTTCTCCATCGACCATCACAGTCAGTTCAGTATTCACCTCACGCGTATTTGTAGTGAACAATGTGGCTGAAGATTTGGTGGCAGATATCTTCAAATTTCTTGCAGCGAAATATGAGGCAAGTTCGTCGCAGGTGTCAACAATGGGTGGGGGCCTGATGCCATTATCGTACAATCGTCCGCAAATGATACGATCTCCATGCCGTCTGGAGGGGGAGGAATGGAGGATAGGTAGAGGTTGAACAGTGCCGGAGATATCACCCAACTTTGGGGGACTCCCTTCACTCTACGTTGCTTGGACTTCTTATCCCTAAATTCCACAAATGACGGACGACCACATAGAAAATTCGGGTCACACTCGGGATGCACAATAAATTGACGGCTGAACAACCTTGGCGCATCAGTCACGGTTACATGGCCAAAAATGACTGTGCTCATGTCATGCCGTTTACCGGGGTTAGAGAGTGAATCAACAGTAGACCCCAGCATACCTAAACCGGTGCCTAAGTTATATTGCTCCAAGTGTTCCAGCCACAAATTCCGCCTATTTTGGTTGACTAGCCTGTTTATTTCCAGATTCAGCTCGCTGATTCTGGGGTTAGTGGGGTCCATACAATGAATCCCATCACGCTCGTCTACGAGTACCACTGCCTGCGCCGGGAAATTGGGCCGCGCTTGGGGTATTCGACTGGCTGGTATAAAGTGAGCTGCTGTTGCGTTAATGATGTCTCGGAATTTCCTCTCGGCAACTAGTACATTCGAGCGAGGTAGCAGTTCACTGAAGTGGCGATTGATGTACTCTCTGAAGCCAGCCCAATCGGCCTTCTCCTGGTTGATAAACGTCCCGCGCTCATAGGTTATAAAGTCCGGTGGTCGGTCGATGAGATGACGGGGATGCAATGGAAATGCCTGGCGAGCTGATACACCACCTCGTAATTCTAGCTGCAATTGTAATCCGATATGGCTGAACTTTTGCACGGAGTGTTTTGTTATAACTTTCAACAAATGTGCTAAGTACTGTCCAAATTTGTCAATGATCTGATATAGCCCCCTTATAAACCGAATTGACTTCTTGAGCCCTTAGATTCGGCAATTATTGGTTGCCCAAAAAGTAATTGCGGATTTTTTAAAAGAAAGTGAATGCATTTTTAATAAAACTTAGAATGAACTTTAATCAAATATACTTTTTTTTACACTTTTTTTCTAAAGCAAGCTAAAAGTAACAGCTGATAACTGACAGAAGAAAGAATGCAATTACAGAGTCACAAGCTGTGAAAAAATTTGTCAACGCCGACTATATGAAAAATCCACAATTACTTTTTGGGCAACCCAATATTTTCCGATTTTGCTGAAATTTTACATGGCGTGTTTTGTTATGTTCCAACAACTGTGCCAAGTTTGGTCCAAATCGGTCTATAATCTGATATAGCTCCCATATAAATTGATCTCCTGATTAGTGTTCTACGGCCCCTGAAACTTCAATTTGTGCCTGATTTTCAGAAATTTGGTATGTAAAATACACATACATATGCCTTCAACTGAATAAGTTTATATTAGGTTAGAATGATGCCAAGACCTTAGTCGTCTAGACATCCACGTTGACCACATTAAGACCCATTGTGATTCTTCATCTTCCCTCTTCTGGAGCCACCCATTCCATAGAAAATTTTCGATAGTGTTGAGTATACATCCAATATTGACAAGTCTTACACTCGATCTCGTAAGCATGCCCGCCTTCTCATTTCCTATAATATCCCTCTCCGGGCACCCAGCATAAAGCCAGATTATGATTCCTCTGAAGGCAAATTCAGAACTCTCGACAGCGATCCAAAATCTTAGATGACTGACTTAGATTGACTATCGCTGAAGATACAGATCTTAGAACGATCTATACCTCTCGATAGGACAATCTCTGCCGCCCTAGTTATCGCAAAGACCTCTGCCTGGGAAATGTCGCAGTCACCACGCATTCGCAAAGAAGCGTTGATGTTAAGTTTTCCGCAATATATGCCACAACCGGTCCCGTTCTCCATCAAAGATCTATCTGTAAATGTATAAATATCCGTAAACCTAATTTGACCCTTTAGCCAGTAGACTACATTTAGTCGGTAGACTACTATTTCCATTCCTACTTCTAAGTCCGTCTGCAGGTCTTTCAATGGGCTGTTTGGTATACTGGAGTAATCAAGCAGGTCAAGTTGTGATAGTCTAAATGGAGTACACTCTGCTGACTCCTTCATAAACAAATCGATCGGCTGTATTCCCATCATTACCTCTAGGGACCTTGTCGCATTAGTACCTATGGCCCAGTCATGAATCTCAATGCAACCCTGCAAACCCAATCTGGATCGCGCACAAGTGTCCCTTTATCCTTTATCGGCCACCAAACATGACAGCCATATGTCAGAACTGGCCTTACCACCGCAGAGTACAGTCAATGCATCAAACGAGGTCGTAGACCTCACTTACTTCATAGAGTCTTCTGAGAGGAGTAAAGAGCCACAAAGGCCTTCTTTTCCCGGAAGACTTTATTTAAGTTCCAGCGCAATATACTATCAAGAATAACGCTAAGAAATTTAGCCGATTTAGCCAACTCCAAGGTTACCCCCAGCATCGTGGGTAGTCCGAACACCGGAATCCTTCTCTTCCTTGTGAACAAGACCGAACAACCGGTATATTCGTTCGGCTATTCACTAGAGGAATATGTCGCATCGCAGCAAGAGACCACGTCAATAAGTTGATTAAGATAGCCAAGAAAAACTACTATTACAGACGCTTTTCTTCTGCAATAGGCTCCAAGAGAACTTGGAATGTTATACGAGACATAGGAATTGCGAAAGATACTAATAGATGTTCAACGAACTTGGACATCAATGAGCTTAATGATGCCTTTGTTAATGTCTTACAGATCCCAGTTGATCCCAGTTTCTGTGGCTTCAATATCTCCCTTTTCTCGATGACGACTCTGGTTTTGGCTTCGCCTGTGTTGGTCCCGCCGATGTCCTTGAGTGTGTCGCTACTGTAAAGTCTAACGCTGTCGGATCTGATGGTATTGATGTTAGATTTGTAAGACTCTTGCTCCCACTTATTATTCCTCATGTAACGTAAGTTTTCAATAGGATTTCGACCACGAGGTATTTTCTATTAGCATGGAAGCATGCCAAAGTCATCCCACTGCCTAAGAATTCCAAGGAATATAGACCAATTGCGATTCTTTGTTACTTGTCAAAGGTCTTTGAGAAATTACTTACTTTACTTTACTTTAATTGGCTATGACAGAACATTTGTTAGCCGAACGTAGAATAGCGTTCCAAGCGCCTCGATCTTCTACGCTCATTCTAAAATCTCTGACACAAAGTTTCGAGGTGTCTCCCACCACTTGATCTTTCCTTTGGGCTTTTTGGTTTGCGTGTACCACCGTGTTTGCCTTTAAGAGACTTCTTTGCTGGAGCTTTTTCGTCCATTCTAATTCGTTGTTTTTTGATGCGTGTAACAAGCGTCAGCAAGTGTCATCCTGCAGAGTCTTATTAATTTTGCAGGGATACCAAACTCAGACATGGCATGAAAAACCTTTGAACGTTTAGGGCTATCGATAGCGGCTTTGTAGTCAACAATCAGAGATAATAGGTGTTGATTTCTCCTTCTCGGGTCTTTTCCAGGATTTGGCGCAGTGTGATATCTGGTCCAGGGTAGATTTACTAGATCTAAAGCCGCATTAATAGGGCCCAATTATCTCATTGACTTTAGGTTTTAATCTTTTACACAGTACGCTCCAGAGTATCTTGTATGCGATGGGGAGGAGTTGTCACATTCCTCTGTAGTTGTCACATTCCGTTTTGTCTCCTTTCTTGTGTACGGGACATAGTATGCTGAGATTCCAATCATCGAGTATGCGTTCTTCTAGCCAGATTGCGCAGATAATCTGATGCATACGCCTTATCATCGCCTCCGGTCTTAAATAGTTCGGCGGGTAACCCGTCGGCTCCTGCTGCCTTGTTGTTCTTTAGTCGAGTCACTGCTACTTGGACCTCATTCTGACTAGGAGGTAAACATTCTATACCGTCATCATTGATTGGTTCTGCGGTATCCTCTTCGCCGCCAACGTCGGACACTAGTAGTTGTGTAAAATGTTCTTCCAATATCCTCAGCATGCTATTGGGTTGCCCAAAAAGTAATTGCGGATTTTTTAAAAGAAAGTAAATGCATTTTTAATAAAGCTTAGAATGAACTTTAATCAAATATACTTTTTTTACACTTTTTTTTCTAAAGCAAGCTAAAAGTAACATCTGATAACTGACAGAAGAAAGAATGCAATTACAGAGTCACAAGCTGTGAAAAAATTTGTCAACGCCGACTATATGAAAAATCCGCAATTACTTTTTGGGCAACCTAATATATGTGTCGGTTACCAGATTTCCTTCTTTGTCTCTGCAGGAGGTTGTGCCCAAAGCCATCGGTTTAATGTTTAATTCTTTGGTAGAATTTCCGCACTTCATTCTGACTTCTGTACATCTCAATTCGCTCACACTCACGTCTTTCCATTTCCCTTTTCTTTCTGTGAAATAGGAGTTTCTTCTATCTCCTTTTCTCCCGATACCTCTCCTTCATCTGGTGCATTGCTACTGATTGCAGGTTTGCTCTATATGACGCATTTTTGACTTCAGCAGCATCTCGACACTCTTGGTCGTACCATGGGTTTCTTGGAGGAGGCTTCCGGTACCCAAGTACGGATTTCGCGGCATTTTCCATGTAGTGGGCAATAGTTTGCCACTGCGCCATTATATCATCGGAACAAGGAGTGCTTTCATCAAGCAGTTGGGTCAGCTGGGTCCATAGTGGCTTAGGCGAATAAATATCAACACCCCAAAGCAATTCATTAAGAGTGGTTTATAACATTTAGGACCGCTGTCTAACTAATCAAACCGGTTATTTGAAGGATTTGTTTTACAAAAATTTACTGACAAATGTAAATCAAAACGTGGGGCCAGTGGTCTCATGGGCTATGGACTTAGAATTTCAACCACCGTGCACCCCATTAAGATTCGTCTTTAGTCCACATCATTGGATTAAATGAAATTTCTTTCCTATGACAGAAGATTTTCTTTGTAGTGTCTTTTTCTAAAACTTATTTGCATATTTATAAAAAGAGCCTCCTTAATGTTTTAAAACGAAATCCAGAAAGATTACAGGCAATAAACTTATTTTAGATTTATGACATTTTAAAATACATGAGATGTGCAACACTGCGCATCTCACCTTTGTGATCTGCTCGGTTTTCTGTTATCATGAACTAATCCACCTATTTTGAAAACAAGCCAAAGCTTTCTTTGGCACAGATATTTTTATGTATGTATATAAATACCGAATTATCTTTTATTTTTGTCTTTTAAACAAAGAAACATTTTGACAATTGGAGTTTTATTTGTGGAATATAAATATTGAGTCAAGGAGTTATAAAGTCATGAGTTTACACTTCACAGTTTACTATGGTGAAACTTTCATCACGCACGTCGACCTCACTGTCCTCACTGCAATCGCATGGCAGTCGGTTCGGATTGCGATCCACATCCCGGACAGCCAACTCTAATCCGTGCCGCATTGTTTGTTTGTTTATTGATATGAACCCCAGGCACAACAACATAGAGTCTTATATGTTACAGTGCTGGTTCGCATTAAATTACATTTAACATTGATCCATTCTATATTACACTCAACCAAATTTGTTATTCAAAACAGCAAATGTTTGCTGTCACCCGATTGAAGAACAACAACGCAGCAGGAGCTGATGGAATGCCCGCGGAAATATTTAAAACCTGAGACGACACGCTGATAAGGCGTATGCATCAGCTTGTCTGCACGATCTGGCTAGAAGAATGCATTTCCGATGATTGGAACTTCAGCATACTATGTTCCGCACACAAGAAAGGAGACAAGAAGGAATGTGCCAAAGGCAACAAGAAGGAATGTGTCAACTACAAAGGAATAGTCTCCTTCCCATCGCATACAAGATATTCTCGAGCGTAATGTGTGAAAGATAACAACGCAAAGTCAATGATATAATTGGGCCCTATCAATGCGGTTTAGACCTGGTAAGGCTTCACGAAGTTCTACGTGCAACAGTGAAGTGGGCTATCGAAAGTGGTCTAGGTATAAATCCGTGCAAGACAGAAGTAGTTCTTATCAGCAGGAGATACAAGTTGCCTACAGTGAAACCCGTCTCCTTGGGAGGAGAGAATGTTCCATTTACAGAAAGCGCAAAATACCTGGGTTTTTTGCTGGACAGGAAATTGAACATAAAATCCAACATTTTGGAAAGGTCAAGAAAGGCAACTCTGCCCTATACACCTGCAAGACAGCCATTGGCAAAAGTTGGGGGTTTAGACGGCGTGTCATGCAATGGGTATATACTGCAGTTGTCAGACCTTAATTGCTATATGGCGTTGTGGTTTGGTGGACGGAGCTTTAAAGGTCCACCTGCTGCTCAATACTTAGTCGGATCCAAAGAATGGCTTGTTTGTGCATCACAGCCGCACTGAGGACACCATCCGATGCACTGAATTTAATGCTACATCTTATGCCTCTGGACATTGTGGCTAGACAAATTGCAGTGACCACTGCCGTGAGGTTAAGGGAGCTACGGACACTGTCTTATCGTTGATACAATATCCGATGTTCCAGGCAGCGTGGATTACACCCTACCTGATAAAAAGTACTGTACCACTATTCCTGATAAAGGGTGATTTTTTTGAGGTTAGGATTTTCATGCAATAGTATTTGACAGATCACGTGGGATTTCAGACATGGTGTCAAAGAGAAAGATGCTCAGTATGCTTTGACATTTCATCATGAATTGACTTACTAACGAGCAACGCTTGCAAATCATTGAATTTTATTACCAAAATCAGTGTTCGGTTCGAAATGTGTTCATTCACCGTAACGTTGCGTCCAACAGCATCTTTGAAAAAATACGGTCCAATGATTCCACCAGCGTACAAACCACACCAAACAGTGCATTTTTCGGGATGCATGGGCAGTTCTTGAACGGCTTCTGGTTGCTCTTCACTCCAAATGCGGCAATTTTGCTTATTTACGTAGCCATTCAACCAGAAATGAGCCTCATCGCTGAACAAAATTTGTCAAAATTTCGAACCGAACACTGATTTTGGTAATAAAATTCAATGATTTGCAAGCGTTGCTCGTTAGTAAGTCTATTCATGATGAAATGTCAAAGCATACTGAGCATCTTTCTCTTTGACACCATGTCTGAAATCCCACGTGATCTGTCAAATACTAATGCATGAAAATCCTAACCTCAAAAAAATCACCCTTTAGAACCGCTTAGAACTACGATATCCCTGGTAACAGAAGTTACATAGACTTCTATACGGATGGTTCCAAACTAAACGACCAAGTGGGCTTTGGGGTGTACTCTAAAGATCTAGAACTAGTCATATCGAAAAGGTTACCCGACCACTGCAGTGTGCATCAAGCAGAGATCCTTGCAATTAAGGAAGTGGTGGAATGGCTAAGATATTATGTCATGAAGACGATTGGCATAAACATCTTCTCAGACAGCCAGGCAGTCATTAAATGCCTGGAGAACGTATTTCTGAACACAAAAACCGCCCTCGACTGTCGCAGATCTCTCAGTTCAAAATTCACCTGTTCTGGGTGCCGGACCACAGAGATATCCCAGGGAATTCTAAAGCGGATGAGCTTGGAGACTAGGAACTACCCTACACATTCCAGGGATGCTGGAATCTGTGGGTATGCCTCTAGCGACATGTAAGCTAAGTTTTCAGGGCCAGGCCCGAAGGACAACGGCCTAATCTAGACTTGAAGAGGTCTACCGCTTTGTTGTCATTGGATAGAACAGACGTCTCAGTAATTGTGTCCGTCATGGCAGGTCACTGCGACTTTTGCACAAGCTGTGAGGACATGGAAGAAGAAGAGACTATAGAACACCTTCTGTGCTGCACTAGCAATCAGAAGGAGTTCCACTTTGGATTCACATTTCTTTGAGAACCTGTCTGATTTAGCGAATGTGAACCACGTTCAAGGCAATTCGCAGATCTGTGGTAAGTTAGGCAGCGCCTCGTTTCGTCAGCTCAGTGACACGCAGTGGAATAATATTCAGATCTGTCAGAATGCTGCCCTTCGAACTGCGACGGCCTGTCTCCTCAGTTCTCATGTGGACCACCTCCATCAGGAGACAAAGATGTAAAAACATCTTTCCAAAGAGGTGCCGCTCTGCGGCACGCCGTTCGGACTCGACTATAAAAAGGAGTCCCTTGTTATTGAGCTTAAAATTGAATAGGACAGCACTTATTGATTTGTGAAAAGTTTGTCTCAGTTCCTTAATGGAATGTTCATGGGCAAATTTGCATTTGCATCATTTGTTGTCCTTCGGGCCTGGTCCTGAAAACTTAGCTTACATGTCGCTAGAGGCATACCCACAGATTCCTGTATCCCTGGAATGTGTAGGGTAGTTCCTAGTCTCGCAACCTCATCCGCTTTACAATTCCCTGGGATATCTCTGTGGCCTGCCACCCAGAATAGGTGAATTTTGTACTGTTCAGCCATCTCGTTGAGAGATCTGCGACAGTCGGGGGCGGTTTTTGTGTTCAAAAATACGTTCTCCAGGGATTAAATGGCTGTCTGGCTGTCTGAGAAGATATTTATACCAATCGTCGTAATGACATATCTTAGCCATTCCACCACTTCGTTAATTGCAAGATCTCAGCTTGATACACACTGCAGTGGTCGGCTAACCTTTTCGATATGACCAGTTCTAGATCTTTAGAGTACACCCCAAAATTCCACCTGGTCGTTTAGTATGGAACCATCCGTATAGAGGTCTATGCAACTTCTGTTACCAGGGAAATCGTAGTTCCAATCGGTTCTATCAGGAATAGTGGTACAGTATTTTTTTTTTATCAAAAAGCGGCTCAGGTAGGGTGTAATCCACACTGCCTGGAACATCGGATATTGTAGCCGCTACATGACCAATGAGAAAGCTCCCTTAACCTCACGGCAGTGGTCGCTGCAATTTGGGTAGCCACAATGTCCAGAGGCATAAGATGTAGCATTAAATTCGATGCAAATGAGAACCTAAAGTGGACGGTATCGTCCTCAGTGCGGCTATGATGCACAAACAAGCCATCTTTGGATCCGCTTAAGTATTGAGCAGTAGGAGGACTTTTGAAGTGCCGTCCACCAGACCACAACACCATATAGCATTATAGGTCTGACCACTGCAGTATATACCTAATGCATGGCACGCGGTCTAAACCCCCATCTTTTGCCAATGGCTCTCTTGCAGGTGTATAGGGCAAGAGTGGCCTTTCTTGCCCTTTCCAAAATGTTGAATTAGAAGTTCAATTTCCGGTCCAGCAAAACGCCCAGGTATTTTGCGCTTTCTGTAAATGGAACATTCTCTCCACTCAAGGAGACAGGTTCCACTGTAGGCAACTTGTATCTCCTGCTGAAAAGAACTATTTCTGTCTTGCACGGATTTATATTTAAACCACTTTCGGTAGCCCACTTTGCTGTTGCACTTAGAGCTTCCTGAAGTATATCTCTTAGAGTGCTAGGAAACTTTCGACTAATAGTTAAACCTATCAAAATACAAGGGTTGGTTTGGTTTGGTCCCGTTTTCAGAAAGAATGAAGAAGCTCCAGCGAAGAAGTTTTTTGAAGGCGATCACTTTGGCATACGCAAACCGGGACGAGCAAATGTCCGATAGAAAGATCAAGTGGTGAAAACCCATCTCAAAACTTGGTGTCAGAGATTTAAGAAGGAGCGCAAAAGACGGAGCCGTTTGGAAAGCTACTCTAAGTTCGTTTTAAGGGTTCTGTCATAACCAACTTAAGTAATGTAACTCGGCGCCGCCATAGAACTAAGAATACAGCTAAAGGCCAATTTCCTCATTCTTAAATAAATTTTGTAGATTTTTTTGTTTTTGATTACTAAATTATTTGTAGAATTTTTGTAAGAATGCAGATATAGAATGCAGATTAGTATATTTTTAGAAGTTGTATTATTTGCACATAAAAAGTTTGCGCAAAAAAAAAAAATTCCAAGTTTCAAGGCGAAATTTTATAATTAAATCCTTTAAAACTCATTCATACGCATAGGTGTACAATAGTTTTAAAAACGTATACGCTCTCTTGTACATTAAATATACAACATGATATTTACAAAATAAATCAATACTTTTATGCATAAATAATCATCATTGTTCGATTATGTGTTGTAGTTACCAAGCTATGAAGCCTTTTTTCAATTATTTCCTATAAAAATGTAGCCACATAAGGTATAACTCCTAAATTGCACCGTTTGGAAAACCCCAAAAGATTACGTTAACTGACATCATAGACAAATATCGCGTCAATTGCAAAATTCCGGTGAGTAGAAAATGATAAAGCCGAGTTGTCTCCCCAAATTCCTAATGAATGAAACGTATTTTATACGTTCCCATGCATGGCTGTCATTATCGTACATCAGTGTCATTTTTATTGCCAGGAGTTGTATAAAAGAGATTAAATATATCTTGAGTTTATATTTACGCAAACACTTTTATTTGACAATGACTTTGTTTTGGGCATATCAAATAATAATAATAAGAGCTATCTTCAACAATATCATGCAATAAATGTCGTCCATATGTTCCTCATATATGAACTTTTATAGAAATACCGCTTATAAGCCTTAGAAACACAAAGACTGACACAAAACATAGTAGTTTGAAAGAATGACAGGGTACTATGCAGATACATTCTGCTTTTTCAACTCTCAGAAGATATTTTCTGGAAATTTGCCTTGTGCCAAAATTTCTTTTAGATTAAAAATATCATAAAACAGGCTTTTTATGGCATTGCTTTTTTGATATGTGCATTACTGCTCATCTCATCTTTGTGCTTTTCATCGCGCTAATCTCTATATGCGCACAAACAATATGAGTGCGAATTTTCTAGAACAAATAGAGATATATTATATGGTTCCTAAGGCCCTGCCAACAACTTAATAAAGTTTAAATGGAAAAATACAAAATCGTTTGCGTATACTGGCGCCTGGAAGCTGATATCGCAAATGTACCTGCAACACGTTTAAATTATTATGAAAATGGAAACCATTCACTTCACAATTTAAAAAAGGGAAATGGAGTGCATAACAAATGGTGTAGCGAAGCTGAAAGGTTTCTTAGAAAAGTAGGTTAATTCCTAGGTCTTATGGGTTATGGAAATTTAGCGGATAGTAAGCCTGTTTGGTAAAAATAGTCCCGCGAGTTTTGAAAAATAAACAAATATTTCTCAGTACCATACATTTTTATATCGTTTGGTCTGACTTCCGACACTCAGTCTGTACATACTCCCGTCGCTCTGCCAGGCCCATCTCCCGTCTATTCGATCTTCCGTTTTAACCACTGTCCGACTATCCGATCTTTTTAAGATCCTCTTTTCGATCCCCACTTCGAACGTCCCCCGAATCCGCCCTCCTCTCGATCTCTCTTCGCTTTAAATGCTTAAGGTTGTTAATCAATAGATGGATAGGATGAGGATGGTATTTATGTGATAAACAAGGTTTCGCAGGGAACGCGGTAATGTGAATTTCCGCTGCTCCTGAGGAAACTGTTATGTTTTCTTTTACGTGGCAGCCATTTGTCTGTTACTCTAATGATTTCTGCCATTGGACATACCAGCAATTTTTTACCTATGCGAAACTTTAAAAATTGTCGCTTTCCGATCACTTTGCTCAGTCAAAACATGGAACAAATGTTGTGTGTGAGAATGTGTCTGTACTAGTAACGAACACATAATTGGAATTATGTGCAAGCCCATGGGTTTGTTTGGGATTAATTTCTTGTGTACGTGCACAGTAATGTGCAATAAAGTGAGTATTTTTGCCCATACGCACAAACTCGCTTTTTTTCTCTAGTAGGAGATGTACGATAGATCCGAGAAGTGAAATTAGTTTCGGTTCATTACCTTGTTGCAGCAAAGGTTCGCACCCGTCTGAGCAACAACAGATAGCAACGGCGTACTCCACTCGACTGACCCAACTGCTTAATTAAAGCATTCCTTGTACCGCGCAGTGGCAAACCATTGCCCACTCCATGAAAAATGCCGCGAAAACCGTACTTGGGTACCCCATACTTGGTACTCCCCAAAGAAACCCAGAGTGTGAAGCCACGAATGCGCCATGCAGAGCAACCCTGCAATCGCATACTCAATGATTGGAACCTCATCATACTGGAGAAAGGAGACAAGACGGAATGTGCCAACTACAGGGGAATGAGTTTTCTCCCCCATCTCATACAAGATACTCTCGAGCGTATTGTGTGAAAGATTAAAACCTAAAGTCAATGAGATAATTGGGCCCTATCAATGCGGCTTTAGACCTGGTAAATCCACCATAGACCAGATATTCACACTGAGCCAAATCCTGGAAAAGATCCGAGAAGGAAAAATCAACACCTACCATCTCCCTTCATCTTTGACTACAAAGCTGCTTTTGACAGCCCTGTACGTTCAAAGATAAAAGGTATTTCAAGCCATGTCTGAGTTTGGTATCCCTGCAAAATTAATAAGACTCTGCAGGATGACACTTGCGGAAACACTGTTCTCCGTAAGAATGGGAAAGAATCTCTCCAAACCATTCAATACCAATTCAATACCATAGGTCGGTCACCGGAAGTAGTAATTGCAGCCTTTGAAAGTATCGAAAGAGAGTCAGTGTAAATTGGGTCTGGCAGTAAATGGAGATAAAACGAAATGGATGGTATCAACTCCCAAACGCCCTGTATAACCTATTAGATAAAGAAAATGGAGAAAGCTGGGAGCCACAACGTTGAGAAAGTTAGTCGTAACCGGAACGAATGGCACCAGTTTTGAGATAAAGCGAAGAATAATATTGGCGAACAGATGCTACTTTGGATTAAGTAGGCAGTTTAGAAACAAGGCCACCTCTCGATAGACGAAAATTACACTATACAAGACACTGATACTATCCGTGTTGTTATATGGTTCTGACGCATGGGTACTTGTGAAAGCAGACGAGGCAGTGCTTGGAGTGTTTAAGAGAAAGATTCTTCGAAAATATATATGTACGAATTTGCGTTAATGGAGAATATAGGCGTCGTATGACCACGACCTGTATGAACTGCTTAACGAAGATAGCATAGTGACTCTTCTCAAAATACGACGGTTGCGTTGGTTAGGTCATGTTGTCAGAATGAATGAAGAAACTCCAGCAAAGAAGTCTTTTTAAAACAAACACGGTGGTACACGTAAATGGGAAGAACAAAAGCCCTATGGAAAGATCAAGTGGTGGAAGACACCTCTGAACTCGGTGTCATATTTTATTGAAGGAGAAGAAGATCGAGGCGCTTGGAAGGCTATTTTGAGTACGGCTAATGGGACAAACGTTGTGATGGCCAATTAAAGTAAAAAAGGAGAGAGCGTAACAAGTTTTAGGTTTTACAACAAGAGAAAGGTCCTTTTAACAAGTTGGAATCGACCTATATATCGTGGTATCAAGCCAACGCTTTGGCCAACGATAGAGTTAGATTAAGAGAGCTTGCTGATGCCCTATGCTCACTCTGAACTTTTTATACCCATCACCGATTTAAGGTCTTCGATCCATAAAAGGTCTATTGCTCAATTTCGCTGATAAATGGCACCGCGAGTCATATAAGCCCCTTCGACATCCGTACCGAGTATAGTCTACATCGGTCCATATTTGGATAGCTGCCATACAAAGGGTGATTCTTTAGCTATTATCTTTTTGGCAACACTAGTTTAAGCAGCTCACGCACGTTTCGTGTTTTGTTTCACTATCACTATCATAGAAAAGGAATAGCATATGTGGACGATGTCGTGCTGGTTGACCGAGCAAAACTTTCTGTCAACATTTAGTGAGATCATGGAAAGGTCACTGAGGTGGTTTCGAGATGAGCGGCGAACAATGGATTGAGAGCAAACCGAAGTAAGATGAAGCCGGTGTTTTTTCGCTTGTAAGTGTAAAATACTGGAACTGTCGAAGGAGGTGATATGATAAGCCTGATATTCGATTCGAAACTGTTTTGAGGAAACAAGATGCGCAATTTACTCATGCAGGAAAATATTTGGTAGAAAGTAGGGAGTTATCCTAAGCACAAACTACTGGAGGTATACGGGCACCGTAAGAAAAGTGGTGGGATGCGTCTTCTACTACTACAGAAGGTTATTTGATGGTAAGTGATTTATTTGCTATATGTATACGGTAATCGTAAGACCACTGCTGGCATATGGAGCAGGGTGATTTAGTGATTTCGAAAAGACTCTTTCACAGGATAAATAAAGTCCATACCGCAGCCTGGTTTGGAAGCTATGCTGAGTATGTATTTTATTTTTTTTTTACTTTCATATAAACTTATTTTTTTCCATTCTGAATGTTTCTAATATTTTTCCATTCTGAATGTTTGATTGTTTTCTATGCTTTAAATTTTACAACGACGATTGACGAGGTAGTTTAAAATGTTTAAAGTAAAATTCTAACCTACATTCCAGCATTGTTTATTTACTTATGGAGGTGTGTCATGGAAATCTCGAAAAATAACAATCCTCAAAAATTAAAGTAATCGTAACAAAAAAAAAAAAAAGTAACAAAACATCTACCGGGCATTGCGAAAAGAGATAAAGCCCAGTTGTCTCCCCAAATTCCTTTAGAGAAATTCTTTAGAAGTATTTATTTTTTATTGTTAGGGCATATAAAATAAAATCTTATCGAGATAATAATAACCCTATGAATATCTTATTGTTTCAGTATTGTTTGAAGATAAATGAGAGTGAACTTGAAAAGATGTTTCTCTTTCGTTTATTACAGCGAAAAAGTTTACTTAGGGTTTATGAATTAAAGAAATTATTTTCTCTCCCCCTTACCCTAATTTTCGGAAATGCCAAATCTCGGTGATAGGTGGTGCGATTTGTGCTCTCTTATAGTAACCTAAAAATAAAAATTTAGTAGTCCAAATTTCGGATGGGGTACCTAGGGGGCCGCCCCACCCCCAAAATCTACCAAATATATATTTAGATCAATCACGACAATATGGGACTCAAATGAAAGGTATTTAGGATAAGAAAACGTATGTGATATCCAATTGTCAGACCATGTGTTAGGGGGACCACACCAACCCCTTGAAACACCCCTAAATCGGACATATCCACCGACCATGGCAATATGGAATTCAAATGAAAGGTATTTGCGAGTAAAATACGAATCTGATATCCAAAAGTGGGACCGAGCTTCTGTGGGTGCACGCCTTCCCCAAAACACCTTTAAACAGGACCTATTTACTGACCATGGCAATATGGGGCTTAAATTAAAGGTAGTTATGTGTAGAATAGTAGTTGCCGCCCCTCCCAAAAACAATCCCCAAAGAGGACAAATTTACAACCATAGCAATATGGGGCTCAAATGAAAGGTCTTTGGGACTAAAGCACGAATTTGATATCAATATTCAGAAAAAGGTTTAAAGGGGCCATCCCATCCCCGTAGTACTACCCATATAAGTACTACCCATTCCAATATTGGGCTGTAATAAGAGGTATTTTAAAGTAGAACACGAATCTGATATATATTTTCAGGGCCAAGTCATTGCACGGCCGTCCCATTCCCCAAACCGGTCATGTTTGCCGACTATGGAAATAAGGGGCTCAAATGAAAGGTATTTGGGAATATGATATCACCACTCGGGACTAACTGCCTAGGGGATGTCCCACGCTCATAACAACCCCAAATAGGAGATATTTGCTCACCATGACAAGTTGGGTCTTAAAGGAAGTGGATCTCGATATTGATAGTTTCTAGGGCCCATACCCAAACCGGACATATTTACTGACTTTTGCCATAATGGGTTTAAATGAAAGGTATTTGAGATTAGAAAACCAATTTGATATTCAATTTTGAGACCAATGGCAATATGGGGTTGATATATGGGGCTGATATATTTTCAGGGCTAAGTGTTTGGGGGACCACCCCAACTCTTCAAAACACCCCTAAATCTGGCATATTTACCGACCACGTCAATGTGGGGATCAAATGAAAGGTATAGGAGAGAAGAGTACGAAATTGATACCCACTTTCGGGACCAATTTTCTGGGGGACTACCCCTTCCCCAAAACACCCCACAAACAGCGATTATTTACTGACCATCGCAATATGGGGCTCAAATAATGGTATTTGAGAGTAGAATGCGAATCTGATATCCAAATGTAGGATCATGTTTTTGGGGCACCGCCCCTTTTCCAAAACAACCCCCAGATTGTGGGGCCAAGTGTTTGAGGACGCCTCATGCCATAAACTCACCGTAAACCAATTTGCAATATGGGGTTTAAATAAATGGTATTTGAGAGAAGAGCACGATGCTGATATTTTTTTCAGGGCCATGTGTCTACGGACCACCTTACCCCCGAAAACACCTCTTTATCGGACATCATGACAATATCGGGCTGAGATAAAGACTTTTAAGAATGTAGTATATCTAACACCCAAACGTTAGGTCCATTAACGTTAGCCTCCGAGCGAATTCATAGACCAATTAAGGTCATATGGGATTCAGGCGTAAAGGCATTTATATTGCATTACTGTTAGTCAAGCGATATACATATACTATTATTATTATTAGCATGGTATTTCACTAAAAGTTCTCGATTTGCGAAAATTGCATTAAGTTAAATTATAAGGTTTTTTTACCAATCTCAAAATAATAATATAAGAATTAAATTTCTCATCTAAACAAATTTTCAAAGGATAATTTTGTTCCATATAAATTAAAAGAAGGCGCAGCGGAGCGGGACCGGTTAAGCTAGTTTTATATAAATATGATAAGTGATAATATTGGGTTGCCCAAAAAGTAATTGCGGATTTTTCATATAGTCGGCGTTGACAAATTTTTTCACAGCTTGTGACTCTGTAATTGCATTCTTTCTTCTGTCAGTTATCAGCTGTTACTTTTAGCTTGCTTTAGAAAAAAAGTGTAAAAAAGTATATTTGATTAAAGTTCATTCTAAGCTTTATTAAAAATGTATTTACTTTCTTTTAAAAACTCCGCAATTACTTTTTGGGCAACCCAATATTTCTCATGGTATAGCAAATATCTAGCAAATACATTTTTACAATTATAGGTTTTTGGTCCAATATGAAGACAACCGCAATTAATTTTGGATGTACAACATTTTCTACCTCAAACATATATAGTAAAGGAAATGGTAACTTCTTTAAATGTTCAATGTGACTAGTTCCCATTTATATTACAGAAAGCTATGGCACCACCTATCCTTGTATTCCATACTTTTTACTCATTCCCCTTTTTTGACTTTTGCAGTTGTACGATAAAAAATTAAAATAAAATTCAAATCTTTATGGCACTCATTTTTTTGAATATATATTTGTGATATGTGCAGTACTGCGCATCTCGTCTTTGTGTTTTAGTGTGCTAATCTACGTTTTTGCGAAATAATCTGAAAATTGCCCTCTTTTAGAGAGCGAGACATTTGGAAAATAAACACAAAAATTATCATTAAATAGATCACATGGCAGGCGGCGCCGAATAAAGTTGGGATGGAAAATTTCTGCTTTTGCCTTATAAAATATGTCCCAAAAGACAATGGCGAGTTGCATATGTAAAAGGTAGGGAAAATATTCACTTCATAATTTACTCTATTGAAAACCATATGAAAAAAATGATAATGTACTGGACGATAATAAATAAATATGTTTAATTAAAAGCTTTTAAATTAAAATAAAGGAGATTAACTTAGTAAATCACCGATTTAAGTAGTAAAAATAATCAATTTTAAATATTGGGTTGCCCAAAAAGTAATTGCGGATTTTTCATATAGTCGGCGTTGACTAATTTGTTCACAGCTTGTGACTCTGTAATTGCATTCTTTCTTCTGTCAGTTATCAGCTGTTACTTTTAGCTTGCTTTAGAAAAAAAGTCTAAAAAAAGTATATTTGATTAAAGTTCATTCTAAGTTTTATTAAAAATGCATTTACTTTCTTTTAAAAAATCCGCAATTACTTTTTGGGCAACCCAATAAATATATTTGATTAATTTCAAGTTTGTAGCCTATAAGTTCGGCTGGGTTAGGAATTTTATATACACTTCACAATCACTGTCCCTGCTTGTGTGAGAACCACACAGGCGGGAACTTTAGCAATCGTTATCACAGGAAACTTCATTGAAAGCTACCGGGACCGTCCACGAGTCTGGGCACACGGAGCAACAGCGCCCTTGCCGTGGCCTAGGGATCGAAGCCATCAATACAAATCCCAACAGATGCACAGAATCATGTGTACCATGGAAGTAGTGTAATTGTCACAGAAAAACAATCTGTCATTTCACGAAAACACATGCATTGGGAAAAGTACAGCTAATAGATAGTCGAGCGTGGCAAATGTGGTATTTGTATCAAAGAGGCGTTTTCGCAATAAATACGATTCAAATACAACATACCAATGCACGGTCCTTGAAGCTTTCACACCTAATATGGTTGAAAAGTCTTCTAACCAAAGACGAAACGCGTCCCATAGTGGTTGGTGTGTTGCGGTCTCTGGTTTACCTTTTCCATTTGCAAAGAAAATCTACGATCATTGAGCTCGTATCGAAAGAGAAACAAACAAAAATTGTGAAATTTTATGATCTTCGCCCTTACAGGCAAAAAACTAAAAAATGAAAAAAAAAATAGTAAAAACGAACTCCTCTGACGTTGACGACACACGTAAACGAAAAAAGGACCTTGATCTACGGATCTGCACCCCAAATATACGGACTCTTTATAGAGAAGGTACAGTATTCGCACTGACGGATGTATTGGAGAAGCGTAAGGCATATACTATCGCCGTACAGAATGTGCGATGGAACGGGAATGGCGTCACAACAACATCAAAAGGTGACGAATGCTACTATAGCTGCCATGACACGGGGCACGAATTTGGGTGTGCATTTGTGGTGAGTTGGAGACCGAAACACCTTGTCTCCAGCTTTACTCGGCTAGAAGAGAGGCAAGGCACAATCCGCGTAAAAGCAAAACTTTTCAAAATTAGCCTTATTTATGCCCATGGAAGACGGAAGACAAGGAGGAGCAAGGATATTTTTTACGAGCTGCTGCAGAGAGCTGCTCCGCCTATGATATTAAAATCGTTGTAGGAGAAAATATCTTTAATCTAGCAGTCGGAAAACTTTGCCTCCACGAGATAACGTCCGATACTGGATTGAGGCTAATAGATTTCGCCGCGGTAATAAACATGGTAGTTAGAAGGACGGGTTACCTGCTGAACTATTTAAGACCGGAGGCGACACGCTGATAAGGCGTATGCATCAGTTTATCTGCGTAATCTGGCTAGAAGAACGCAAACATGATTGGAACCTCAGCATACTATGTTCCGTACACAAGAAAGGAGACAAGACGGAATGTGCCAACTACAGAGGAATAAGTCACCCCCTATCACATACAAGATACTCTCGAGCGTACTGTGTGAAAGATAAAAACCTAAAGTTAATGAGATAATTGGGCCCTATCAATGCGGCTTTAGACCTGGTAAAACCACCCTGGGCCAGATATTCGCACTGCGCCAAATCCTGATAAAGACCCGAGAAGGACAAATCAACACCTACCACCTCTTTGTTGACTATAAAGCCGCTTTCGATACTCCTTTACGTTCAAGGTGAAATACTTAGGAGTGATCTTGGACAAGAAATTGAATTGAAAGTGTCATATTCAGGAGAGTACCGAGAAGGTTCACATATATTGGGCACTATAAAAACGGACCGAAGGCTCGAAATGGGATCTGAATCCGGGGATATTTGTTGTAGCCACATTTTCTTGTGGAAGTGGCGATCCTCGTTAAGATCCTGTAGGTGAGCAAGCCCGTTCCGGCCCAAAGCACCGATCGTCGCGGGAACAGGGTGGTTATTGGTTATTTAAAGGCCCCAATAACCCGCCTTGTCATATCGAGCATCATAGGCGCTCAGTATTTGTGCAAGAGCCGGTGCTATCCGGCCTCTCACTGAAACTCTCCAATCGATACCGCTGATTGTCCGCAAAGGTCGTTGCAGCTACTCCGTATGGAGCTACTCCTGTGGACGCGCCCGGTAGCTCGCAGCTAAGCTTCTCTTGACAGCAATGAATACCGCACAGATCAGACCTCAATGTTCCAGCCTGTGTGGTGCTCACAGCTATCCCTTGCCGAGACGAGACTAGTCCATTGGTTCTATAAGAGCGCGTTTAGACCAATATTTAGTTACATCTCAGTTCTTTGGCGGACTGCGATGGAGACAAAGTGCTACGTTAAGATAATACAACGGGTTCAGAGAACATGTTGTCTTGGCATAGGCGATGAGGACTACGACCACTAGGGCACTGGAGACTATTCTAAATAGATATCGGACCCATAGACATACAGATCAAGTGTGAGGCAGCCATTGCGGTTATAAGACTTAAGGCGATGGGAGAATAGATAGAGAATGGGAGTAGGTCATACCATCGCGGTATAATGGAGGCGACGATAGGAAATTTGGAAGGAATGAAAGACACTTGAGGTCGAGTGCGAGGCACTGCTGTCAGCGGCACAGTTTAGGATTGACGGAACCCTGGTATTGCCATCTGGGAGATCATGTTACACGGATGCATCAAAGCTACATTGAGAATCTACATTGAGAACCCAGAAACTGAGATTTGTTTTAGACTGCTTGACCATAATACGGTCCTGCAGGCGGAGATCTGGACGATCACGGTATGCGTGAGGTGGTGTGGTGCTAACGAGAGGACGTCGAGTGTGAACATCTTTACGGACAATAAACTGGCTATCAGAGCAATAACAACCAGGGCGGTAGTCACAAACAGTGTAATAAAGAGATTAACTCCTTCTCTGAGAATGACACGATCCGCATTGGTGCCGGGCCATAATGGAGTGGGGGGAATGAAAGGGCAGACGATTTGGCAGTGAAGGTCAGAGAACTGCCGTTGATAAACTTGGTTTCGCGCCGATGCGGTCAGAGTTAAGGGCGTGAGCTTCAAACGCGCATGCAAAACTATGGAACAGTGAAACGGTCGTTAGGACGACGAAAATCCTATGGGGAGATCCGGATTGTGAGAAGACGAGGCTATTACTGAAAGAAAACAAGCAGTAAGTCAGTAAGCTTTCGGTATCATAACAGGACACTGGACTCCGAACTCATTTATGCTAAATCAGTGCGGCAAGTGATAGCATGTGTAGGGCATGCAGGGTGATAACACAATATCAGAAATTACCCAACAAAGGGGCGCGGTATGGAAAATAATTAGAGATTTTGTAAGCAGCACGGAATTCCTGACTTAAATTTTCTTTTTCGAGCTTATGTTTTTATATTTAGAGCGCACAACAAGCCGATTACTGGCTTAGGTGTATGTCCATAGTGGCATGGGGCGGACTAATATCTGCACCCTCTTTTCAACCTAACCTGGGAAGGGATAACCACCACTGAAAATTTGTTTGATGTTCCCGCTAAGATTCGAAGCCAGACGTTTAGCGGGTAGACGGGTTTAATGCCCTTCTCAGTCAGCAACCGTAATAGGTTATTTATGGTGGTCACCCAAAGTAGTGAGAAAATTCCTCCCTGTGGCGTGCCCTGTGCCACTTTCTCCCGTATATTTATGTCATGGGACCCGCAATTTATCCATCTGTTCCTTAGCATATGGTTTATCCAGTCTCTAAGGACCGGGTCCACCCAGAACGGGTCTAAGGATTGGATCAATGTGTCGGTCCGCACATTATTAAACGCCCCCTCGATGCCAATGCAAACCGCCAATGTGTAGGTCTTGGCATCGAAGGATTCTTCTATTTTATGCACAACCTCGTGCAGGACAATCTCCACCGACCTTCCCTTGACATAGGCATAATGTTTGTAATTAAGCAGTTCGTTTGATGTCCTACTCTTTATCATGGTATCCACCACGCCTTCCGTGGTTTTGAGTAGAAAGGACGTACAGGCCTATAAGAACCTGTACGTCTTTGGTGTTGCATAACTTGCTTAGACGTGCTTGAGAGCAAACACCACCTCTTGCCTTCTGCCAGGCTTTCTAAGTTTTGTATTTAAACTTCCTATAAACTTAGGGAACCATGACATTAACAGATGTACATGCATACGTATGTTTTTAATAATACGCATATGTTATTTTCCAGTTGGAGAAGTTGGGCTTATTTTTATACCCACCACCGAAGGATGGGGGTTTATTCATTTTGTCATTCCGTTTGCAACACATCGAAATATCCATTTCCGACCCTATAAAGTATATATATTCTTGATCAGCGTAAAAATCTAAGACGATATAGACATGTCCGTCCGTCTGTCTGTTGAAATCACGCTACAGTCTTTAAAAATAGAGATATTGAGCTGAAATTTTGCACAGATTCTTTTTTTGTCCATAAGCAGGTTAAGTTCGAAGATGGGCTATATCGGACTATATCTTGATATAGCCCCCATATAGACCGATCCGCCGATTTAGGGTCTTAGGCCCATAAAAGCCACATTTATTATCCGATTTTGTTGAAATTTGGGACAGTGAGTTGTGTTAGGCCCTTCGACATCCTTTGTCAATTTGGCTCAGATCGGCCCAGATTTGGATATAGCTGCCATATAGACCGATTTCTTGATTTATGGTTTTGGGCCCATAAAATGCTCATTTATTGCCCGATGTCCCCGAAATTTGGAACAGTGAGTAAAGTTAAGCCCCTTCACATACTTCTGCTATATCGCACAGATCGGTCCAGATTTGGATATAGCTGCCATATAGACCGATATCTAGGTTTTAGGTTTTGGGGCCATAAAAGACGCATTTATTGTCCGATGTCGCTGAAATTTGAGACAGTGAGTTTGGTTAGGCTCTTCGACGTCCTTTTTTCTATTTTGCCCAGATCAGTCCAGATTTGAATATAGCTGCCATATAGACCGATCTCTGGATTTAAGGTTTAAGGCCCATAAAAGAGGCATTTATTGTCCGATTTCGCCGAAATTTGGGACAGTGCTTAGTGTTAGGCTCTTCGATATGTTTATGCAATTTGGCCCAAATCGGTCCAGATTTGGATATAGCTGCCATGTAGACCGATATCTCGATTTAGTCTTGGCCCCATAAAAGGCGCATTTATAATCCGATTTCACTGAAATTTGACACAGTGACTTATGTTCGGCTTTTCGACATCCGTGTCGTATATAGTTCAGATTAGTATGAGGTATATGAGTATAAGGTATGAAATTTTCACCGAATTTTGATGAAAGGTGGTTTACATATATACCCGAGGTGGTGGGTATCCAAAGTTCGGCCCGGCCGAACTTAACGCCTTTTTACTTGTTTTATTATAATATAGTCCAGTATTGTTAGAACATCAAACCTATTCGTGGGAGTTTTATATATCTGCTATTATAATCTTCGGGTTTTCTAAAGAATTATGACACATAAATAGTCTTTGATTTCATTAGCTTTTAGAAATTCTGAAAGTAAATTTCTAACTTTAACTCCTCTTAAGTAGAGTTTGTTTGTTTAAGGAGGTGTGACTCTATATCTTCGGCCTTGTATGAATTCATAGCAAATCTTGATGAAAATAACCATAATTGTATAGTATAATGTGCTCGCAGTTCGTAATCGTAAAGAATACAAAAGTCTCGCGACTAGCTAAAAAATGATAAAGCCCAGTTGTCTCCCCAAATTCCTAAAGAATGATGACGCGTTTTAGCCGCAGTAGGAGATGTGTGCTGTTTTATTTTTATTATACCCTCTCGTTAGATGTCATACTGTTTTGCCGGAATTTATGAAGTGCTAATAGCGGGTGTTTGATAAAAAAGCCCTAAGCAGCTTTGATACTGTTTTTATACTCTAGTTACGTAAGCACGTCAAACTATAAATGGTTTGCAAAAGTATTAGCAACTATTGAAGGGGTTGAAAGTACAAAATGTGATATCGAGTAAATCGAAATATCCTTACAAGTTTTATTTAATGAAAAGGGTGAACAACCTGGTGTGTGCTGTGTTTTACTTTCACTTTTCCCCTCAAATCAATTTGTTATTATCACGAAAACAAAAGGTACAAATAATTTTTTGTTTTTATCTAAGAATACTCATGATGAAAATTAGGCAAATTTTGAAATTTATTAATGTGATAACAAACAGTTCATTTTAGGGGTAAAGTGAAACCCAGAACACACACGAACAATTTTTCGCAATTTATAATTTTATAAGACAATAAATTTGGCATGACCTTGAGCTCTCTTAGCGCTTCGATGTATAACCTAGTCATTCAAGTTATAATACCTCGATATATCGTACTGCGATCCTACAAAGCTGAAATTTTGACAGATATGTACATGTTGGTCCATATTCACTATTCACATAAATCTTTCAAATTACCTTCAAAGGCTGCTAGAAGTTTTAGAAGTTTAAATTTTTATACAATTCGGTTGTAAATTGGCATTTGTGGTATAATACATCTCCAATACTCAAATTTGGGATCCGGAAAAGGTCGAAGTGGAGTGGGCAAATCTGGAGATAGGGTGGTTAAGGTTAATAAGCAAAGAGCAGGAGTGTCATCGTCATGTAAAAGCCATGAATTGTTGTTCCACAATTAGGGGAGTCTTTTCATATTGTTTCATGCAAGCGGCGCCTTTTTAAGGAAACAAATTATTACGCACTATCTGTGATGGAAAATACCAAATCTTAAGTAGTACTAAAAAGGTACTTTTTGGGCCGGAAGAGTAAATTCCGTTTGTAACACCTTAAAATAATGATCTGCGACCCCATAACCTATATATATTCTGGATCGTCTCGACATTCTAAATTGATCTAGCCATGTCCGTCCGTCCATCTGTCGAAATCACGATAGCGGGCGAACGCGTAAAGTTAGCCGCTTGAAATTTTGCACAGATACTTTATATTGATGTAGGTCGTTGGGTATTGTAAATGGGCCATATCCGTTCAGATTTGGATATAGCTCCGATATAAACCGATCTTCCGTAATTATCTTCCGATTTGGCTGAAGTTTTGCACATAGTTTTCTCTTATGACGTTCAACCACTGTGCCGTGTACGGTCCAAATCGGTCTATAACCTGGTATAGCTCCCATATAACCCGATCTCCGTTTTGACTTCTTGAGCCCCTGGAAGCCACAATTTTCATTCGATTTGGCCTAAATTTTGCCCATGGTGTTCTCTTACTACTTCCAATAACTGTATGTAATGTTTTGTTATGACTTCCAACATATGTGTTATATTCGATTTAAATCGATCTATAACCTGGTATAGCTCCCATATAAACCGATCTCCCGATTTGACTTCTTGAGCCTCTGGAAGCAACAATTTTTGTCTAATTTGGCTGAAATTTTGCATGCGGTGTTCTGTTTTAACTTTCAACTTCTGTACCAAGTACGGTCCAAATTGGTCTATTACCTGCTTAAGCTCCCTTATAAACCGGTCTCTCGCGTATCCTTGTTCGTTTCCTAGAAGCTTTAACTTTGCTGGTTTGACAGAAGTTTGATATGTAGAATTAAATTATGCCCTTCAACTAAATTTTAGTTGTTATAAATGTTTAGCAAAATCCACGGTGATGGGTTCCCAAGATTCGGCCCGGCCGAACTTAGCACGCTTTTACTTGTTTAAAAGTTACCTCGATGACAGATTTTACTATGTCAATGTAAATGGTGAAAAATCTTCCATTAGTAAAATAAACGCTGAAATTCCGCAAGGTAGTGTTCTCGGACCTATATTGTATACAATTTATACTAGCACCTTCTTTCAATCTCTTATTTTTTCTCATTGTTGGTTTATAGTTTTCCATTTAGCGGGCTTTGGAGTTGGCTCGGCTCCTCTAGATATCCCACCATAAATAAGGATACCAAATTTCAGTTTTTGAGTAATTATAAATAAACTAAATTACGCTTAAATTGCCCCACCTATATCAGAGATCTGGCGTTTGAAAATAGGGTAAGTTTGGATGTTAAATCTACTTAATTCCCTTGGTTTTGGTGGTGGATTGGAGTAGCTAGACCCTTTACCCCGAAAGTGGATATCAGATTCATAATCTATCCAAAAAACACATTTGAGCTAAATATTACTATAGTCGGTATATATGTGTGGTTTAAGGGGATTTTTGAGGTGAGGCGTCCCAGAAACACTTGGCCATAAAACAGACATCAGATTTGAGCCCTTTGCCATAATCCACAAATATGTAGGTAGGGTGGCCACCCACGCACTAAGCCCTCAAAAAATATTAGTATCGTACTGTACTCTCATTTTTTTAAGCCCCAATTGGAATTGGTTTAGGGGAGTTTATTGGGTGAGAGGACCCCCCCAACACTTGGTCACAAAATTGGATATCAAATTCGTTTCCTACTATCAAACACTGGCGGTTTGAAGGGAGTTTAGGGGACGGACACTGAAATAGTGAGCATCGTGCAAGAGCACAATATTGTTTGATACCCATAATGTCAAGCATTTTGAAGGTGGCTTTCAAGATATTCAGGGCTACGGGTCTTGTTCAGACACACGATTATTAAATGATTTTGAATTGGTTACCTATTTACATTCAAATCATATTTCAGAACTACCATTTGGGATACCACATTTTTAAAGATCTTCTGTGTCTATCCCAATTTGAGGGTAAAAAGTGTACTCTACTACCAAAGACCTTTTATTGCTGTCCTATTCTATCTATATCGGCCTTCATATGTCATTTTAATTCCTTTTTGTTTTTCGTAGGATGGGCGGAAGGAGATTTCTCTCTGACACATCCTTTCTTTTTCGTACAGTATATTCTTGGTCGTCCTTGGACAGTTTGGTGTTGTTTTTATTGGGAAAAAAGGTTTGGTTCCCCCGACGCTATTGTTTGAGTCCTTTATTGTAGCGATATACTTGTCCTGCTGAACGGAAGGACGTGACCCAGGTACTTGAATCTTTATATCAACTCTACTGACATACTAAATCTACACGTCCTATTGAAGGGTATTTAGTGGGTGGGCCCGTCTCAGACTCTGTCCCAAATGTGTATGCCAGATTCGTAGTCACCCTTCATTCGATACCCATTTTTGAGGTTTCGGGGTTTTTTGGGGTTAGGGAGGCCCCGTAGACACCTTTCACCAAATTCTTATAACAAAAGTGTGCTCAACTTTTCAACACCTTTCATTTGATACTAATATTGTCCCAATCGGTAAATATGTCCTGCTGGGGGGTTTTGGGTGGTGGGGAGGGCCCTCAGACACCAAGAAATTAGTTTTTATGTCAGATTTCTACTCAACTAAATACCTTCAAATGGTACCCATAATATCCAAAGCGGTGAAAGAGTCCTGTTGGGGGGTTTTCTGGGGGTAGGGGACCCCCCGAACACACAGGGTGAAATTTGTATACCAAGTTCGCGCTCTACTCTTAAATACCTTTCGTTTGATACCCATATTGTCCCAATCGGTAAACATGTCCGTCCGGGTAGGGGCGTCCCCCAGGTTATTTGACCCCAAAATTTTGTACCAGTTTCGTGTTTTAGGGGTACCATAAGGCGGCATGCGAAATTTCGCTTAAATCGGTGCACCCATCTCCGAGATCTGGCGTTTTTAAAAATTGGGGTAGGGAGGATGGGCCCCCGCATTTATTGTTAATTTGGGACAGTGTGTTGTGTTAGGCTCTTCAACATCCCTCTTCAAATTGGCCCAGATTTCAGATTTGAATATAGCTGCCATATAGACCGATATCTCGATTAAGGTCTTGGCCCCATAAAAGGCGCATTTATTGTCCGATGTCGCCAAAATTTGGGTCATTGAGTTGTGTCAGGCTCTTCGACGTCCCTTTTCAATTTGGCACAGATGGGTTCAGATTTGAATATAGCTGCCATACAGACTGATCTCTCGATGTAAAGTCTTGGGCCCATAAAAGGCGCATTTATAATCCGATTTCCCTGAAATGTGACACAGTGACTTATGTTAGACTTTTCGACACCCGTGTCTTATATGGTTCAGATCGGTATATATTTGGATAAAGTTCCAAAAAGACCAATATTTGGTTCTAAAAAATTTAACAATACCTTGTACTTAATAGATCAGTCAATGTCCGTTCCGGATTTGGTCCAAATCGAATCATATTTCGATGCTGCTATGTGCTATGGTGGCATAAATTATGCTGATATGGGTGCATGAATTATGCATTTTTCAACGGATTGTGACGAAAGGTGGTGGGTATCCAAAGTTCGGCCCGGACAAACTTAACGCCTTTTTACTTGTTAAAGAAATGCTGAATTTTTTCTTTCAATTGACTTCATTAGTTATAAAATCAAACTACAAATTTCACTTGAATAATACCTTCTAATTTATATCTACTATCTAATGTAAGTGTGAATATGGTGTTGAAATTCACTGGAACCACAGCACTACCTTGCATTGTCTTTGTATTACCAAATTTGCTTATTGTCGTAAGACAGTTTGTATATAAGACAGATTGTATATATATATATATTTAACCATAAAATCACATCTGTTCACAAAAGTAGTAGGCTTATCGCCATAAAAGTATTTTTAATGTAGAAACCATCAATCGCAATAAAACACTAAAATGTTTTCCAGAAATTTTACAGAATGTTCAGAAAAATATTTGTTGGAATATTTAAGCTATAAAAATTGGTAATATTTGATATTTACTTCTTCTCGAACTTCAAATTGGATCTCTCTGAAAGAAGGACTGGAGTTTAAAATAAAGTTGATGTCCATTTACCCCTTTATGCATGTGGCAATGACCTACAAATTTTACTTCGTTTATACTCGAATTATCTTTACTTCAAAATAACATTCCTAATAAAAGTAGGTTTTATTGCATTTTGATAGCAAAGTTTGTTTTTCACAAATGTGCCACACTGCTCATCTCGTCTTTGTGTATAATTTTGCCCAGATACTAATCTCTGCCTTTTAATTTATTTATCTTCCAAAATGGCATAGAACCAAAAGCCAGCTAACACCATTATCGCCGAACGACGCATGAGATGTCTTTATGTAAAACAAAAAAAAAAAAAAATACAAAAACAAAAATCTTATATCTTCGGTACTCAAGACCCTCTAATAAAAGATGTACACGACTTGGCTGACTGGCTTTACGTTAAATATTTACTGCCCATATTTTCTTATTACTAAAGTAAATATAGCATCACGTGTTGAGTTTTTATTTTACTTCATAGATATTTTAATATAATATTAAATACGATACTTTGTAAATTTTATGCATTTTAGTTGGCAATATTGGTTGTACACTATATTACTTTTGCAAGGCGTCTTTATTCCGACGACGGCAATATAGGTTTAAAGCAGGTTATAAAGAACCTGTCTTTACCATGAAGGCAATCCTTACCCACCTCTCTAATATATTCAACATAAAATAAGACAAAAATGGGATGAGACCTCTTAGTTTCGTTTCATATTCTTCTTGCTTTGGAATAACAATTATCCTGCTAACTCTCCATCCCTCAGGTATATGAGATTTGCTGATACAAACGGAGTATTTCTTTCTAAGGCCTGGCTCCCTGAGTGTTCAACACGAATTGTAATTTATATGGTTTATGGATCGAATCTCGACCAAAACCTCCACAATCCCCGAAGTATGCATATCCATGACATCAACTTCGAAATTAGCACTATCTTATCATTTTTGAAGAATATTCCATCTTACAGCCTTCGAAGGATTGGGTGTACAGCTTTTGCAATTCACCCTCCGATTTCCTTAACTTAGCCCCAGCCCTGTGGTGCCTTTGCAATTTCGGCCTTAGTAAACAGTTTTATGCAAGCCTTTCTTATCGTTTAGGATGATCGTAAGTTGCTTCAGACATTTCTCAAAGAACTTTGCAACTTTGCGAATTATGACTAGCCTCTCATCCAAAATAAAAACGCGACACGTTTCGGTGTTGTTGTGATGTTCTTGAGTTGGAAACTAGATTTTCTAGTATGAATCTTATAAAACTTTTGATTTCTGACCCTATATTGAATCCGATACCAAAGTAACTCATAACAGAGGGTCAGACATTTGTGACAAATATGGTGGGTTAAGTTAGCTTAGGTTTAAATCTTCTATCAAACTCACTTAGATGTTTTCGGTTATTGTGATACCACAGAAATGGTAGGAGGAAGTTGCCTTTTAGTTCCTATTGGTGAATCATGCTGATTGCTATAAACAGCTCAACAACTCGCGAATGTTCACATCCTCCAATTATAATTCATGCAACTTTAAGTACAGGTCCAGTACCCAGAACAGGTGAATATTGAACTGTTCAGATATCTCATTGAGAGCTCTGCGACAAACGGGGTCAGTTTTTCAATTCAGAATTAAGTTCCTTAGAGATTTAATGGCTGCCCGAGAAGATATTTATGTCAATTGTTATTTTGAGATAATATCGTAGCCATTTCCCCACATCTTTGATTGCAAGGATCTCCACTTATTGTCTATTATCCTCTTATCCACTTATCCTCTATTACCGGAGACATTTATTTCCAATTGGTTCTATGGCTATGGAGGTATAGAAGTCTACGTATCCTCTATAGAACCGGAGATATTCCCCCTTATTCCGGTTGGCGATGGCGTAGTCGATTTTCGCCTTCGACGACGGGATAAGTGTGATTGTATTTCCAATCGGTTCTATGGCTATGGGGGTGACTTGGGGATGTTGGAAATAGAGATGTGCACATGAGTGAATTTTCACCCAGCTTAAGCACTCTCACAAGAAAAACAAGTTACTCACGCACGACTTTTTTATGTCGACTCACGTTCACGCACGCTTAAGAGACAAACATTTTACTCACGCACGCTCACCCTCGACTCACGAAAAAAATCACGACGCACTAGACACTTACGACTCACGACTCACAAGAAAGATCACGACTCAAGTAACACTCACGACGGACAAGACACATAAGACTAACGAGAAAAATCATAACTCAAGTAATGCTCACGACTCGCGAGACAATCACGGTTCACGAGACAATCACGACTAACGAGACACTCCCGAGACGCTCACAACTCACGGTTGAAAATATATTTTTCCGTGAGTGAAAGGAATAATATGAATTCGTACGTTGAAATGCCGTATGATTTGATATGCGTGCAAAAAATTGCGTTTAGTTCGAAAATTTTAGTTGCGATTTTCTCGTGATTCATGAGTATCACGTGAGTTGTAATTTTCTTGTGAAACGTGATTTTCTTGGGATTCGCGATTAGTGTCGTGAGCAGAGGATTTCACGCTCACGCACAAATAACTTTAATTCAATCACAGTCATGCACGATCACGATATTGGATTTATATCTCAGTCACACGTGACTCGATAACTCACGTGGACACCTCTAGTTGGAAATCAAGCATCGGTTCTGATTGGTTTTAACTTGGCAAAATTTAGGCTTATCTTGGTCTTCCTTCATCTGAAATGTGGACACAAACCTCCCCGCGGTGTCATCGAGTTTTGAGGGTAGCTTTCTTTGACATCCGTTGAAGGTAGTGAGCTAAAACGTGCCACGAAATCACCTGTAGAATGATAGAAAAGATGGGTTGGGGCGTCGGGTTAGAAGCCCATCATCCGGAAAACTTGAATAGATTACTATGAAAAAACAAAGATCAAAAACGGGTCGCCTCTCTGTAAACGACCCCCGCAAACTTTTTAAGGACCATGATTTGCGTATCTGCACCTGGAATGTCCGCACTCTTTATAGAGAGAGTAGAGTATACGCACTGGCGTATGTATTGGAGAAATACAGGGCAGACATTAACGCCATACAGGAATTGCAATAGCTAGGGAAGGTCTCCACAACAACACCGACAGGTAACGCCTTATATTAAAGCTGCCATGAATTTGGCTGCAGAATTGTTATTAGCCGGAGAATGAAACCCCTTTACTTCGGTAGAGGAGAGGCTAGCCAAAATCCGCATAAAGGCCCAATTCTTCAACATCAGCCATATTCGTGCCCATGACCCGACGCGAAACAAGGACGAGCAGACCAAAGACATTTTCTACGAGCACCTAGAAAGAGAATATGACCGATGTCCCATGATATTATAATCGTTCTGGCAGATTTTAATGCAAAAATAGGGAAGAAAAATATCTTTGGCCCAACAGTCGGAAAATTTAGCCTACACGAAGAAACTTCTGATAATGGATTTAGGCTAATAATAAGACTTCGCCACGGCAAAGAACACGGTAGTTGGCAGCACCAGATTTCAACATTGAAGAATTCACAACGCCACATGGCTGTTACCCAATCAAAACTCGATAAACGACATTGATCATATTGTGATAGATGGAAGGCATTCAAAAAGCATGTTAAATGAATGATCTATCCGAGGGGTGAACATCGATTCGGATCATTGCCTTGTTGCAGCGAAGCTTTGCCCCCGTCTTGCACGAAAGCTGGACATCGGAAAGCTGCAAACGCAACAGGCGGCAACCACATACTCCACTTGTCTGAAGAAGAAAGCACTCCCTGCCCCGATAATATAGCAGCGCAATGGCAAACAATTGGCCACTCCATGAAAAAAGGCGTCACATCCCTACTCGGATAGCAAAAGCCACCCCCAAGGAACTCATGGTACGACCAGGAGTGTCAAAAAACTACTGAAGCCCATGAAGCGGCATGCAGGGCAACATTACAAACAGAAGCAATGAGACGAAGGTGAGGTCTCATGAGAAAAGGAGAGAAGAGGAACGTCTCTTCTACAAAAAGAAGAAGGAAATGGAAATCGAATCGAATTTTCAGGAGCCAGAATGCAGTGCGGAAACTCTACCAAATAATTAAAAATCAAACCGTTGGCTTTTGATATAGGCACAACCTCCTGCAGAGAAAAAAAGGAAATCCAGTAACTGATACAGATCGTGTGTTGAGGATATGGACAGAACACTTTTCCCAGCTACTGGTATCTGCTGATGGTTACCATGAGTATATCACAGAACCAATCCCTGATGGTGGTATAGAGTGTGTACCACCTAGACAGAACGAGGTTCAAGTAGCAGTAACCCGACTGAAAAACAATAAGGCAGCAGGAGTCGATAGGTTGCCGGCTGAACAGTTTATGACCGGAAGCGACAAGCAGATAAGGTGTATGCATCAGCTCGCTAAAAGAAGAATAGATATCCGACGATTGGAATCTTACGTACACAAGAAAGGGGACAATACGGAATATGTAAATTACAGAGGAATAAGTATCCTTCCCATCGCATACAAGATCATTTCCACGGCCATTCTGCTTCTGCCAGATTGTAATTGAGCCAGAACTACTTTGGTTTGCGATCAATTTCCCTAAGCATGATGGGTGACGGTCGTTCTTCAAACACAACATTCACCCGGTAGCTATTCCCCGCTTGGTATGACGCTTGATTTAGAGGTTCTCTCTTGCAGCTTCTCGCTCTAGATCACGAAGATTCACCTTAAGGCTTCTGGGCGGTGGATACCTTCCACAAAATGATGATTTGGATGCTTCCTGCAACACCCTAGAAGGAATTGCTTAGACAGTATGTAATATTGTTTTCGCCCGGGAACTATTGTAAAGAGACAGTCCGTGGCAGTTCGAAGAGCGGCATTCTGACAGATCTGAATATTATTCCACTATGTGTCACATAGCTGACGAAACTATATTCGCGCTTAAGTTACCACTGACCGGCCAATTGCTTTGTACGTGGTCAATAAGGTTTCTTTGTCAGCACCCCAAGTGCTACCGGCAAGTTACTTGAGGACCTTATTGAAATTGCAGTGGCAATTGAGGAGAATGTGTAAGAGCTGACAAATGTGACACGAAATATTTTGGGACCCTTGATGGTCGGAATCGTTACTCCATCGATTATATATGTATACATATAAATAATGTGGCTGAAGATTTGGTAGCAGATATTTTCAGATCTCTTGCAGTTAAATTGGAGGCAAGTTCGTTGAGGTGTATGTTTTACCTATCGCAGATATCATTAATGGGTGGGGGCCTGATGCCATGACCGTACAATCGTCCGCATATGATACGATCTCTATGGAGTGGGTGGAATGGGAAATAGGCAGAGGTTAAACAGTGTCGGAGATATCACCCCGCCTTAGGGAACTCCCAGTTTCACTCTATCATGTATCGACTTCTTATCTCTAAACGACCACATCGATAATTCGCGCCCCAGCGTTTCAGATGTGAACATGTGGCGATATCCTCAAATAGTTTGGCATGGCTGACCCTATCGAAAGCCTTCGATAGATCCTGGGCCACGATGACCGTCCACATCATATGGCCTGGCTGTTTAAAGCCACGGCAAATGTGTGCGATGATGTCATGTAATGCAGTTGTTGTGCTATGCAGTCTTGGAAGTTGTCGAACGAGGTTTGGGAGGAGTAGTTCCTCAAGTGTCTCGGCTACAGATGAGAGAAGGAAGATTAATCTGTGCGACTCCCTCTTACTCGGGTCCTTTCCAGGCTTCAGTAGCGGGATCACTCTGGCCATCCTCCAGTCATCGAATACTATAAGAGTGTTTAGAGACAGGTTGATCCAGAGATTCCTGCAGGGCCCAACGCCTTGGATGATTTGGCTCCACGGATGACTTTTGTAACTTTGTTTACGGTAAATTGTAATGGCTGTCCATCGGCTCGGAGACTACGGGTTAGACGAATGGCTCTCCCCCAAACCTTGTCACTCTCGGGATACTCAATAAATTGACGCTTGTACAACATTGCGCATCTCTTCGGTTTAGTCTCAGTTACGCCGCCAAAGTGACTGAGCTCCTGCCATCCCTTCTTCCAGGTTCGAGAGTGATTTAATTGTAGACCACAGCTTGCCTTAACCGGTACCTTAGTTACATTGCTTCAAGTGTTCGAGCCACAAATTCTCTCTAGATTCAGCTCGCTGATTCTGGGGTCCTATCACGCTCGTTTGCGATAACCACTGCCTGCACCGACAAATTGGGCCGCACTTATTCGACCGGCTGGTATAAGGCGAGTGGCTGCTGCGTTAATAATGTCTCGGAATATGCTTTCAGCAAGTAGCACATTTGAGGGGTACACCATTCACAGAAGCGGTGAGTGGTGTACTCACTGAAGCCGACCCAATGGGCTTTCTTCTAATTGATAAACGCAGGGGGCTTTGAAGTTAAGAAGTCTTGTGTTCGGTCGACGGTGAGTATTATGGGAAGGTGGTCTGATCCCAAAGAAATGACGACTTGCCAAGATACGTCACTCAGGAGATTAGGGGATGCAATGGAAATGTCTGTGGAGCTGCTGCATCTACTCATTTGCATTGCAAAACGTGGAGCCTTAAATCTGCTCTGTCAAATCTATCCCCCGCTGGTCGTTACGTAGGGAAGAATGCCATAAAACGTAATGCGCATTAAAGTCTCCTAGAATCCGGCAATTATGGCTAGACAGTAGGCCACTATTGTCGGGCCTGTAAGGTTAGGTTAGGTTGAAAAGAGGGTGCGGATTTCAAGCCGCCTGGTGACACTATGGACATACACCTAAACCAGTAATCGGCTTGTTGTGCTAAATACTAAAAAGTAACCTCGAAAAAGAAAATGTATGTCAGGAATTCCGCGCATAATCCCGAATTGTTTTCCATACCACGCCCCTTAGTCGGTTTATGTTTGCTATTGTGTCCCCACGTAAGCGCCGTTGTCTGTTAGCCGCGAAAGCCGGGTAATGACATAGGAAATGCTCCAACGTCTCATCATCTTCCCCTCATGCCCTACACATGCTATCACTTGTACCGAAAGCTTTATTGACCTCCTGCTTGCTTCCTTTCAGTAATAGCCTCGTCTTCTCACAATCGGGATCTCCCCATTGGATTTTCATCGTTCTGCCGACCGTTTCGATGTTCCACAGTGTTCGTAGCCCACGCTCTTAACTCGGACTGCGTCGACCCGAAAGGCTTCGGGTTAACCTAGCCTTTTGACGGCATTTCTTTGGGCTTTACAGCCAAATCGTCTGTTTTTTCATTCCCCCTTATTCCGCTATGTGCGGGCCTTTAAATTTGGCAATTCATTGGGTAACAACAACCAACCGGCGGTGTGTACACGTTGTATAGCTCTATCTCGGCAGTACCGGACTTGACTTCTATTCCCCCATATATTCTACGTAGGGGTCGCTAGCGCCAGGTGCAAGCGAGTTGGGTCTGTACTGCACGGAATGGTGTATGAATCAATCCCCTATCTGAAATCTGTATGTTAATCTTACGTAGTACATTTTATCCGTGACAACTTTGCAGGCTGCAGCTGTTGGTAAACTTTGTCTCCTGGATCGCTGCAACCCATATGTTCTTGCTACTAATATAATCTACTATCTCGTCGATCTTGCCTCGGAGACCATTGCAATTAAATTGCAAGAATTATACACTAACCTGACACGGGTCTGTCAATATTGATGTCGCGTATATTTCCGCACGAGAGAAGTCGAATGGGTAAAATAGTCTGAAGAAGTGGGAGACGACGGTAGTGACCCACTGCTGCCTATGCTTGCATAACACCTTGCAACATATTCGGTGCGACAATATTCCCATTATGACGTAAGGCTAGAGCATAATCGAAAATAAGCCCACTCCAAGCACAGGTCACAAGTCATCGACACCGACCAATGATGAAGGCGGTTCTGGCAAACCGTACACAACTAGGATCCGGGGTTCTTTTCGATACCGGCCGGGACTAGAAGCGTGCAGAGAAGGCACTCCATGATGTGTCTCTCCCATGACGAAAAAAGGACGAGCACGTGCACTGAGTGGGCAGCCCTTGCCGATGAAGTACTAAATCCGGTCAAAACGGTACGAGCAACTGGCTGCCATGGGATTCTTATGTGGTGGGGGTTCTGGAACACACTGTGTTTTAAATTTTTAAAAACATCCTGATCTGAATTGCTAGCCCAGGAAAGGATAAATTTTTATTTAAATTGGTTATTCGAGTCACATTTCTCACCCTGATGATGCTATGCAGCTGAAACCATAATCTAAGTAGTCTAGATCAGATTGTCCCCGAAAACGGACTCTTTTTTTAAAAGAATTGGAAAAGATGCAATGCGAAGTGTATAGGAAATTTGAGCCGACCGAAGGAATGCCTTGTGAAAAACTCTATTTCGGCCTCTTTCAACAAATATCCATGACTCAGCAAGTCAATGACCATAACATAAACATTGCCCCATATCTTTCGTTTTTATCGAATTTTCAAAGTAAATTTTGAAGCAAAACTCATGAACTCTTTAAACACAAAATTATTGTTTACCGTGGCCAAAGCGACATCTATATCCGTCAAATGAAGTCATCGCCGTTTGTCGTAATAACAAAATCTGGCGAGGAAATCAACAATAACTGACAACGCACGACTTATCGTACGGAAAAGTGAATGGTGGCAAAATGATAAAGCCCAGTTGTCTCCCCAAATTCCTTATGAATGAAATCTATGTAGTGGTGCAAGTAATTTTAGCACAATCTGACACGCATACGCATACACTTCAGTAGACAAATATTTGATATTTTTGCTTTACGTTGCGAGTATCTTAACTCGAGAAAGTGAGGTGAGAGAAAAATGGTTCTATACCCCCCACCACCACCTACTAGCCACTTATTTTAAGAGAACACACAGGGCGTGTAAACAAGATGACGATCTTCTAAATTAATTGTTGTTATGAGACTTCGAACTGATAAGGCAAGAGCAACGAAAATGACTCTTATTTACTGTTTGGCGGCTGCCTTAACCATTTTTTATACGACTATATTTAAAAGTGACTTTAATTGCTGTTAATATTATAATTATTTTATAATGGTGGCATAAAAATTAAAACTACTAGAAGCTCTCTAACATTTGCAACCATGGCAACAAATTTGGCTGTTAACATTTGATTTACATGGGAATAGTGAAACATTTAGTGAAGAGTAAATGTTCTAGAAATTATGTTGGATGATGATGAAAGCAATAGAGAAAGAATAAGAAATTTCAGAATACTAGAGGTTGATCCCAAAGATGATTTATTTTTGCCTAAAACAGTTTCGTTTTATTTTTAATTATGTTTTTTATTAACAATTTTAAATTAGTTAATGCGCATTAATATTTAAAAGGGCAATTACTTTCTGAAAATGTGTCTTGTTTTTATTTCCATGGATTAAATAATGTTTGGTTTGTTAAAAAATCATCTTTAAGCATATTTTATTTTTCTACGTCTTTCAGTTACTTTCAAAGAAAATAATACTTTGTAAACTCTTCCTTATATATAAAAGGAATATTGAAAAAACTAGAGTCATCTATCTGGTCGAATTGCCATGATTTGCGTATCTGCACCTGTAACATCCGCATTTTTTATAGGGAGGGTGCAGCGCTCTGGCGCATAAATTGGAGAAGTACAAGGCAGACATTGCTGCCATACAGGTACAACACCGAGTTGTTACGGCCTATATTATAGCTGCCATGAAACGAGGCATGAATTTGGCTATGGGCTTGCGGTTAGTCGGAGAATGAAACACCTTGTCTCAAGGTTTACTCCGGTGGACTAGAGGCTAGCCACAATTCTCATAAAGGCCAAATTCTTCAACATCAGCCTTATTTGCGCCCATGCCCCGACGGAAGACAAGGATATTTTCTACGAGCACCTAGAAAGAAAATATGGCCGCTGTCCCGCCCATGATATTAAAATCGTTCTTAGAGATTTTAATGCGAAAATAGGGAAAGAAAATATTCTTGGCCCAACAGTCGGAAAATAAAGCCTTCACGAAGAAACTTCCGATAATGGATTGGGGCTAATAGACTTAGCCGCAGTAAAGAACATCGCCGCGCAAAGCTCATGTTGTGATAGAAGAGGGCATTCCACTAGCGTGTTAGATGTACGATCGGTCCGAGGGGCGAACATCGATTCGGATCATTACATTGTTGCAGCAAAGGTTTGCACCCGTCTTAGTGCGGCGAGAAACGTAAGATCTGAAACTGCTCGGAAACTGGACATTGAAAAGCTACAAACACAACAGATGGCAACGGCATACTCCACTCGACTGACCCAACTGCTTGATGAAAGTACTCCTTGTTTCGATAATATAATGGCGCAGTGGCAAACAATTGCCCACTCCATCCGCTTAGTGCAATTTTGGCATACTATTTCCAACATTTCGGCCGGTATCTCACGAAAAAATGCTTCAATGTTGTCTTCCAATGCGTCAATTGAAGCGGGCTTGTCTGTACAGGCATGAACTATAGCATAGCCCCACAAAAATAGTCTAAAGGCGTTAAATCGCACGATCTAAGCGGCCAATTGACCGGTCCCGAACGTGAAATAAAATGTTCACCGAACTTGCCTCTCAATAAGTCCATTGTTACGCGTGCTGTGTGGCATGTGGCATCGTTTGTTGAAACCACATGTCATGCAAGTCAAGCTGTGGCATTCTGGGAAAAAAAATGGATATCATCAGAAGTATGGTCCAATGATGCGACCAACCCATAAACCGCACCAAACTGTGACTTTTTCTAAATGCAATGGTAGCTTTTGCAATGCTTCTGGGTGATATTCACTCCAAAATCGACAATTCTGCTTAATTACGTACCCATTGAGCGAAAAATTAGCTTCGTCGTAAAACGGAAGAAGCGCGCGATGAACTTTCTTAACAGAGCACGCATTTTGATAATAAAATTCAATAATTTGCATGCGTTGTTCGTCGACCAAACTTAAGATGTTTGACAGTGAAACAAAACACGAAACGTGCGTGAGGTTTTTGAAAACGTTGTGTTCGATATGGCAGCATTATGACATGATTTTGAAAATAAATCAAAAGTTAGCTAAACAAATAAAAAAATATGTATGTAGTTTTGAAAAAGACTCTGAGAAGGCTTTACCTTTCCCTCACCTTGAAAACATTTTTAAAAATGTGATATCCCCACCGTAGCGCAGAGGTTAGCATGTCCGCCTTTGACGCTGAACGTCTGGGTTCGAATCCTGGCGAGACCATCAGAAAAAATTTTCAGTGGTGGTTTTCCCAAAGACCAAAGTCAGGCGGATTGCAGGAGACTGAAAGGGAAGGCGTCAAGACGGGACCCGAGAAGTCCTGTGTGAGTGGATCATCCGGTTGGTTTGGGTTCAAGATGTGCGCCAGCAGGGAAGGACGAAACTTAAGAGAAACTTAAGCAGCTAACGAAACATCCATGGAGGAATAGTCCACACCGCAAGTGTCTAGTGTTCTGAGGAAGAAGGATTCCATTGCTTTCTCAACTGCCCCTGGCTGCGTGAGGAAACTCATAATGAGAAGATTGAACGAATCTTGTGAGGGTGAACTCCTGGTGGACACAAAAGACGAGGCGAACGCAATAATGGCGGAAATTCCGAATGTTGACTATGGTCCGGTTTCTGCAGATAAGTCCCCACCATTATAAGGCCGCTCCGGCGGCACTTACAATCTATCTGATGGCAGTAGGTTTTGACGTGGTTTTTGTCCAGGAACCATAGGTTTGCGGAGGAATGGATTCTGGACTAAGGGTTCCTGGATTGAAACTACTCAAGGGAAATGGGAGAGAAAGAGCCTGTATTTTTGCAAGGAGTAGTCTAAATGTTTTTCTACGCTAACCACTGAAGATTCAGTAACAGCCAGCCTTGAAATAAATAAGTTTCATTACTGGCTGGCTTCCATATAAATAGCACACGATTCAGAGATGTTGTTGTTCAAACCTTAAGTTGCTGGTTGATGCCGTTTCTACAATGAGGCCATTGTAGGAAGTGATGTTAATGCACATCACCAGATATGGGGAAGTTTGGATATCAACGAAAGGGGTGAGCTGCTTATCGAATATATTATAAGTTGCAATTTGGCTGTTTGTTATAAAGGGAATAAACCGACCTTTATTACCAGGAACAGGGAGGAGCTGCTAGATGTGACCTTTGTATCTGATGATATAAGAGGAAGCATAAGCGACTGGGAAGTGTTGGATGACCACAGCTTCTCTGATCATTGTTATATTGTAGTAGTTTCAGCCTTGGCGAAAAAGGCTGCAGAAGTGGTCCCTCAGCTAAAAAGAAGAAAGACGGATTGCGATAATTTCGGCACACATTGTGCAGGTCTATCCCTTCTAGACCAGAAAAGAAAGTGAAAACTGCGGAGTACATAGACATAATGGTTAAGCGGATCACGAAGGCCCTGAATGACTCACTTGTGTCAGCATAACGGAGTACCAAGCCAAGGGGCTGGTTGGTCTAAGGAAGGACTGCAGAAAACTCTTCAACAGAACAAAAGCCACAAGAGCACCACACCATTGGGACATCTATAAGGCTGAGCTAAGAAAATACAAGGGCGAGCTTAGAAAGGCTCAGAACAAATCCTGGGTAGAATTCTGCAGCTCCGTGGAGAATATATCTGAGGCCTCTAGGCTAAGAAAGGTTCTGTCCTCGAAACCTATTACGGTGTGATATATTCAGAAGTCATGGAATGTATGGACAATGTCTAGTGAAAAAACACTAGAACTACTCGTGGATACATATTTCCCGGGAAACTCTGCAACGAACAACGGGGGGCCAGAAGAGATTGTCACTGATATGCATTCGTTCGGAGGGTATTGGGGAAATTTTATACGAGTCGAAAATCCTTTGGGCGATAACAAGTTTCGACTCCTAAAGTCGCCAGAACCTGATGATGGATCACCGGTTGAATTACAAAATATGTCAGACAGACTGGCTCCTTGGCTTAGGGATATATACTCTGCTTGTATCAGCATGTCATATATACCTGAGGGATGGAGGGGCACGAAGATACTTTTCAATCCAAAAGCAGGAAAACCTTACCACACAAAGGCGAAAGATTTTCGTCCACAATATGACAATATACAAGAGGATCTACGTGCGACAGCGAAGTAGGCTACCGAAAGTGGTCTAGGCGTAAATCCGTGAAAGAAAGATGTAGTTCTTTTGAGCAGAAGATACAGTGGCACCTGTCTCCTTGGGACGAGAGAATATTTCATTTATTGAAAGCGCAAAATACCTAGGTGTTTTGCTGGGCAGGAAATTTAACTTCAAATTCAACATATTGGAGAGTGCAAGGGGGCCACTCTTGCCCTATACACAGTAGTTGTCAGACCCATAATGCTATATGGTGTTGTAGTCTGGTGGACGGTGCTTAAAAAGACCACCTACCGTTCAATTCTTGTTATGGTGGCTAGACAAATTGTTGCGACCATTGTTGTGAGGCTAAGGGAGCTTTCTCTTTGGTCATGCGACGGTTAAGGACTCTGTGTTATCCTTGATACAATGCCCGATATCCCAGGCAGTGTGGATTAAAACATTGCCTGAGCCGCTTTTGAATAAAAAGTATTGTGACACAATTCCTGATCGAACCCACTGGAACTACCATAACCCTGGTAATAGAAGTTACATAAACTTCTATACGGTTAGTTCCAAACCAGACGATGTACTCTGAAGAATTAGGAGTGGTCATATCGAGAAGATTACCCCACCACTGGGGTAATGTGCATCAAGCGGAGATCCTTGCAATTGAAGTGAAATGGCTAAGATGTAATTTCATATCAACGATTGGCATAATTTCTCAGACAGCCAGGCAGCCATTTAATCCATCGAGAATGTATTTCTGAACTCAAAAACCGACCTCGACTGTCCCAGATCTTTTTGTCGAGATGGCTGAACTGTTCAAAATTAACTTGTTCTGGGAGCCGGAGCGCAGAGATATATCCCAGGGAATTGTAGAGCGAACGCGCATGCGAGACTAGGAACTACCCTACACATTCCATGGGCACTGGAATCTGTGGGCATGCTTCTAGAGACATGAAAGCTAAGTCTTCTAGATCAGACCTGTGGGATAACGGATAATAGATGGTCACAAAGAGGAGGCTGTGAGCATTCCAAAATTATGTGGCCTAATTTAGACTTAGAGAAGAGGTCTACCGCTTTGCTGCCGCTGGCTAGACCGAACATTTTGTCTGTTATGACAGGTCAATGTCTGATCGGAAAACATGCTGACAGACTCAAGGTTGCCAGTAACGATTTTTGCCAAAGCTGTGGGGAGTCGTGGAAGAAGAGACCAGTAACGGCTTTTGTCGAAACTGTGAGGACGTCGAGGAAGAAGAGACTATAGAATATCCGCTGTGCGTATGTTCCGCACTTAAGTTTCCCATTTCTTTTAGAACTTGTCTGATATAGCGGATGTGAACATTCGCAAGTTTTTTTAAGCAATCTGCATGATTAAACGGAGGAACTAGAAGGCATCTTCCTTTTTCTGTGGTATTACAATGGACGAAAACATCTAAGCAGAGATGGTCTGTCGGAAACTCCGACGTACAAGGGTAGCCTTTTATATTTCGGGATTGAACAACCCTTGTGTTGCAATCTGCCAACTGACAGCTCTATCGTAAAGCTTGACATTTTTGAGGTTATACGTACTTAGAACCTTTTGACATACGAGCGTTATTTGTGTTGTTTACAGAAACTTAAAAGATTCATCTCTCCCAAAAATTGGAATTAAATCGTGAAAATTTTGTGCGATTATTTTTTACAACTTTCGACGTGGATTAACTCAACAACAGTGCATCGATGAATTTAATTAAATTTTTGGCGATGAAGCTCCATCAAGGACTAGTGATTATCGTTGGTATGTTGAATTTAACCGAGGTCGTAGGTCAATCGAAGACGAATTTCGTGAAGGTCGTCCAAATTCAATTGTTGTTCCAAAAACTATTGATGCTGTGCGTCAACTGATATGGCAAGATCATCATATGACCTATCGTGCGATGGAGACAACCTTAGGCATTAGGTTGTGTGAAAAAATTGAACTTTTTGGAGGTTACTTTTTTTCTATTTAGAGCGCCTAACAAGCCGATTACTGCCTTAGGTGTATGTCCATAGTGGCATGGGGTGGATTATCCTCTTTTCAACCTAACCTAATCTAGGCATAAGTGGGACCAGCATACATTCAATATTGAATGAACATTTGACCGTCAAAAAAAATTGTTCGCGCTGGATCCCACACAGTTTGTCAATTGCTCAAAAAAAGACTTGTGTCGATTGGTCGGAAGAAATGCTCCAAAAATCCGCCTATACTCCTGACTTGGCACGGAAAAACCGATATCTCTGCGTCTAAGTGAGTGTGATGGCAGACAGTCACTTAAACCTAACTACGTGGTGTCAAAATATTTCGACTGCTGGACTAAATATATTCTACGTTCGCATCGTGCCTTTCAAAACTAATAGTATGATTATAATGTTAGGTACGGGACAGCCCATGTGGAGGCCACCGTAGCGCAGAGGTTAGCACGTCCGTCTATGACGCTGAACCCCTGGGTTCACTTCCTGGCGGGAAAATCAGAAATAATGTTTTCCCCTGTTACCAAATGGAATATTCATTTTTGCGCCACAGCGTTCATTTGTTTTGTGTAAAATATATCCTTGGTCTGATCGTCCTTATTTAATTTTGCTTTTCTGCGAATTGTGGTAAGACTCTAGTTCACCGGAGTAAATCTGTAGACCAGGGGTCTTAGCTTATGACTTACCACAGACCTACAAAATGCTCATAAATCTCTCGTTGGGTTTCAAACACAGGCATTCAGCGCTACAGACAGATATGACCCTCATTTCAAAGAAGGGGCCCTTGAAAATTTTAACCATTTTACTCTATATCCGTACCTCTTCTAAATAAAACATTTGTAGTAGTACGTATCCGTCAGTATTTGCTGTTGTATTGCATATGTGGTGTGGTGTGGCGTGGTGTGGCGTGGTGTGGCGTAGTGTCACAGCATCTAAGTAAATTTTATTTTATATGCGCCAGAGTGTGTTTTTGTTTCATTTACTTTCTTTATTACTTTTCCTATGGTGTGGTGTGGTGGAAATTTTATTTGCATTTGATTTTTGGTCCGTAGCGTTTGACTTTTTAAATTTTTTTGCTATCCCAAAAGTAAGTAGAATTGCGCCTGCATATTTTGGTGTAGCGTAAAAAGGTTGAGTTTTTTAATTTGCAAATACAAATATCTGCTTTTGATATCTCGAAAGAGTTTTTTTTTGCTTTTACTCGATCTTTTCTATAAAAGTCTTTAATTTCATGCATAGAAAATCAGTTAGTTCAGATGTGAGGATTCAAGAAGTTTAGCATCGTCGTATCGCACTTGTTGGCGCAAGGCAATTGTAAACCTTTTTACAAGTGACATAAAAGTGACGGTTTTTAACACAAGAGTTAATTGGACAAAAAAAGAAAAAAATTTGTGTAAACAAAAATTGGAAGAAACTAGACAAATTTATTATTCATATTGAAGAGAATATACCAATTTGAATATTTTATTAAAAAAAAAAACAATTATTAAATTGAAACTTGAAAAAAAAAACAAAATGTGCGAATTTAAGGACAAGCCGGAATGCGTGGGTGGTGGTAAGTATAATAACTAAAAAAATATTTTCAATGATTTTGAATTTTTGAAACGAAAGAAAATAGAACCGGCCAAGTCGAATTTCTATAATTTTGAAAAAAAAAAATTCCCAAAATTCCCTTAACTATATGTTGTAACAAGTGGAATTTTTTAGTTTGCCGCAAAAATTGTCAATGTTTTTGCGATTATTTAGTGGATATATGGGAGAAATTTAGCATCATATGATAGTTATGCAAAATCTGGGGATTTTCAAAATAAAAAATTGTTCGAAAAAGTGGGAACTTCAGCATTTTCATAAATTTTAGACATGTGTCCCTTGGATGTTGAAAGATTTTGCATTAGCTAGTAGACGTAATTAAAATCGACACTCATTGTTATCGGAGCTCTGCTATTCGAAGGGCATATTTCAATTGTACTTAAGTTGAAGAAACAGGTACTTCAACAAAAAACTCTGTCCTCATGAAGTTGGCAAAATAACCAACGAAACGTCGAAATAAAAAATGAAAACGATAGGTTTTATAAAAAAAAAATTTCATTCTGAGCAAATAGCAAGTCAAAAACACAAAGAAGAAATTGTGTAAAGTAAGGTTAAAAACGCTACATTACTACATTAAGTCCTCTTTATAAGCATGAAAAATAAAAGTATCCTACATATGGAAAGAAAAAAAAATCATTTTTTCAATAAGTAAACTCGGCAACCTAACCTAATCTAGGCATAAGTGGGACCAGCATACATTCAATATTGAATATTGAATATTGACTGTCAAAAAAATTTGTTCGCGCTGGATCCCACACAGTTTGTCAATTGCTCAAAAAAGGCTTGTGTCGATTGGTCGGAAGAAATGCTCCAAAAATCCGCCTATACTCCTCACTTGGCACGGAAAAACCGATATCTCTGCGTCTAAGTGGGTGTGAAGGCAGACAGTCACTTAAACCTAACTTCGTGGTGTCAAAATATTTCGACTGCATGAAAAATAAAAGTATCCTACATATGGAAAAAAAAAATATAACAAATCATTTTTTCAATAAGTAAACTCGGCAACCTAACCTAATCTAGGCATAAGTGGGACCAGCATACATCCAATATTGAATGAACATTTGACCGTCAAAAAAATTTGTTCGCGCTGGATCCCACACAGTTTGTCAATTGCTCAAAAAAAAGCTTGTGTCGATTGGTCGGAAGAAATGCTCCAAAAATCCGCCTATACTCCTGACTTGGCACGGAAAAACCGATATCTCTGCGTCTAAGTGAGTGTGAAGGCAGACAGTCACTTAAACCTAACTTCGTGGTGTCAAAATATTTCGACTGCTGGACTTAATATATTCTACGTTCGCATCGTGCCTTTCAAAACTAATAGTAAGATTATAATGTTAGGTACGGGACAGCCCATGTGGAGGCCACCATAACGCAGAGGATAGTACGTCCGTCTATGACGCTGAACCCCTGGGTTCACATTCTGGCGAGAAAATCAGAAATAATTTTCAGCGGAGGCCACCTCCTCCTAATGTTTTCCCCTGTTACCAAATGGAATATTCATTTTTGCGCCACAGCGTTCATTTGTTTTGTGTAAAATATATCCTTGGTCTGATCGTCCTTATTTAATTTGTTTTGAAATTTTAATTTAAGAAGGATTAAGGGTCGATTTTGCAGCCATTTAAGAAAAAATTCCTTAATAAAAAGTAAAAAATCTTGAATCGAAAGAAACCTTTCCTTAAAATAAGCCATTCCTAGATTAATTTCTTTATTTCGAATCTTGAGGACATATTTTTTCAGTGTACATATAAAACGCATTTTTCATGTTATAATTAAGATTGGCCATATATAATTGTGGCCCCCAGGCAATTGGCCTCAAGTTTTCATATCAGACACGTTCTCTACTTCCAAGTCCTTTCAGCCCTGTCATTCGAGAAAATATTTTTTCGATCGGTCTAGATACCAGTTTTAAGAGTTTCGTACCACCATTGGTAACCGTCGAAATATTTGTCTAAGACTCTATAAAGTATATATATATATTTTTGATCGTCATGACATTTTAAGTCAATCTAGCCATGTCCTTCCGCCTGTCTGTTGAAAGCACGCCAACTTTCGAAGGAGTAAAGCCAGCCGCTTGAAATTTTTTACAGTTACTTCTCGTTAGTGTAGGTCGGTTGGGATTGTAAATGGCCCATATCGGTTCATTACCTGATATAGCTGCCATATTAATCGATCTTAGATCTTGACTTCTTGAGCCACTAGAGAGCGCAATTCTTATCCGATTCGGCTGAAATTTAGAATAACGTTATTCGTTATGTGCTTATTATGGTTCAAATCGGTCCATAATCTGATATAGCTGCCATATAAACCGGTCTGGGTGAAATTTTGTACAACGGCCTCTCCCATTATCTTTAACTTACGTGTCAAATGTGGTCTGAATAGGTCTATAGCTTGATACAGCTGCCTTATAAACGGATCTCCCTATTATACTACTGGAGTCCCTAAAGCTCGCAATTGTTATTCGAATTGGTTGAAATTTTACACAATGATATCTAATATGGTCACCAACATTCATTTCAATTATGGTCTGAATCGGAACATAACTTGATATAGCTCAAATAGCATAGCAATTATTTTCTTTTATCGTTTGTTTGCCTAAAAAGAGATATCGGGAAAAGAACTCGACAAATGCGACCCATGCAAACCGCCAATGTGTACGTCTTGGCATCGAAGAATTCTCTATTTTATGCATAACCTCGTGAAGGGCAGTCTCCACCGACCGCCCCTTATGGGGTTATGGGATTAAGTCCTTAAATAAACAGATCGGTCTATATGGGGGTTTCTTAATACAGCCCCATATAGTCCATCTTTGAATTTAACCCGCTTACTGTAAAAAAATTTTGTTTGCAAAGTTGAAGCGCGTCGACCCGAAAGGCTTCGGGTTAACTGCTGTCGATAAACTTGATTAACCCAAGGCCTTTCGGGTCGCCCTGTCCTTTTGCCTTTTCTTACTATTTATATCCTACACCACTACTGTGGTACAGGGTTTTATAACTTAGTGCGTTTTTTTTAACACTCAGAAGGAAGAGAGATAGACTCATTGATAATAATACCGATCGACTCAGAATCACTTTCTGATTCGATTTATCTATGTTCGTCTGTCTGTCTGTCCGTCTGTCCATGTTAATTTATGTACAAAGAACAGGTCACAGTTTTCATCCGATCGTCTAAAAATTTGGTACAGATATGTTTTTCGGTCTAGAGAGGAAGCCTATTGAAATTGGAAAAAATCGGTTCAAATTTGAATATAGCTCCCATATATATATTCGTCCGATTTGCAGTAATAATGCAATAAAATAGTAATTTGTTAACCGATTCTGTTGAAATTTGGCAGGAAAGATCATCTTGACTCTCGACATTACTGGTGAATTTCATAGAAATCGGTTCAGATTTAGATATAGCTCTCATATATAGCGATTTTCACTCCTAGAGCCACTGCATGCACATTTATAGACTAATATTGCCAAAATTTTGCACAACGACTGCCACAATATTTGAGAAGTTTGGTCGAAATCGGTTCAGTTTTAGATATAGTTCTCATATATATATTCGTTCGATTTGCAGTAATAATGCAATAAAATAGTCATTTGTTAACCGCCGAAATTTGGCTGGAAAGATTTTCTCTTAACTCTCGACATTACTGGTGAATTTCATAGAAATCGGTTCAGATTTAGATATAGCTCTCATATATATGTTCGTGCGATTTTGAGAAATATTGCAATAAAGTGCTAATTTCTTAACCGATTCTCTCGAAATTTCGCAGGAAGGATTTACTTAAGACTCACGACATTACTAGTGAATTTTAAAAAAATCGGTCCATATTTAGATATATGTGTCATGTAGGTACATATATCGTCCGATTTTCACTCCATGAGCCACTGCAAGCGCATTTATTGACCAATCTTCTTCGACGACTATCACAATATCTGAGAAGTTTGTTTGAAATTGGTTCAGATTTAGATGTAGCTCCCATATATATGATCGTCAGGTTTTGGATAATTTACAATAATGATGTCATTTGTCAAACATAGTAATTACAGTTTGAATATATTTGATCGAAATTTGATAGGGATTGTTTAATAACCCATCTGAAAACATCCGCCGAGGTCCATCAAAATTGGTTCAGAATTGGATATAGCTCCCACATTGTACTTATAAGGTAGGTGTAGGGTATTTTACTCTCGGCATCGCCCGACTTTTACCCTTCTTTACTGGCTTTGGGTATAGATTTGAGTTCAAAAGTGTTCATTTAACTAAATCAAGCATTGCTCCTGCTTAGATCTGATAAATCTTCTCTAGAGTGAAACGATTTCACTAAAAGAGATCTCCACAACTCAATAAAGTGTCACAACAAGAGATTGAAAATTTTTTGGTTATTATTGGTTATTAAGTCATTAAATGTAATATTAAATTTTGAGAGATAAGTTCGATGTGCTCTCAATATACATAATGCGCCAATCAATAAATTACTTCAATAAATGGCATTAATAGCATCTTATATGATGCAACTCTTGAGGGAAAATAATCAGAACTCTTACAGAAGCATAGGAATAAGCCAACCAAACGGATTAAAACAAAACGACTGCCTGAGAAATATTTGATACAATTTTCTTTGCTACAAAAAATGAAATAAAATTCAAAAGTGCCAAAATAGTCTTTAAAAAATTTATTTTTAAAGTGTCAGAAAGATATAAAACCCAACACATTTATTAAACTGATATCGGAAATTAAAAGAAATTTTCATTAAGCAAATCAATTCCACACAACGCTGACTAATTGTTTCTGGTATTTTCTACAAAATGTTGGATCAATACGGCGAGTACAGTAAGTGCGATAAACCAAGCAAAGCTTAATTGAAATGGTCAATGTGTACAATGAAAGAGTTTAGAATCCATATCTATATATATTTTTTTTAATTAGATTGTGACACCCACCATGCTAAAGACTATTAGTCCGGTTGTCCACACTCGGATTGTTGCAATTAAAATATGAAATTGAAAAATTATTTCCCCCATTGAAAAAGCAAAACAAAAAAATTCTCCATCATTCGCAAGTGATAATTCAAGTGCAAGGAATTAATTTAAATAATAAAACATAAACAAATTGATCTACATATTGGTATGTACGACATCACACCAATGCAGTTGTAAAAAAACCATGTCTATAGGTTTCGAGAAATGTCTTGTTGCGTAGAAGAAGCAGAAAAAGATGATGTATTAATATGATATAGTCTAGCATCAATTGCAATTAAAAAAAAAAGAAAATGTTATGACATATGTTTTTGTTTATAAACATTCGCAATAGCATCTACGGATGTAGACAATTGCATAAAAAACAAACGTTAAGATGGCCCTAGAAAATGAATGTTAAATGAAAATTACTTACTTAATTTAATTGGCTATGACAGAACATTTGTTCCACCAGCCGAACGTGGAATAGCGTTTTAAGCGCCTCGATCTGCTGCGCTCTTTCTAAAATCTCTGACACCAAGTTTCGAGGTGTCTTCCACCACTTGATCTTTCCATCGGGCTTTTGTTCTTCCCGGTTTGCGTGTACCACCGTGTTTGCCTTCAAAAGAGTTCTTTGCTGGAGCTTCTTCATCTATTCTGCCAACATGACCAAGCCAACGTAGCCGCTGTATTTTGATGCGTGTAACTATGCTATCGTCGTCATACAGCTCGTGGTTCATACGTCGCCTATATTCTCCATTAAAGCAAACTCTTCTATATATTTTACGAAGAATCTTTCTCTGAAATACTCCAAACACTGCCTCATTTGCTTTTTAAGAGTACTCATGCCATATAATAACACTCAGAACCATATAATAACACGGATAGTATCTGTGTCTTGTATAGTGTAATCTTTGTCGGTCGAGAGGTGGCCTTATTTCTAAACTGCGTACTTAGTCCAAAGTAGCATCTGTTTGCCAGTATTATTCTTTGCTTTATCTAAAAACTGGTGTCATTCGTTTCGGTTACGGCGGTGCCGAGGTAGATAAAGTTACTGACTATCTCAACATTGTGGCTCCCCACTTTCTCCATTTTCTTTTTCTGCTCGGTTGTACAAGGCGTTTTGGGAGTTGAAACCATCCATTTCGTCTTATCTCCATTTACTGCCAGACCCATTTTCACTGACTCTCTTTTGATTCTTTCAAAGGCAGCAGTTACTACTTCCGGTGACCGACCTATGAACACACACTGCTATTACTACAACCAATCCCATGGCAGCCGGTTCTATGTACCGGATTCACCCGATGAATTCCTTCATTGGCAAGGGCTGCCGCCTCAGTGTACCACACACTGCTACTACTACTACTACCGACCTATGATGTCACTGACTCTCTTTCGATTCTTTCAAAGGCAGCAGTTACTACTTCCGGTGACCGACCTATGAACACACACTGCTATTACTACAACCAATCCCATGGCAGCCGGTTCTATGTGACGGATTCACCCGATGAATTCCTTCATTGGCAAGGGCTGCCGCCTCAGTGTACCACACACTGCTACTACTACTACTACCGACCTATGATGTCACTGACTCTCTTTCGATTTTTTCAAAGGCAGCAGTTACTACTTCCGGTGACCGACCTATGAACACACACTGCTATTACTACAACCAATTCCATGGCAGCCGGTTCTATGTACCGGATTCACCCGATGAATTCCTTCATTGGCAAGGGCTGCCGCCTCAGTGTACCACACACTGCTACTACTACGACTACCGACCTATGATGTCGATGTCGTCGGCATAGGCGAGTAGCATGTGTTCTCTTGTGATTGGTGCGCCATATCTATTCACATCTGCATCTCGTATAATCTTCTCCAACAGGATATTAAAGAAATCACACGATAGGCTGTCTCCTTGTCTGAAACCTCGTTTGGTAATAAATGGTGCGGAGAGATTCACTCCCATTCTTACTAAGGAACGTGTATCAGCAAGTGTCATCCTGCAGAGTCTTATTAATTTTGCAGGGATACCAAACTCAGACATAGCTTGAAATACCTTTGAACGTAAAGGAGTATCGAAAGCGGCTTTGTAGTCAACAAAGAGATGGTAGGTGTTGATTTGTCCTTCTCGGTTTGTCCTCCCAGCATTTAGGGCAGTGTGAATATCTGGTCCAGGGTGGATTTACCAGGTCTAAAGCCGCATTGATTGGGCCCAATTATTTCACTGACTTTAGGTTTTAATCTTTCACATAGTACGCTCGGGAGTATCTTGTATGCGATGGCGAGGAGACTTATTCCTCTGTAGTTGGCACATTCCCTCTTGTCTCCTTTCTTGTGTACGGGACATAATATGCTGAGGTTCCAATCACCGGGTATGCGTTCTTCTAGCCAGATTGCGCAGATAAGCTGATGCATACGCCTTATGAGCGTGTCGCCTCCGGTCTTAAATAGTTCAACGGGTAACCCGTCGTCTCCTGCTGCCTTGTTGTTCTTTATTCGGGTCACTGCCACCTGGACCTCATTCTGACTAGGAGGTAAACATTCTATACAATCATCATTGATTGGTTCTGCGGTATCCTCTTCGCTACCAACGTCGAACACTAGCAGTGGGGAAAATTTTTCTTTCCATATCCTCAGCATGTTATCTGTGTTAGTTACCGAATGTGCCTGCACCAGGATGTGCCTGCACCAAAGCCATCGGCTTGATGTTTAATTCTTTGGTAGAATTTCCGGACTTCATTCTGACTCCTGTATATCTCAATTCGCTCACACTCGCGTCTTTCCATTTCCTTTTTCTCTCTGCGGAATAGACGTTTCTCCTCTCTCCTCTTCTCCCGATACTTCTCCTTCATTTGGCTACTACTGATTGCAGGGTTGCTCTGTATGCCGCATTCTTGGCTTCAGTAGCATCTCGACACTCTTGGTCGTACCCTGGGTTTCTTGGAGGAGGCTTCCGGTACGGATTTTGCGGTATTTTCCATGTAGTGGGCAATAGTGTGCCACTGCGTCATTATGTCATCGGAACAAGGAGTGCTTCCATCAAGCAGTCAGTCGAGTGGAGTATGTAGTAGTTCAATGAAAATTATTGCTCAAAATTGGATTTTACTTAAAAATAAGTTTTCTTAACAACATTTCTGCAATATTAGAATCCGATTAAATATTTGATTTTTTTAAGTTAAAATTATTTCACTGTTAACTCCATTTGATTTATGTTTTAACTGTCTGACTATTTCAGGAATTTTCCAGAGTCTAAATATACCCATAACTTGAAAATCTTTGCAAAAAGTCAATAACACTTTAATGCGATTATAAATCTCGTTTTTTCTCGAATCTGCATCGTGTGCGGAACGTTTTCTTCTTTTCAAGAGCACAGCTGCTTTTTAATCGTTCGACAAGTGTCTATTTGAAGGCCTTTGAAGATAGGAGAGTTAGCATGGAATAATGTGCTGGTCATGATGATGATTTCCATATGATTGATTTAATGAATGAAATATTAAGTCAAGAGGTGGATGTCTTTTTGGGGTTTCATTGGTTTTTTGACTCTAGTTTTGGTTTAAATTTGTGAAATATTTTTAGAATACATAAAGACAATTATGTCATCTCAAAATGATAGCGGCTTTATTTTTGAAGGACGATGATGAGAAATGTAAATAATTGAAAATTATTCAAATCTACTTTCAGATAAAAACAAATTTTTAAAAATTTACTTATTGAAGTTTGTGTCAAGTAACAAGTTATTGTTACTTGATTCATTCATTCATTTTGCAAATAGTTATCATTGTATAGTGATTAATTTCAAGAAAAGCTTACAAAAAAAATCCAACGAAATGTATTTTTAAATTTTGTTTTTGGCAAAGTTCAATTATTGAAACTTTATAGATAAATAGTAACTATAAAAGAGGAGATATGAGTTTGTTTACACACTTACCAGTTGCTATTTAACATATTTTGATTTGGTGGTTTTGTACCTTTGCATTGTTCTTGTGCCATTTATCCCACACTCGTTTGGTGGGTCTTGTGATGAAACATTCATTATCTGTAAGATAAAAAAATAAACTTTTTGATTTGTTTGAATTTTTAATAACATCACTTGTGATTTACACATTGTCAAGTGATAGTTAAATATAAATGTGAGTCATATTAATCAGACACTTCTTAAGATGTGACGTTTTTCGCTGTTTTACTCAATAAAACCGTTTGGGATCAAATGTCCAGCAAAGTATAAACACCAAACACGTGAGTGTAAATTTTACTTCAGAAATGTGTGAAGGATTAATGACAAATTTTTTATGATTAGAAATAAGCTTTACCTTGTTTCTTTTATATATAAGGGGTTATTGTTGTTGCTTTTGTAAAGAAAAGTTTGAAGTACTGAATATACATTGTAACTCTCTGTATGTCATTCGCATACACGGGGGAAATTCAGTCAAGTAAACATGTTGATTATTTTCTTTTCGACTTTTTAAGTTCAAGCACTTAGCAGAGGAGTTTTAAATGACTAAAATATCTAGAAATATTTTCAGCGTTTATTGAAAAAACTATAACAACTGAAAATGTGTTTAATATTCTCGCTACAATTTGAGTAAATTATTAAAGTCATTTATACTAATTTTGTTTTAAGCACGATCTGCGAAATTTTTTTCATTTTTATAGCTTTCATTTTTATATCTATTTAATGTACATCATTTTCATAAATCTATTTCATAAAAAATCGTTTCATCAGGATAGATATTTTGTAGTTCGGCCTTGGTGATTAGATCAGATTATTTAATTTAATATTTTGTCCTTTTATTGAAGAACATCTTCGGGTATAACTCTAAACCGTATCGTTTCGTGTATAAGCTAGTATTATATCAGAAACATCTATATGATCTGATATTGGCTGTAATTGTTGCGAGTGGCAAACGATCTAAGACATTTCATTGTTCCTAATTTTCAAATTTTCAAAATGCCAGTGACATCGTCTCTGAATTTTGCGGCGATCTAGTATAGTATGTATATTTTGATTGTATGGATAATTTGATGTGTTGAATATTAAAGAATATTATCTTCCAATCTTATAATTGCGAATTTAAGATTTCTCCCAAAATATTAAAACAAAACATTGAATTCCTTTTCGACTCTGTACAAATTTTTCTTTTATTGGTCAATCGTTTAAGTGCGAATTTATTTAAACGACCAACGATATTTGGGATGATTTCGCCATTTTCTTTCAGATTTTTTCTATGCACCAAATATGGTTCAAATATGGTTGAAGAAATTTGACATATGTGGTTCAAATTAAAAGGGCTTTATGCAAATTTTTCCATGAATATTCCATTCAGGAAAAAGGGACAACAGTCGGACATGCTAACGGACATGGATGTTAGATGTACTCCATTCTTAAAAGATTTTATTTGAGCCCGATATTCTTGGTCCGCCAGACACTTGGCCCAGAAAATATCCCGCTGACAGACGACGTCAGTCAAAATATTGGAATATAACAGATAAAACAAGTAAGAGCTTGTTAAGTTCGGCCGGGCCGAATCTTATATACCCTCCACCATGGATGGTCGAGTTTTTTGAGCGGTATTTCTTTTTAGGCAAACAAAGAATAATGAATAAGAACTGTTATGCTATTGGAGCTATATCAAGTTATAGTCCGATTTGGACTATAAATGAATTGAATGTTGAACATTCTAGAAGTCATTGTGTAATATTTCAGTCCATTCGAATAAGAATTGCGCCTTGTAGGTGCTCAAGAAGCAAAATAGGGAGATCGGTTTATATGGAAGCTGTATTAAGCTATAGATTGATTCAGACCATATTGGACGCATATGTTGAAGGACATGGGAGAAGACGTTGTAGAATATTTCAGCCAAATCGGATGAGAATTGAGCCCTCTAGCGGCTCAAGAAATCAAGATCCAAGATCGGTTTATATGGCAGCTATACCAGGTTATGAACCGATTTTGACCATACATCGCACAGTTATTGGAAGTCATGACAAAATATTTCATGCAAAATTTCAGCCTAACAGAATAAGAATTGCGCCCTCTAGAGGCCTAACCTCTATATCAGGTAATGAACCGATTTGAACCATACTTAGCACAGTTGTTGGAAGTGATACCAAAACACCACGTGCAAAATAACAGCCAAATCGGTTTATATGGCAGCTACATCAGATTATGAACCGATTTGAACCATACCTAGCACAGATGTTGGAAGTGGTATCAAAACACCTCGTGCAAAATTTCAGTCGAATCGGACGAGAATTGCGCCCTCTACAGGCTCATGAAGGCAAGACCCAAGATCGGTTCAAATGGCAGCTATATCAAAACATGGACCGATTTGATCCATTTACAATCCCAACCGACCTACACTAATAAAAATTATTTGTGCAAAATGTCAAGCGCCTAGCTTTACTCCTTTAAAAGTTAGCGTGCTTTCGACAGACAGACGGGCGGACCGAGAGACGGACGGACAAGGCTAGATCGACTTAGAATGTCATGACGATCAAGTATGTATATATACTTTATGGGGTCTTAGACGCTTATTTCGAGGTGTTAAAAAGAATGACGAAATTAGTGTACTCCCATCCTATGGCGGAGGGTATAAAAATCAAGAAAAATTTGTTTCAATTGACCTACAGCCAGAACCATACAAAAATCGGAGAAATTACTTAAAATCGACAATCCTCATACAAATGATTATTTGCTTTATAACAATAATAGAACATATCGATTACTTCTAGCCGGTACAATTTGCTTTAGAAAATGAAACTGATTTATTTGAACGAAAAGTAATTATAGTTGGTATGTCCTGAGACAAAATGGTGTCAATAGCTTTAAAATAGTTGAACAATGAGTTTTTAATTATTTTTCTGACTCAAAATCATGCCAATACCTGTAAAGTAGTGTAGCAAAGAGTTTTTAATTACTCTTCTCATTCATTCACTCTGAAAAAATCATTTATCAACTATCAACTTTTTGTAAATACAATATATTTGACATAATACTCGTATTAGCGCTCTTATTCTGTCATTCTAAAACATTTTTAAATGTCCTTTTTTCCTTTTCAGCCGAAAAATCCAAACTTAATGTGGCAACTATCGAGGGAGGCAATAATGGCACTTTCGCCCCCAAGGAATTAAACAAAGGCACAGAATATTATGAATCGGCACTGGGAGTAACAAGTTAGTACAAAAAGGTTTCCCCTCCTAAAATCCAGGAAAAATTCTAACTTTTCTAAAATTCCGTTTTCAGCATTTGGCAAATTTAATTATTTACTAATATTGATATGCGGTTTGATTCTAGCCAATGTTCTTTTGGAAACATTGGGCATCAGTTTTGTGTTACCTGTGTCACAGTGCGATTTGAATTTAACGGTGCAGGAGCGTGGCATTATGAGTGCCATTGGTTTTGCTGGCATTATTAGCAGTTCACATTTGTGGGGATTTTTGGCCGATACCACGGGGAGAAGGAATATCATAAGACCAACATTGTTGATTGGTTTCTTTATAACAGTGTTGTCGAGTTTCTCGACAAACTTTTGGACGTTGGTGATATTGCGGTACTTGAATGGATTTTGGTAAGTTAAAACTAAAGAAAATAAAATAGCAACAGATAATGAAAATAATAAATATTTGTATTAACCATCCCACTGTGCGGCGATTGATTGTAATTTACTATTTTTCCTCTGCTACCTTTAGCATTTCTGGAGGTTCTGCCACAGTCTATGCCTATTTGGGTGAATTCCATACACAGAAGAATCGTTCCAGAGCCATCATGGGATCAGCTTTCATATTCGGTGTGGGAGCCATGTTAATGCCGGCCATTGCATGGCTTTTCATTAATCAAGAATGGCGTTTGGCATTGCCCTTCTTGGGTTTGACCTACAAGCCATGGAGGCTGTTTATGGTGGTATGTGGCGTTCCTGGATTATTGTGTGGCCTAAGTCTATTTAAAATTCCCGAAAGTCCCAAGTTTTTATTGAGTCAAGGACAGGAGGAGAAGTGTTTGGATATTTTGAAAAATATTTACCACATAAATACAGGAAAGCCAAAGGAAGAATTCCCAGTAAGTAAAAACTATAAAAAATTATTTTTAAATAAACATTTTATAATTTAATTTCATTTGTCTTTAGATTTCCCATGTCACCGAAGACTTGGATACCAGCAATAGACCTCGCACCCACGAGACCAATGCCAATTCGAATGCCCTGGTGGTACTTTTGCGTTCCATGTGGACTCAGACTCAGCCTTTGTTCAATCGAGAATATGCCCGCACCACAATTTTGATTTGTACCATACAATTTTTCATTTTCTGCACCTCGAATGGCATGTACATGTGGTTCCCTTCGATATTGAATAGTGTGGCAGAGTTTATGAGTGAATATCCCAACAATAGCACCTTCATCTGTGATGTGGTCTATGCCAAGCAGAAAGCTACTCTGGCTATTGAATTGGACGAAAGCATAGAGCAGGTGTGCACAGAAAAATTGGAGATATCCACCTACCAACATTCCTTGATTCTGGAAGTTTTGTATGCGGTGGGCTTTGCCCTAATCGGCGGCATTATCAATAGTGTGGGCAAACGTTTAATACTTTGTAAGTCTGCCCCCAAAGGCTATCCATCAAATGAGGTGTGATTAAAAAATATCCCTTTTCTCGCATTTTACAGTCATTTGTCTGGCCGCTTGTGGTGTTTGTGGTGTGGTTGCCATTTTCGTCAGTCAACCCATGGTGGCCATTTATTTGTATGTCATTCTACTACTTTGTGGCTTGGGCATTAATGTTCTTAGTGCTGCTACGGTGGAATTGTATCCTACGAGATTAAGGTAAGTGTTCTCACACAACCGTTCAATTCCAATTTGTATTTTTTTCAAACATTTTAAAAAAAATGTTTTTTGTTATTACCATCTTTTAGGGCCATGGCTGTGTGCATTTCCCTAATGATGGGCCGCTTGGGCAGTGTAGTGGGTGCCAATGTTGTTGGCGCTCTTATTACCAATCATTGTGAAACAGCCTTCATCACTTCGGGCGTGTCTTTGGTGATTGCGGGATTTATGGGTTTCTTGATTGTTGGCAATAAGAACAAAGGACAAATTTCACCCGAGAGACGTGTCAGCTTAATCTCAATGACGGGGAACTAACTGTACTACATAGGATTATTGTATTTTTAAGTCTATTATTTTTTTTATTCTAAATTCATATTGGATATTATTATATTTATTATATGATTGAACATTATTGGTTTTAGCTTTAGCGTAGTTGTAATTTTTTGTAGTCAATAGCAGTAGGATTTTTCATAAAGTCTGATTTTCCCAAAAAACACAAAAACAAAAGGAAACCAAAAATACCTGATCACATTCAGTAATGTATAAGTCTGCATTTAAATTATATATAGAAAATACGAGTAGTTTATAAATAAAATTGTTGTAAAACATAGAACATTTATTTGCCCGAGTCTTTCTTTTCTGCAACTGTTTAAAGCGAAATTCTTTTACATCAGTCTCAGTCTATGACCATGCCCCCCCTAGAAGACAAGGACGAACAGACATTGGATATATTTTACTGACGCCTAGCGGGAACATATGAAGGCTGCTTTGAACAAGGATATGGACAAGAAAAAAATGTTAAGAAATCGGAAGTTTTATTTGCGACTACTAAAGAAATTTCCTATGCAAAAGCTACGTGTGATATTCGATCAACCCCAAATTATTGGTACATCGATAGTGGTGCTAGTAACCACATGACCAATGATGATGCTAAGATGTATAACAAAAGAATTGTGAAAAACAAAAATGTCGTAGTCGCAAATAAAGAAGAACTGTCTGTTGAATGCATTGGTGATATTGATCTGAATGTTATTGGTAAAAATGGAGTAAAAAAGATAACTGTTGAGAATGTCGAATATGTTCCTAGGCTGTGTACGAATTTGTTGTCAGTTAAGCAAATAATAAAAGGTGACAAATCAGTGATTTTTGAACAAGATAATTGCAAAATCCAAAATAAGCAAGGGATGATTATAGCATCGGCAAGGATGTTCAACAGAGATGGTCCGTAAGACGATTTTTTAGGTTTCCGACTGTCAAAAAGTTGTAAAAGTCGAAAACGTCGTATACTTGTATAAAACGTAGAAAAAGTCGCAAACGCATAAACCTTAATAACTCAGTGTAAAAGTTTGATTTTTAACAAATATTATTGTCACTTATTTGTTGTATATAGAAGAGTTTATATGTAAAAAAATTTCGCAATAAAAGAAATATTAAGTTTTTTTTTTAATTTTTGCATTTACATTTTTCACACAATAAATTGGAAATATACGCAAATTTCAAGTCAATTTATAAAGTAACGTTTAAGGATTTTTTTGTGAAGCAAAAAATCAATAAATTATTAGTTTTCATCAATTATATTTAGAAATTGCAATTATTTTGTATCCTTTTGCAAAATTATTTGCTTCTCCCGTTTTAATTTGCTTTTTGAAAGCTGTTGTAAACGACATATGTTAAAAATGCATGACATCTGAGGAAGTGTCAAGTGAAATGGTACATGGAGTGTTAATTATGTTATTCAATAACAATACTTAAAAATAACATTACTTATTCAATAAAATACTTAACACGCCATCTTCCATTTCACTTGACATTACCTCACATTAGCATACTTAACAGGCCATCTACCATTTCACTTGACACTACCTCAGATGTCATTCATTTTATAACATATGTCGTTGTCAACAGCTGTCAAAAAGCAAATTAAAGCGGGAGAAACAAATAATTTTGCAAAAGGATAAGAAATAATTAATAAATAAAAATGTTGCAACCACCCAATAACTCGCAACAGCCAGAGGGATTTAGCGAGAGATTTTGCGTGTGACACAATTCGTGAAGATCGGTTAACAAATGACCACATTATTGCAATATTGGTAAAAATCGTGTAAACCTACGGTAGCTTTTTCTAATTCTGAACCGATTTTTTCCAATTTCAATATTGTTCGTCTCCAGGAGGAAAAAATTACTTATGCCAAAATTTTTAGTTAATCAGATCAAAAATTCGACATATTTTCGTTCGAATTTTTTTTTCTGTCAGAAACCTAGTTTTTTGGCTAGGTTTACGACGTTTTCGACGTATGTAATATACGTCGGAAATGTATGTCATATACGTCACTGTTTCTGACAGGTCATCTTTGATGTTCAATGATTTATACCGCTTAGAATTTGAATCTGATGATACAAATGGCAGTGTGTTTTCTGTTTCAAGCAAATTCAACTTGTGGCATCGCAGATTGGGACATATTAGTAACACGAAGCTTAAGGAGGCTCATTGATAGTGGACTTGACTATCGATTCTGGGCAGAGGCCGCAGTTATTGCCTCATTTCTTATAAATCGAGTACCCTGCAGATCACAAAAGAAATGTCCAGAAGAAATATTCTGTGGTCGACGATTCAACTTAACGTTCTTGAGAGTGTTTGGTTGCCCTGCTTTCGCACATATACCGAAAGAGAAAAGATCTAAACTAGACCCGAAATCAACCGAATGCATTATGGTGGGATATAGTGCCGAAAGCAAAGCTTACCGACTTTTCGATCCCGAATGTTGTAAAATAATAATATGCCGTGATGCAGTTTTTATGGAAAACAGCAAAGTCAACACAACAGAGCAACATGAAGAAGATTTGTATTATCCGGAATTAATGCAAAGCGAAGGTGCAGATTCAGGGGATAGTGGAAATCTTACTCAACAAAATGTTAGTGAATCAACACCTTCGGTAACAGCGAATGAAGATTCCAATGTGGCGGACTCAAATGAAGACAACCTAATTCCTCAAGTTAATCATACTGAAGAATCTGATAGCGATAGTGAGTATATGTATACAGCGGTCAAAAAAAGTATTCATCATTCAATGTTTTTTTTTTTAAAAAGTCTACAAAAGACAATTGGAATAAAAACATATTAAACTAATGATGCAGTAGTGCTTGTGTGATATATATGTACACAATTTCATTGTTTTTAAAGAAAAAAATAGTATTTATTGGAACAAAAAGGGCCATTTTACAGCTGAACACAAAAAATTAAACAAAAAAAGTATTCATCATTGCAAAAAAACAAAAAAATAAATAACATAATTTAAAAAAATTAATACTTTGTTATTCGACCACCGCGTCTTATAACTTCTTTTAAACGGTTTGACATCGATTGGACTAATTTAGCGGTTATATTTTGGTCTATATTAGTCCATTCCTCCATTATCACCTGTTGCATTTGACTCTTGCTCGAAAAATTGCGCGTTCTCAATTTGCGTTCGAGATGTTCCCAAAGATGTTCAATTGGGTTCAAGTCGGGACTTTGAGGAGGAGTTTTAATGACTTTGGGGCAGTTATACAGCATCCACATCTTGGTATTTAAAGCAGAATGTTTGGGGTCATTATCTTGATAATATTGAAAGTTATTACCAAGCCCAAGTTTTACAGCACTATCTTTTAAATTCCTCTTTAAAATGTCAATGTAATACTTATGATCCATTACTCCATTAATAATTTCAAGATTTCCCGCTCCTGAAGCCGCCATACACCCCCAAACCATTAAACCACCTCCACCATGTTTTACAGTAGCAACTGTGTTTCGTTCTTCAAGCTCTGTATTTGGTTTTCTGTACACTATGACCTTTCCATCGCACCCAAAAAGATTAAACTTGCTCTCGTCTGCAAAAATGACTGTTTTCCAAAATGATTCGGGCTGTTTTACATACATTTTTGCGAAGTTTAGCCTTTTCACTCGGTTTATTTTATTTATAAAGGGCTTCTTACGTGCAGTTCTTCCTCTGTAACTATGCCTTTTGAGTGTATTTCGAATTGTTTGTGTAGTAACTTCCTTCCCTAAATATTCCATAGTGTTTTTACGAAGAATGGTCGCATTTGTCTTCGGAGTTTTCTGAACTTGCCGTACTAGCCAACGCACATCTCCAACTGAAAGTGCTTTTGGTCGACCAGATCTTGGTTTATTGTCAACAGTTTTCGTTTCTGTCCACTTTCTGATGATGGATTGTATAGTAGATCGTGGTCTATTTAATATTTCACTGATAGTTTTTTGAGTTAAACCATTCCTGTGGTGTTTTATTATCAAAACTTTTACCTCATCAGAAACCTCGTTTTGCTTACGACCCATTTTGACAAAAACTATATTTTCAATGAAATTAAATATTTGCTGTCAAGGGCAAAGCCTCCTTTACTAAATAAAACAGAAAAGGGGGATTCCCAAATAATATTTGAATTTGACTTTGATGATAGCACATCAATGATGAATACTTTTTTTGTTCTGTTTTTGGTGTTATTATATAAAATTGCATTTTTTGCGCTAATTAAATTTATTTTTTGAATTTATTTTAAAACATATTACGAAAAATAAACTATTGCATAAAACTGCATTATTTGTTTACTTTAAATTTTCTTCAATTACCCAAAATAAGTGAATTTATTATCAATTTTCCTAATGATGAATACTTTTTTTGACCGCTGTAGTTATTGGCCATCAAACAGCGATGAAACTAACAGACAAGAAAATGTAGAGGGGCCAATTATCCGAAGATCCGAGCGTATTGCAAATCGAGACCAAAATTCGTCAACGTTTTGTGCCATTGATTTTGTTTCAAATGATCCTGAAAGCTACAAAGAAGCAATGGCTACAGAAAATGCTAGTAAATGGAAACTAGCAATGAAAAAAGAAATTGAGTCATTGAAACATAATAATACATGGACTTTAACAGAATTACCACCAGGACAAAAGGCTATCAAATCCAAATGGGTTTTCAAGACGAAAACTGATGAAAACGGAATTCCTAAAAGATATAAGGCTAGATTAGTCGCCAAAGGTTTTAGCCAACGAGAAGGAATTGACTACAACGAAACTTTTTCACCAGTTGTCAGATATGACTGTATAAGGTACTTGGTTGCACTGGCCGCTAAGTATAGAATGGAAATTCATCAAATGGATGCTGTAAGTGCATATTTAAATGGGAACCTTAAGGAGGTCATTTATATGCAGCAACCTGAGGGATTATCTGATGAAACGAAAAGAGTCTGCAAACTAGAAAAGTCAATAAATTGCGAACTCATCAAGCTGGGACTCGTACGGAGTGATGTAGATCAATGTATATACCACAACTTGGACAATGGGTATAAACTATATGTTGCGATATATGTTGATGACGTCCTTATATTCTGTAATAATATAAAGATATTACAAAATATAAAGAAGAAGTTTTCCAAAATATTTAAAATGAAGGATCTAGGAGAAGTTTCTACAATACTCGGAATGCGAATAACTCGAAATCGTGATAACATAAAAATAGATCAATCAAAATATATAAATGATGTTTAATATCGTTTTGAAATGAACGAGTGCAATCAATTTCAACACCGATTGACACTAATCAGAAGCTATCTGTTTCTATGTGCCCGAAGAATGAAAATGAGAGACAGGAAATGTCAAAGGTTCCTTATATGCAAGCAATTGGATGTTTGTTGTTAAATTTGATGTGGAGAGTTCAGTTGTTGGATACTGTGATGCTGACTGGGCTGGAAATATAGACGACCGCCAATCGACCACTGGATATATATTTATATACCAATCTGCTGCAATATCTTGGTCAACAAAGAAACAAAAGACAGTAGCTCTGTCATCTACCGAGGCGGAGTTCATGTCTCTAACAGCTGCTATACAGGAGTCAGTCTGGCTGAAAAGACTTGAAAAGGAAATTAATCCTGATTGCGAAAAGACCATGAAAATATTTTGCGATAACAAGGGAGCATTACATGTGGCATTGAACCATAACTATTCCAACAGAACTAAACACGTCGACATAAAAGCAAAATTTATAAGGCAAAAAATTGACAAGGAAGAAGTTACTTTGGAATACACTCCTACCAATGAAATGTTAGCCGATGTATTTACCAAAGCTGTACCATCGCAAAAGCTAAAATATCTTAGAAATAAGTTCGGTCTTTTGTAAATTCACATATTATTAAATACTTTAGTAATTATCTTGAATTTAATGAAAGGAGTGTACATTCAGGGAGAGTGTTGTTAAATGAATGTAAAAACACCTTTCTCATATTACTACTTTTAGTTTTATTAATCTATCAAGTAGTCATTGCAATTTTGTATTCCTGTATTCCTTGAATTAGAATACATATATTTTTCAGTTTGAATAAAACATTTAAACGCAATACAAGCGTCTCTTGATAGGCCGCTAGAGTTGATCACATCGGTATTTCGAAAAATGTTTCGAGCTGCCAAAACATTATTTGGAGCCCGATTTTCAAAATAATTTTTTGCATAGTGCTCAATAATTTTTTTTGGATAATTAGGTATGCAATATCTCCACTGGTTTCGGGGATATACGATTTTTAAGTTTCATTTTGTTTTTTGGCCGAGATTGGCTTCGTATTTTGCAATTTGCGAAGACATTTGTGGTTCGAATTTTATTTTTATGCATGACTAGCCGAATTGGATCCGCTCCGCTGCGCCTTCTTTAACTCTCTAATGTCTTTTTAGGGTGTGGACACTTCTCCCTAAATGATATATCGAATTCGTGCCACTGTAACCCAAGTCCGTTTTTGACGCTGAATGCCTGCGTTCGAATCCTGGCGAAAACATCGAAAAAACTTTAAAGCGGTGGTTATGCCCTCTTAACGCTGGCGACATTTGCGAGGTATTATACCATGCATGGGCATGTACAAAATTCTCCCCAAAAAAGTGTCGCACTGCGGCACGCCGTTCGGACATTGAGTTTAAACCTAAATCGAAAAGCACTCATTGATGTGTGATAAGTTTGCCCCTGCTCGGTTCATGGCCAAAATTTTAATCTACTCCCAAATGCTTTCTTTTGAGTCCTATATTACCGCACTTGGCTCTTAAAGTAAATATAAGCTTCGGTAAATAAGTTCTGTTTTAGGGTGGAGTGGACGCCAGGGTCTTTGTCCCAAGAATGAGTATCAATTTCGTACTCTACTTCCAAATAACTTTTATAGGAGTCACATATTGCAATGGTCGGTAAATACGTCCGATTAGGAAGGAATTTTGGATAGCAAAAAATTATATAGCCTATGTTTCCTTCCAGACCAACCTGCACAATCAGTGAACATTTTAAGAAAATCGGTTAAGTAAACAACCAAACGGAGTCCCATATACTCATAACTGGATAATATGCCCATTTGGATCGTTTTCGGGAGGTTGGTGTGACCTCTATACTTCAATCGATTTTCGGGACTTAAAACAACTCACTATTGAAGATCCTTCGTGGACTGACCTTACCTTACATTTGAATGTGGGATTTGTATTTAATCCTCAATTACCATATTACCCCGATCGTCCTACATGTCCCTTTACTTTATCCATAATAATAATATCAGATTTAGGGGACAGACACTTTCAAAGTCGTTTCGGAGTTCAGACAAAAAAACCAATTAAAAAAACACCATACTTTGACTTTAATATATAAGATTTTGGTTGATATTCATCCCAAAGTGCACACACACACATATTTGAAATATGTATATGCCTAAAAATATACTTCAATATGAAATAATCGTACCTATCTCTAGAAACTTTGATTCAGATTATTTTTTAGAAAAGGCCGAAGTTCAAGAATGACGGCCTCGTATAGACCGACATTCCGAATAGACTAGTTAGTGATTCGCTTACTAATGCTAACGACATTTATGAGGTAAAGCTTTGATCAGACTGCATACTGAAAAATGTTTTCCCTAGTTTTAAGGATTCCAGCCAAAGATTAGCAAACTTAATTTAAAGATGATAAATTTTCCAACTTTTCGAGGAAACAACCCCTTTGCTTCTCTACCAAGTAGAGCTGACAAACTATCGCGATAATTGCAACATTAAGTTTTTTCGATATTTCTAATAATCAACATCGATAGTATCGATACTATCCTTAATTTTCCATAACGTATATTTTAAACGAAAAGTAAAAATCAGAAGTTCGATTCATATATAAGAAATATCAATGCAAAGGCCGATTAAAATCAAATTTAATAAACTCAATTGGAAGTAATGAGAAAACTCATTGTAAAAAATTTTAGCCCAATCGGATGAAAATAGTGCCCCCTATAGGCGCAATGTATCTTAAATACATACATTAAGTGTAGGATCGATTATTTTTGTTAAATTTTAAAAGAAAATTTACTTTGCCGATAGCATCGATAGGAAAAAAAATCAATCGATATTGAGACAAACAATAAAATATGTATAGTATCGATAGTGCCAGCTTAACCCTCCGGCGGGTGAGAAGTTCTCCGGGATCCACTTTTCATTTTCAAACTGAAATTACTCCTTGATGGTCCATGCGAAGTACACCCGATCCCCACATGTATTCCAAGAAAACTTTTCTAGAATCCTTAAAAAAAATTCAAAGCGATCCGACCAATAGTTTTGTTTTTAGTACGGGAACGTGTGAATGTCCGCTGGGGTCCTTGTACTAAAATGTCAAGAAATCGTTAATAAATGCACTGTCTTTGTTCTTGTTTTCCAAAATCAGTAGGAACCATATATGATCCCTTTACCATATTCCGCTCGCTCATCACGGAAGACATAGTATACATTATAATACACGAATCAAATCGGAAAGGCAGGGAAGTGAACGCAAATACCAACTGGAATTTGGCAAATCCAACCAACACAAAGGAATGAAAATCAATCACTTTGAAGGTGTTAAATTTTGTTTTTTGCTATTATATTGTATGATGGACTCACTAAATCGAATAGTGAACCTCTTAAAAAGAACCTCTTAACGCATACAGCATATGTTGGAACAGTGCGCTCGAATAAGACATGTGTGCCTCGGGAATTCCATTCTTCGGCTTCAAAAAAGTCGATATAGTTCTATGTTCATATGTGCCCAAGAACAACAAAGTGATCATTTTGCTGTCGACACAACATGATATTTGCGGTCTGGACATGCAAACGGAAAAGAAGAAGCCGTTTGCTATTTTGGATTACAACGCCAACAAATCGGGCCTTGGTACCAGATGCTTGGCACATATGTATACATGAAGCGCTCAACAAACCACTGGGCATGTTTCATAATATAGTGGACATTGCTGCATTAGCAGCATTTATTTCATACAACAAGATGAAAATAATAAAAAATAGTGACAGACGACAATCAAATTGGCACCACCAAACATAGTGGAACGAGCGCTGAACAACCGCATATCCAAGGATACGGACGCAGTGCAAGCATTTGATGTAAAGTAAAAAAAAAATCAATTGTATTGTTCAAAAGCAGAATAACTACACAATTTTGTTCTCTTTAGATATTATCAAGACCGGCAGACCATTTGCATCTAGAATGCACCGTTATGTCGCCTATGCCGTTCTGAGTACGGACGGCGGAGGAAAACAAGGGCCTATTGCCATTCCTGTAACAATTTAGTTTGTGCAGAGCATTCAACACTTATGCATCGATGCTACACCTGCACAGATAATTGGACGAGGGACAATCCACACAACAATCGTTTTTTTTTTTTTGGCTTTAATCAAATAAAACTCATAAAAATTAATAATGTTATATAAAAAAATTGTCTAATGTTCATTAAACATCTATAATAATTAAATAATAATGAATCAAAACAACAAAAAAAATGTAAAAAAAAATCGTTTTCATACAAAATGCCATACAAAAAGTACAGTCCATGTGGACCTTGTAATTCAGTCCCCTTATACTTCGTATAAGGTCTACATTATAATATTTCAATTAAAATGTTGATACCTACAACATAATATTAACTTATTCTAGGAAAGGAAAATCAAGTACATGAGGTCTCTTAATTCTTCTTATTTCTTGACTATTATGTAAAAAATTCAATGCTGGTAAATTTTAATGATAACTTAATCTTTTTAAATAATTTGTACTGAATTCCCTTATTTCACTTTAAACTTTTGGGATCTTGGTATCATTGTGTATCTTGTTATTATTTATAAACCAAGGTGCATTTGTTATTAATCGCAGAGTTTTCGACTGATATCTTTTGAGTATTTCAATATTGGAACAGCTTGCTGTGCCCCATAATTGGTAACCATATGTTCATACTGGTTTAAAAATAGTTTTTTAAAGCAATTCATTGTTTTCTAAACTGAGTTGCGACTTGGGACCCAAAAGCCGATACATTTTGCGAATTTCATACTTAATTGTTCTTTCATTGAAGACATATGTCTTTTCCAATTAAGTCGCCTATCTATATAAACCCAAGTACTTAACAGAGATAATATTACGGCTGGGCAATCTCGTTTTCTCAGCTCATAGGTCACATGCATTTATGTTGTCTTATTGACTTAAATGTTCCAATTTTTAAGCCATTCTTCTATAACATTAAGTTGTCCTTGTACAGCAATATATACTGTTGTCGGGCAAGAATTTCTCGCTAGAATTGCCGTTTCAACTTTTTAAATAATTTTCACTTAATTTCCTTATTTCGCTTTAAACTTTTGGTATACCAAGATCGTTGTGTATGTTATTGTTATTTATAAACCAAGGTGCATTAATCGCAGAGTTTTCGACTGATATCTTTTGAGTATTTCAATATTGGAACAGCTTGCTGCGCCCCATAATTGGATACCATATGTTCATACAGGTTAAAAAATAGTTTTTTTAAAGCAATTCATTGTTTTCTAAACTGAGTTGCGACTTGGAGCCCAAAAGCCAATACATTTTGCGAGTTTTTATATTTAATTGTTCTTTCATTGCCTTTTCCATTTAAGTCGCCTATCAATATATTAACCCAAGTACTTAACAGAGGCAATCTCCTTTTCTCAGCTTATAGGTCACATGCATTGATGTTATTGACTTAAATGTTCCAATTTTTAAGCCTTTCTTCTATAACATTCAGATGTCCTTGTACAGCAATAGAGGCTGTTGTTGGGCAAGAATTTCTCGCAGGAATTGCTGTTTCGCCAGCATATGTTGCTATTGTACCGTTGCAGGGTATTTCTGACGTAAATATAGTGTAAAGGACGGGACCCAAAACACTACTCTGTGGAACTTCAGAATTAATGTGACCAATTTAACATCACATTGTTTATATTTACATAAAAGGTTCTGTCGCTCAGATATGATTTGATAAGTAGATATAATGATGTTCGTAGCATGTGCTTTAATTTGTAATGTAGGCCCTATTCTTTGATTTCCAAATAATGTCTTGTGGAGAATTGAATGAAATACACCTTATGCTAAACATTTTGCTTTACTATACAACAATTTACATTAGTACGCCCTTGTAATATAAAACTCTTTGTCAATTATGTAATACTATTTCAGGTTATGGGATTTATGTCACTTGAAAATAATTTTGCATTTTTTGAAACTTTGTCTAGTAATAACGTAATATACATCATTCTCGCTAGAAAGATTGCGAGGACGGAAAAATGTTGATGTGTAAAAAATATAAGCCCATTCGTATCTGGTCATTAAAGGATGCTGGAAAGCTATTGTAGATGAAGCCGCAGATGCTGATTTAAATGCAAGAGCTTTGGCTGAAATCAGACTGATGAATGAACCAGAAATTATGGTCACATTGCTACTGCACCAACAGCGAAAAGTGCTTGGAGGGCATTAATGAATGCATATGAAGATACTGGTCTTACCAGAAAAGTCGAATTTCTAGAGCAGATCGTGAATATCAAGTTGCAGAGCTACGGATTCATTCAAGAATATGTCAATGATATCGTTACAGTGGCGTTGAAGGTGAAAAACGCAGGTTTGAACATAGATGACGAATTTAATGTTAGCTGGTTTAACCGATGATTTAAAGCCGCTTGTTAGATATGGTGAAAAATGTTCTACTTCAAGACGCAAAATTTGATAAAGTATCAAAGAAGGAATCAGTATTACAGTCAAAAGGTGTCAAGAAAGGTAAGAAGTAATTTATATGTTTCAATTGCAATGGAAATGGGCAAATTTCAAGAAATTGTCTTAGCAAATCGAAATCAAACAGCAATGCGGTTACCAAGAAGCATGGGAGCTCAGATGTTTTGTCTGTCTCTAGTAACGTTGTCAGTGTATGTGCAAAAGCAACAAATGAATTTTCAAGTTCGGAATCTGCAAACTTCTGGTATGTCGATAATGGAGCTAGTAACCACATGACAAATGAGAAGAGCCATATGTATAACATCCGTGATGCTGTTAATAAAAAAAGTAATTGTTGCGGATAAGGGTGAACTTGTTGTGGAATCCATCTGAGATATTGACATTAACGTTGGTTTTGGAAAAAAAAGAGGTTTGTTACGGTCAAAGATGTGGAGTACGTCCCCAACATATGTGCCTATTTACTTTTGGTTCGACAAATGACCAAGAATGGAAAAAAGGTATGCTTTGAAGGTGAGAAGTGCACAATTTTTGTAAAAAGGGACATGTATTAGGGACAGCAAGTGCTAAAAATCATTTATACCGTTTGAATTGCAAATCCAATGGAAAAAAGGAAAAGGCTTTTACACTTATTGATGATTTCAAGTTGTGGCAACGAAGGATGGGTCACTTCTACAATAAGAAATTAAATGACGTAAAAAGGGCAAATACAGGTATAAAGTTTGATCGCGAATGTCCTGGACCTTGTGTTGTATGCGTGAAAGGAAAGCAAACACGAGTAGTAAGCAGAGAAGTTAGAGTGCGTGCCAAAGAACTGTTGGAAATTGTCCATTCAGATGTAATTGGTCCATTGAAAGAATTTTCGTTTTCGGAAGCTCGATTTTTGTAGATGATTATTCAAGAAATTGTTCGTTTACCCCAAGAATAAGTCTGATGTTTTTCAATTTGTATTGAATCGAAAGAAACTGGTTGAAAAACAATTTTCGAAGTCAATCAAGATATTGCAATCGGATAATGGAGGAGAATACACTGGAAACAATTTTTCTAAATTTTTGCAAAAAAAAAAAAAAAATGGAATAGTGCATCAGAAGTTGTGTCCTTACACACCCGAACAAAATGGAGTAGCCGAACGAATACATATGACAATTATAGAGAGAGTAAGATGCATGTTAATTGACAGTGGTCTTGACCAACGTTTTTGGTCAGAAGCTGCTGCGACCGCTTCGTACTTAGTAAATAGAATACCTTGTCGTGGAGACGAAAGATGTCCTGAGCAAATATGGTCTGGCCGAAAACCAAGCTTAAAACATTGAAAGTTTTCGGATGTCCAGCACTAGTTCACGTACCGAAACAAAGAAGATCTAACCTAGATTCGAAGTCGTCAGAGTGTATCGTTGTGGAATACAGCTCTGAAAACAAAGATTGCCGTCCAAATCGGTCAATAATCTGATACAGCTCCCATATAAACCGATCTCCCAATTTGAATTCCTGAGAACGTGGAAGGCATAAATTTTGTCCGATTTAGCTGAAATTTTGCACATAGTGCTTTGTTACGACTTTCAACAACTGGGCCAAGTATGGTCCAACTCGGTCAAGAACCTGATATAGCTCCCATATAAGCCGATCTCGTGATTTGATTTCTTAAGCCCCTGGAAGCCGCAATGTTCATCCGGTTGTGCTTAAAATTTTGCTCATAGTATTCTGCTATGACTTTCAACAACAGTGTCAAGTACGTTTCAATTCGGTCTATAAGCTGATATAGCTCCCATATAAACCGATCTCCCGATTTGACTTCTTGAGCCTCTGGGAGCCGCAATTTTTGTCCAATTTGGCTGAAATTTTTCTGTAGTGTTCTGTTCCGATTTTTAACAACTGTGCCAAGCACGGTCCAAATCGGTCTATAACCTGATATAGCTCCTATATAAACCGATCTTCCGAATTGACTTCTTGAGCCTCTGGAAGCCGCAATTTTTGTCCGATTTGACTGAAATTTTGTATATAGTGTTCTGTTATGCCCTCCAACAACAGTGCCGGAAAAATTTGTCTATAACCTGATATAGCTCCCATATAAACCGATCTAACGGTTTGACTTCTTAAGCCCTTGGAAGCCACAAATATCGTCCGATTAGTCTGAAATTTTGCATGTAGTGTTGTGTTATGACCTCCAACAACAGTGCCAAGTACGGTTCAAATCGGTCTATAATCTGATATAGCTCCCATAGAAACCGATCTCTCGATTTGACCTCTTAAGCCCCTGGAAGCCACAAATTTCATCCGGTTTTGCTAAAATTTTGCATGTAGTTGTTGTATTATGACCTCCAACAACAGTGCCAAGTATAGCTCCCATATAAATCGATCTCCCGACTATCCTTGTTGCTGGTCTGACACAAGTATGGTATGGAGAATAAAATTATGCCCTACATCTAAATTTAGTTTGTATACATTTTTAGCAGAACTAATGGTGGTGGGTTCCAAAGATTCGGCCCGGCCGAACTTAGTACGCTTTTACTTGTTTTTACTTTAATTATTTTTTTGTGTTATATTTTTTATTCTTTTTTTTATAATTTATTTCAATTTATGTGATTTAATTTACTTCTTTATTAAATCTTATTTTATTTTCAATTTTCTATTTTCATTCCTTTTTTTTTCTTTTCCTTTTTTTTAATTTATTTTATTTTATTTACTCTCTTCCTAACAACTCCTTCATAAAATGAGCAGCAGACATTTTCAATAAACAACAGAATTTTTAGCAGCCAGCTTGTTGGTCTGAAATTGCAAACATTTTACTATAACAGCCGGAATAATGCTGTAAAAGCAGCAAAATTAACTACGAACAGTCAGCATATCGTATCTGTTATTAACAGCTGACCTTTTTCTATGCTCTTATTTATTATATAAAATTATGGTATTATATGCCTTCATTTGTTAGATATGCCTTTTAGCTTTTCGGACAACCATGTGCTGGTCAAAGACTTAGTAACTGACAACCTGTAATACCACTTAACAGAATTTTCCCCCATGAAGACTTCGACAATAACACAACAAACAGGCCAATAAATTGTATACAAATACCAAAAGAGAATTTACCATCGAAGCGCTCTCCTCTCTCTCTCACTCTCTTTGATACACTCGTAAACATTTCAATGTTTTATTAACATTAGTGCAAACATTTGCAAATCACTTATTGATGACATTTGTTGGCTGGCAACCGAGAGCCGTACAGAGAGTAAAAGAGCGTGTTAACATGTTCGCATGTCAAGTTCGGGTATTCTGTCAAAAGAATTTTCTACTGCATGCAAACTCATTTTATGAGGGGGGTCCTAGCAATGTTTAGTTTACCAAAGTTGCTCTTGTCAGCAACAACACACGCCACGTGAAGAGGCGGAAGACCCAAAGAAAAAAAAAAAAAATAAATAACCAATAACAAAATGCGAAAATGATGTTTGTGTTTTTAAATCGATTTGGGTATTTTTAACAAGAAGAGTGTAAACAAAACGGGAACGGTGCGGCTAATTTTCTTTTATTTTGGCATTTTGTCAGGCGGAAGAACGAATCGCAAATAAAAAGAATAGTAACGCAGCAAATTGTACAAAGCACAAAACAAGAAAAAAAAAAAACAAAAATTATTTTACATTAAAATAATCTATATATAAGTTCAAGTTCGATTAGAATCTCAACAAATTCAAAAATCATATCACACAATAACAACAAGAAAAATGAGTACATTAAAAATAAATGAAATCAACAAATGCAATGATGATGGTGCTAGTGAAAATTGTAAGTTTAAGGGTACAAATGTACAACACTCGTAAATATACATACATACATACATATATATATATATGTAAATATGTGCATACATCTGCCAATGTATGTGGTTATGGGATCCCCCAGAAAAAGAAGACCCCAAAATTTTTAGTGCGAATTAATTTATTATACAATGTTGGTAGTTGCTTTGTTTTCAACTTTGCTGTTTCTAACTGCCGCAAGCCATAAAAATTAAGAAAAATAAATTACAAATTAAAAAAAAATTAATATTTACATAAACAAGAGAATTCATTAAGTGTGCCCAATTGTGTTTGTTTGTGACGCTAAGTGAGTTAATAAATAAAAGCGGTAAAAACTTGTGTTTCGTAATTTAAATGCATATAGTAAAACAAACCCCAACGAGTTAAAACTAGTCAATATACAACTAATTCTGCAATTTAACTTCCATTTTGAACCACCAACCATCCACCTAACATGTCCGTGATCGTTTCTGGTTTTTACTGGTTTGTTCTTACCTCGATACACTAAATGTCAGACGCCTAGCCTGCCAGTCAGCGGACAAGCAAACAAATGCATCGACGAGCATTGATTTATATGTATCATTAAAAACGTCAAACGGTGAATTTTACGCCATTCAGACACTTTACAGCTTTTTGAATTTTCTTTGTTGTCTTTTAACTCCACGAATGGCTAAAAAATCATCTGGCAAAATTATTTATCTTTTTCCTTTTGTGATTTTAGAAGTTGAATGAACTTTTTTTAATGTTAGTCTGCGTTAGTACCAAAAAATAATTGTGGAACGGAAACGAACGAGTTTCCTTTATTTCCTTTATGGAGGGTATAAACTCCACCATAGGATGGGGGTATACTAATTTCGTCATTCTGTTTGTAACTACTCGAAATATTCGTCTGAGACCCCATAAAGTATATATATTCTTGATCGTCATGACATTTTATATCGATCTAGCCATGTCCGTCCGTCCGTCCGTCCGCCTGTCTGTCGAAAGCACGCTAACTTTCGAAAGAGTAAAGCTAGCCGCTTGAAATCTTGCACAAATACTTCTTATTAGTGTAGGTCGGTTGGGATTGTAAATGGGTCACATTGGTCCATGTCTTGATATAGCTGCCATATAAACCGATCTTGGGTCTTGACTTCTTGAGCCTCTAGAGGGCGCAATTCTTATTCGATTGGAATGAAATTTTGCACGACGTGTTTTGATATGCTATCCTACAACTGTTTAAGTATGGTTCAAATCGGATGATAACTTGATATAGCTGCTATATAAACCGATCTTGGGTCTTGACTTTTTGAGCCTCTAGAGGGCGCAATTCTTATCCGATTGGAATGAAATTTTACACGACGTGGTTTGTTATGACTTCCAACAACTGCACCAAGTATAGTTCAAATCAGATGATAACCTGATATAGCTGCCATATAAACCTATTTTGGGTCTTGACTTCTTAAGCCTCTAGACGGCGCCATTCTTATCCGATTGGAATGAAATTTTGCACGACGAGTTTCGCTATGACTTCCAACAACTGCACCAAGTATAGTTCAAATCGGATGATAACCTGATATAGCTGCCATATAAACCGATCTTGGGTCTTGACTTCTTGAGCCTCTAGAGGGCGCAATTCTTATCAGATTGGAATGACACGTGTTTCGCTATGACTTCCAACAACTGAACTAAGTTAGGTTTAAATCAGTCAATAACCTGATATAGCTGCCATGAAAATCGATCTTGTATCTTGACTTCTTGAGCCCCTAGAGGGCGCAATTCTTATCCAATTTGAATGAAATTTTGCACGAAGTATTTCGTTATGGTATCCAACAACTGTGCTAAATATGTTTTAAATCGGTCCATAACCGACCGATATGGTAACCTGACTTCTTGAGCTTCTAGAAGACGCAATTCCTATCCGATTTGGCTGAAATTTTGCATGACGTATTTTATTATGACTTCCAACAACTGTGCCATGTATGGTTCAAATCGGATGATAACCTGATATAGCTGCCATATAAACCGATCTGGGATCTTGGCTTCTTGAGCCTCTAGAGGCCGCAATTTTATTATCCTGAAATTTTGTACGACGGATCCTCTCATGACCATCAACATACGTGTTTATTATGATCTGAATCGGTCTATAACCTGATACAGCTCCCATATAAATCGGTCTCCCTATTTTACTTCTTGAGCCCCCAAAGGGCGCAATTCTTATTCGAATTGGCTGACATTTGACACAGGTCTCCAACATATAATTTAGTTGTGGTCCGAACCGGACCATATCTAGATATCGCTCCAATAGCAGAGCAAATCTTTTCTTTTATCCTTTTATTTGCTTAAAAAGAGATGCCGGGAAAAGACTTCGACAAATGCGATCCATGGTGGAGGGTATATAAGATTCGGCCCGGCCGAACTTAGCACGCTTTTACTTGTTTTGTAATAATTGCAAAAATTTGATCTTTTCGGAAAACTAGTTTTACGTAAATAGAACTCCCAGCCGCGAGTTCAGCTATATCAAACTATTGTACGATCAGGATTATATCGAACAAGAATGTCAAGGGGTCTGGAACAATTCGCTGTTCGTATGGCATCTATTTTTAAATATGGTCCAATCTGATGTTTGCAGGGATTCCCGTTCAAGCGACTCCCCGAAATAGTTGTTTCTAACACTAAATTAAAAAAAATCCGACCCAGAGAGTACCGTAGTACCCTCGGGGTCGGATTATTACGGATTTACTACCTTTGCTACTTGTCTCGGTACATCCAAAAAAAATTCATTGTCCTCCATATGCCTACAGAGCATTCTGTGAACGCTGTAGCTCGTACCTGAGATTCCCATGATAACGATAAACCCGATACAAATCGGAGCTCACAGTTCCAATTTGTGTGGTGCTACTAGTATCTATCTAACCAGTTATAGCTCCCATATAGTTGACTTTCTAATTCGACTTTTTGTACCTGTAAAGAGTTTATTTATAAATCTCCAAAGCGATTATAAAATTGTTATGCGAAAATAAAAAGTACTACTTCGCCCAAAAATGCACCATTTTACTTCTATTTAAAATTTTGAATTTTCCATCCCTGTCTCAAATTTCTGAACTTGCACATGATCATTTTGGGAGTTTATGAATTGCTCGAATGGGAAATTTTTCTCGTCAAAGAGCAAAATTCTCTTTGAAGTCTAAAAGTTTTTGCTTTATGTAAGATCTTATATCTTTTGGAACTTGTTAGGTTTTACCTTGGGCTCGTTTTTCAACAAATGTTGCATACTTTCATTGGATATTATCAGATCTTTAGACATTTGATTGCCGCTGCGTGGATTTCGTTGAATTCGGCCCCTTCTTTTGCCAAACCATTTCAAGTTTTGTTGCAGCTTTGTTTTGACCATCACCAGTATCATAATAACGATTCATGGATACACAAACATTTTGTTGACTTAGATGTATTTAAGTTCGCCAACATTGTAAGTTTGTGATTTTTCATTGAAATATAACGCAATGACACTATTACGCTTAAACTCCATCACGAATAACATTGTTATACTCTCCACCATAGGATTGGGTCGCACTTATTTCATCATTTCGATTGTAATACATCGAAATATTGATTTGAAGCTACATAGTATATATATTCTTGATCGTCTTGACATTCTGAGTCGATTTAGCCACGCCATATCTGTCGAAAGCACCGTAACTTTCGATGGTGTAAAGACATGCGCTTTAAATTTTGCAAAAATACTTCTTAATAATTAAGGTCGATAGGGATTGTAAATGGGCCATATCGGTTAATGTTTTGATATAACTTCCATATAAACCAGCGTCCTATCGACCGTTTCGATGTTCCACAATGTTGCATGCACAATCGTCGCCCACTCCCTCAACTCGGACTGCGTTGACACAAAAGGCTTCGGGTTAACCAAGTTTATTGACGGCAGTCCTCTGGCCTTCACCGCCAAATCATCTGCCCTTTTATTCCCCTTTACTCCGTTATGGCCCGGCACCGATGCGGAGTGTGACATCCTCAGAGAAGGTGTTAATCTCCTTCTTACACTGCAAGACTGTTCGTTACTATACCGTCCTGGTTGTTATTGCCCTTATGGCAATTTCACTGTCCGTAAAGATGTTCACAATCGACGTCCTCGCGTTAGCACCACACCACTTCACGCATTCCGTGATCGCCCAGATCTCCGCCTGCAGGACTGTATTATGGTCATACAGTCTAAAACATATCTCAGTCCCTGGGTTTTCAATGTAGACCCCCAGGCCCACTCTGTCTTAAAGCTTTGATCCATCCGTGTAACATGATCTTCCAGATGGCAATACTAGGGATCCGTCAATCTAAGACTGTGCCGCTGGCAGCAGTGCCTCGACCTCAAGGTTCATCTCAGGTATTCGATCGGAAACCTCTTCCCTTCCTTCCAGGAAACTGAATTTCCTATCCAAGATCACACCTAAGTATTTGACCTTGTCAGTTATCAAAATCGTCTTAGGAAACGTGGTGCGTCTTCGTCTTCCTCGTGAACAGGCATATTTCAGTCTTCTCTGGGTTAAAATTGAGACCTCTGGGTCTAGCCCATTCATAAAAATTTTACTTTCCGATTCAATAACAATCAATTAAGTCTTTAAGAAATGCGTCATATAGGCAATGACTATAGCCATTGTCTTCTACGCTGTGAATAAAAATTATTCGTCAAGGCGATTCAATAACTCATTTTAATGTTTTTTCATTTCATGGAACCGCCAATCATTGTGGTTATGGTTTGAAGGAGATCCGTTTGGAATTTTTCGGCCCTTCTGCATAGTTGGTTCGGATCATTACCCCTTAGAAGTAGATAACATCGTCTGCATAGCAGAGGGGCTTAAATTCCTCCTCAGTCAGCATCCGTAATAGGTCATTTATGGTAGTCACCCATAAGAGTGGCGATAAAATGTCCTCCTGTGGCGCGCCTTGTGTCACTTGCTCCCTTATTGGACGTACAACAATTTTTGAAAATTTTAGTCAAGGTATTTCTGAAATTGTGGGACTATTTGTAAACAGGAAGGCCACCGTAGCGCAGAGGTTAGCATGTCCACCTATGACGCTAAACGCCTGGGTTCGAATCCTGGCTCCTAATGCTGGCAACATTTGTGAGGTACTATGCCATGGGAAACTTCTCTTCTCTCTGCGACACGCCGTTCGGACTCGGCTTTAAGAAGGAGGCCCCTTATCATTGAGCTTAAACTTGAATCGGACTGCACTCATTGATATGTGAGAAGTTTGCCCATGTTTCTTAGTGGAATGTTCATGGGCAAAATTTGTATTTGTTGTGGCGTGCCTTGTGCCACTTTCTTCCTTATTGGACATACAACAATTTTTGAAAATTTTAGTTAAGCTATTTCTGAAATTGTGGGACTATTTGTAAACAGATTGAATGTTTTTTTTACGCAGTTGGAAAGGCTTGAAAGTTTTTTATACTCGAATTTTGTAATCTTTCGAACTTGAAGAAGGAGTAAATGCCCCTTTGAAGGAAGGGAGAATTTATCCTTCTCAAGATTTTAATTTTAATTGATTATATATTTTTTTATAAAGTCTAATCCATGCCAAACGATTAACGTCCTAGCTGGATTAAGATCGATATTTTATATTTATGGCCTGTTACAGAGATATCCCATACCGGACGACAAGCGTCTAAGTTGGATATTAACTGTCTAGGCAAATTTTATGTTCGATGAAAAAAACAAAACGCCGTAAAGCTCCGCTTAAAAATTAAAGTTCTTTATTAGTCGGCAGTTTCTATCGAATCAAAAAAAATTACAAGGGACTCTTTCTTATATAGATTTCTCATCGAGTTGGACAGTTGTTACATGTACATATGAGTGTTTAATGGAGAGTAAGAGTAATGAAAATATATGATATTACATGAGTGACAACTAAGACATAACAAAAATGAGAATGAGTACTTTTATAAAGAGCAAAAGAGATAGATCATATTGAATGAGTGTAAAATTTAATCATAACATTCGAGTGATAATAACAGTTGACTGAAAAAGTATTCGCATTAATTTTAATATTTGGAACAACAATCAAAACATAAAATAATAAAAATTGTATAAATTTAATCAAAAATCAAAATAGTTTTGTGTAAATATTACAATATATAAAAAATAAATGGTTGTGGGAACTGAGCATCTGCTACACACTCCCCCTCTGCCTCAGAAATCGTCCCGATGATGTGGCAGCACCTTTAGAACTTAGGCGTTTTTTAATATTTGTTTCCTCTGCCGTAGGGATCGTCTTTGGGTATGTTGCTGGCGTGTTGCATAGGAATAACCTTTTGTTGTTTCTTTGTTTGTTTCATGCGAATGGTCTGTTGTTTCTTCGTTGTTTGTTGCATGAACGTGGTCGGTTGTTATTTCTTTGTTGTCTGTTGCTCTTTTTGGCACCTTCTGACGAGCTCCATGTGTCCTTTCGTAGATCGGATTGTCGTCATGACCTCCGTACAGCGTTATGTCGGATGTATGAAAAGTTCCTATTGGCTTATCGGGTGTATCCACTGATGCAATGGTATAACACGAAGATCCGTGCTTTGCTATAACGATGAAGGGTCCATCACGTCGAGGCACAAATTTCGAAGTAATATTGCTAGACTTTTTGCTAAGGATGTGAGTGGCAACTAAAACCTTATCTCCAACATTAATTTCTTTTTGAGGACATCTTTTCATGTCTGCATACAATTTATTTTTGTCCTGCATTTGTTCTTCTGCTTCTCTGGCTAATGTTAAGGAATCAGCTAAACGAACTAAATGTGGAGTTATTTGTGGTACAAAATTTTCAGCTCTAACAATCGCCCTTAAATCATTTTGTACTTCAAATGGTGTTCTCAATTCTCTGCCAAATGTAAGATAAGCTGCTGAGTAGCCAGTTGTAGCACATTTTGATGAATTCATTGCAAATCGTATAGATGCCAGATTTAAGTCCCAAGTGGTATGGGCACGCTTGACACAGATAGAAAGTTGCACCTTAAGGTCTCTATTTTTACGTTCGACCGGATTGGCTTCCGGGTGGTAAACTGGTGTGAAAGTTTGGCGGATTCCCAAACAGTAGCATAACTTCTGCATGACTGCGGATACAAATTGTGGTCCATTATCCGAGTGAATTCTGCGGGGTATTCCATATCTTAAGAGTACTTCGTTGAGCAATATAAGAGCACACTTTTCAGCAGAAGCTTCTTTGAGAGAAAAAAGTTCAGTCCACCGACTGCAAAGATCTTCTATAATAAAAATCCATTGATTACCTTTTGAGGTTCGTGGTAGTGGACCAAATAGGTCAATTGCAATGGTTTCAAATCGTTTTTTACTATTGACGGTTTGGACAAGACCTGCGGGTTTCATATTAGATGGCTTGTAGCGCTTACACTCAATGCAGTCTTTTACATATTCAGATATGTCTTTCCTCATTTTTGGCCAATAATAAAGCTGAGTTATTCGGTTTATTGTCCTTTCGATCCCATAATGGCCTGCTGTTGGAACATCGTGATAATTATATAAGACTTCTTTACGCATGGATTTCGGAACGACTAGTTGACCGTTCTCACTATCTTCCTCTGCACAATATCGATATAGCACGCCGTCTAACATTATATAGCCCCTATCTGTATATCTAAGCGTATTTTCGTCATTATCCTCAAAAGACTTTATTATGGGCTGTAGATCTGGGTCTTCCAATTGTAATTTCCGAAATTCTTCCGCTCCTTTTCTCGGGAAGTCAATGTGTATCGATAAACATTCACACTTCACCTCGCTATGATGACATGGTGGTCTTGATAGTGTATCAGCCACACAATTTTGTCGAGCAGGCGTATATGCAAGTTTAATATTGAAAGTCTGTAACAATAAGGCCCATCTCGCCAGACGGCCTGTTGGACTTTTTAGGCTGAATAGCCATTTTAGGGGTTGGTGATCTGTCAGTATTAAAACTTCGGAACCTTCAATGTATCCTCTGAACTTTTGCACAGCCCAAACCACGGCAAGTGCCTCCCGTTCTGTGGTTGAATAATTTCTTTCAGCGGGTAACAGTAAGCGGCTGGCATACTCTATGGTTCTTTCGGATTCTTTCTCCCCCTGGAGCAAAACAGCCCCAAGCGCGTAATTGCTCGCATCGGTTTTGAGGACGAAGGGCAGTTCTTCGTTAACCTGTTGTAAAATGGGTGGTGACGTTAACATTCTCTTTAACGTATTGAAAGCTTCTTGCTGTTTTTCTCCCCAGTTCCATTTTGCATTCTTTTTGGTAAGGTCCGATAAAGGCTTTGCTATATTTGCGAAGGAGGGTATAAAACGCCTATACCAAGAGCAAGTCTGCATAAATGACAGAACTTCTTTAGCAGTTTTCGGATTGGGCCGATTGTTTATTGCATCGGTCTTTTCTCTATCTACTTCCAAGCCGTGTCTCGTGAGAATATGCCCGAGGTATTTTACCTCCGATTTACAAAAGAAACATTTCTCTCTGTGTAATCGAAAGCCGAAATTCTTAAGCCTTTGAAAAGTTTGCTTAAACTCAGATATATGGGATTGAAAATCTTTTGAGCATATAATGATATCGTCGAGATATGCCAAAATTAAAATGTCTGGTAAACTGGCTTTAAATTTGTCAATAAGCCGCTGAAAGGTTGCCGGCGCATTCTTCAAACCAAACGGCATACGATTAAAAACATAGATTCCGAATGGAGTTGTGAAAGCAGTTTTCAATCTGTCTTTTTCGGCTACCTTTATTTGCCAATATCCTGAACGAAGGTCAAGTGTGGACATAAAAGGAGTTGTTTTGGCTGCGTGCAAGAGGTCGTCGATTCGGGGAAGCGGATATGTGTCGGTTGTTGTGATTGCATTGAGACGACGATAGTCTACACATAACCTGACAGTGCCATCTTTCTTAGGAATTAGTACCACCGGAAATGACCAAGGTGATTCAGTTTCCTCAATTATTCCGCTTTCTAGCATCTTTTCCAGTTCCTGCTTTAGTAGAATCTTCATTTTTGGAGATAGTCTATATGGAGGATTCGAAATCGGTTCGTGATTTTCTGTTTTGATGTGGTGTTCGACTTTGGATATGGGTATTTGGATGTCATCAAATATATTACATTCATCCAACAGCAGTTTATTTAAAACGACTTTTTGACTTTCTTTTAAATGGAGACCTTCATTCGATCGTAGTTTGATATCGAACGAGTTAAGTTCCAACGATGTAAATATTTCGTCACAATAGCTCTCATATCTCGTTTTCTTGAGTGGAGGAAATAATTCAGAATTTTTGGGAGTCTCGATATCATCTGGGATTGAACTTTCAAATATTTTATTAATGCCACCAGGCGAATATTCGTTGTTTTTGTTCTCGAACCAAGATAAAAATGCGTCCAACTCTTCAGGTTTTTCTTGGATTTTCTCCACCATAGATATACTAGTTTTCAGCACAGAGGAATGTGATTTAAAACTAAATATTTGTTTCGGGTCGTCTTTGAAATACCACGTATGCTGAGCTAAATCTAAGACCATGCCACATTCTTTTAGGAAATCGACACCCAACAGTGTCCTGTTTCCAATGGCGTTTGGCAAGCATATGAACCGAATCTTTTTGAATCGTTTGCCTATAATTATGTCAACCAATGTCGAGTACACCACCTCGTTTCGGGCTATGCCATCGGCTAAAACTATTTCGGCATTGACTTTCTGAAATGGGATCCCCTTTTGAATCAATTTTTGGTACAATAAAAATCCAGCGACACTTGTTCTGGCCGCGGTATCAAGATAAGCTTCTCCATTTAGACCATTAATATTGACATCAACCAAAGGAACATCACTTCCAACCAATGGAGTATGTAACGAATTAAAGTCCAGAGCTTGCTCTTTAACATTATTAGAGTCCTTGTTACAATTTGGACAATTTGAGCGGTAATATCCTTCCGCACCACAACCATAACAGTTAATTTTCGTCTCTGAGACTTTAACGTGTTTATGTTTCTCAGCCTCTATTTTTTTAAAACAGTTTTCTGCCAGATGATTCTTCTTTCTGCAGTACGTGCAACGTAAACAGGGCTTTTCTACATTTTCTGAGTGTTTCGGCTTAGATTCCTTGGTGTCCTGTCTGTTTTCAGAGATAGTCATTTCTATTTCCCTGGCTTGCTGTAACAGATCCTGGAAGGTGCGTACGCTATCTCTGCTAACTTTCCCTCGGATTTGCAAGCTTAACTGACCGAATAACATATCTAGCATAGTTTTTTCGGATACTTTTTCGGATAATTGTGCGAAAAGTCGCCGCTTTCTGCACACAAACATATCTGTAGATTCAAATGACTTTTGCTTTTCCTGACATAATTCATTAAATATTCTCCAGTCAGGTTTTATGGGTGCAAAAGATTTCTTCAACAAATCTACGGCGTCATTAAATGTTCGGGCTTCATTCTGAACCCCTTGCCACCACGTAGATGCATAGCCTTCTAGGAGCAATGGAAGGCTAGTTAGCGCTAGGAAATCTGATATATTTTCGGCGTCTTTATACACCAGTATAGTGGCCAGAAAATCCTCAACTTTTGTGGAATTGCGTCCACCAGAAAATCTCGCAGTACAATTGCTGAAAGTGGCTTTAGTGTCCTGTCTGTTTGAGACACCTCCCAACAGTTGTCTAAATTGGGCGTCACTCAACACTATATTGGGCTGAGTTGGCGGATAACCCATAGGGATCTGGTTTGAAACAGATCTGGCTCCCGTAGAGCTACTACCTGGAAGACCATTAGCTGAAGATGATGTTCTCTGTGCCTGCTTTGAAAGAGACGCCTCGTCGTTTCGAGCCAATTGTTCGTTAATTTGATTGTTATTGTTTGCAGTCGCTTGTTGAGATTGCGAAGAAAGTGGTGTAGAAGAATTATTTTCTTCACCTAGAGGAATTAATTGGCTTTCAGGTACCGCCGGATTATTTCTAGGACTTCTTCGTATCATTTTGTGAAAATCCCGTTTACTTTTGTATTTCTTAATATTGGGAAACCCTGTTTAAACACTCAAGAGCGAGGATCCACGTAAGCCTCTTTTACAAATGTAATATTTGAGAAAGAGAGAGAGGTTTAAAGCACCACTAATAAAGCAATGATGAGTGATTTGGAACAAATGAGGTGCGAATATTTGGAGAAACAACAACAAACACTGTTACACAGAATGTGATGGAGAGCCAAACAACAACAGGTACTGCTTGTGGGCTCCGAAACCAGACCAAACAACAACAAAACTGCACTGTTAAGAAAACAACAAGACCAAGTTGACTGCGTTGTGTATATCGATGATAGAAACAAATGTGATTGTAGCAACAACACTGGGACCACAAACAGCACAACTTCGTCATATGATAGAAAAACGGCAGGCTTGTTTAATTCACGTGCAATAGCACTTTTGAAATTGTGATTCCTCGATGTTGAAAGCAATTTTTTTTTTTTTGACAAATTTATTTCTTTCGTTTTTGTTGGGCGCCAATGAAGAAGGAGTAAATGCCCCTTTGAAGGAAGGGAGAATTTATCCTTCTCAAGATTTTAATTTTAATTGATTATATATTTTTTTATAAAGTCTAATCCATGCCAAACGATTAACGTCCTAGCTGGATTAAGATCGATATTTTATATTTATGGCCTGTTACAGAGATATCCCATACCGGACGACAAGCGTCTAAGTTGGATATTAACTGTCTAGGCAAATTTTATGTTCGATGAAAAAAACAAAACGCCGTAAAGCTCCGCTTAAAAATTAAAGTTCTTTATTAGTCGGCAGTTTCTATCGAATCAAAAAAAATTACAAGGGACTCTTTCTTATATAGATTTCTCATCGAGTTGGACAGTTGTTACATGTACATATGAGTGTTTAATGGAGAGTAAGAGTAATGAAAATATATGATATTACATGAGTGACAACTAAGACATAACAAAAATGAGAATGAGTACTTTTATAAAGAGCAAAAGAGATAGATCATATTGAATGAGTGTAAAATTTAATCATAACATTCGAGTGATAATAACAGTTGACTGAAAAAGTATTCGCATTAATTTTAATATTTGGAACAACAATCAAAACATAAAATAATAAAAATTGTATAAATTTAATCAAAAATCAAAATAGTTTTGTGTAAATATTACAATATATAAAAAATAAATGGTTGTGGGAACTGAGCATCTGCTACAAACTAAGTAAAACAATTTTTAATCGGTTTACAAATAGTCTCACAATTTCAGAAATATCGACGATATCTTGACTAAAATTTTCAAACAAGATTGTTGTAAGTTCAATAACTCATAAAACGTGTGAGATATTCAGGACATTCAGCATGGTTTTTGTAGGATTTTATGAGATTTATGTGTTTGGGTGCTCTATCTTAAAAAAAAAAGAATCAAGCCGATCGGCTTATAAATGGCTGTTTGGTATGCAATTCAAAAAATTTACATGTTCGAGGTAACCAACTTGACCAACTCAAACGCCACGGATGAGCCCCTGGACTCACTAGAGTCCCCAAATTTTGCACCTCAACATTGACTATGTAAAAATTAGTGCACATATCTTTAACCGTTAAAAAGTCCTAGAATTATTTCCAAGACTTTTCGATTTGGCATCACTGCGTTTAAATATTCAATCAGATCCTGGTGACTTAAACAGTTGGAAACTCCTCAAGACTTCCTTAACTATAAATTCCCTAATGATGAGCTCTCGATCAACCTCATTGTTTCCGCATTCCGGTATCTTCGTGTGTCTCGTTTTATCCCGTGGAAAATGCGGGATAGATCTAACGATTCCGAGCCTGCCGTAATGAATAGGCATGAATAGCGTCTCCATCATCTTCATGAATGACGTTGGCTTTACATTATCGAAGGCACCTTTAATGTCAAGAAATTATACCATTGTGCATTTCTTGACTGTGAGCTTTCTATGCATCCATCTAGGTCGTCAAGGACTATTTTAGTGAACTTGCCCCTGTTATAGGCTCACTGATGCTGAAAAAGTCGATCTGGGACGAAAATCTTCTATTTTCGTGGTGCAGCCAAAGAACTTTAGTTCGGCAAACGTTTTTTTTCTTTCCCTATTCCTAGCGAGCTTTGAACAAGTGGAGGGTCATGGTTGAATATCAAGACGTTTATAGTCTCCGTAGGTCGATTACTAAGTACTTCTTTGATGAGTTTTATTTGTCATCCATACTAAACTACGCATAATCTACCCAAATATAACTTCGTAAAATGCATTTTATGAAGTGGCCAATGGCATCAAAGAATCAAAGACATGCTAGAACTTATATATCAGTAAAAAACGTAGGTTGGGACGTATTCTTCGCCAATGCAAAGGTTGTCGTTTTCATATCTTTCTATCCAGAAACAACAACAAAAAAATTAGCAATTTCATTACCACTTCGAGGTGCAAATTGTTCTTATTGAAATGTCTGACCGGCTTTTTTTTTTATAAAAAAAACCGTACTAAATTTACAATTTAATTAAGTCTTTAAGAAATGCGTCATCTAGGCGATGACTGTAGCCATTGTCTTCTACGCTGTGAATAAAAATTATTTGTCAATGCGATTCAATAACACATTTAAATGTTTTTTTCATTTCATGGAACCGCCAATCACTGTGGTTATGGTTCGAAGGAGATCTGTGTGGAATTTTTTGACCTTGTATTTGACATGGTTTCCTTTGAGAGCGTCTTAATTTGCAGTTAAGTTTTAAGTGATTTGTTATCGGAAAATTTCCTTAGGAAATCATGCCTCACTGATTGATATTAATTTGCTAACTGCCTATTAACCAAGTGGACAATGTTGTGCACAATGGGATAAGGAGAATGCAGAAGTGATTGATAAAAAAGGAGTTAGAAACAAATTTCCATAAAATACTCAATTTCATTATTTTTTTTTTTTAAATTTCAAAAAAATTTGATTATGCCAACAATTTTCAATAACCCAAGATCAATGAGATGGAATTAAATATTAAGGTTTCATTTGGATGAATATCTATTTCAGATTTTTGATTGAGTCATTCACCTGCTCTTCATTATAGAAAGCTTAATTTAATTTGGGAGTAACAGCCAGTTGCAAAAAAGGGGATGAATTTTCAAAGAAATATATTGGCTTAGCAAAAGGTGAATAAATTGTAGGTCCTATGACATAGGGATAAGGGAAAGAGTGGGTCATTTATCCTATAGGTCACAATAATGAATGCCCTACTACGAATCCTGACTGAAGGTATTATTTAACCCTTTCTTCTACGCAGACGACTTTTTATATTTCTAAGAGGCAGGAGTCTGTACCGATATGCAGAAGGAACGAAATTTTCTTAAATATACAACTTGGCTAAACCTAGGAGCCTGCACCTTAGTACAGAAGACTGAAAATTGTATATTTTTATGTTTACAAGAAAGACGAAGGTTGGGCAATACGAGTAACCGCATTTCCACAACAAATCCATTTCGATAGCTAACCGAATCAAAAATATTTGGGAGTAACCTTGGATAGAAAACTGAACTGGAAGAGGTAAACCCTTGGGCGTATTAAGAAGACTCACAATTGTTGGGCAATCAAAGGCTCGCAATGAAGCCTGACTTCGACAATAGTCGACTGACTCTACAGAAATGCGATTCGATCAATACTAAGTTACGATTCGTTGGTATGATGGACGACGATGGACATGCAACAGGTTTAAAAAATGTTTTGTCTGGCCATAGGCGGGACAATGTGGACCATGCCTACTTAAGCACTGGAGACAGTTTTAGATGTTCAACCCATAGATATACAAATTAAGTATGAGACTCAAGGTCATAGGAATGGGGAAGCAGCGGGATAATAGATGCAACGGTAGGACACCTGACTGGATAGGAAGAGCTTTCGGAACGTATATCTGAGACATCAATTGAGGTCGAGTGCGAACCACTAGTGGCAGTTGCGCGGTCTTGGTTTTACGAAACATTGATATTGCCATGTGGTAGTTCATGCTACATAGAACGATCAAAGCTAGAATAGAGAACAGGTCTGGCGTCTTCATTGAGGTCGCAGAGATTCGGTTCCTGCAGGCGGAAATCCGTACAAATAAAATCGTGCTAAGTTCGGCCGGGCCGAATCTTTGGAACCCACCACCATGGATTCTGCTAAAATTTTATACAAACTAAAATTAGGTGAAGGGAAGGAATTTATTCTACATACCAAACTTCTGTTAATCCAGCAAAAATTAAAGCCTCTAGGAACCGAACAAGGATAATCGAGAGACCAGATTTTATGGGAGCTTTATCAGGTTATAGACTGATTTAGACCATACAGTTGTTGGAAGTCGTCACAGAACAACGAATGCAAAATTTCAGGCAAATCGGACAAAAATTGCGGCTAGTAAGGGCTCAAGAAGTCGTAGACCGATTTGTACCGTACTTGGCACAGTTTTTGTAAGTATAACAAAAAACTAAATTGTAGCTAAATTGGACAGAAATTGCGGGTTGTAAGGGCTCAAGAAGTCAAATGGGGAGTTCGGTTTATATAGGAGCTATATCAGGTTATAGACCGATCTGGACCGTACTCGGCACAGTTGTTGAAAGTTATAACGGAACATCATATACAAAATTTCAGACAAATCGGATGAAAGTTGCGTCTTCCAGGGACTCAAGAAGTCAAATCGGAAGATTGGTTTATATGGGAGCTATATCAGGTTCTTGACCGATTTAAACTGTACTTGGCGCAGTTGTTGGAAGTCATAACAGAACTAACAGAACACTATGCGCTAAATTTCAGCCAAATCGGACAAAAAGTGCAGCTTCCGGGTGTTCAAGAAGTCAAATCTGAACCGATATGGCTCATTTGCAATCCCAAACGACCGCAAGTGGACCGATCGGGACATTATGGAACTCAAATGAATGGTGTTAGGGAGTAGATTCCGAATATGGTCTGGAAGGAGAAATAGACTATAGAGTTTGTTGATATCGTAAGAGGACCCCAAAAGCACCACCCAAAAATAAAAGTGGACCGATTGCGACAATATGGGACTCAAATAAAAGGTATATCGTGGTGCGATTTAAGTGACATTTTGTTTTCACTCTTGTAGTAACCTAAAAACAAAAATTTTATATTTAAATTCGGAGTTGGGGGCTAAGGGAACCGCACACTCTAAAAATCCGTCAAATGGATTAATAAACCTTTCATGCTAATATGGAACTCAAATAAAAGCTATTTGGGAGTTGAAAACCAATCAGATATCCAAATGTGGGACAAAGTGTTGGAGGGCCGACCTACCCCAAATATGGCGTATTTACCGACTATGGCAATATGGGGCCCAAATGAAAGGTATTTTAGAGTAGAGCATGAATCTCATATTTTTTAGGCCGCCCCACACCTAACCACCTCCCAAATAAAGCGTATTTACCGACTATGGCAATATGGGACTCAAATAAAAATTAATTTGAGAGTACCTGTATCACGGTTCTGATAAGGCGATATCAGATTTGAGGCCAAGTTTATAAGACCGCTTCATCTGTGTTTAAGCAGACTCAAATAAAAATTAATTTGAGAGTACCTGTATCACTGTTCTGATAAGGCGATATCAGATTTGAGGCCAAGTTTATATGACCGCTTCATCTGCTTAAACACCCCTAAAGAGTAAATTTTCACCAACCATGAAACTATGGGACTAACAAAGATCTCCACCTTGTTAATAAAATTGCAGACAGGAAAACGGCACAGAAGGAATATGTGGAAGGACGACCATTGACTACGCCAAATTAGAAGGAATTTCCGGATCGAACCATACATTTCATCACAGCCACATTAGTGGTTAAGGGTCCAGTTTGTGTTTTTATACTAAATTCCAAATAAGTGATTCTTTTGTTTACCAATTTCATACAAGGACATGGACGGTTAAAAAGCACTGCATCCAACATTGGACGTCATAACGGATGGGTTATGGTTTACCGATTTTCATAATTTGCTTATTGGGATCAAAAGGGTGCATGTTTTTGTTTTTTGGGACTCTCAAATATATACGATTGTTTATTTTTCGACTTCATAGGTTTCAATTTCTTGTTGAGATTTCCACCAGTGTACAATACTATAAAATTACAGAATAATAACAAATTTTATTTTATGCGTCAATTAAAATTCTAAGCTTTCAAATAACCCATTGTGCATGCTAGGAACAAACAAACCAAGCCGTGCACAATGAAAGCACTTCCAACAAACAAATTCAGCTACATACATCAATTAAATGCGAATCGATTTGATTTCGATTGTCAAGAGAGGACGCAGCAGGGATGGATAAAACTGACCGACGAAATGACGTCCAATTAAGTATAAATAACAAATGGAATTTGGATGTTAATGAGATATGGATGGGCAGCAAAAACAATAAGAACAACAGAAAAAGAGAACAAAATAAACACCCCCAGAAAAAGCTGTACAGACAAAAGGAAGTTTCATCTTAAGGCTGGTACTATGTTCGCTTTTACTTTTTCTAGATAATAGATTTTGAAGCAAAAAAAAACTTGCTGTTTTCAATCAGTAGGACATTCCCCATAATGATTTTAACAAAAGTATTGGGTTGCCCAAAAAGTTATTGCGGATTTTTTAAAAGTGCATAATTTTATGCATTTTTAATAAAACTTAGAATGAAATTTAATCGAATATACTTTTTTTACACTTTTTTTCGAAAGCAAGCTAAAAGTAACAGCTGATAACTGACAGAAGAAAGGATGCAATTACAGAGTCACAAGCTGTGAAAAAATTTGTCAACGCCGACTATATGAAAAATCCGCAATTACTTTTTGGGCAACCCAATATTATGATTTCATTGAGATTTGTGTAGTGTTTCAAAAAAGTTATCGCGAAAGCATGTATTCTCAACTGTGAAAAACGAACATAGTACTAGCCATTAAATATAGAAATGAATGTTTTGTAGCAATAATGATAGATTAACTTTAAGCGAAACACCCAAGGGATACATATATTATCTTAACATTACATGCATACATATAAACATACATTTCATACTCGTTCTCATACTCATATATGTATATCTCCCCCTTAATTACATCGAGATATTTCTAACAAACTGTTTTTTTTTGTACATACATAGTTGTACTTGTTGTTTGTGTGATTTGTAATTATATTTATCTAACAAAAAAAAGAAACATTTTGCAAAAACTTACAACGTACTGCCGTTCGATAAGAGACAGGTTGTCAGAAAACCCATAAAATAATAATAACAGGCCGTCGTCATCCATGCAACACGTGGCATAAACAGGCATACGTAATCGATTCTGTTAAATTATTCCTTTGGCGTTTTGAAAATGAACAGGTAGGCATATATGTGTGAACAGTTTATAAAACTGTATCGCATAAGCTGTATATTTATAGAAAAAATATTGTCATTGCCACTGCGAAGATATCCAGCTGGTTTAAGGCATTTAATAAATTGACATTTTACATCAAATAGTTTCATGGTTAAATTCCGCATTAAATACAAATGAACGTTGAACATTTTTAAGTTGCATTTTTGTTCAATAACTGTGAAGGAATATTTCTTTGCGGCAACAATTTATTATTCCAATGCGATATTTGAGTCGAGTTATACCATAGTTATTGCTAAGAGCCCCTTTCACACAGCACAACTAATTCCCAGAAAAAGTGAAAATTTTTATTAAAATAAACTGCGATGGAGAAAAAGTGCAACGTAAGAATAATACAACAGATTCAGAGAACATGTTGTCTTAGCATAGGCGAAGCGATGAGGACCACGTCCACTAGGACACTGAAGACTATTCTAGATATTCGACCCATAGACATACAGATTAAGTGCGTGGCAGTCACTGCGGCTATGAGTCTTAAGGCGATGGGAAAATGGATTGAGAATAGGAGCAGTTCATACCATCGCGCTAATATAATCGAGGCGACGATAGGAAACCTGGAAGGAACGGAAGAGGTTTCCGATCAGATATCTGAAATTAACTTTGAGGTCGAGTGCAAGGCACTGCTACCAGCGGCACAGTCTTGAATTGATGAAACCCTAGTGTTGCCATCTGAAAGATCATGTTACACGGATGGATCTAAGCTTGGAAGGTTTTCACTAAAAGGGCTCGGGCTTGAATTGGAGTGAAGGAGTGTGTGGCCCATAGTGCACGCAGCTTCGCATATGTTTCACCGACAATGATATTCACATGATAAGACCAACATAATGTCTTGTTAATCACCTAAGTTCCTCGCGCTGGAAACAATGTCAATATTCTGATTATGTATGCCGATATCCGGATCTTGTATGGAGAAGTTCTTATTTTTATGGATTATAATGCATTTAGACTTCTGGGGATTTAAAAGAAGTCCATTCGCCGTAGCCCTCTTATACACTCGGGAAAGGTTTTCGTTGAGTTATGCAATCACTAACCTTATGAATGGAACCACATATATATATATTTGACATTCTGATGATCAGACCAACATAATGTCTTGTTAAACACATCACCTAAGTTCAATATTATTATTTATGCCTATATTCGGATCTTGTATGGAGAAGTTCTTATTTTTATGGATTATAATGCATTTAGACTTCTGGGGATTTAAAAGAAGCCCTCTTATACACGCGCTGTAGCCCTTTTATACACGCGCGAGAGGTCTTCGTTGAATTTCGTTATGCATTCACTAACCTTATGAATGGAATGGAACTCCTTTAAACACTAGCAAAGGACTAGATCTCGGTTTGATAACGGTTACTGAGATAAGATACTATTCCGTAAATTCATTTCAAGATTTAGATGATCAACAGTATCAAATGCTTTAGAATGATTAAAAGCAGCACAAGAAGAATAAACTCATTGTCATCAATGGCATTTCTTATTGATTCAGAAACCTAAACCATGGTATAATTGTGGCGTGTTTCCATATGGTGGGATATATGCTTGGGGTCAGAATAGAATTGAAGAGGACCTCGATTTTTCACTTCCGATATCTTTTATTACTTTCCATTTACTTTTAGAGTCTAGATAGTCTAGATCAACAGCATCCAATGCTTTAGAATGATCAAGCAGCACAAGAAGACTAAACTCATTGTCATCAATGGCATTTCTTATTGATTCAGAAATCTCAACCAATGCGCTAATACAGCTATGATCGGCGCGAAATCCTGCTTGTCTATCAGTCAACAAAGGCTCACTATGAAGATATGCAAACATTTGTCTATGTAGAATCTTTTCGAAAACTTTTGAGATAAATGACAGAACTGAAATAGAACAAAATTCATTTTTCGATTTTGGAATTGGTATAATTTTGGCGTGCTTCCATATGGTGAGATATATGCTTGAGGTCAGAATAGAATTGAAGAGGTGTGTGATTAACAGACCTCGATTTTCCAATTCCGATATCTTTTATTACTTTCCATTTACTTTTGGAGTCTATCGCGGAACTAAATCTGCCGGAGAAGTACTCAGTTTTAGCAGCATTTATATATTGTATTTATTAACTTTCTTTCTTTCCGAGTGAAATTCCTCATAAGGCTCTGGAGTCTTAAAACGCTTCCATCTGTAGTACGCCTGATCCCTGTTATTTATAAATGTCTTGATTGTAGAATTGAGCCAAGGCTTGATGGTTGATCCCATGAGATATATGAGTACTAATATATCTCATGGGTACCACCTCATTATAGATTCGTACCATATATTCCTGTAGAAAGCCTAACTGCTGATCGACAGAAACCAGCGTGTATAGTAAATTCCACTGAGATGACCTCTTAATTTTATAGAAAATTCAATTGACAAATATTTTGCAAACATTCTAGCCACAAACTAAAAATTATGTGGAATTTTTTTGTCTTGTTTTTCTCTATATACTACTAGAATTGAATTTTGCTGTGTAATTTATGACCTCAGGTTAAGTTTAAAAATTTTGCCGCAATTTCAATTACGATAATTTATCTCTTGGAATTTTTTTCAATGAAATCCATACATAGTGGAAATCTGAAAATATCAATTTGGTATAATTACAATGTAAGATTTAATTGAAATCTGTAATGTGGCAATTTACTCAGTTAATTGATTGAGTTTTATGTTTTCCGTTTCTTTTCTAGGAAAAAAATCAAGCAAATATATTTGTAATAAATTTTAATTGATTGATTGCCTTGTTAAAGGTGTGATGCCTCAACTAAAGTCGTTAAAATATTGAAAAACAAGAAATAAAATTTAATGCAAAAGTCATAGTTGATGTCGATAAATTTTATATATTGAAGTTATTGAAGGCTCGCTTTACAACAACTTTGTGTATGATTAAAATGATGATAGAATAAATAGCTTGTAAAATCCATGTTACAAATTCGAAATCATACTTCACCATTGCACTACTCACTATTTGTGGGTAGGTGGGATATGTTATTTGAATTTATTAATATGTATGCTCCGTATAATATTCTGAAAGATGTTCTCCTCATCTTTAATAAGATTTTTTTTTACACGAGGATATACCAATATCATTTACACAATCAATATTGATTTCCCTTTTAAAAAAAAGGTGATCTTAATATCGTTTTGAATTATAGTGGAGTATCTCTCATGGATACAATTTCGAAAATTTTCAATTCTATTTTACTTAATCATATTACAAGTTGGCTGGAAGGTGAAACCATTCTTAATGAATTTTAAGAAATGTTGAAATGAATATTCAACATTTTTAACCCTTTGAATACGGTATATCTCAATATGAAAGATAATAAACCCCCATATAGTTTTCTTGTCGATTCTTCAACGGCTTTTAACTTGATCCCTAGCAACAGCCTTTTTTACAAATTATCAAGCGTGGGTTTGTCCATGAAAATTATCAGAATTTTGCAAGGTCTGTATATTTATATGATATGGCCAGTGTTGCCACTCAAGAATGCGGTTTATGTTTTTATATCCGCCACCGAAAAGTAGCCCATTTTGCCATTCCATTTGCAACACATGAATTTTTACATTTTCAACCCTACAATGTATATAAACTAGATCGTCGTTATATTCATAGACGATCTATACATGTCCGGACATCTGTTTGTTGAAATAAGTCTACAGCTTAAAGTTTAAAGATGCTCTATATCTTGATATAGCTCCCTTTCTTGATAAAAAAAACGTGAGTTTGAAAAATCGCATATTTTCACGATTTCAATTAACAATAGTGCTGAGTTTGAAAAAAGCGTTCTCCCGGTTTAAGGGTTTGAGCCCAGAAATGTTCCATCTCCCGGGATTTAAGCCCAGAAATGTGCTTTTACTACCCATTTTCGCCGTAACAGTGAGTAGAATGAACCCCTCAACATCTAAATATGAACCAGGTGTGACCATATTTGTATGCAGCTGCCATATAGCCCTGTTTTCCGATTGAAGGTATTGAACGCTCTAAAGCCGCATTTCTTACCCAAAATTTACGAAATTTGGAAGAGATCCCCCAACACTCATACCAGTTACAGTCAATATTAGACCATTCACCCTTTCCTGAAATTTGTTGCAGTGAGACCCCTTGTACCAGTATTTGGCCCCTTGACATTTATGTTTTTATTCTGCAATCTAAGCGAACACACAGAAACAACAAGAATTGCTGTATTTCAGTAATTCTCTTGGTATTTATATGTTTGAAACCAACCAAAATTGAGTTCAGCCCAACAACCTACCAAAAAACAATGGATACGACTTTTTAGGTATGGGATGGTTGCATTTTTTCGAAAGCCTTTATTCGGGTGTGAAACAGGGATGAGTTTTAAGTCCGACATTTTCTTCATTATACATCAACGATTTGCCCAATGAATTACCGGGGGTGTCAGTGTCGCAGGTTGTAATATCAAAGTACTACATTACGCAGATGATATAGTAATTCTATCTGATTCACCGATCGGTTTACAAGAAATAAGAAACGCTCTGCAAAGGTATTGTATATTGTAGAATAGCACTGCCAACGCCGAGTCCGATAAGCTTCCGGAATAAGTTGAAAACCAACTGGACAAAATTCGGAAGATTACTCTAAGAAAGAAGACTTGGAAAGATAATTTAGATTGTTCAAGCATAGAAAAACATTGACGACAATGTTAATAGGACTACGACTGCGCCGGTGGGATCTCTCGAAGACTTTCGTTCTCTTCGGGAAAGGAAATCAGCGTAGTCTCGGATTGGGCCCTGAATCCTGTTTGGTGTATTGCTATGGAGAACAATTGCAATATAAGGACCATGCAACAGGTTTAGAGAACATGTTGTCTTGGCATATGCGGAGCGATGAAGACCACGCCCACTAGGGCACTGGAGACTTTTAGAGATATCCGACCCATTGACATACAGACTAAGTGTGAGGCAGCCACTGCGGCTATGAGACTTAAGGCGATGGGAGAATGGATTGAGGATGGGAGCAGCTCATACCATCGCGGTATAATCGAGGCGGAAGGGAAGAGGAGGGAAGGAAGGGAAGAGGTTTCCGATCGGATACCTGAGATGAACCTTGAAGTCAAGTGCGAGGCACTACTGCAATCGGCACAGTCTTGGATTGACGGAACTCTAGTATTGCCATCTGGAAGATCATGTTACACGGATGGATCAAAGCTAGAGGACAGAGTGGGCCAGGGTGTCTGCATTGAAGACCGAGGCACTAAGATACTGACCATAATATGTTCCTGCAGGTGGAGATCAGGGCGATCACCAGGATGATGAGGTCACAAACAGTCTTGCAGTGTAAGAAGAAGATTAACGCCTTCTCAGAGGCTGGCAAAATCCGCATCGTTTGGGTGCCGGGCCATAACGGACTAAGGGGGAATGAAAGGGCAGACGATTTGTCAGTGAAGGCCAAAAGACTGCACGTCAATAAACTTGGTTAACCCGAAGCCTTTCGGGTCGACGCAGTCCGAGTTAAGGGCGTGGGTGACGAATGCAACCCTGTGGAACAGCGAAACGGTCGGTAGGACGGCGAAAAACCTATGGAGGGATCCAGATCGTGAGAAGACGAGGCTATTACTAAAAGGAAGTAAGAAGGCGGTCAGTATAGCTATTGGTATCATAACGGGACACATAGGACTTCGAGCTCACTTATGTAAAATCGGTGCGGCAAGTGATAGCATGTGTAGAGCATGCGAGGAAGATGATGAAACTGTGGGGCATTTCCTTTGTCATTGCGGCTAACAGATACCAGCACTTAGGTGTTGGCACAATACCAGACATGAACCAATTTATGGGCGTGGCATGGAAAACAATTAAAGATTTTGTAAGTAGCATGGAATTCCCAACTTAGATTTGCTTTTTGGAGTTTACTTACTTAGTATTTATAGCGCACAACAAGCCGATTACTGGCTTAGATCCATAGGTCCATGTCTATAGTGGCATGGGGCGGATTAATAGCTGCACCCTCTTTTCAACCTCATTAACCTACGCACAAAACTTGTATCTTGCAAAATGACTATAAATTTGACATGGTCGAAATATTTAGCCCATCCTAAATTATCAAAAACAAATAGGGTACAAATTTTCACAGCATGTTCTAGATCGATAATGTTTTATACATCACAAATCTGGGGCTTTCAGAAATATGAATGTGTTGAGAAACTATTAAGTTTTTTTATAAATAAAAAAAAACAATTAAGAGCGTGCTAAGTTCGGCTGGGCCGAATCTTATATACCCTCCACCATGGATCGTATTTGTCCAGTTCTATGCGTGGTATCTCTTTTTAGGCAAACAAAGAATATTGAATAGGAATTGTTATGCTATTGGAGCCTTATCAAGTTATAGTCCGATTCGGACCATAAATGAATGATGAACATTGTAGAAGTCATTGTGTAATATTTCAGTTCGTTCGGATAAGAATTGCGCCTTGTAGGGGCTCATGAAGCAAAATCGGGAGATTGGTTTATATGGGAGCTGCATCAAGCTATTGATCGATTCAGTCCATATTAGACACGTATGTTGAAAGTCATGAGAGAAGCCGTTGTACAAAATTTCTGCCAAATCGGATGAGAATTGCGCCCTCTAGAGGGTCAAGAAGTCAAGATTCAAGATCGATTTATATGGCAGGCTATGTACCGATTTAAATACTCAAGAACTTTATGATTTTTGCAGTAGTGCAAGTAACTCGGAATTCCATGATCTCTATTCTTGTCTGCAATACAATCAAATACCATCTTGTACAACAGATCTATATTCACATGAAGCAGGATTGATTATAAAAGCTAGAGGAGGTTTGCTTGATTTAAAGGCCAGAAATTTTACTGGCAGTATTAATTGAAATGTTTTCCGTACAATTTAAACCAACCGGAAAACACATTTCATTTTATTGGGGATTACCCTATTTCGCCGATTATTGACCCCTATTTTTTGGTAAAAGTATTCTTGAAGAAAGTGAAGTTATTGATATACTAAATGACGCGAATTTTTTTTCATTTTACAAATATATTATTTCAAGTTGTAAATATAGATAATTAATGCAGAATTAATACAATATCGAATCAATTTGTTTTGTGTAAGTAAATACTACTAATGGAAAAATGGCTAACAGCAATATCGCTATGCTAATCTTAGATGTAAAATCAGTTATATTGGGTTGCCCAAAAAGTAGTTGCGTATTTTTCATATAGTCGGCGTTGACAAATTTTTTCACAGCTTTTGACTCTGTAATTGCATTCTTTCTTCTGTCAGTTATCAGCTGTTACTTTTAGCTTGCTTTAGAAAAAAAGTGTAAAAAAAGTATATTTGATTAAAGTTCATTCTAAGTTTTATTAAAAATGCATTTACTTTCTTTTAAAAAATCCGCAATTACTTTTTGGGCAACCCAATATAAAAGTTATAGAGGAAATTTAAGCATATAATAATAATTTAAGCACTATGTAAATTTATCTACTTCTAAAATAAAAAATAACTAGAGGCTCAAGAAGTCAAGATAACAGCTATACCAGATTATGAACCGATTTGAATCATACTTAACCCAGTTGTTGGAAGTGAAACAAAACACCACGTAAAAAATTTCAGTCAAATCGGACGAAAATTGCGCTCTCTAGAGACTCAAGAAGTCAAGACCCAAGATCGGTTTATATGGCAGCTATATCAAAACATGGAACAATTTGGCCCATTTACAATCCCAACCGACCTACACTTATAAAAAATATTTGTGCAAAATTTCAAGCGGTTAGTTTTACTCCTTCGAATGTTAGCATGCTTTCGACAGACAGACAGATGGACATGGCTATATCGACTTAGGATGAAATGACGATCAAGAATATATATACTTTATGGGGTCTCAGACACATATTTCGAGGTGTTACAAACAGAATGACGAAATTAGTATACCCCCATTCTATGGTGGAGGGTATAAAAATAAAAAAAATTATTTAGTGAATTGTATTGATGAAGGATTAGTAATACGGAAATCTCGTTCTACATAGCTAGCCTCTTAGTTGCCCAATCGACTTTTTGAAGTTGCAACATTTTCAAAAATTTAATGAACGACTATAATAAGCAACCAAATACATGTGGACACTTTTTTTCTTCTTTTAAATCCCTTTATTTTATTTATATTTAGTTAAAGTTTAAGAGTAAAGTACAATAAAATGTTTGATATCAATAGAAAAGTAAAACAGTAATCAATGTAAACTAATGGAATGGCGTTCGGTTTTAACTCGCGTCTTTACGTCGTCACGGCTGCGGATAGACTGATTTCTGTGTGCTTCGCTTACTCGTCTTTGTGTTTACCAAAGCCAAACACACATACATTCAAACTTTTCCCACAATTCGGCCATCCTGCGGGGAATTCGTCTCGAATTCTTCATCTTCGCCCTCAAAATCGCACCACCTCTTCATGTATTCTGCACAAGTTGTAGTTTTCATCGGTCCCTCACCAGAACCACGTTTGAAAACATCGTAGGTATCATTTGGCTTTACCCTCATCACTTCGTAGGGTCCCAAATATTTCGGTTTCAGCTTAAGGCCTGGACCAAATTGCGTGCGCTTTATAGCAATTAAGTCACCCTTTTGGTATTTAGTGGCCTTACGTCGTCGTAGATTGTAATACAATCTGTTTTCCTGTTGGACTTTTAAAATTTGCTCTTTCGCAGCTTGTCTGTAAAAGTTTCTTTCTTCAACGAAATTCGAATTCAGCTCATCCTCAATCATCTTCAGAATTTCAGATTGTTCGGGAGTCCTCATCTTTACTCCAAACATTAGTTCAAAAGGTGTAGTGCTAATACTTCTGGAAATTGTCGAATTTATGACTTGCTGTACTTTTGCAACGTGTCGATACCACTTTGCAGGGTCATCCATACTCAACTTTGACAAAACGGCTATAATCGTCGAGTTCAATCTCTCAATTTGCCCGTTGGCTCGTGGCAAGCCCGTCGTTATCAGGAAATGTCTGATGTTCTCCGTCTCACAATACAGTTTGAAGTCCTCTGAGGTAAAAGCAGTTCCTCTGTCCGAAATTATTTGATGGGGATTTCCAAATAGAACACTTTGCGACTTCAGCTTAGATAAAACTTCGTTCGTCGATGTTGTCTTTGTTGGGTACAACCAACAGAACTTTGTGAAGGCGTCTATCACGGCAAAAATATGTTTATACTGTTTGCTAGTTGATTCCAATGGTCCTAGATGATCAATGTGGTAGGTATGCAATGGTTGAAACTCTTTCGGTAATGGGTGGAGTTCGCCCTCCTGTTTTCCTTTTTTCCGGTTAGCCATTATGCATGGAATACAATTCTGCAAATGATATTTGACCTTCTCTTCTAATTTGGGTATATAATACTCCCTTCTTATAATCTCTTTGACTTTGTCTTTGGCAAAATGCCCTTTCTCATGAACAGCTCGTATTACTTCCCTCTGCATTCCCTTAGGAATCACCATTACCTCATAGTCATCAACATACCTGCACAAAATATTTCCTTTCATGAAATAGTTATCATGAACGTCTTTTTCTTGAAGAATGCTTATAATTGCCAATAACTCATCGTCTTGTTGTTGAGCTTTCTCCAATCTGGTTAGTAAACTATCCTCCACTATCGTCATTATTGGAAATCGGCTTAATGAATCGACATGTTTCATCCTTACACCAGGTCTATGCTCCACTTCATAGTCGAATTCTTGCAGTAGCAACACCCATCTGGCAACTCGTGTACATAAATCTTTTTTCTCCATCGTCTTGGTGAATGCATTGCAGTCGGATACTATTTTAAAATGAATTCCAAGTAAGTATACTCTGAACTTCTTCAGTGCCTCCACAACTGCGAGTATCTCTAACTCGTAACTGGAATATTTTCTTTCGGCGTCCGTCGTCTTCCTGCTCATGTAGTATACTGGATGCCAACCGTCGTCATCTGGAGATCGTTGCAATAAGATTGCGCCATACCCGTCCATCGATGCATCCGTATGAACTTCTGTTTCGTATCGTTGATTAAAAATATTTAATACGGGTCCTTCTGACAAAATCTTTTTCAAAGCGTTAAACGTAGCAATCTGTTCGTGACCCATCTCGAATAATCTTCCTGCCTTCGTTAAGTCGCTCAAAGGTTTAGCCAATATTGAAAAATCTGGAATGAATTTCCTAAAATAACTAGCAAGCCCTAGGAAACTCTGTAACCCTTTAACGTCTTTCGGCATTGGGAATTTCAATATAGCGGCGACCTTGCTGTTCGATGGAAATATCTGCTTATTCTCGATTACGTGGCCAAGAAATTCCACGCGTCTGACTAAAAATTGGCTTTTCTTCAAGTTTAGGTCAAGTCCATAATCCTTGCAAACTTGTATTACCTCCTTCAGATTTCGCAGGGCCTCGTCTTCGTCTTTCGATGGAATAATAACGTCGTCGACGTAAGGAAGTGCAACACCTCTTCGTGTCAAATCACGAAAAATTGTGTTAATAAACCTCTGGAACACAGCAGGTGAGTTTGACAAACCAAATGGCACCTTACAAAACTGGTATTGCCCGTTGTGAGTAACAAATGAGGTGTACTTACGGCTTGCTTCGGCTACACTCACGTGGAAGAATCCGTTCTTTAAGTCAATTGTGCTGAACACCGTAGCCTCTTGCAGTCGGTCTAGCTGATCTTCGATGAGTGGTAGGGGGTATCGGTCTTTAACTATGATCTTATTCATGCGTCTAAAATCAACGCATAGTCTATACGAACCATCCTTCTTCCTAACCATCACCACTGGACTGCTATATTCAGACACAGATTCCTCAATGATGCCATCAGCCAACCACTTGTCCGCTTGCTCATCCACTGCTTCCCTTTCAATCATTGGTAATCTACGAGGTCTGGAAAATATGTTAGTGTCTTCGCTCAGGATGATATTCATTTCGACATTCGTAGTTTTGTTCTTCTCAGGTCTGTAATTATCAATGAGCTTCATAACTTCGCGTTTTGCACCATCACTTGCCATTAAATTCACGTCTACTTGACTCTCTGGCTCGTCAGCTGTTCTTATGAGCATAATGTTGTGCTGCTGGGAGGTAACGTCGTCTTTGATCTTTTCGAACTTTAAACTATTCGCCGTAATTTCAACACGAACATCGGAGCAGAAATCCTTTCCTAGCACCACGTCGATATCCATAGAATTTGCTGGAACTACGTGGAATGTCAATTGGTAGTCCTCCTCGTCGATTTCAACTTGATGCGTGAAGTTTCCCAGCGGCTTTATTCGGTTGTTGAGAGTCCTTTCACCAAATCCAACCAAATAAAAATCAGATTTCTTAAGAGTTGGTCTTCTTAGATCATTGTAAACTTTATCGCTGACAACATTATACCTGCTGCCTGTATCGAAGATCGCCATGTACTGTAAATCAGAAAATTTAACAACTTTCTTCATTATGTCATCAGGAACTAAACGTCGCATATTGGCTCTTTCATTTTTGCGCGGACATTGTTTTGATATGTGGCCAAACTCATTACATCCAAAACACTTGGTCCCTTTATCTTTATCGCTGCAATTTCGGGACGTGTGCCCTTTTTCGCCACAGTTGTAACACAACTCCTTTTTCTCGGCCTTGTTTGTTGTCTTATCCGGTTGTTTCGTCTTATCAGGTTGTTTCGTCTTGTCAGGTTGTTTTTGGTTAAAATTAAACCTTGGTTTAATCTTTTCCTGCATCGTCTCGTAGCATCTTAATTTCTCCTTAAACTCTTTAAGATTTCTGGCACCATACAGCATCGCCTTATTTGTTGCTAAATCATTTATGCCGTCGATTACGTATTGTATTAAAGCGTCGTCTTCTATGTTGCCTCGAGAAGCTAGCTCTTTCATCTTTAAAAGATATTCCAGGTAATTTTCGCCTTTTTGGATTCGTCGTTCGGACAATTGTTTATGAAGCTGTGCGCTGTTTGTCGTCGACTGGAATTCTTCTACCAATTTGCTTTTAAGGGTACTCCAAGATGTTATACCACGTTCGCTTGATATAAACAATTTCGCAAGCCCTTTCAATGAGCGTTTAGCAAACACAAATTTCTGGAGGTCATTCCATCCCATAACAAAAGCAGTTTTGTCGAATTCATCCAACCATGCGCCAATGGGTAAGTCATCAGTTCCATCAAAAGGTCGAATGGAGTCTTCAATATCTCGGAAATTTAAAGTAAATCTGGGAACGTCATTGTATTGATGCGTCTGACACGATGAAACCTCTCTATTTACACCACTAGGCAGTTCGCAATTCATTGTTTGCTGTACGTGAACACTTTCAGCTTTGAGACACTGTTCGCGAACCAAATCGCCTGCAAGCAACAGCTTGTCATTATGTGAACCACCACCAATTGATTCTCTAACACTTGCTTGGCTATCTGCTCTCATTATTGTGCGGTCGTCTTCGTTGCTTTCGCCGTCGTCGTCGTCGCCTTCATCATCGTCTTCGTCGTCATCAACAGCAGCAGCTAACATTGCACCCTTTCGCAGATTATTAAAGATGTGTAAACACAAATCACCATCGATGTAGTCGATACCCAAAGCGTTACATATCGACACCAGGTCAGCTTGACACAAATTTGCCTTTATGTACGTTGCTTTGTTTGCATACATTTCGCTGTCTACATCGTAGTCGAAGCCGTCGAACAAGCGTAGTCGTTTTCGGTTGTCACGATCTCCTTCTCTTCCAAAAATGAATTTATGCATCGCAACCACCACCGTACGCTTGGCAGTTCTTAAACGATTGTCAACCGCCGTAAAATCCCCTAAACATGCCATGGTTCTCTTTTATTTATTATGAGTATTCTTTCTACACAAGTGTGTGTGTGCGTCTTTGTTATAGTTTTATTTTCTTATATTCACAAGAACTGTCCGCTGCACACAAACACATAAACGTGCACTCAATTCAAATCAGATATTGTATCAAATGTCTAAGGTGTCTTGACAATGTCTTACACACAATCACACTCTTCTCCTCAACTTGCCTCTACACACACAACGTTGGGATGTCGGCGTTCTCATATACACTTCTGAAAATTAACCGTCGTTTTGTGTATGGTTGCGAGAGTCCGTCTCTCTCTCACTAACACATACACTCGTCGTCTGTTGTTATTTAAACCACCTCCGTATTTTCAAATTCAACCGTCGTTTTGCGTGATTGTGTGAGAGTGTGTGCGTTGCAGAATTAAAGAAGTTGTACACCTGTGATTCCGTGCTTGGACATTCGTGGATAGAAACTATTCTGCTTTTTTCTTCTCTTTTGATGTGCTTGATGCAGACAATAAATATACTTCCTCGTCGAGTCTTTTCCTTTCTTTTTCTTTCTTTTTTAACCGTTCAGGCTGATTGTCGCCTTTCCACATTAACCATTGAATTACTCCGTTCGTCTCGACCGAGTCGCGTCGCGAGGTTTCTTCTTTCACTGCGGCTTTTATTGGCCGATCGTCGTTTTAGTTCACTGAGTCGACTCTATTTCGGTTGAGCCCCCAATTTGTGGACACTTTTTTTCTTCTTTTAAATCCCTTTATTTTATTTATATTTAGTTAAAGTTTAAGAGTAAAGTACAATAAAATGTTTGATATCAATAGAAAAGTAAAACAGTAATCAATGTAAACTAATGGAATGGCGTTCGGTTTTAACTCGCGTCTTTACGTCGTCACGGCTGCGGATAGACTGATTTCTGTGTGCTTCGCTTACTCGTCTTTGTGTTTACCAAAGCCAAACACACATACATTCAAACTTTTCCCACATACATATTCACTTTTGTTAAGCATTACCCTTAAGAGTCTATTTAATTTAGAATAATTTACGACCACATATTAAGGAGAGATGCTTGTACCTATCACAAATGTAGTTTTAATTGAATTGTTATATATAACTCCTTATGGCAATGGTGCTTCATTAAGGGAATTTACCTACTTCATCTAAAGCGAATGTTAATGAACCTTGTGTGCACTGCACCGTACCATGATGGTTGGCCTTCATTCATAATATGATTTAAATACAAAATAGGAAGGGATATAAAAATACGTTTGCCACCACAAACTTCCCTCCTTTGAGAAATGATTTTTACTATTTACTAACGTATCGTTATTTAAATACAAAAAATACATAACATACACTTTGGTCACGCAACTGCTCCTTCTTTTGCGTCTCTCTCTCTCTTTCTGTTTCTCTGAAGCCGAACGAGGTCATCAAAACAAAGAAAATAATATCAAAAAACCACAACAACTGCACTATATTTTGTGGATTCCTGTCATGTGTAAAACTCCCAATTCACTAGCCTAAGTACATGTTACAATGTATGTTAATGGCCCTAGTAAGTTAATGTTTGACATACTCTATTTGTCAGGAAAATACGCTGAAAGCATAAATAATGGGCTAATGTAGCATTAGTGAAATACTAAATGACATAAGTCATATTTTATGTGTATACTAGCTGTACCGGGCCCGCTCCGCTGTGCCTTCTTTTACTTCATATTTAGCAAAATTTTGCTTTGAATATTTATTTTCGACAATTAAAGAGCTTTTAATGAAATACCATACTACGGAAATAGTATTTCGCTTGACTAACAGTTTAACAATATAAGTGCCTTTATCTGAATCCCATATGATCTTTATTGGCCTACGAATTTAAGTTTTGGTTATGGTAAGGTGTACTTGGTTTCAGTCCGATATTCTCATGATGTCTGATTTAGGGTTGTTTTCGAGGGTGAGGTGGTCGCCCAGACACTTGGCCCTGAAAAAATATCAACATCGTGTTCTTCTTTCAAATACCATTTATTTAAACCCCATATTGTCATGATGAGACATCCCCCAAACACATGGCCCCAAAATTGTTTATCAAATTCGATTTCTAATCTCAAATACCTTTCATTTAAGCCACATATTGGCATGGGTCAAAAATTTGTACCCTTTGGATGGTGTTTTGGGAAGGGATGATGCCCTAAATGCATGGTCCTACATCAATACATCAATATAAAATTCGAATTCTACTTCCAAATACCTTTATTTGAGCCCCATATTGCGATGTTCAGTAAAAAATTGCTGTTTGTGGGGTATTTGGGAAAATTGGTCCTGAAAGTGGGTATGAATTCTTTCTCTGCCCCCCTATACCTTTCATTTAAGCCCCACATTGACATGGTGGATAAATATGCCCGATTTAGGGGTGTTTTGGGGAGTGGGGTGGTCCCCCAACACTAAGGCCTGAAAATATATCAAGAACCTGATCTATTCCCATATATCATTTACTTGAACCCCATATTGCCATTGGACTCAAAATTGAATATCAAATTGCTTTTCTAATCTCAAATAACATTCATTTAAATCCCTTATTGCAAAAGCCAGCAAATATGTCCGGTTTGGGGCATGGGCCCTTAAAACTATGAATATCGAGCTCCACTGTCTAAAAGACCCAAATTGTTTTGGTGAGCAAAAACGTCCTATTTGGGTGTTTTAATGGTGGTGGGACGTCCCCTAGACAGTTGGTCCCGAATGTTGGTATCGGATTCATGGTGCATCCCCAAATACCTTTCATTCGAGTTCCATTCTTCCATAGTCGGCAAACATGTTCGGTTTGGGGGGTGTTTTGAGGGATGGGGCGCCCACTCCGTGACTTGTCTTTAAAAATATATATGTGATTCGAGTTCTACTCTAAGAAACCTCTTATTTGAGCCTCATATTGCAATGGTCAGCAAATACTTCCAATTTGGGCCATGTTATGGCGGTGGGGTGGCCCTATAGACACTTTTCCCGAATATTGATATAGCTTCGTGCTTTACTTCCAAAGACCTTTTATTTGAGCCAATATGGGGCAATATGGGCTATGATCGTAAATTTGTCCTCTTTGGGGGATGTTCTCGGGGATGAGCCGGTTCCAAACACTTGGTCCCACATCTAGATATCAGATTCGTATTCAACACTCAAATACATTTTATTTAAGCCCCATATTGCCGTGGTCAGTAAATAAGTCCTGTTTGGGGAAGGGGTGCACCCAGAAACTTGGCCCCACATTTGGATATCGGATTCGTATTTTAGTCGCAAATACCTTTCATTTGACTACCATGTTGCCTTGGTCGGTAAATATGTCCGATTTAGGGGTGTTTTGGGGGTTGGGGTGGTCCCCAAACACTTGCTCCGACAATTAGATATCAGATACGTTTTCTAATTTAAAATACCTTTCATTTGAGTCCCATATTGTCATGATTGGTCTAAATATATTTGGTAGGTTTTGAAGGTGGGGCTGCTCCCCTAGGTACCCCATTCGAAATTTGGATACAACATTTTTGTTTGTAGGTTACTATAAGAGAGCACACAAAATTTCGCTTAAATCGCACCACCCATCTCCGAGATCTGGCGTTTCTGAAAATTAAGGTAAGGGGGAGGGCCCCCTTCAGATATCAAAAAATGTAGTACCCTATTTTCGGTTCAGCCGATTCTGAGTCTATAAGGAACACACAAACAAACAGACCTACAAACAAACACAAATTGATTTTTATATATAAGATTATTGGTAAAAAGATTAAGTAAACTTAGATTTGTCAAGATGAGATGAAAAAGTGTATTGAATAAATATTGATAAGAATTTCCAGCTAGATCGCAGTAAAACTGACGATGCAGAAAGTAGTGGGAGGAATACCATGAGACATTCAACGTCAAAAGGTTTCCTTAGAAAAATATCATTGAAATATGTACTCAAATGTTGTCTTTAGAGCACATTTCATTAATATTTTGTTTTTAAAGAAAATTTCATTGAAATGTTGTCTTTGGCGAAAATCATTGAAATTTGAATTTTATGAGAAACGAGTAAAAAGGCATTAAGTTCAGCCGGGCCGAACTTTGAATACCCACCACCTCGGATATTTATTTCAGCCACCTTTGGTCATAATACGATGAAAAATTAACCCATAGTAGCTATATAAAGGTTAATTTTTTAGCTATTATCTTTTTGGCAACTCTGGTTTAAACAGCTCACACACGTTTCGTGTTTTGTTTCACTGTCAAACATCTTCAGTTTGGTCTATGATTTTACCATGAATCGTCTTACAAACGAACAACGCTTGCAAATTGTTTAATTTTAAAGGGTGATTTTTTTGAGGTTAGGATTTTCATGCATTAGTATTTGACAGATCACGTGGGATTTCAGACATGGTGTCAAAGAGAAAGATGCTCAGTATGCTTTGACATTTCATCATGAATAGACTTACTAACGAGCAACGCTTGCAAATCATTGAATTTTATTACCAAAATCAGTGTTCGGTTCGAAATGTGTTCATTCACCGTAACGTTGCGTCCAACAGCATCTTTGAAAAAATACGGTCCAATGATTCCACCAGCGTACAAACCACACCAAACAGTGCATTTTTCGGGATGCATGGGCAGTTCTTGAACGGCTTCTGGTTGCTCTTCACTCCAAATGCGGCAATTTTGCTTATTTACGTAGCAATTCAACCAGAAATGAGCCTCATCGCTGAACAAAATTTGTCAAAATTTGAACACATTTCGAACCGAACACTGATTTTGGTAATAAAATTCAATGATTTGCAAGCGTTGCTCGTTAGTAAGTCTATTCATGATGAAATGTCAAAGCATACTGAGCATCTTTCTCTTTGACACCATGTCTGAAATCCCACGTGATCTGTCAAATACTAATGCATGAAAATCCTAACCTCAAAAAAATCACCCTTTATAATCAAATTTCGTGCTCTGTTAAGAAAGTGCATCGCGCGCTTCTTACATTTTATGAATGAAGCTCAGTTTTGGCTCAATGGATACGTAAATAAGCAGAGTTGCCGATTTTGAAATGAAGATCAGCAAGAAGCTTTGCAAGAGCTACCAATGCATCCAGAAAAAGTCACAATTTGGTGCGGTTTATGGGCTGGTGGCATCATTGGACCGTACTTCTTCAAAGATGATGCGAATCGTAACGTAACTGTGAATGGTGAGCGCTATCGTGAAATGATATCCAACTTTTGTTTGCCCAAAATGCAAAAGCTTGACATGCATGATATGTGGATTCAACAAGACCGTGCCACATGCCACACAACACGCGTAACAATGGACTTGCGGAGAGGCGAGTTCGGTGAAGATTTTATTTCACGTTCGGGACCGGTCAATTAGCCGATTAGATAGTGCGATTTCATGTCTATACAGACACGCCCGCTTCAATTGACGCATTGAAAAATAACATTGAAGCTTTTATTCGTGAGATACCGGCCGAAATGTTGGAAAGAGTATGCCAATGTTGGACTCAACGGAGTCACGGTCAACATTTGCATGAAATGCACTTTTATGGGTCTAAGAACTTAAATCGTGATATCGGTGCATGTAAGTGACAGCTATATCCAAATATAGACCGATCTGAACCATATAGAGCACGGATATCGAAGATCTTAACAGAGTTCACTGTGCCAAATTTGAGGGAAATCGGGCAATAAATGTGCCTATTATAGGTCCGACACTCAAAATCGGAAGATCGGTTTATATGGCTGCTATATCTAAATAATGGGGCTCGTAAAGTTCGGTCTGGCCAAATTTTATTATCATGTGCCTTGAACAAATTGTCATAGCCAAATCAGACGATTGGATATGGGTTACATAGCCTGTTATAAAGCAATATAGAACATACTTCCCGGGTTTATGGTTTAAGTGTCTTCACTTCTTTGTCAAATGGGATATTGGTTCTTGGATGTTGAAAGTCATAGCAAAGCACCATGTCTAAAATTTCAACTAAATCGGATTATAATAGCACAACCCAGAAATGTTTTAGCCCGACCCCCTCCCCCTTGAATTTTAATAAATACCTTTTCTTCGACAAAACATTTTTTATTTTATTCAAAAGGGTTAAGCACCGCCCATACCGCCCAAAAAAAAATTGATGGCTTCGCTAATGGACAGAACCAAGGTGTACTGAAAACGAAGACAATATACTTTTTGTGCCATGAAATAAAATTTCTTATTTTATTCAAAATGGTTTACCCTACACCCCACCCCCCCACCCCTGATATTTAAATAGATTTCAAAAGTTTTCCTATAACCGTCGGGAGTCGGGACAGCCACAGAAAGTCAGGATAATGGGGACCAATTTTGACCATCTGGCCGTATTGAGCATGAATGTAGAGAAACCTATGGCAACTCATTCTCTGAATTGATCTGGGCCGTATAGGACTGCTTAGCCCAATTTTGGCATACTTTTTCCTACATTTAAATGCTTTAATGTTGTCTTTCAATGCGTCAATCGAAGCTTGTCTTTATAGACATGAGCTTTAACATAGCCCCACAAAAAATAGTCTATAGGCTTTAATCGCATGATCTAAGCGTCCAATTGACCGGTCTAGAACGTATAACTTTTAACTGAATAATCAGACGTGGACAATTGTTGCGGAAAGTCGTTGTAAATTTTATCACGAATTCAAATAATGCATAAAATTGAAAATCGAACCACAAATGCCTTAAGAAATTGCAAAATAGAAGCCAATCTCGGCCAAATTTTCAACAAATACGAATACAAATAAAAACTAAAACTCGTGTATCCTCGAAACCAGTGGAGATATTGTATACCTCAAGCAAAAAAAGGATTTTGAAAATCGGAATTAATAATGAAGATTTGGCAGCCCAAAAATTTTTCGAAATGCCGAGGTGACTTACTTTAGGGATCTACTAAGAAGCGCCCGGTTCACCTAGGGTCTCGAAATTCGGCACACGATTTCGATAACTCCTCAGCTCGAACTATTCCCCCTATTTCAAAGAGATATCTCTACTCTTTCTCATATGGCATATTTTTTACTAGTTTTTTTCGATTTTCTCCCACTGTGTGTCGAGAAACTGGTGACAGAAGACATTTTCCTCAGAATTAACATTTTTCAGAAATCATTGTTTACAGGTAAAATTTTTTCAAATTAGGTTTTTAGTGTTAAATATTTTATTACTTTTCATCTGGAAATGGTGTAATTTATAGACTCGTGTACATTCAAAGTATTTTTCCATGGGTCATATAAAAAGTTATATGAATTAATATTCATCACGTTTTTAGATTGAAGAATGTAAACACAACAACAAAAATAAACAACAACAGATGTCTTTGCTCCCACAGCAACTTGAGTGTTTGGGGTGTTTCAATGGCATTTTGCACATCCTACAATACAATATAATAAAAACCATATGTCAAAATACAATAACTTATTTCAAATGTATCACAAGGTGGATAAATAGCTTCTTAAGTTACATATCTGTAATGAGGATATGATAGAAAAAGACCAGCACGCAAGTGCTCCCTTGGTTTTTGTTATTTGAATTGAATAAAATATTTAGTAAAACATTTCTTCATTACATTGTTATATACAAAGTAATGAATATAATTACTCCTCATTTTATTATTCTTCTTAATACAATCCCATTCTTTACTAAAATACAACAAATTGTATTGAAACCAGATGTAATTTTGTGGCTAATTTTTTTAAGGTGTTATCTATGGATATCATCATAGATACACGTGGCTCATTGTTGTGTAAAGGTTGCTAGTAACGACTTCTGCAGAAGCTGTGAGAACTTCGAGGAAGAAGAGACTATAGAATAGCTATTGTGTGTATGTCCCGCCCTATCAGCCAAAAGGAGTTCCACTATAGGTTCTAATTTCTTTGAGAACTTGTCTGATTTAGCGCATGTTAACATTCACAAATTGTTGGGCATTTTAAAGCGATCTGGATGGTTAAACGGTAGGAACTAGAAGGCATCTTTCTTTCCCAGCTCCTGTGGTATCACAATGGATGAAAACGTCTAAGTGAGCCTGATGGCAGTTTGCCACTTAAACCTATCCTAGGTGTAGGCATAAATTCAGTATATCAAATGGGGTCGTCCATCTAGGTCCTGTTATGACCTGTGCCTATTTTCCATCCAATGCCTCTTAAGTCTTTTAGCAGTGGCTGTGTAATACCTAATCTGAATGTCTATGCCTCAGACATATTGAATTGTCACTAGGACCCTTGTATGGGTGGTTCGCATGTCCAACCTAGGACTTTACCTTGCACTTCTTCTCCATCGCCAACCACCAAACCAACGAGACCTTAGGTAGTATTGGTCCAATTACGCTTCTATAGGCCTTATTCTCGTATCGATCTATCTACATAATGCCAACATCTGTGCTCTAGATGTGGCACTTCCCATTCAGTTTCCTTTCCAAGATCATTCCTACGTATTGTCGGTCATAGGGCTGCGGAGTCGAGTTTTTGAGGCCGGAGGCGAAGTCGGAGACCCAGGGTCGGAGTCGAGAGCTAGATTCCGCAGTCCTAGTCGGATATCCGAATCGTTCTGTTGAGGAAACGTGGCTTCCCGAACTGAACTGACCCACCTTTGTCACTCAAGTAAACAGACACCACCTATTTCTATGAAATTTTCTCTAAAGACAATATTTCTATGAAATTTTCCCTAAAGACAAAATTTCTATGAAATTTTCTCTAAAGACAAAATTTCTATGAAAATTTCCCTAAAGGCACAATTTCTATGAAATTTTCCCTAAAGACAAAATTTCTAAAAAATTTCTATGAAATTTTCCCTAAAGGCAAAACTTTCTATGAAATTTTCCCTAAAGGCAAAACTTTCTATGAAATTTTCCCTAAAGACAAAATTTCTATTAAATTTGCTCTAAAGACAAAATTTCTATGAAATTTTCCCTAAAGACAAAATTTCTATGAAATTTTCCCTAAAGACTGCTGTAATAGCAGCAAAATAAAATAATAACAGTCAGCAGACAGTGTTTGCTATTTTTAGCAGAATTTTTTCTATGAGTGCAGTTAAGCGACAAGTAAACAAGTAAGAGCGTGCTAAGTTCTGCCGGGCCGAAGTTTGGGAACCCACCACCATGGATTTTGCCAAAAATTTATACAAAATAAATATAGTTGAAGGGCATAATTTTCTTCTACATACCAAGCTTCTATCAAACCAGCAAAAATTTAAGCTTCTAGGAACCGAACAAAGATAATCTAGGAACCGGTTTATATGGGAGCTATATCAGGTTATAGACAGATTTTGCCTTGACACAGTTGTTGGAAGTCATAACAGATCACTACATGCTTAATTTCAGCCAAATCGGGCGAAAATTGCGGCTTGTAAGGGCTTGGGAAGTCAAATCGGGAGATCGGATTATATGGGAGCTATATCGGGTTTTAGGTCGATTCGGATCGTACTTCGCATAGTTGCTGGAAGTCATAACGAAACACCACATGCAAAAATTCAGTCAAATCGGACATAAATTGCGGCTTGTTGGGGCTCAAGAAGTCAAATCGGGAGATCGGGTTATATGGGAGATATATTAGGTTATAGACCGATTCGGGCTGTACTTGGCACAGTTGTTGAAAGTCATAACAGAACACTACATGCTCAATTTCAGCCAAATCGGACAAATATTGTGGTTTTTAAGGGCTCAAGAAGTCAAATCGGGAGATCGGTTTATATGGGAGATATATTAGGTTATAGACCGATTCGGGCTGTACTTGGCACAGTTGTTGAAAGTTATAACGGAACACCACATGCAAAATTTCAGCCAAATCGGACAAACATTGCGGATTGTTGGGGCTCAAGAATTCAAATCGGGAGATCGGTTTATATGGCAGCTATATCAGGTTTTACGTCGATTCGGATCGTACTTAGCACAGTTGTTGGAAGTCATAACGAAACACCACATGCAAAAATTCAGTCAATTGGACATAAATTGCGGCATGTTGGGGCTCAAGAAGTCAAATCGGGAGATAGGTTTATATGGGAGATATATTAGGTTATAGACCTATTCGGGCTGTACTTGGCAAAGTTGTTGGAAGTCATAACAAAACACTACATGCTCAATTTCAGCCAAATCGGACAAATATTGCGGGTTTTAAAGGCTCAAGAAGTCAAATCGGTTTTTATGGGAGCTATATCAGGTTATAGACCGATTCGGACCGTACTTGGCACAGTTGTTGAAAGTTATAACGGAACACCACATGCAAAATTTCAGACAAATCGGACAAAAATTGCGGCTTGTAAGGGCTCAAGAATTCAAATCGGGAGATCGGTTGTTGGAAGTCATAACGAAACACCACTAGCAAAATTTCAGCCAAATCGGACAAATATTGCGGCTTGTAAGAGTCTAAGAAGTCAAATCGGGAGATCGGTTTATATGGACGCTATATCGGTTTATAGACCGAGCAGAACACCAAAATTTATTTGGAGATCGATTTATATGGGAGCTATATCCAAATCTGAACCGATATGGCCCATTTGCAATCCCCAAAGACCTACATCAATATTAAGTATCTGTGCAAAATTTCAAGCGACTCGCTCTACGCGTTCGACTGCTATCGTGATTTCGACAGCCGGACGGACGGACATGGCTAAATCGACTCAGAGCATCAAGACGATCAAGAATATATATACTCTATAGGGTCGCAGATCATTATTTCGAGGTGTTTCAAACGAAATGCGTAGATTAGTATAACCCCATCCTATGGTGGTGGGTATAAAAACCAAATTTGTAATAAAGTTTTATATAGGAATTTTTTTCGAATTATTTTGACATTGGTCGCATTGCTGTTGTATTTTGTGTGTAGAGTAAAATAATTTTACTCACGCATACATATTCAAAATATGTGCCCACCTCTGGTTTACAGAGGATCTGAATAGACTAAGAATGATTCATTAAAAGAATACATACAGCGGTCAAAAAAAGTATTCATCATTCAATGTTTTTTTTTTAATAAGTCTACAAAAGACAATTGGAATAAAAACATATTAAACTAATGATGCAGTAGTGCTTGTGTGATATATATGTACACAATTTCATTGTTTTTAAAGAAAAAAATAGTATTTATTGGAACAAAAAGGGCCATTTTACAGCTGAACACAAAAAATTAAACAAAAAAAGTATTCATCATTGCAAAAAAACAAAAAAATAAATAACATAATTTAAAAAAATTAATACTTTGTTATTCGACCACCGCGTCTTATAACTTCTTTTAAACGGTTTGACATCGATTGGACTAATTTAGCGGTTATATTTTGGTCTATATTAGTCCATTCCTCCATTATCACCTGTTGCATTTGACTCTTGCTCGAAAAATTGCGCGTTCTCAATTTGCGTTCGAGATGTTCCCAAAGATGTTCAATTGGGTTCAAGTCGGGACTTTGAGGAGGAGTTTTAATGACTTTGGGGCAGTTATACAGCATCCACATCTTGGTATTTAAAGCAGAATGTTTGGGGTCATTATCTTGATAATATTGAAAGTTATTACCAAGCCCAAGTTTTACAGCACTATCTTTTAAATTCCTCTTTAAAATGTCAATGTAATACTTATGATCCATTACTCCATTAATAATTTCAAGATTTCCCGCTCCTGAAGCCGCCATACACCCCCAAACCATTAAACCACCTCCACCATGTTTTACAGTAGCAACTGTGTTTCGTTCTTCAAGCTCTGTATTTGGTTTTCTGTACACTATGACCTTTCCATCGCAGCCAAAAAGATTAAACTTGCTCTCGTCTGCAAAATTGACTGTTTTCCAAAATGATTCGGGCTGTTTTACATACATTTTTGCGAAGTTTAGACTTTTCACTCGGTTTATTTTATTTATAAAGGGCTTCTTACGTGCAGTTCTTCCTCTGTAACTATGCCTTTTGAGTGTATTTCGAATTGTTTGTGTAGTAACTTCCTTCCCTAAATATTCCATAGTGTTTTTACGAAGAATGGTCGCATTTGTCTTCGGAGTTTTCTGAACTTGCCGCACTAGCCAACGCACATCTCCAACTGAAAGTGCTTTTGGTCGACCAGATCTTGGTTTATTGTCAACAGTTTTCGTTTCTGTCCACTTTCTGATGATGGATTGTATAGTAGATCGTGGTCTATTTAATATTTCACTGATAGTTTTTTGAGTTAAACCATTCTTGTGGTGTTTTATTATCAAAACTTTTACCTCATCAGAAACCTCGTTTTGCTTACGACCCATTTTGACAAAAACTATATTTTCAATGAAATTAAATATTTGCTGTCAAGGGCAAAGCCTCCTTTACTAAATAAAACAGAAAAGGGGGATTCCCAAATAATATTTGAATTTGACTTTGATGATAGCACATCAATGATGAATACTTTTTTTGTTCTGTTTTTGGTGTTATTATATAAAATTGCATTTTTTGCGCTAATTAAATTTATTTTTTGAATTTATTTTAAAACATATTACGAAAAATAAACTATTGCATAAAACTGCATTATTTGTTTACTTTAAATTTTCTTCAATTACCCAAAATAAGTGAATTTATTATCAATTTTGCTAATGATGAATACTTTTTTTGACCGCTGTATATAAAAATACATATATCAATTCTCTCTATTTCGATGAGTCCCAAACACAATGACGAAGGCAGAATATTCCATTACCTCTGGTGTAGGGCAAAAAACGTGCTTCATTGTTAGGTCGGAGAACATTAAGAAAATCAAAATATTTACTTTATAAACCATACACTGACTTGGATATGGATACTCATCATTTACAAATTTAGTTTGAATTTCCACAAGCAAAACCCCAACTTTTGCATGTATGTAAATAAAGAAGAACCCACACAGTGTAATTTAATTCAATATTAATACAAATTGAAAACATAAATCATGGATCACTTTCTGTGTTCAATTCGATACCATTGTTGTATCGTATTAGTGTAAAAAATATGACTCTACATTAAATAAATAATAGTCCGAAGAGAAAACAACCATATACATTCTATGAAGTACTTAAGTAAAATTAATAGTACGAATATATTTTCTGACCTTGAACGAATTTTGTTCTGTTTTTCCATTTGTCATTTATTGGCCAAAAGACAACATTTCTCTGCTTTGTTTTTGGTAGGGCAACAATATGACTAAAAATGTATAAACAAACAAACCATTTGCCTCTCAATTGATTAAACAAATAGAAAAAATACGTTATATTTATTTTTAAAAACATTTAGCCATATACAATATGCGTCACCCATACACTGATACATTCATTTGTTTTAATGTGCAGATGCTACGCAATTCACTGTGGTTATGTTTTGTTCATTTTTGTTGTCGTTGTATAGTCGTCTGGGGCGAATATTTTCATTAGCAACACAGCACAGACACACGCCAGTTGTATTTTTAGCAACACGTGATTGATTCCGATAAAGAAACGTTTTTTTATTTATATGTTGTTTTGCTTATTTATTACTATTAATGTTTAATTCATAAACACACTCAAATACAGAGCACATAAAGGCGGCACTATGACAACAAGATGCATGTTTTGATAAAATGTCGATTTTAATCGGCTAGTAACAGGAAACAAGTAATATCATGCTAAGTTCGGCCGGGTCGAATCTTATATACCCCACCCACCATGGATCGCATATGTCGAGTTCGTTGCGCGGTATCTCTTTTTTTGGCAAACAAAGAAAAATGGATAAGAAAAGTTATGCTATTGGAGCTATATCAAGTTATAGTCCGATTCGTACCACAAGTGAATTGAGTGTTGAAGACCATAGTAGAAGTCATTGGGCTATATTTCAGTTCATTTGGATAGGAATTGCACCTTGTAGGGTATCAAGAAGCATCGCTTTATACGGTAGCTGTATCAGGCTATAGATCGATGCGGACCATATAGGACACGTATGTTGAAGGTCATGGGAGAAGCCGTTGTACAAAACTTCAGTCAAATCGGATAAGAATTGCGCCCTCTAGAGGCTTAAGAATCTTGACTATTCCAGGTCGGTTTATATGGCAGCTATATCAGGTAATGGACCGATTTGAACCATACTTGACTATTCCAGGTCGGTTTATATGGCAGCTATATCAGGCAATGGACCGATTTGAACCATACTTAGCACAGTTGTTGGAAGACATAACAAAAAACTTCATGTACAATTTCAGCCCAATCGGATAAGAATTGCGCATTATAGAGGCTTAAGAAGTCAAGATCCTAGATCGGTTTATATAGTAGATATAACAGGTTATGTACCGATTTAAACCATACTTAGCACAGTTTTTGGAAGTCATAACAAAAAACTTTATGCAGATTTCCAGCCAAATTGGATGAGAATTGGCTGGAATTCTCAAGAAGCCAAGATTCAAGATCGGCTTATATAGTATATACAATATACCAGGTTATGTACCGATTTGAACCATACTTAGCACAGTTGTTGAAAGTCGTAACAGAACACCTTATGCCAAATTTCAACCAAATCGAATGAGAATTGCGCCCTCTAGTGGCTCAAGTAGGTTTCTTGAAAAAAAAAAACCATAGTTGAAAGCCTTTTACAAACTTCCGAAACTTAATACTAAAAGATATATCAAAATAAATGATAAAAAACCTTCTTTTAATTTTAATAGAGAAATGAGAAGAATGGATCCCAAAAATTAAAGTATATTTTTAGGGATCATAAATAGACTAAATAAAATTTTTTTATTAGAAGTAGTTAAGCACTTAATCATCGCTCAACAAGTACAAATACAATAAGTTCGATCGGGTCGAACTTTGGATACCCACCATAAATATTTTAAAAAACATTACAAAATAAAATTTTGATGCGTTTTGAAACAAACTTGGTACGAGCGTTGAAGGGTAGCACTTTACCAAATTTCAGCGAAATCGGTCCCTAAACCTAAATTGGAAGATCATTGTATATTGGGGAGGCCACCGTAGCGCAGAGGTTAGCACGTCCGCATGACGCTGAGCGTGAGGCGTGACCATAAGAAACAATTTTTAGCGGTGGTTTTACCCTCCTAATGTTGGTATCATTTGTGAGGTACAATGCCATGTGAAAACTTCCCTCAAAAGAGGTGTCGCACTGCGGCACGCCGTTCGGACTCGGCTATAAAAAGGAGGCCCCTTATCATTGAGCTTAAACTTGAATCGGATTGCACTCATTGATATGTGAGAAGTTTGCCCCTGTTCCTTAATGGAATGTTGGGCAAAATTTGCAATTTTATATATATTGCAGCTATATCTAAATATAGTCTGATTTGGACCATACTCGATACGGAAGTCAGGGGCCGATTTAAGGAACTAAGACCTTAAATCGGAAAATTGTCTAAATGACAACTAAAGGGTGATTTTTTTGAGGTTAGGATTTTCATGCATTAGTATTTGACAGATCACTTGGGATTTCAGACATGGTGTCAAAGAGAAAGATGCTCAGTATGCTTTGACATTTCATCATGAATAGACTTACTAACGAGCAACGCTTGCAAATCATTGAATTTTATTACCAAAATCAGTGTTCGGTTCGAAATGTGTTCAAATTTTGACAAATTTTGTTCAGCGATGAGGCTCATTTCTGGTTGAATGGCTACGTAAATAAGCAAAATTGCCGCATTTGGAGTGAAGAGCAACCAGAAGCCGTTCAAGAACTGCCCATGCATCCCGAAAAATGCACTGTTTGGTGTGGTTTGTACGCTGGTGGAATCATTGGACCGTATTTTTTCAAAGATGCTGTTGGACGCAACGTTACGTTGAATGAACACATTTCGAACCGAACACTGATTTTGGTAATAAAATTGAATGATTTGCAAGCGTTGCTCGTTAGTAAGTCTATTCATGATGAAATGTCAAAGCATACTGAGCATCTTTCTCTTTGACACCATGTCTGAAATCCCACGTGATCTGTCAAATACTAATGCATGAAAATCCTAACCTCAAAAAAATCACCCTTTATATCCAAATATAGTCCGATAGAAAGGTGATTTGAAAAGAGCTGAATGAAAGTTTTTCAAAATGCATTAATCCTTTATTTGAATCCATAGTACAGTCCATATAATTTAATGTTTGAAGATTATTTCATGCAAACGTTGACCGTGACTGCGATTCAAATAGTCGATCCACCTAGTTCAATTTCGGCATACTCTTCCCAACATTTCGGCCGGTATCTCAAGAATAAATGCTTCAATTGTGTCTTCCAATGCGTCAGTTGAAGCGGGATTGTCTGTATAACATGAGCTTTAACATAGCCCCACAAAAATAGTCTAAAGGCGATAAATTGCACGACCTAGGCGGACTATTGATCGGTCCCGAACGTGAAATAAAATGTTTTCCGAACCCGCCTCTCAATAAGTCTATTGTTGCGCGTGCTGTGTGGCATGTGGCACCATCTTGTTGAAACCACATGTCATGCAAGTCAAGCTCTTGCATTTTAAGTAAAAACAAGTAAAAAGGGGTTAAGTTCGGCCGGGCCGAACTTTGGATACCCACTTTTAATCAAAATCCGATGAAAATTGTATACCTTTTGTCCCATAGCAGTTACATCAAAATATGTTCCGATTTGGACCAAATACTTATAAGTACAAGTCATTGTTCAATTGTGTATAACAAAATATTGGTCTTTTAAGTAGCTTTATCTAAAAATAAACCGATCTGAGCTACATGTGACACGGATTTCGAAAAGCCTAACATATGTCACTGTGTCAAATATCAGTGAAATCGGTTTATAAATGCACCTTTTATGGGGCCAAAACTTTAAATCGAGATATCGGTCTATATGGCAGCTATGTCCAAATCTGAACCGATTTGGGCCAAGTTTCAGAAAAATGTCGAAGGGCCTAACTCAACTCACTGTCCCAAATTTCGGCGAAATCGGACAATAAATGTGCCTTTTATGGACCCAAAACCTTATATCGAGAGATCGTTCCATATGGCAGCTATATTAAAATCTGGACTGATCTGGGCCATATTGCAAAAGGAAGTCGAAGCGCTTAACCTAACTCACTGTCCTGAATTTCGGCGACATCGGGCTATAAATGCACCTTTTATGGGCCCAAAACCTTAAACCTTAACCTTATGGCAGCTATATCCAAATCTTAACAGATCTGTGCCACATTGCAGAATTATGTCGAAGGGCCTAAACAACCCACTATTCTAAATTTCAGCAAAATCAGATAATAAATGTGGCTTTTATGGGCCTAAGACCCAAAATCGGCGGATCGGTCTATATGGCAGCTAAATTGAAGGAGGATGTCGAAGGATGTAACACAACATACAATCCCAAATTTCAGCAAAATTTCAGCTCAATATTTCTACTTTTAAAGACTGTAACGTGATTTCAACAGACAAACGGACGGACATGGCGAGATCGTCTTAGATTTTTACGCTGATCAAGAATATATATACTTTATAGGGTCGGAAATGGATATTTCGATGTGTTGCAAACGAAATGACAAAATTAATATACCCCCATCCTTTGGTGGTGGGTATAGAAAGAAAGTTGTACATCTTCCCACGATAGCGCTGACCATTCACAGTTACGTTACGATCCGCATCATCTTTGTATTTGTATTTGTATTTTTATTATGATAAAACCCATACAAAAGACAGTGTCTTATATAAAGCATGGGTTAGTAAATTGATAAATACAATGAGTTCAACAAGTTTTCATTTAAATAGAACAATAATTGGTACAAAATATTTAACAATTTAAGCAAAGTTACTGATACAATATTTAAGTTAAAAAAAGGTTTAAACAAAACAAAAAAAAAAGAAAAAGAAACTTTAAAGAAAATTTAACAATTTAATTAAAGTTACTAATAAAATAAATTAAAAAAATAGTTATAAAAAAAACAAAATAAATAATTAATTAAAATGATTATAAATCAAAGATTTGAACTGTCGTTCATTACTTATAATTTTAATACTATTGGGAAGATTATTCCAGAGACGTATAGCATTAACAAAGAACTGTTGTTCAGATACACGATATTGATGACGTATTTGTATTACTTGTTTACCTCTTGTAGAGTTAGCAAAACGCAAAACAGAAGCCAGATATGACGGTTCATTGGTATAAATTATCTTGTGGATCATTTGCAACAAGCGTATCTTAAGGAACGAGTTAAAAGAGACACCGTATACTTGTCTGGCAAAGTCAGATACCCGGTCTCTTCTACGCAAACCAAAAATGTATCTAACGACATCGTTAAAGGCCACGTGCAATTTATTCCTATGAGTTACATCACTACCGTAAAAAACCTCGCAAGAGTATAATAGTTTCGGCAGAATAAATGTCCTAGCCAAAAGCATTCTTATTGACAAAGGGGTATACTGTCGACTCATATATAAGTTTCGTAAAACGCCGTAGGTCCTGCCACTGTCATTCTGACATGATTCTTCCATGAAAGTCTATCATCAAACTCCAAACCAAGGTTTCTTGCAGATGAAACAATCTCAATTGGGGCTCCAGCAATTGCCACATCAAGATTGGGCGGCATTGTCATCCGATTCCTACCAATTACAAGGCACTTTGACTTTATTGGATTTAAAAGAAGTCCGTTGGCGTTTGCCCATGTGTTTATCCTATCCAAGTCATTATTTAGTCGAAGTAAGCCATCGATCAACCTCCTCGGCGAGGAGCTCATATACAGCTGTACGTCGTCGGCATACATATGAATACCACAGTTGCGCAACTTTTTGAACATCTTTGAAGAAGTACGATTCAATGATGCCCATAAACCGCACCAAACTGCAACTTTTTCTGGACAACGTACCCATTGAGCCAAAAATTAGCTTCTTCGCTGAATGGAATAAGCGCGCGATGAACTTTCTTAACAGAGCACGCATTTTGATAATAAAATTTACTAATTTGGAAGCGTTGTTAGTTTGTAAGACCAAACTGAATATGTTTGACAGTAAAACAAAACACGAAACGTGCGTGAGTTAATTAAACCAGTGTTGCCAGAAAGATAATAGCTAAAAAATCAACCTTTATATAAAACTAGCTGAACGGGGCCCGCACCGCTGCGCCTTCTTTCGCTCTCTTATTTTATCTGAGCCTATACAGAAAATAAGTCCTGTTTGGGGGTACTGGTACGGCCTTTCAGATGTTTCGCCCAAATGTGTATATCATTTTCGTGCTCAACTCCCAAATAACATTCATTTGAGCCTTATATTGCTGTGATTGGTAAAGAAACTTTTGTGCACAATTTCGTAGAATCGGTTGAAAAATTACGATTTTTTTACAATATTAGTTCGAATTAAGCAAACACATTTGTGTTTGCCTGAACTAATATAGGAAAAAAATTGTAATTTGTCAACCGATTCTACGAAATTTTGCACGAAAGTTTCTATTATGAGATATCGTTTCAGATTTAGATATAGCTTCCATATATATGTATCGCCCGAATTTCACTTCCAGAGTCCATTTATCAACCGAGCATTTATCAACCGATCTTCTCAAAATATACGCTTATACGCAATACGCTTTCCTCTACAACTACAAGAAAACATAAGCATAATGACCAAAATCGGTTCAGATTTGGTTATAGACCCTATATAAATGTGTCACTAGATTTTCACTTTTTGAACATTTGCGAATGCATTTATTAACCGATATTCTCAAAATTGTACACAATGATTCCTTTATGGGTCCTACAGTATGTTAGGATTTTGGTTGAAATTCTACATTTGAAATCTGCTTTCGCCTGTCCCTACTTGTTTACTTATGCGATTTTAGTTTCGTTTAGAAACGAAATTGTGGATACAAAGTATTTTTCCATTTAAACGGTATTTTCAATTATGTGACATTTTCAGTTAAGCGCTAATTCACTTCTTAAGCTAATTCAATTGCATTGAATACGACAATAGTTGGATATATGTATCTGTGAGTTATGGATAAACTTTCAAGGTGGTGGGTATCTAATGTTCGACCAGTCCGAACTTACTGCACCTAATACCTGTTTTATTTTCTCCTATTACAAAATTTCCTCTTATTGCTAAAATTGATAGAATTATTTAAGCACAATACACACCAAGCTAAATTTATCACATTGTAAAAAATTGATAAGAAGTTGGTAACAACTACTGACTTATTTTTCTTACAGCTCTTTAAATTTTAAATTCCGCAAACCTCTTCGTAATGCATAAGTTTTTTGCTGTGCAAACACAGCAGTCCCAAACTATTTTAGCAACTTAAATTTTGCCCTAGCAACCATACCACATTTCTTACTAATAATGTAAACAAATAAGAACAAAACAAAGCAAAGTAAACGTCATCGCCAAACCCTGAAAAGTTTAATGACCTAAAAAAGCAAAAAAAAAGGGCATGCTAAGAGATTCAATTGGCGCAATTTTGTTTGTTCTTCTTTTAAGTTATGATGTCACATTTCAGCCACTTCTAACAGTATTTGTGTTGTGGCACTTTACAATTCAATCGATTTCATCGCTAATCAAGTTTAAATACTAAAATGTCGGGTGACAAGTAAGGGATTATTCAATTGAAATAAATTTAAATTTTATTAAAAGATTAGTATATAAGGAAATAATTGAGTAATTTTGTCTTTTGTTAAAGAATTTGTTTTTTAGAACGTGCCAACATTAGGTTTCATAGCCAAAACAGTAGAATAGGGATGATACGAGTACATACATGCACATCGGTAATTCATTTATAACAAATCAATATGTACAGGGTGCGCCAGAGAGACTTACTTATTTGAAAGGTCAATAAAAACCAAAAGTACTTCAGTTATTGTTTGAATTATTATACCCACCACCATAGGATTGGGGTATACTAATCTAGTCATTCCGTTTGTAACACTTCGAAATATTGATCTAGAACCCCATGAAGTACATATATTTTTGATCGTCTCGACATCCAGAGTTGATCGGGCAATGTCCGTCTGTCCGTCCCTCTGTCAAAATCACGATACAATCGAACGCGTAAAGCTAGCCGTTTGAAATTTGGTACAGATACTAAATAAAGGGTGATTTTTTTGAGGTTAGGATTTTCATGCATTAGTATTTGACAGATCACGTGGGATTTCAGACATGGTGTCAAAGAGAAAGATGCTCAGTATGCTTTGACATTTCATCATGAATAGACTTACTAACGAGCAACGCTTGCAAATCATTGAATTTTATTACCAAAATCAGTGTTCGGTTCGAAATGTGTTCAAATTTTGACAAATTTTGTTCAGCGATGAGGCTCATTTCTGGTTGAATGGCTACGTAAATAAGCAAAATTGCCGCATTTGGAGTGAAGAGCAACCAGAAGCCGTTCAAGAACTGCCCATGCATCCCGAAAAATGCACTGTTTGGTGTGGTTTGTACGCTGGTGGAATCATTGGACGGTATTTTTTCAAAGATGCTGTTGGACGCAACGTTACGGTGAATGAACACATTTCGAACCGAACACTGATTTTGGTAATAAAATTCAATGATTTGCAAGCGTTGCTCGTTAGTAAGTCTATTCATGATGAAATGTCAAAGCATACTGAGCATCTTTCTCTTTGACACCATGTCTGAAATCCCACGTGATCTGTCAAATACTAATGCATGAAAATCCTAACCTCAAAAAAATCACCCTTTATAAAATGGTCGTTGGGGATTGCAAATTGGCAATATCGGTTCAGATTTGGATATAGCCCCTGGAAGGCTCAATTTTCATCCGAATTGGCTGAGATATTACACATACTATTCTGTTATGATTTCCAACAACTGTGCCAAGTACGGCTCAAATCAGTCTATAACCTGGTATAGCTCCCATATAAACGGGTCTCTCGATTAGACTTCCTGATCCCCTGGATGCCGCAATTTTCATCCAATTTGACTGAAATTTTACACATAGTGTAATAGTGCTCCTTTTCGGATCACTATAGGATATGTTTTCGGGCCAAGCACGAGAGGAGGAGGAGAATACCATAAAGGAACGCGAGAAGGACCGACTGGGAGAAATTCAGGGTACAGATGCAGAAATTGGGACCCACTAAGGGCCTCTGGAGGACGCAAGGGAAGTGGAGACCGCAGTCGATCTTGTCACGGGATGCCAGAACGAGGCCTCTTTGAAGACATGTCCCGAAAGAGTACCGCCACACAAAACCAGCCAGTCATGGTGGTCACCGGAGCTGAAGGTGCTCAGGTGGGAGAGCAGAAGACTTTTTAACAGGGCCAAGAGGGAGAACACGACAGAGGGCTGGGACGAGTATAGTGATGTCCCTGGCAAGTTCAAGAAGGAGACGATAAAGGCGAAGAGGAGTTCCTGGGCGAAATTTTGTGGGGAATGGGAAAGCAGTTGGTTGCGCAAGGAGCTCTCGAAGGATCCCATCTCGCCTAGCTCCCTGAGGAGGGAGGGAGGAGGCCCACTGAGAGTGAGCAGGAGACGGTGGAACTCCTGATGAAGGATCATTTCCCAGTCGGCCAGGAAGAGGTCGGCGAGCAGGACATCGCAATACCTACACATGTGGCCTTAACAGATGATCTCATCAGGGACATCGTGGACGGGGAGAAGCCAGCGTGGGCGGTCCTCGCTTTCATTTAAGTCGGCCGGTCCTGACGGAATTATCATTATCCCGGCACTGCTGCAGGAGTCGCTTGGGGTCACCCTGCCATGGCTTGAGCGGATTTTCAGGGCGTGCCTGGCATGGTCCTACATACCGAGGGCTTAAAGGGAAGTCAAAGTGGTCTTTATCCCCAAGGCGGGAACAATAAATCACAGTATGACGAAGGATTATAGGCCTATTAGTCTGTAATCGTTTTTGCTGAAAACACTGGAAAGTCTGATTGACCTCAAGGTGAGAGGGGGACTGACGCCGCAGAACTTCAGCGGGGTACAATACGCATACCTCAAAGGCAGGTCGGTGGAGATGGCCCTCCACGAGGTGGTACAGGAGGTCGAGACGTCTCTCCGACAGAAGGATTACACTTTGTCGGCCTTCTTGTATATTGAGGGGCTTTCAATAATGTGGAGATTGGGGCGACAGTCGCCGTACTGGACCGCACGGGGATTTACCCCTTAATCTCCCAATGGACAAATAATATGTTTTATGACAGGATTATTAATGCAAACTTGGGAGATTGTGTGGTCAGAAGGCGGGTGACCAGAGGAACGCCCCAGGGGGTGTTCTCGCCGATGATGTGGAACCTCGTGATTAATGAAACCCTGATGGATCTCGGTGGGGATGGCACAAAGATTATGGCTTATGCGGATGACGTCGTGCTGCTGATCTGAGCCAGGTTTCTGTAAACGACCAGAGAGATCATAGAAGGGTCACCGAGGAGGTTGTCGCGATGGGGTAACAGAAATGGGTTGAGGACCAACCCAGGGAAGACGAAGCTGGTGCCCTTTACGCGTAGATATAAGATGACGGAGTTTAGACTCCCGTCCTTCGATGGGGTCATCCTGCGGTTGTCGAAGAAGGCGATGTACCTTTGCATAGTCCTCGATTCGAAACTGTCCTGGAAGATGAACACTGAGGAAAGAAGCCGTAAGGCACTGTGCACTTTTTACTCCTGCAGGAGGATGTTCGGTAGCGAGTGGGGCATGGCTCCCACGATGATTTATTGGATGTATACGGCCATCGTGAGATCAGTACTGGCCTATGGAGCGCTGGTATGGTGGAATGCCGTAGGGAAGAGGACGCTGGCGAGGGAGTTCGAAAAGGTCCAGAGACTGGACTGTGTCGGGATCATAGGAGCACTGCGATCCGCACCGCAGGCAGGCTTAGAGGCGATGCTGGATATGCAGCCCATTAGGGACTATATTTGGAACTGCGCCGCCAGGGTCGCGCTTAGGCTGAGGGAGCTCGGCATTCTGAAGGAGGATGGGTGCAGCCACAGTTCGATTCTGGGTGTTATGGATACGGAGGGTGAACTATGGAAGATCTCCGACTACCTATCATCAGTAACGCCTGGAGTGAGGGCATTCCCGATTCGATTTCCTGAGAGGGACGAATGGAGGGCGAATGGTGTACTTGAGAAGGATAAGACCTTGATCTACACAGATGGCTCCAAGATGGAGTCAGGGACTGGATTCGAGTCTACTCTAATGCACTCAATATCAGTATGTCTTTGAGACTACCGAACGAGTGTACGGTATATCAGGCAGAGGTCTGTGCCACAAAATAAATTCTGGTAAGGGGCTTACCGCCCTCGAAACTCCGAATTTATGTGGAAAGTATAGCGGCGCTCAAAGCCTTGGGGTCGAAGATGGTGAAGTCGAGATGCGTGGCGGATTGTTTGGAATCTCTGGATAGGCTCCGGGTCCACAATGTGACGCTGATATGGGTTCCTGGGCATGAGGGGATTCCAGGAAATGAGAGGGCGGACGAGTGCGCCAGGAGGGGTTCGTCTGAGCTGGGCGGACCAGTCATCGGTCTTGCCTACGTGTCATTTGTCGAGCTTCTAAACACAATAGAAGGGATGGCCAGGGCGGCGAGGTGGGACTCGGTGGATAGTTGCCGGAATGCGAAGGCGCTATGGCCAGTCTTCGACCAGAGGAGGACGAGGGAATTGCTGGCGTTCGATAAGAGGTCGATGAGTAGATTGACGGGGGTCATAAACGGACACTGTGCCTTAGGCCGCATGGCTGCGCGCATAGGGATACCGCACAATGACTTCTGTAGGAGCCTCAATGAGGATGCTGTGTTCCTGTCCGGGTCTGCAGAGACGTTGGCTCTCCTTTCTGCGGATCCGTTTCTTCTTTGATCTGGTGAACTTGCGAACATACCTCTTGTATGTCTCCTGAGGTTTGTTGAGGGAACGGGATGGTTCCGACGGGGGGTGCCACAAGCTCCGACGTAGGTAGATCCGTGCTTGCATAGGGACGGGCGAAATGCGTGCTATTTTAAGAAATTTCATCGCGCGCTTTTTCCATTCAGCGACGAAGCTCATTTTTGGTTCAATTTCACGTACGTTAATAAGTAGAATTGTCGATTTTGGACACATCCAGAAAAAGTCACATTTTGGTGCGGTTTATGGGTTGGTGACATCATTGGACCGTACTTCTTCAAAGATAATGCAAATCGTAACGTAGCTGTGAACGGTGAGCGCTATTGTGAGATGATATCCAACTTTTTTTTTGCCCAAATAGAAAATCTTGAGTTGCATCACTTGTGGTTTCAACAAGACGGTGCCACATGGCAGACAGCACGCGTAACAATGGTCTTATTGAGAGAAGAGTTCGTTAAAAATTTTATTTCACGTTCGGGACCTGCCAACTGGCCGCCTAGATCGTGCGATTTAACGCCTTTAGACTATTTTTTGTGGGCTATGTTAAAGCTCATGTCTATATAGACAAGCCCGCTTCATTTGACGTCTTGGAAGACAACATTGAAGACATACCGTACGAAATGCTGGAAAGAGCATGCCAAATTGGATTAGGCGGATGCACCATTTGAGGCGCAGTCATGGTCAACATTTGCATGAAATAATCGTCAAACATTAAATTATATGGACCATACTATCGATTCAAATAAAGATTTTTTGTTTTTTTTTTTTGAAAAACTTGCATATAGCATTTCCTTTGATGAAATAATTTTATACCCCCACCATAGGATTGGGGTATTCTAATTTCGTCATTATGTTTGTAACTCCTCGAAATATTCGTCTCAGACCCTAAAAAGTATTATATTCTTGATCGTCATGACATTTTACGTCAATCTACCCATGTACGTCCGTCCGTCTGTCTGTCGAAAGCACGCTAACTTTCGAAGGAGTAAAGCTAGCTGCTAGAAATTTTGCACAAATACTTCTTATAAGTGTTGGTCAGTTGGGATTGGAAATGGGCTACATCGGTCCATGTTTTGTTATAGCTGCCATATAAACCGATCTTGGATTTTGACTTCTTGAGCCACTAGAGGGCACAATTCTTATCCGATTATTTATTTATTATGACTTCCAACAACTGTGCTGAGTATGGTTGAAATCGGTCCATAACCTGATATAGCTGTCATATAAACCAATCTTGAATATTGACTTCTTGAGCCACTAGAGGGCGCTATTCTTATCTTATTTGGCTGAAATTGTGCATGAAGTGTTTTTATATGAATTCTTACAATGGTTCAAATTGATACATAACCTGATATAGGTGCCATTTAAACCGATCTGGAATCTTGACTACTTGAGTCTCCAGAGGGCGTAATTATTATCCGATTTGGCTGAAGTTTTGTACAACGGCTTCTCCCATTACCTTCAATGTGCATGTCAAATATAGTTTGAATCGGTCTATAGCCTGATACAGCTCCCATATAAACCAATCTCTCTATTTTATTTCTTGAGAACTTAAAGGGCGCAATTCTTACTCAAATTGGCGGAAATTTTACACAATGACTATAATGGTCTACAACATTCAATTCATTCAATTGGTCCGAACTGGACCATAACTTTATACAGCTCTCATATCATAGCAATTCTTTTCTATTATCGGGGAAAGAACTTTACAAATGCGATCTTTGGTGGAGGGTATATAAGATTCGGCCGGGTCGAACTTAGCACGCTTTTACTTGTTCTACTTGATATTAATGATTTTTCATCTTAAATGGTAGTTCAATGAATCCTTAACTTTGCGCCTTATTTTTGAAAACACAAATCTTTTAAAATAAGGTTAGGAAATTAACATTAGGGAAAGGTAATGTTGTACCTCAGACAAGAACATAGAATAGCCTTACAAATAGAGGCGTCTTTAAAGTTTTTTTCTTTTTTTGTAAATGAAGAAACTAAGTTTTTTTTAAAAAGAAATTATTGGACAATCATCTGTAGAGCAAAGTGATAGTAAATCAGCGATTGAAATTCAAAAGGAATACTTGTGTTAGTTAGTATACAGCAACTTAAATTTTAAGATAGCATCTTTATTTTTAAGTTTTGGTTCTTTGGCTCGTATTTATTGCTATAATCCTTCGTGCAAGTAAAAATCTTAAATTTTCAGCCAACTTTTTTCTATTTTTAGTTTTTCATGTCACAAAGAAATGTCTCAAGTCATCAAAGTTTGCAAAATTATGAAAATGTAATTTAAATCCATAACCGATATTCATTTATACACCAAATGTCCTTCTTGTTGTTAACAACGATCTTAGCAGTTCACTAGAACTATGAACACTCATTTAAAAACAATTTCCAGAACGAAATTTTTATAACTCTTCTTCGTGATATTTAGAACAAATAGAAGCAGTGCTTGCCTTGCCTGTTTATTATTTGCAAACATGTCTATATTTGAGTCACTTCTGTACTCATATTCCAGAAAAATAATGTCATCCTATTCCGGAATAATTTATGAAAAAAACATATGTGTAAATATTGATGTTTTATTATATTATACGGCAAATGGTTTAGAATATACATACATATTTGGTATTTTTCCTGATTGTAATAAAAAAAATTCACTGAAAATCTTTTTTCTTACATATATCAACACTCCTATTTGTTAGTCGTTCATTTACATTTTGTTGGGATATTTATGGATGCTTTGAGGCAATTAGATTAAAACACCATGCAACTGAATTAGTAACTAGTGAATAGAAATTGCATTTTAGATGCTTCTGGCCCTTAAACAGATATTCCAAACGCATAAGTATTTCGACAAGTTGTTTAGTATGTATTTGCAGAAGTTCTTTTCCACTGTTACTGAGTTCGGTTAAGGTCATTATACAAAGTCTCATATAAGCAAGGAAGCAAAATTTAGATATGGATTTAACTATTAACACCTGACACTTGATGCTTTGTGCGGTTTTAAGAAAATTTATATATACATTATTTGAAGAATTTAAATTAACTAAGCATTTTGTTCTTATTTTTTCGTGTATTTTTTTTTTTTTTTATTAAATGAAATTCATGAATGAAATTATATGAAATTATATTATATTATATGTTTTGCGCTTTGCAGCTACTTTTGCTGAATTGATTTTTCTGGAATTTTCGCAGAATGTAGAATTTGGTCCTCCGGTAAAGTTTTTTATATCCCTAATTAAGGTAAGCGGAGCGGAACCTCCTTCTCCTCCGGTAAAAATATACAGGGTGGCTGATGAAAGCCGCTACCAAAAAAAAATGTAATAACTTTTTTTCTATTTAATAATAATAATTTAATAATTAATTTAATTAATTAATTAATTAATTTAATTAATAATAATTTAATAATTAATTTAATAATTTAATTTAACATGAATAAAAGAAAAATGTATTCCATACACCGAAAAAAAAATGTAGCAATATTCATCATTGTAGCAATATTCATCAGCCACCCTGTAGACCGTACTTTGTTAACACCTGGTGGTATTATTATACCCTCCAGTATAGGACGGGGGGATACTAATTTCATCATTCCATTTGTAACGCCTCGAATTATTTGTCTATATATTCTTGATCGATATAACAATTTTAGTCGATCGGTTCATCCCTATGTCGAATCTGTTCATCTTTATGTCAAAAACATGCTATCTTTCGAAGGAGTAAAGCTAGCTGCCTGAAATTTAGAACAATTACTTACTATTAATGTAAGTCGGTTTGGATTGTAAATGGGCCAAATCGGTGCATTTTTAGATATTGCTCCCATATAAGCCGATGTTCCTGAAACTGTGATATTCAACAGATACTCCAAGTATGGTTCGAATAGGTCTAAAAAATTATATAACTCCCATATAAACCGATCTCCCGCTTATAAAGGATGACTTTTTAGCCATTATCTTTTTGGCAACACTCGTTTAAACAGCTCATGCACCTTTCGTGTTTTAATTCACTGTCAAACATCTTCAGTTTGGTCTGCAATTTAACCATGAATCGTCTTAAAAACCAACAACGCTTGCAAATTATTAAATTTTACTATCAAAATTCTTGCTCCGTTAAGAAAGGTTATAGCGCGCTTCTTCCATTTTACGACGAAGCTCATTTTCGGCTCAATGGGTACGTAAATAAGCAGAATTGTCGACTTTGGAGTGAAGATCCGCCAGAAGCATTGCAAGAGCTACCAATGCATCCAGAAAAAGTCACAGTTTGTTGCGGTTTATGGGCTGGTGGCATCATTGGACCGTACTTCTTCAAAGATGATGCGAATCGTTACGTAACTGTGAATGGTGAGCGCTATAGTGAGATGATATCCAACTTTTTTACCCAAAACGCAAGAGCTTGAGTTGCATAACATGAGGTTTCAATAAGACGGTGTCACATGTCACACAGCACGCGTAACAAGGAACTTATTGAGAGGCGAGTCCGGTGAAGATTTTATTTCACGTTCGGGACCAGTCAATTTGCCGTCTAGATCGTGCGATTTAACGCCTTTAGACTATTTTTTGTGAGGTTATGTTAAAGCTCATTTCCATACAGACAATCCCGCTTCAATTGACGCATTGGAAGACAACATTGAAGCATTTATTCGTGAGATACCGGCCGAAATGTTGGAAAGAGTATATCAAAATTGGACTAAGTGGATGGACCATTTGAAGCGTAGTTACGGTCAACATTTGCATGAAATCTTCCAACATTAAATTATATGAACCGTACTATCGATTCAAATAAAGATTTTATGCATTTTTCTGTGTGTGTTTTCTTTTTTTGAAAAACTTTTCTATAGCTCTTAAAAAATCGTCCTTTATATTCTTCATCGACATAACATTCATAGTTCATGTAGCATGGCTGTTCGTCTATTCATCCTTATATCGAAAGCAAGCTAACTTTCGAAGCAGTAAAGCTAGCCGCTTGAAATTTTGTACAATTACTTACTATTCATGTAGGTTGGTTTGGATTGTAAATGGGCCAAATCGGTATACCCCCACCTTAGGTTGAGAGTCTACCGTTTGTAACACGAAAAAATATTGGTCTGAGAACCAACAAATTACATATATTCTTGACCGTCATGACATTTTAAATCCATATAGCCATGTCCGACCGTCCGTCTATCTGCCGAAAGCACGCTAACTTTCGAAGGAGTAAAGCTAGGCGATTGAAATTTTACTCAAATACAATGTATTAGTGTAGATCGGTTGGGATTGCAAATGGTTTAAATCGGTCCATGTTTTGATATAGCGGCCATATAAACCGATCTTGGGTCTTGACTTCATGAGATTCTAGAGGGCGTAATTCTTATCTGATTTGGCCGATTTCGCTGAAATTTTGCATGAGGTGTTTGGTTATGTCTTCCAACAACTGTGCTTTTTTTGGCGCAAATTGGCTGAAATTTTGTACAACGGCTTCTTCCACGACCTACAACAAACATGCGAAATATGGTCTAAATTGATCTATAGCTTGATACAGCACCCATATAAACCGATTTTCCGATTTAGCTTCTTGAGCCCCAACAAGGAGCAATTCTTATCCGATTGGACTGAAATATTACACAATGATTTCTATAATGTTTATTTTTTTTATAGTACTTTTGAGGTAAGGGGGAGGGTCGACGCCCCTTCCGATATCAAAAATTTATATAGCCTATGTTTCCTTCCAGACCAACTTACACAATCTGTGAAAATTTCAAGGTAACCGGTTTAGCCCTTTTCGAGTTTATACGGAACAAACAAACAAACCGACAAACAAATAAACAAAACAAACACAAATTTATTTTTATACCCACTCCAATAGGATGGGGGGTATACTAATCTCACTAGTCATTCCGTTTGTAGTACTAGGTGTTATTCGTCTAAGACCTCATAAATTGTATATATTCTTGAATCGTTCTGAATCGATCTAGCCATGTCCGTCCGTCTGTCGAAATCATGATAGAGGTCGAACCCGTAAAGCTAGCTGCTTGAAATATTGCACAGATACTTAATATCGATGTATATCGTTGGGATTGCAAATCGGCCATATCGGTTCAGATTTAGATATAGCTCCCATATAAACCGATCTCCAAATTTGACTTCTTGAGCCTCTGGAAGCCGTAATTTTTGTCCGATTTTGCATGTAGTGTTATGTTATGACTTCCAACAACTGTGTTTAGTACGGTCGAAATCGGTCTATAACCTGATATATAAACCGATCTCACGATTTGACTTCTTGAGCCCTTACAAGCCGCAATTTTTGTCCGATCTGGCTAAAATTTTGCATGAGGTGTTTTGTTATGACTTCCAACAACTGTGCCAAATATGGTTCAAATCGGTCCATTACCTGATATATTGGGTTGCCTAAAAAGTAATTGCGGATTTTTCATATAGTCGGCGTTGACAAATTTTTTCAACGGCTTGTGACTCTGTAAAATTGCATTCTTTCTTCTGTCAGTTATCAGCTGTTTCTTTTAGCTTGCTTGTGAGCGAAATTTTGTTTACATTTGTTTGTTTGGCGTCAATTTTAATATGGAGCCCACAAAGGAGCATTTTCGTCATATTTTACTTTATTATTTCCGTAAAGGAAAAAACGCGGAGCAGGTTGCTAAAAAGTTACGAGATGTGTATGGTGATAAAGCCTTAAAAGGAAGACAGTGTCAAAATTGGTTTCGCAAATTCCGTTCTGGAGATTTTGTCACTTTAAGATGAGCCACGTTCAGGTCGACCAAATGAAGTTGATGATGACCAAATCAAAGCATTAATCGAATTGGATCGTCATGTAACTGAGCGTGAGATAGGAGAGAAATTAAATATACCAAAATCAACCGTTCATTATCACATAAAAAGTCTTGGACTGGTGAAAAAGGTTGATACTTGGGTACCACATGTATTGAAAGAAATTCATTTAACGAACCGAATCAACGCTTGTGATATGCACCTTAAACGCAATGAATTCGATACGTTTTTAAAACGAATCATAACTGGAGATGAAAAATGGATTGTTTGCAACAACTTTAGTCGAAAACGATCATGGTCCAAACATGGTGAACCAGCTCAAACCACTTCAAAGGCTGATATCCACCAAAAGAAGGTTATGCTGTCTGTTTGGTGGGATTGGAAGGATGTGGTATATTTTGAGCTGCTTCCAAGGAACAAAACGATTAATTCGGATGTTTGCTGTCAACAATTGGACAAATTGAATACAGCCATCAAGGAGAAGCGACCAGAATTGGTCAATCGTAAAGGTGTCATATTCCACCAGGACAACGCTAGACCGCACACATCTTTGGACACTCGCCAAAAACTGAGTGAGCTTGGCTGCGAACTTTTGATGCATCCACCATATAGCCCTGACCTTGCACCATCAGACTACCATTTATTTCGATCCTTGCAGAACTCCTTAAATGGTAAAACTTTCGGCAATGATGAGGCTATAAAATCGCACTTGGTTCAGTTTTTTGCAGATAAAGGCCAGAAGTTCTATGAGCGTGGAATACTAAATTTGCCAGGAAGATGGCAAAAGGTTATCGAACAAAATGGCAATTATATATTTGATTAAAGTTTATTCTAAGTTTTATTAAAAATGCATTTACTTTCTTTTAAAATATCCGCAATTACTTTTTAGGCAACCCAATAGCTGCGATATCAACTTTAACTTCTTGAGCCTCAAGAGGGCGTAATTATTGTCCGATTTGGCTGAAATTTTTACAACAGCTTCTCCCATGACCTCCAACATACGTGTCAAACATAGTCTGAATCGGTCTTTAGCCTGATACAGCTGCCCTATAAACCGAATTTTACTCCTTGAGCCCCTAAAAGGGCCAAATTTGATTCGATTTAGCTGAAATTTTACACATACACTTCTACTGTGGTTTTTAACATTCAATTCAATTAGCATAGCAATGGTTTTCTATTATCCTATGTTTGTCTAAAAAGAGATACCGGGAAAGAACTCGACATATGCGATCCATAGTGGTGGTGGTGGGTTCCCACGATTCGGCCCGGACGAACTTTGCACGCTTTTACTTGTTATATATAAGATGTCTAAATCTTGTCAGAAGAGTGATAGGCCCCCAGGCTTGGATTTGGACACATGATGTCCTGCCCTCCATATAACTTTAAATGCGCAGATTATTCCTCACTTCATAAATCAGAGCATACTTTTAAGTTGTTATGCAGGCTTCTTGTTCATTTCTTCTCTCTTTTTAGAGAAGTAAAATCCGCTCGCCTGCTCATATTTTTGATGATTTAATTGGTTTCCAATTGATCATTAGCTACTTACCACCGCTTTCACGGTAATAGAATGGCGGAATATCTTTCTCTCTTTTTTATCAGATGCGTTATATGTACTATTTGCACATGTGTTAGATAATTATTACCGCATCATATTTCATTTTACTACAAACATTTTGTTTGTTTGTTATTTACATTTGCGTTGTAAGAAAATGTGGTTTTTTTTATTTTATTATATTCCAACAAAAATTTAGGTGTATAATAAAAATTAAAATAATTCTTTGTTACTTAGTGTTGCCGTATCAGTTATGTTTATGACCTTAATCTCTTGCATGAAACTGTGGCGAAAATGTAGCGGCCAGTTCTAGACGAAAGTGTCGACTTATCTTAGACTTACAATAAAGTAAAAGTCATTTTGGTTACCAGATTTTTTTATGATATTTACGAATGTTCTCAAATGGAATGGGATGGGGAGGAAGTTTTTTTTTATATATATTCCTGATTCTCATCTAATTCAGTGTCAGTTGTGCAGTGGCATTGAAAATGGCCGGTTGATATTCGATAAAAAACTAAGTGTTTTTTAATAATAAGCGATTTAAATAGTGATAATAGAAAAATGTTAGCCTTATAAATATCCATATCTTCGTTAAATAATACAATTTCGATTTTGGGCAAAATACTATGTGCACTTACATAGATCACAAACGAAACCTCCCAAGTGTAGATTTGTAAAAGCTGAAGTTTTGCAATTTTTCCTTTTTCAACAATGAAAGGGGTAGGCTTCCAGATAATAAAAGTTTGTTATGGATTTGTTTCACAACAAAAAATCATCAATGGTGGAGTGACTTTACATTTTCCATGTTTAACAACATACTGTGTGAGCAAAGCATTGAAATTGTTGCGACCTTATTCACAAAACTTTACGAAGCCTAAAAATAGGGTTATTTGACAGTTCTATAAAAGAAATATGCCAAATAAACCTATTTCAAATTTACATTAAGTTTTGTGGATAAGGCCATTGATCTACAACTTGATAAAAAAAAAAACAGTGTTTACAATTTAAAAACGCAAGCTCCTCAACCCAATCTGCAAAGTTTACTACCTCTTTAGAAGAATAAAACAAATTTCGCAATATTTGTTTTATGATCTTAAACAAGTATAATTAGAAAAAATTATTTTCAACACCTGAAGAATTGTCAACATTGCATTTTCTTCAATATTTTTGTTTTGTTTTTTAAAGTTAGGAAGTTCGTCCTTACAGCTTTTTCTTCGATCCATAACAAACGATGGAATATTTTATCTCGATTTGCAAAGTAGTCTCAAAAACTAAGCTTTGTTTTCTTTTTTAACTCAGGTCTTCTGAAATTTCTGATTAGTTCTTCATTGATCTCTGCATATTTGAAAAATCATCATCAATATAAAAGAAAATCCCCATACAAAAAAAATAAATAAGTCTGTGAAGTTTTTTTTTTGTGAATTGCATAAGAGTAAAATTGTTGAAAAATGGCTATAAAAGCAGGTAAGTGTGCTCAATATTAATATAAAAATCTCGTAAATCCTAGTTTCCTTTATGTTACGGATTAGTTAAAACACTAACGACCAACAAAATTAACAAATAAAAGTGTGCTAAATCGGAAGACCAGTTTATATGGGAGCTATATCAGGTTATTGACCGATTTGAACCGTACTTGATACAGTTGTTGAAAGTCATAACATGTGCAAAATTTCGGCCAAATCGGAAGAGTCTTCCAGGGGCTCAAGAAGTCAAATCGAAGATCTTTTTAAATGGGAGCTATATAAGGTTCTTGACGGATTTGAACCTAACTTAGCACAGTCGTTGAAAGTGATAACAAAACACACTATTTGCAAAAAGATCAGACAAATCGGATGAAAATTGACGTTTACAGGGGCTTTATAAGTCAAATCGGATGATCGGTTTATATGGGAGCTATATGAAGTTCTTAACCGATTTAGACCGTACTCGGCACAGTTATTGGAAGTCATAACGAAACACCATGTGCAAAATTTCAGCCAAATCGGACACAAATTGCGGCTTATAAGGGCTCAAAAAGTCAAATCGGGAGATTGGTTTATATGGGAGCTATATCAGGTTATAGAACGACTCTGACCGTACTTGATACAGTTGTTGGTAGTCATAACAGAACACTACATGCGAAATTTTAGCCAAATCGAACAAAAATTGAAGCTTGTAAGGACTCAAGAAGTCAAATCGGGAGATCGGTCTATATGGGAGCTATATCCAAATTTAAACCGATATGACCCATTTGCAATCCCAACGACCTACATCTATATTAAGTATCTGTGCAAAATTTCAAGTGGCTAGTTTTACGTCGAGACGATCCACAATATATATACTTTATGGGGTCCCAGATCAATATTTTGAGGTGTTACAAACGGAATGACTAGATTAGTATACCCCCATCTTATGGTGGTGGGTAGAAAAATAAACAAATAAAACTGTGCTAAGTTCGACCAGGCCAAATCTTGAGTACCCCTCAACCATAGATTCTGGAGGACACAAGTGTGCCTCACGTACCAAATTTCAGCCAGATCGAGAAGAACTAAGGCTTTTAGAAGCTCAAGAAGTCAAATCCGGGGATCGGTTTATATGGGGGTATATATATTTATGAAACTATCTGGATTATGAAACAAATTTCAGCCCAATGAAATGTAAATAAAGGCTTCTAGAATTTGGCACGAATGTTGGCGGTCATAACACAAGTCCTTGCGCCAAATTTCAGCCAAATCGGATGAAAATTGAAGCATTGAAGGGCTCAAGAAGTCGAAGTCGGGAGTTGGTTTATATAGGATCTATAATAGTTTATAGACCGATGCGGATGATACATGTCACGGATGCTGGAAGTCGGAAGAACACAAGAAATAGGACCAAATTTCAAAAAAATCAGAGGAAAGACGAGATTTTGTAGGACTTGATTTATATAAAGGCTGTATCAGTTTATAGACCAGCCAAATCAGGACAATTGAGGTTTCTAGGGTCCCAAGAAATCAAATTCAGGGATCGGTTTATATGGGGGCTATATCAGCTTAAAGAAAATTTCGGATCATATTTAGCTCGGATGTTTGAAAAAAGAACACACAAACCCTTGGGCCAAATTTCACCCAAATCGGATAACAATAGAGACATCTAGGGGCTCAAGAAGTCAAATCTGGGTATTTATTAATATAGGGGCTATATCAGTTTAAAAATGTAGAGTTTTTAGCCATTATTTTTTTGGCAAAACTGGTTTAAACAGCTCACGCACGTTACGTGTTTTGTTTCACTGTCAAACATCTTCAGTTTGGTCCATAATTTAACCATGAAGCGTCTTACAAACGAACAATGATGGCAAATTATTGAATTTCATTATCAAAATGCGTGTTCTGTTAAGAAAGTTCATCGCGCGCTTTTTCCAGCTCATTTCTGGCTCAATGGAGACGTAAATAAGCAGAATTGTCGATTTTGAAGTGAAGATCAGCCAGAAGCACTGCAAGACCTTCCAATGCTTCCAGAAAAAATCACAGTTTGGTGCGGTTTATGGGCTGGCGGCATCATTGGACTGTACTTCTTCAAAGATGATGCTAATCGTAACCTAACTGTGAATGGTGAGCGCTACCGTCAGATGATGTCTAACTTTTTTTTTTGCCCAGAATGCAAGAACTTGACTTGCATGACATGTGGTTTCAACAAGACGTTGCCACATGCCACACAGCATGCATTCCAAAGGACTTATTGAGAGACGAGTTCGATGACCATTTTATTTTATGTTCAGAACCGGTCAATTGGCCGCCTAGATCGTGCGATTTAACGCCTTTAGACTACTTTTTTGTTGGGCTATGCTATAATTCATGCCTTTACAGACAAGCCCGCTTCAATTGATGCATTGGAAGACAACATTAAAGCATTTTTTCGTGAGATATCGGCCGAAATGTTGGAAATAGTATGCCAAAATTAGACTAAGCGGATGGAGTGGGCAATTGTTTGCCACTGCGCCATTATATAGACGAAACAAGGAGTACTTTCATCAAGCAGTTGGGTCAGTCGAGTGGAGTATGCCGTTGCCATCTTTTGTGTTTGTAGCTTTTCAATGTCCAGCTTCCGAGCAGTTTCAGATCTTACGTTTCTCGCCGCACTAAGATGGGTGCGAACCTTTGCTGCAACAATGTAATGATCCGAATCGAAGTTCGCCCCTCGGACCGATCGTACATCTAACACGCTAGTGGAATGCCCTCTTCTATCACAACATGAGCTTTGCGCGGCGATGTTCTTTACTGCGGCTAAGTCAATTAGCCTCAATCCATTATCGGAAGTTTCTTCGTGAAGGCTTTATTTTCCGACTGTTGATCCAAGGATATTTTCTTTCCCTATTTTCGCATTAATTCTCTAAGAACGTTTTTAATATCATGGGCGGGACAGCGGCCATATTCTCTTTCTAGGTGCTCGTAGAAAATATCCTTGTCTTCCGTCGAGGAATGGGCGCAAATAAGGCTGATGTTGAAGAATTTGGCCTTTATGAGGATTGTGGCTAGCCTCTCGTCCACCGGAGTAAACCTGGAGACAAGGTGTTTCATTCTCCGACTAACCACAAACCCATAGCCAAATTCATGCCTCGTTCATTGGCAGCTATAATATAGGCCGTAACAACTCGGTGTTGTACCTGAATGGCAGCAATGTCTGCCTTGTACTTCTCCAATTTATCCGCCAGAGCGCTGCACCCTCTCTATAAAAAATGCGGATGTTCCAGGTGCAGATACGCAAATCATGGCAATTCGCCCAGATAGATGTCTTAGTTTTTTCAATATTCCTTTTATATATAAGGAAGAGTTTACAAAGTATTATTTTCTTTGAAAGTAATTTTTTTAAACAAACGAGTATAGCACTAACAACTGAAAGACGTAGAAAAATAAAATATACAGCTTAGGTTTGAAGGTGATTTGCTAACAAGCCAAACATAATTTAATCCATGGAAATAAAAACAAAACACATTTTCAGAAAGTAATTGTCCTTTTAAATATTAATGCGTATTAATTGTAAAAAATTGTTAATAAAAAACATAATTAAAAATAAAACAAAACTTTTTTAGGCAAAAATAAATCATCTTTGGGACCAACCTCTAGTATTCTGAAATTTCTTATTCTTACTCTATGGTTTTCATCGTCATCCAACATAATTTCTAGAACATTTACTCTTCACTAAATGTTTCACTATTCCCATGTAAATCAAATGTTAACAGCCAAATTTGTTGCCATGGTTGCAAATGTTAGAGAGCTTCTAGTACTTTTAATTTTTATTCCACCATTATAAAATAATTATAACATTAACAACAATTAAAGTCACTTTTAAATATAGTCGTATAAAAAATGGTTAAGGCAGCCGCCAAACAGTAAATAAGAGTCATTTTCGTTGCTCTTGCCTTATCAGTTCGAAGTCTCATAACAACAATTGATTTAGGAGCTAGGATAGCTATTAAAAAATTACTCTTTAGATGGCACGGATGTAAGAAATCAATTCTTTTTACGTTAGTCGAGCTAAAATAACCACGAGAATGGAGTTAGGAAGGAGAGATTGTTGAATTGAAAAAAAAAATTGTCAGCTATCACACAATCGGGCATTGATATCACACCATTTCTAGACTGGAAAGACCCTCGTCAGTGCTTAGTGTATCATATCCCTTCATCTGAGATTGTTTTTTTGAATTGAAAAAAAAAAAATTGCCAGCTATCAGAAAATCGGGCATTGATATTACACTAATGGCAAATGCGTTTCTTGACTGGTAAGACCTTCGTCAGTACCTAGTGTACCATATCCGTTTGTCTGACCGGTTTAGATTTTTAGAATTAATGCTTTTATGATATCTATGCGCGCGGACAAATTAATCACCAAACACATGTGAGTCAGTATTCTGAGCAACATATTCTCAAACAATTCCAATTCTCAAATTAGCAGCAATCATATGCATTTCAGCCAAATCAGATGGAAATTGAGTTTTTTGAGGGATACTTTTTGGAGAACACCTCAAAGTTGACTATGTTGAGTTTCGAGTACATATCTTTCTCCGTAAAAAATTCAAAAATTATGTCCCTTTATTTGACTTAACTATTGTTTTGAGTTCGCATGAATGTAACCTGCCGGAATTTTAGCCCAATCCCGTAAAATGGCTTTCTTCAGCGCATCCATAGCGGCCCAAAAAAATAGCCCAAATATTGTTCACTTGTGAACAATATTATGATCTGTCAATATTTCTAGTTTTACAGTTACACAAGCATGAACTTGGTAACGCTTCGTGTCAGCTATCCTTTATATATGGTAGTGGGTATTCGAAATTTTGCCACGACCAAAGTTAATGTGTTTTTACTTGTTACTGTTTACAGGGAAAACTAAGAACAATATTGACTTACCATATGTAATTAAAAATGACTTCAATTCACGGGAAGGTCAATGAATAAATGCAAAAACACTCTGAAAAAAAGAAACATGAAATAAAAATTCGTGCATTAGTTGAAAAAGAAGAAACACGATAATGTAAATTTTTTGAAAAGAGAATATTTGAATATTAAAAAATTGCAAAATGCTTCACACATATACAGTGGCTCAGAAAACTCTACATACACTTCTCATAAAAAACGTTTTAACAGACAAAATTTTTGTAAGAAAAATTTTCTGCCGAATATCGAATTTTGCATAAATTTTTCACTATGGTTTTCGATAATTAGTTCAATTTTATTGGATAAAAAAATGTTACCATTTATAAAAAGGTATGTAGACATATATGTGCCACTAAACATGTATATACATTAGGGCGGTTCGATTTTTATTATTTTTAATCGTATAGCAAAAACATAAACTACAACAAATTCCATGAAACTTCTACGAAGAAACCATGTATCTAAAATAAAATGTTAACCTGCGTCTCTCCACTTGATAATGTATAAGCCCGCCTTTGGCAAAATTATAAATGCTAGAAATAACAGCTTTTCCAAGTCGAGAGGCGCGGATTAGGATTTGATTTTAGATCCATGGTTTCTTTGATTACTTTTCTTAGAACTTTATGTAGATGACGTTTTTGCTATGCGATTTTTAACCTTTTTTTCATCCATACAAATCAACCCGCCCTAATATACATATTATGTATAAAACCCCGTATACTCTGCTCATTGAATCCGGATTTAAGCCTCTCGTCAGCTGATTTCATAAAATGGAAACAGATGATCGAGCCATTAAATCCGGATTTAAAGAGCAGTGTAAACGGGGTTTATGATTCCATACGAAGTATGGGGTTAAAACTTTAAAATCTAGTATAAGTTCGATTTTGATAATAAAAAAATTGTGTATATCACTTGAAACAAAAATACACAAAAATTACATTTTTTTCTGTGTGTACAAAAGTTCGCACTTGTTGAAAAAAGTTGCTTAAAAAATATGCGGGCGAATTCGGATTCCTATTTTAATTAATTATTCCCCGGATAGTTTGAAATTAGCAATAGTAGTGATAAAAACAATTGCGCTTCAATACGAAGGGTAAACATGGACAATCATATTGAAGAATAGAAAAAAATCAATTTTAAATATAATTTGTGATTCCCAAATTAAAGTTTGTAATACAATCAATGAAATTAAACTTAATTTATAAGCTGTCACCATCCGAAATCATGTTGATAAATGAAGGTTATTTGCAAATATAATAAAAAAATTACCAAAATAAGTGTCCAAATTTGAAAACACTTTAAAAAAGAAATTTAGCTTACAAAAATCGTGCGAAAATTGGAAAAATTACGAAATAAAGCATTTTATATGAAAAACTTTCAGGCAGGCTAACTTTCGAAGGAATGCTAGATGCTTGAAATTTTGCACAAATATTTCCTACCAGTGTAGGTCGGTTAAGATTGTAAATGTGATATATCGGACCATGTTTTGATACTGGATCGATCTATAACTGGATATAGGTGCCGTATAAACCGGTCTTGGATCTTGACTTCTTGAGCCACTAGATGGCGCTAGTCTCATCCGATTTGGCTGAAATTGTGCACGAAGTATTTTGCTATGACTTCCAACAACTGTGCCAAGTATGGTGCAAATCGGTTCATAAAATGATATAGCTCCCATATAAATATAAACCGATCACCTGACTATATTTTTTGAGCCTCCAGAAAGCGCAAATCACATCCGCTTTGGCTGAAATTTTGTCCAACTTCTTCCGTGACCTTCAACAAACTTTTCAAATGTGGTCTGAACCGGTCCAGAACCTCATATATCTCCCGAATTTTCTTCTTGAGCCACTATACGGAGCAATTCTTATCCGATGTGGCGGAAATTTTGACTTCTACTTTGGTTTCCAACAGCCAAACCAAATATGGTCTCAATATGTTCATAACTTGTCATAGCTCCAATAGCATAGCAATTCTTATCCATTATCTTTTGTTTGCTTATAAAGAGATATCGGACAAAGAACTTGCCAAATGCGTTGCATGGTGGAGGGTATATAAGATTCGGCCAGGCCGAACTTAGCACGCTTTTACTTGTTTTAATATATATTCGTGACTGTCCTAAATTTTTATTAATGTTCTGAGAATTCATTCAAACTGAGATCAATAATTTAAACGTGACTTTTGCTTTTAAATAACCATTTTTCCCAAAATAAAGAATAATAAAATTGTGTTGTTTTTGTTCCAAAACCTGATATCGTTGATTTTTTATCAAGTAGCTGAATATAAATTTTGTTTGGTCATATACATGCTACCCGGGTGATCCATCTGTCTTCTGATTTAATCGTGATTAGTGTCCAAAACCAAAAACTCATTATTATAATTTTTTCTAATTAAATGAGAATGGAATACTCTTACTGTATCTAATAAATCGTAAAAAGATTCGAACAGTGGTCTAGAAACGAAATCTTAGAGGATTTTTCTTCAATTTCAGTTAAAAAATTAAGTTTAAACAGGTACATAGAAAAAAATAAAATCGGTTTCACCCTCCAAATTAATGGATCCAATTAGTTTTTTAATTGAAACTGCTTCAATCATACAAATGACAATATCAATCACAGTTTTTAAAAAAGGTGTACATTTTTCTATTAAAAAAATTGCATATTCAACTACTTTGGGTTCATGATCACTCCTTAAAAACAAAAAGACATCCGTGGGTTTTCCAAAAATTAAACGGAAAATATTGTTTTCGAATTATAAAAGAAAGAGTAGCGAGGCTGTATAAAGTTACTGAATTACATACATTAGGGAAGTAAAGCCAACAGAAAAATATTTATCTAGAATATGTTATAAATAGATCGATGCTATGGAAGCCGGTATGCCATTGATATGCTATTTTTTAAATGTTAGAATCGAATTTTGATATCTGATTGATTATCTGCATTTTACTTTGCATTTATTTTATTTTGAAAAAAAAATCTTTTTTTATACCCTCCACCATAGGATGGGGATATACTAACTTCGCCATTCCGCTTGTAACACCTCGAAATATTAGTCTAAGGCCCCATAAGGTATATATATAGTCTCAAACGGCATGATATTTTAAGTCGATCTAGCCATGTCTGTCCGTCCATCCGTCTATCGAAAGCACGCTAACTTAAAGCGAGCCGCCTGAAATTTTACACAAATACTTTCTTGGGATTGTAAATGAGACAAATCTGTCTTTGTTTAGATATAGCTCCCATATAAACCGATCTTCCGATTATACTTCATTTACCTGTAGAGGGCGCGATTCTCATCCAACAGAATCAGTCCATATAAACCGATCTCCCGATTAAACTTTTTAAGCCGCTAGACCCTCAACATACGTGCCATGTATGGTTTAAATCGATCCTGATATAGCTCTCATATATACTGACCTCCCGATTTTACTTATTGAGCCCTATAGTGCGATATTCTTTTCGATTTGACTGAAATTTTGCAAAATGACTTCTACTATGATCTCAAACATAGAAACCAAGTATGGTCCAAATAGAGCTCCAATAGCATAGCAATTCTTAACCATTATCCTTTTATTCATCTATCCGTCAGTCCGTCTGTCTGTCTATCGAAAGCACACTAACTTTGGAAGGAGTAAAGCTAGACACTTGAAATTTTACACAAATACTTCCTATTATACTTATTATCAATTTCCGACCCTACAAAGTATATATATTTCGGATCGCCGCAAATTCTAAGACGATTTAACGATGTCCGTGTGTCTGTCCGTCTATCCGTCTATCCGTCTGTCCTTCAAAAATTGAGATATTCAGCTAAAATTTGGCACAGATATGTCTTTTTGATGCACGCTGGTTAAGTTCTTGAACGGGCCAAATCGGACCATATTTGCATATAGCTGCTATATAGACCGATTTTCCGATAAAGGGTCTAATGCCCATAAATGCTTTATTTTTCATCCGATTTTGCTGAAATTTGAGGTAGTGAGTAGTTTTAGGCATCCCGGTATCCAAATATGGTCGAAATCGGACTATATTTATATTTAGCTGCCATATACACCGATCTGTCGATAAAGGGTCTGAAACCCATAATAGCTTCATTTATTACCCGCTGAAAGTTGAAACAGGGGGTTATATTAAGCCTCCTGATATATGACCTAAATATGGATGAAATCGAACTATATTTAGGTATAGTTGCCATATAGACCGGTCCCCAGATAAATGGCCTAAAGCCCATTAAGTTTTATTTTTAAACGATTTCGCTGAAATTTTAAACATTATGTAGTTTTACGCCTACTAACATATGTGGTTCAGATCGGACTATATCTAGATATAGCTGCCATATAGACCGATCTGCCGATAAAGAGTCTGAAGCCCATAAAAGTTTCATTTATTACCCGATTTCGCTGAAATTTGAATCAGTGAAATCTTAGTTCTCCCGACATCCGTCCCAAATATAGTTCGGGTCGGACTATATTTAGATATAGCTGCCATATAGAGCGATATCCTGATAAAGGGTCTGAAGCGAATAAAAGCTTTAATTTTTATCTGATTCCGCTGAAATTTGAAACATTAAGTAGTTTTAGGCCACCCGATAATAAATAAAGCTTTATTTGTTACCAGATATTGTTGAAATTTGAAATAAAAAATTGAACAGTGACTTATACTTATTAGACTACTCAATATCCGTGTCGAATTTGGATACATAAGTTATCCAATTTTCACCGGATTGTGACGAAAGGGGGTTTTCATCTATACCCGAGGTGATGGGTATCCAAAGTTCGGCCCGGCTGAACTTAATGAATGGAATGCCACAAACTATAACCGGACTGCACTGATTGGTATGAGAGAAGTATCCTTGTTCCTTAGTGGAATGTTCATGGGAAATTTAGTAGTTTTTCTTAAGTAATGTGCCATTGATACCACGACCAAATATCAAATCGACCCACAAAGATTCCATAAAGGAACACCAGAGCGATTTCTTGCATAACAACCTTGAAGATACCTTTTCTATGGCGGAATATCTAACAAATATCATCAGCACTAGTAAGGGAATAAACACCGATAAACAATTTTTGCTCAAACCTGCATCGCCATAGGTCAACATAATGGCCATTGTGGCCAGGTGGCTTCGGTTAGTATTAGCTTTAAAATTTGAGATATTCATAATGGAAGAATTTCATATCATAATCTTCATCAACGCCAAACCACTGTGTCACCATTATTTATACGATTTGATAATTGATAGCTGTTTAGAAATTGAAAAAAATAAACTTTTAGCAACTTGTTTACAACATCTGACAAATGTGATTTGTTTAATTAACTGAAGCCAAACAACCATGCCCACGTATTGACAATATCAAATGATTTATTGCCAATTCACTATCATGTTTTTTTTGTTATAATTTCAGTACTTCCCGTTAAGACTCCAAAAGAGACCGATGACACAACGAATGGTAAACTCAAGGCATTCGAAGAGGCAATAACATTTTCCGAAGCTCTGGAAAGAACCAGTAAGATCCAACTTTTGACTTGATGACACTTAAAAAAATAATTAATTATTATTATTTTTTTTTTCTTCAGAATATGGCAAATTTAATTACTTCCTCATAATAATCTCGGGCCTTGTATTGGCCAATGTCCTGCTGGAAACTTCCGCTGTGGCCTTTTACATGCCCGTAGCTCACTGTGATCTTCAATTAACAAATAGTCGTAAGGGTCTGCTGAGTGCCATAGGCTATGTGGGCATGATTGTCAGTTCTCATTTGTGGGGATTTTTGGCCGATACGCGGGGTAGAAGGCGTGTCATTAGACCCACATTAATAGCTGGCTTTGTGGTAACAGTGGTCTCAAGTTTTGCCACAAACTTTTGGAGCATGTTGGTGCTAAGGCTAATCAACGGCATATTGTAAGAAACGAAATGAAGAAACTAAAAATTCATCTTTGGATTTGTATATAACCCTTCACTTTTCACATTTGCAGTGTCTCTGGTGCCTCCGCTACAATTTATGCCTATATTAGCGAATTTCACACTGATCGCACACGTTCCAAAGTCATGATGATCTCTTCGTTTATATTTGCCATTGGTGCCATGTTTATGCCTTTCCTTTCGTTTGCGGTCATTAATCGTGAATGGCGTTTGGATTTGTCTTTTATGGGTCTGGTGTATAAGCCATGGCGGCTATTTGTTATTGTCTGTGGTATCCCTGGTCTAGTGTGCGGTATTGCCATGTATTTCTTGCCGGAAAGTCCTAAATTTTTACTATCCATGAACAAAGAAGAAGAGACCAAGGAAGTGTTGCAGCAAATGTATAGGATGAATGGCGGAAAGGATGAGTTGGTGGTAAGTATCCACAAAAAAATCATGATTTAATTGCTTAAACGAAGAATATTGTTAATGGTTTCGTGCCAAAGATGCAATTCAAAACAAGGTTCTCATTACCAAACTTATTTCGTAGTGTTTAGGGAAGACAATTTTTCTCTTCGAATTGCGCTGGCTGGCTATGGTCAGCTTGAAAAGAGGCTGCCGATATTAATCCGCTCCAGAACACTATGGACACACACCAACAAGCCAGTAATCGGCTTGTTGTGCGCTCTAACTACTAAGAAGTAACCTCAAAATAAATCTAAGTCAGGAGTTTCGTGGTACTAACAAATCCGCTTTTTTGGACTAAGACCCTAAATCGGAAGACCGCCCTATAAGGCAGCTATATCTAAATATAGTGTGATCTGGACCATATGCTGGTCGGATGGCGTGAGGCTTTAATCAACTCACTATTTAAATTTTCAGCGAAATCGGCTTTTATGGGCTTAAGACCCTACATCGGCAGTTGGGTCTTTATAATAGTTATATTTGAATATTGGCCGATGTGAACGATATTTGGGTCGGATGTCCAGAGGCTTTGATCAACTCACTATTTCAAATTTCAGCGAAATCGGGTAAGAATTGGGGTTTTATGGGCTTAAGGCCCTGAATCGGCAGATCGGCCTATATAACAACTATATCTGAATAAAGACCAATATGAACCATATTTGCGTCGGATATCGGGAGGCTTTAATCAACTCACTATTTCAAAAATCAGCGAAATCGGATAAAAATTGCGGATTTAATGGGGTCAAGACCCTTAATCGTTAGATCGGTCTATATGACAACTAAATCAAATATTGTCTGATCTAGACCATAATAAGAAGGTTCAACCAACACACTGTTTCAAGTTTCAGCGAAATCGGATTATAAATGCAGCTTTTATGGGCTCAAGACCCTTAATCGGCAGATCGCTCTATATGGCAGCTATATCAGAATATAGACCGATCTGAACCATATTTGAGTTGGATTTCGGGAGTATTTAATCAACTCACTATTTCCAATTTTATCGAGATCGGATAATAAATGCGCCTGTAACGTGCTTAAGAACCTAAACCGGCAAAACGGTCTATATGACAGCTATATGTAAATATGGTCCCATACGGGCCATATTCGGTTTGAATATTGGGGCCCCTAGTACAATTTCCTGTTTTAAATTTCGGGGAAATCAGGGACACACGGACGGGCAAACGGAACTACACACGGACATCGTTAAATCGTCTTCGTACTTAGATCATACTTGGCATAGTTGTTGGAAGTCGTTCCCCAACGATATGTGCAAAATTTCTGCCGAATCGGATAAGAATTGCGTCCTCAAGAAGCTCTAGATGACTAATCGGGAGATCGGTTTATATGGCAGCTATATCAGGTTATGAACGGAATAATGGAAATGATACCAAAACACCATGTGCAAAATTTCAGCCAAATCGGATAAATTACGCTCTCTCGAGGCTCAAGATGTCAAGACCCAATATCGGCTTATATGGCAGCTATATAAAAACATGGACAAATTTTTCCCATTTGCAATCTCAATCGACCTACACTATTTGTGCAAAATTTCAAGCGCCTAGCTGTACTGCTTCGAAAATAAGCGTGCTTTTGACAGACAGACACGGCACACGTTCGTCTTACTTGTTAAAAGGCAGATTTCAGATTATGAGACCCCTAGATCTAGCCCAGGCATAAGCCACAAGCCATAGTGGCGATAAAATGCCCCCCTGTGGTGTGGTCTGTGTCACTTATCTTTATGTCATGGGACCCACAATTTGTCAAGTTGTTGCTGAGCATATGCTATATGCAGTCTTTAAGGAACCGGTCCACCCAGTAATGGTCTGTATGTGTCGGTTCGCAAATTGTAACAAGCCCACTCGGTGTCAATGCATACCGCCAATGTGTACGTCATGGCATCAAAGGATTCTTCTATTTTATACCCAACCTCCTGCAGGGCAGCCTCCACCGACATGCCCTTGACATAGATATACTGTTTGTTTTTGAGCTGTTCATCATCAATACGTTCTATGGGTTTAAATATAAAGGAAGTAAGCGTTTGGTGTAGCATAACTTGCATTGCCAGTCCTGGGTATAAATACCACTCTTGCTTGACACGTTGTTTAAATAGCGGCCAGATGGGGCGCCAGATAGTCGTCCTACTTTTGTACTAACGGCGGAAGTATTCCATCAGGACCGAGTGACTTAAATGATAGGAAGCTCCTCAAGACTTCCGCTAGTCCCGTTGTATCCTGTCAAAAATTAGTTTTCATCAAAAGCCTCAACATCACATTCCAATGTCGTCTACCAACGTTTCAGTTTGGTCATGGGTTTTTGGCAGCGCCATTAACGCTATCGACCAGTTCGTAGAAAAGCTTCCAGGCGGCAGGTTTTGCCTCTCGGATCATCTTATCGTATTGCAGGAGACGCGTGTGATACACATCCCACTAAACTTCCGTTTTTTTACGAGGTGCTCTGTCATAGACTCTGCGGACCTCTTTCCCAAATTTTCAATCCGAATCTCCCCGATCATCCAGGGTTTTTCTTAGGCTGATTCCTTTCTCGAGGAGGACAACTATTTTCGAAAGACCCCACTATTGCAGTCGTAATGATGCTGATATTGTCGTCAATGTTTTTTTAAACTTGGACAGTCTAAATTAGCTTGCCCAAGTCTTCTTCTGAGTAGTCTTTCGAATTTTACCTAGTTGGTTTTCAACTTATTATGTAAGCTTATCGGATTCGGCACTGGATATACTGTTCTAAACCTAATGGGGCCATGGTCAGAGAAGGAATACTTCAGAGACCCTCAAATCCTGAAACCCATCGATTAGATTTTCCGAACAATTATCACATCTAAAACCTGCTTCCTAATCCTATTAACAAAGGGAGCGGTATTACCAATATTAAGTGTTATTAGATCGTTAGTATTCAAGTATTCTGCCAGGGTTTGGCACTATTCCCACATAATATGGTGAGAGTTCGCATCGCACCCTATATATAACTTATTTATTGTCTGTTTTTCCTTAATCATCAGTCGCTGCAGGTTTGACGTGGGTGACGTTGTCGCAGAGTCGAAAGGCAGATAATGTGATGCCACCGTCACACCAAGTTTCCGTGTTAGCATAGCACAATTGGTTCAGAAACTTTGTTCCGGGTCATCCACGGCTCCTGAAATAGGCATTATGAATTTTGCCCTCTCTGATTTTCTCCGTCAGAGCATGTGTAGCCGTCTCGCTCTGTTGGAAGTTTATCTGGATGACCTCAATGAAGACCAGCTACCTTAGAAGTGCGTGGAATGTTAGTTTTATCCCCACCAGTATTCTGCACTTACGCCCGATATCGGCGACGGTGCATACTCCTCAGTTTCCTTCGTCGTGCCCCAGATTGCTTTCTCGGTCTTCTTGCGAGCTTGGCTTGGAGCTAAACAAATCCACAGCCAAACTCATATCAAAGGCAGATAATGTGATGCCACCGTCACAGCTATGTTGCAGCCGACATTGACAACTCTGGGAAAAAGATAAAATTTAAACTCGGTCAAAGACCGAGTTTCCGTGTTAGCATAGCACAATTGGTTCAGAAACTTTGTTCCGGGTCATCCACGGCTCCTGAAATAGGCATTATGAATTTTGCCCTCTCTGATTTTCTCCGTCAGAGCATGTGTAGCCGTCTCGCTCTGTTGGAAGTTTATCTGGATGACCTCAATGAAGACCAGCTACCTTAGAAGTGCGTGGAATGTTAGTTTTATCCCCACCAGTATTCTGCACTTACGCCCTATATCGGCGACGGTGCATACTCCTCAGTCTCCTTCGTCGTGCCCCAGATTGCTTTCTCGGTCTTTTTGCGAGCTTGGCTTGGAGCTAAACAAATCCACATCCAAACTCATATCTAGTACAGCACGTAAACTTTTGGTGTTGATGCTCTAGCAATCCATCGCACTTCCTGTAAGGTGATTATGTCAGCCTTGTACTTTTCACCTTCAACTGCATATTTGGAAATTATGGTCCTTATTCGTTTGCGAGGGTCGTCAACGTTAGGAGAGTCCAACTTGCTGTTTATTTGAACATGGTAGCTCACTAACTTAAATGGCTGTTAAAGGCAGCTACCCCAAGTAACAACCTGGAGAGGTCAGTGTCCACAATTGTGATGAGGAACCAAGATTCGCCAGAACTTTCCCAAGTCTAAGCCAACTCGCAACTGTAAATCGGTATTCCTCAATTGTTTACAATAATTTATTATTTGTTATTTTATATCATTTTCAGATTCCCCACCTACTCTCCGAAGAGGACAATACCGAAGTAATCGAAACTAAAGACAAAGGGTCCTATAGCATATTCAGTTTCTTGGCCACAATGTGGAATCAAACAGTGCCGCTGTTTCGAAGGAAGTATATACGCACAACCACCATTGTTTGTACCACACAATTCTGGCTTTATGTCATTACCAATGGCCTATACATGTGGTTCCCCTACATAGTCAATGCCATGGGAGAATTTATGAAAAATCATCCAGGAGAGAATAGAAATCTATGCCGAATTGTCTACGATAAACATGACAAAATGGATCTAAGTGTTAACAATTCGGTAAGTCAAATGGAATTTCAAAGATTCATATGGAAAATTAAAGTGATTTTTTTTCTTTTGTTTTGCAGACCTTAATCGATTGTCCGGATAAATTAGAGAACACCACCTACATGTATTCCCTGCTCATGGAAATCCTCTATGTCTCCACATTTGCCGTTATAACGCTGATCATCAATCGTGTTAGTAAAATAGTCATAATGGTCACCATGATCATATTCTGCAGTTCATGTGGTCTGGCCGCTGTTTGGCTTCCTTACACTTCCATATCGGCCATATTATATGTGATACTATTTTTGGTGGGTATTTCCATTAATGTTCTGGGAGCAGCCACTGTAGATCTATATCCCACACAATTGAGGTAAAATTTGTAAACATATTTCCCTCTATAGACCTATGGTTAAAAAGTTTAATTGTTTCTTACAGAGCCATGGCCATGTGCGTCTCCCTTATGATGGGTCGCATTGGCAGTGTGGTCGGCACCAATATTGTTGGGGCCCTGGTGGCCAACTATTGTGAGCTGACTTTTTACATTTCCTGCTTTGCCATGCTGTCATGTGCACTGTTGATTCTTTTCTTACCACGAAGTATTACTTCAGAAAAGTCACCATCTACACCAGAAAATGCCTAAAGGAATCTTTGTCTAGCATTTTAACTTGGGAGGGGGTTGTAAACCAATTAGAGATACTTAAATATGGATACTTAAGTTTAGTGATATTTTTGCCTCAAAGTAGTTAGATTTTTTATAAGACCAACAACAACAACACACAAATTGTATTTTATTATTATAAGTAGATATGGAATAAATATAGAAGAAGAATCCGAAATTGTGTGTATTTATGAGTGTGATAAGAAGAACAAGTAAAAAAGCATAAAGTTCGGCCGAACCGAACTTTGGATACCCCCACCACGGATATATATATTAACCAACTTTTGTCATAACACGGTGAATAAATGTATCATTTATGAACCCACAGCAGCTATATCTAAATATAGTCCGATCTCCATCATATTCAAGAAGGCTATGTAAGGGTCTAACACAAATCATTGTACCACATTCATCGGTTAAAAAATGCACCTTTAATAGGCCTTAGAACTTAAATCGGGAGATTGGTATATGTTAATGACAGCTATATCCAAATATAGACCGATCTTAACCGTATTGAATACGAATGTCGAGAAACCTAACACAGCTAAAAATTGCAAATTTTGCTCATGAACATTCCACTTAGAAACAGGGCCAACTTCTCACATATCAATGAGTGCAGTTCGATTCAAGTTTACGCTCAATGATAAGGGGCCTCCTTTTTATAGCCGAGTCCGAACGGCGTGCCGCAGCTTAGTACCTCACAAATGTTGCCAGCATTAGGAGGGGAAAACCACCACTAAAATTTTTTTTGTGGTGGTCTCGCCAGGATTCGGACCCAGGCGTTCAGCGTCATAGGCGAACATGCTAGCCCACTGCGTGAAATTTCAGCAAAATGGAGTAATAAAAGTGATTTTATTGTCCCAATAACTTAAATCGGAAGATCGGTCCATATGACAGCTATATATCCAAATATAGCCCGACTTGATCATACTCAGTACGAACGTCGAGTGGCGTCACGCAACTCATTGGGCCATATTTCAACAAAATCGGTTAAAAAATTCACCTTTCATGGGTCTAAAACTTTAAATTGGGAGATCGGTATACATGGCAGCTTTATCCAAATCTCGACCGAACTGGGCCGTATTGAACAGGGATTTCGAGGAGTCTAACCCAACTCGCTCTACCAAATTTCACGAAATCGGACCAAAAATGCGCCTATTATGGGTCCAAGACCTTAGATCGAGAGATCAGTGTATATGACAGCTATATCCAAATATGACCCGATCTGGGCCAAATTAAATAAGGATGTCTAGAGGCCAAGTATAACTTACTGTCCGAAAATTTCAGCAAAATTGGACAATAAATGAGCATTTTATGGGACCAAGACCTTCAACTAAGAGATCGGACTATATGGCAGCTATATCCAAATCTGGACCGATCTGGGCCAAACTGAAGAAGGATGTCGATTAGCCTAACACAACTCACTGTACCAAATTTCAGGGAAATCGGATAATAAATGTAGCTTTAATAGACCTTAAATCAGCAGATTGGTCTATATGGAGATATAGAGGCTTTATTTTCAAAGACTGTAGCGTGATTTCTGCAGACAGAAGGACATGGCTAGATGATCTTAGGTTTTTACGATGATCGAGAATATATATATTTTATAGGGTCGGAAGTTGATATTTCGATGTGTTGCAAACGGAATGACAAATAGAATATACCCCCATCCTTGGGTGGAGGATATAAAACAAGTAAAAGCGTGCTAAGTTCGGCCGGGCCGAATCCTGGGAACCCACCACCATGGATTCTGCTTAAAATATATACAAAATAAATTTTGTTGAAGGGCATAATTTTATTCTACATATCAAACTTCTGTCAAATCAGCAAAAATTAAAGCTTCTTGGAACCGAGCAAGGATAATCAAGAGACCGGTTTATATGGGAGCTATATCAGGTTATAGACTGATTTGGACCGTACTTGGTACAGTTGTTGGAAGTCATAACAGAAAACCGCATGCAAAATTTCAGCCAAATCGGAAAAAAATTGCGGCTTGTAAGGACTCAAGAAGTCAAATCGGGAGATCGGTTTATATGGGAGCTATATCAGGCTATAGACCGATTTGGACCGTTCTTAGCACAGTTGTTGACAAAACAAGGCATGCAAAATTTCAGATAAATCGGATTATGCCTTCCGGGGGCTCAAGTCAAGTCAAATAGTGAGATCGGTTTATATGGGACCGATCTAGACCGTATTAAGCACAGTTGTTGGAAATCAAAAGAGAACACTATGTGCAAAATTTCAGACAAATCGGACAAAAATTATGGCTTCCAGCGTCTCAAAAATTCAAATCAGGAGATCGGTTTATATGGGAGCTTATCAGATTATAGACCGATTTGGACCGTATTAAGCACAATTGTTGGAACTAAAAATTTAAGCCAAAATGGATAAAAGTAGCGGCTTCTAGGGGCTCAAGACGTCAAATCGGGAAATCGATTTATACGGGAGCTATTTCGAAATCAGAACCGACATGGCCCATTTGCAATCCCCTACACCTATAGTAGGTTTTGTCCAAAATTTCAAGCGTCTTGCTTTATGCGTTCGATCGCTATCGTGATTTCGAAAGACAGGTGGACGGACGGACGGACAGGACTGGATTGAACTCAGAACGTCGAGAAGATCAAGAATATATATATTATTTATGGGGTCTTAGACGAATATTTCGAGGTGTTAAAAATGGAATGACTAGATTAGTATACCCCCATGCTATGGTGGTGGGTATAACAAGTAAAAGCGTGATAAGTTCGGCCGGGCTGAATCTTGGAACCCACCACCATGGATTCTGCTAAAAATCTGTACAAAATAAACTTAGTCGAAGGGCATTTTTTCTATATACCAAACTTCCTTCAAACCATAAAAAATTAAAGCTTCGCTGTGCCGTCCTTGGCACAGTTGTTGGGAGTCATAACAGAACACCTTGTACAAATTTTCAGATAAATCCGACACAAATTGCGGCTTCCAGGAGCTCAAGAAATCAAATCGGGAGATCGGTTTATATGGGAGCTACAACAGGTTGTAAACCGATTTGGACCGAACTCGGCAGAGTTCTTAGAAGTCATAACAGAACTCTGTCTGCAAAATTTTAGCCAAATCGGACTAAAATTGCGGCTTCCAGGGGCTCAAGAAATCAACTCGGGAGATCGGTTTATATGGGAGCTATATCAGGTTATACATCGATTGGGACCGTACTAGGCACAGTTGTTGGAAGTCAAAAGAGAACACTATGCGCGAAATTTAAGCCAAATCGGGAGATCGGTTTGTATGGGAGCTATATCCAAATCTGAGCCGATATGGCCCATTAGCAATCCCCAGCGATCTACACCAATAGTAGGTATCTGTGCAAAATTTCAAGCGTCTAGCTTTATGCGTTCGATCGCTATCGTGATTTCGACAGACAGATGGACGGGCATGGCTAGGGGGTCGCAGATCGATATTCCGAGAGGTTACAATCGGAATGACTAGATTAGTATACCCCCACTCTGTGGTGGTGGGTATAAAAGCGTTGTCCCTAAATATTTGGCCCCCCCTGTATATACTTTATGGGGTCGCAGATCACTAGGTGTTAAAAACGAAATGACTACATCCCTACAATGATGGTGGGTATAAAAATTAGATAAAAGAAAACTTTTGAAATATTTTGGTTAATATTTGGTCGTTTCCTTGTTTTGTCTGAGTATAAAATACTAATAAAAATGTTTGTTGGGTATGAAAATATATAATGATAACAGATACATGTTTGTAAACAATACTCAATTTAAAGAGAAGATTCTCTCATTCTTATTCTCGGGCGAATTGAGCATAAGGCCTTGAAGTACACTCAAAGCATTTTGTTAGTAAAAATATAAAAAAAATGCTATAATATCAGTTTTTTTTAGCGAAAATTTAAAGTAGTCGTCTTTGTTATTTAAACATACTTTTGTATGCAATTTCAGCGGGAAATTTCAGAGATTTTTTAAATAATACAATACATTACAATAAAATATATTTGTGAGGTATCCTGTTATGTTATAACTTCTCTATCAATTGGTGTGGCCATGTCGCACGCCATTCAGACTCGGCATAAAAAGAAGGGCCCTTATCATTGAGCTTAAACTTTAATCGGTTCCTTAATAAAATGTTTAATGGAAATTTAGTATTAGATTTGTATCAATAAATGTTAGGCATTTCATCGTTTTCCTCTTGATGAACTGCAATATATGCTACTTTATTATTGACCTATTTCAACTTTGTGAGTGTATTACGAGACAATTTGGAAAATTTTATACCAAGAGAAACAAATTTTGAAACTGATTTATACTACATATACGAATATTCTTAATATTTCTTTCTCTGCATTAACCATAAAATTTTGATAAGTATCAGCCAAGGTAAGATTTTAAAGAATAATACCAATGGTTATAATAGCCCTAATGTTATTAGTTTCAAAAGCATTTTCTTATCAATAACATCAAGCTATAAACGCGGAAGAATTTTTAAAAAATTGCTCACTTGAAGAAAACATTGGAATTGATGGAAACAGTCGAACGCGTTATGATTAATTTCCAATAATTGGGCAAAATAAATAAATTTATTTATTTATAAAAATAACGAAAAATAAAATATAAATTATATCTGTAAATCATTCCCATTATATTATTAAAAACGACATGGAAACATTAAAGGAAAGTAATGAACATATCCGCAACGATTCAAATGAAACCCCAAATGAAAAATGTAAGTCTATTAAATATCGGAACGCAATAACAATGAGGATAAGATAAAAAAGTGTTAAGAATTTTTGTGAAACCTTTAGCTCTTGTAAGTGCCATATAATTTGGTTTAACCAAAATTGACATCGGCCAGAAATGAAGTGATCCTCATCTTGAAGGAGTATCTCTCTATATAGCTGATTGTCAGCTGACATACATTTTGGGCTCCAAGGTTAATCAAATGATAACAATTTAGCGATAAAAACGTAAAACTAGGCAAAATAATGCAATGACCCTCATTCTCTTCGTTACTTCCCTGCAAGATAAGGATAATTCTTGGTAAAATAAATAAATCAGGTTTATTACTAAGTGTGAATTAGTGCATATCAAAGACCAAAAATAGAAGCCAGACAGCGAAATTGGATATATAAAGATAATTTGGTTAAAATTTTGATTAAAAAAAAGTTTCTACATTTTGTACTCCATATCTTGATATCCAACAAAGAAGGATGGTGGGCGAAGGATCTATTTCCGACCTTATCATATATATAAAATTCAATTTGTGTTTATTTGTTTGTTTGTTTGTCGGTTTGTTTGTTTGTTCCGTATAGACTCAAAAACGGCTGAACCGATTTCCTTGAAATTTTCACAGATTGTGTAGGTTGGTCCGGAAGGAAACATAGGGTATATAATTTTTTGATATCGGGAGGGGGGCGGACCCTCCCCCTTACCCCCAAAGTACTACCCAAAAATAAAAGTGGACCGATCGGAACAATATGGGATTCAAATGAAAGGTATTCAAGAGTAGAGTGCGAATTTCATAATAATCGTTGGGTCCCAGTACCTGGGGGCCGCCCCAGCCCCCAAACCCCTTAAAATAGGTTTATTTGACGATCATGACAATATGGGGCTCAAATGAAAGGTATTTGGAAGTACATTACAAATATGGTCACGAAGTAAGAAAAGGTGTTATAATTTATTGATAACGGAAGGGCGCGGACCCTCTCCCGTTACCCCAAAAACACCACCCAAACTCAAAAGTGGACCGATAAGAACAATTCGGGTATCAAATAAAAAGTCCCCACAAAAACGCCCAAAATGGGCACATTGGCCAATCACGGATATACGGGACTCGGTTTGTTTTTAGACTGAAAAACGGCAGAACCGATTTTTCCGAAATTTTCGCATATTCTGTAGATTGGTCTGGAAGGAAACATAGGCTATATAATTTTTGGATGTCGGGAGGGGAGCGGACCCTCCCCCTTACCCCAAAAGTACTACCCAAACATAAAGGACCGATCGGGACAATTTGGGATTCAAATGAAAGGTATTTAAGAGTAGAGTACGAATTTCATAATAAAAGTTAGGTCAAAGTACCAGTGGGCCGCCCCAGCCCAAAAACTCCTTAAAATATGTTTATTTGACGATCATAACAACTGGGACTCAAATGAAAGATATTCGGGAGTAGATTACGAATATGGTCAGGAAGTAGGAATAGGCTTTATAATTTATTGGTAACGGAGGGGAGCGGACCCTCCACCGTTACCGCAAAAACACCACCCAAAATCAAAAGTAGACCGATAAGGACAATATGGGTATCAAATGAAAAGTACGCGGGAGTAGATAACGAATCTTGCATTCAAATTCATGTCGAACAAAAACGCCCAAAATGGCACATTAACCAATCACGGATATATGGGACTTGGTTTGTTTGTTCCGTATAGACTGAAACTTGGTTTGTTTGTTCCGTATAGACTGAAAAACAGCAGAACCGATTTTCTCTAAATTTTCGCATATTGTGTAGGTTAGTCGGGAAGGAAACATAGGCTATATAATTTTTCGATATCGGAAGGGGGACGGACCCTCCCCCTTATGCCAAAAACACAACGCAAAATCAAAAGTGGACTGGTCGGGACAATATAGGTATCAATTGAAAGGTATTGGAGAGTAGAATACGAATATGGTATTAAAATGTGAGTCTAAGTACCCATAGGGCCGCCAAAACGCCAAAACTGCCCCAATCAGACATATTGGACGTTCATTTCAATATGGGGCTCAAATGAAAGGTATTCAGGAGAAGATTTCTAATCTGGCATACAAAATCAGATCAAAGTATAGGGGGTCATGCCACCCCCCAAAAACGTCATTAGACCCCTTATGACTATATGTGGTACATGGCTGAACCGATTTTCTTAAAATTTTCATAGATTGTGTACGTTTGTCTGGAAGGAAAAATAGGCTATATAATTTTTAGATATCGGGTGAAGGCGGGCATTCGAAGTTCATGTCAATATGGGACTCAAATGAAAAGTATTAGGCAGTAGGTTATAAATATGGCATAAAACATTAGGTCGAAGTAATGGGAGGTCGCCCACCCCCAAATACCCCCAAATGGGCATATTAGACGACCATGGTTATATGGGACGCAAATGAAAGGTATTTGGGAGTAGATTACTAATATGACATTAAAATTTGCGTTCAAGTCTAGTTGGCGCTTTTTCTCCTAAAGATACATCAAATGGGTTATTCGACCCATTATGACAATATGGGACTCAAATGAAAGGTATTTGAGAGTAGAAAACGAATTTGATATCCAATTTTGGAGCAAAGTGTTTTGGGGCACGCCCTAAAGCACCCCCTAAACTGAACCTCTTTTCAGTTGATATATATTTTCAGTGAAAAGTGCCGGTGGCCGCCCCAGCCCCAAAACACCGTCCAAACGGTTCATACTTACCGGCCATGGCAAAATGGGGCTCAAATTAAAGGGATTTGGAAGTGCAGCACGAATTTTATATCCATATTTGAAAATATTACCCTAAGGAAGAACATTACCACCAGGAACCGAGAAGGAGAAAATTCTCATAGGCAGATTAATTTTGAAGATGGGCTATATCGGAGTATATCCTAATATAGCCCCCATTTAGACCTATCTACCAATTTAACTCCTTAGGCCTATTATAGGCGTATTTATTACCCGATTTCAATGAGTTGTATTAGGTCCCTCGACATTCGTTCCAAATATGTTTAAGATCGGGCTTTATTGGGTATAGTTGCCATATATACTAATCACCCGATTCCTGTGCCCCATGTGGTTCAGATCGGTCTATATTTGGATATAGACCTCTGCCTGAAAGGCCGTACACCCGTTCGGCAGTCTCAGAGACATACTGAGACTGTGTGTTCTTTCAGAGGTCCGTGCCATGGCAGTGGCCGCAAGGGAAGTTCTGGTAAGGGACTTACCGCCCTCGAAACTCAGAATTTATGTTGACAGTATGGAGGCGCTCAATGCCTTAAAAAATGATTGAATCAAGTAATTTTTAATTCAAAATCATTTTATTTTCAATAAAATTTTAAATTGAATTTTTTTATTATTTTCTGTAGACTCCCGGACGAGTGTACGGTCTTTCAGGCAAAGGTCTGTGCCATTAAAGTAGCCGCAAGAGAATTTGGGGATTTACTGCCCTCAAAACTCAGCTTTTATGTGGACAGTATGGCAGCACTCAATGCCTTGGTTTCGAAGACGGTGAGGTCGAGGTGCGTGGCAGATTGTTTGGAGTCCCTGGATAGATTCCCAGTCCGAGTTCATCATATGACGCTGCCTTAGGTTCCCGGACATGTGGGGATTCCAGAAAATAAGAAGGCAAACGAATGTGCCAGGGGGGTCTTCTGCGCCGGGCGAACCAGTCACCGGTCTTGCCATTTGTCGGGCGTCGGTGGCAAGATGAGACTCGGGGATGGTTGCCGGACTGCTAGAGCGCTCTGGGCTGTCATCGACCGGAGGATAACGAGAGAGTTACTGGCGTTCGATAAGAGGTCGATGAGTACCTTAACAGGGGGTCATAACCAGACACTGTGCCATGGGCCGTACGGTGGCGCGCATGGGATTACCACACAATTACTTCTGCAGGAGTTGCTTTGACGACGATGAAGAGGAGACTATCGAGCACTTGATAAGTTCATGTCCGGGTCTTCAGGGACGCAGGCTCTTCTTTCTGGGGAGGCTGTTTTTCTGCTATCTGGGTGATATTGCGAAAGTACCTCTGGGAGGTCTCCTGAGATTTGTTGAAGGGGCGGGATGGTTTCGACGGGGGGTAGCATAAACTTCGGCGAAGACACATACGTGTTTGCGTGGAAAAGGGCGTTTCACCCCCGCTCTGGTTCTCCTTTCCTCCCGATTCTTTAATTCGTGTATAACCTCTGGGTAAGGTTCAAGATCTCACATCTTATTATACCCTCAACCATAGAATGGGGTATACTAATTTCACCATACTGTTTGTAACTCCTCGAAATATTCATCTAAGTCTCCATAAAGGATATATATTCTCCGTCTGTACGTCCGAAACCATTTTTCGAAAGAGTAAAGCTAGCCGCTTGACATTTTGCACATATACTTCTTTTTAGCGTATGTTGGTTGGGTTGTAAATGGGCCATATCGGTGCATGTTTTGATATAGCTGCCATTTAAAAGGAACTTGGATCTTGACTTTTTGAGCCTCTAGATGGCGCAATTCCTTTCCGATTTAGCTGAAGGGTGTTTCGTTACAACATAGAAACTGTAACAACTGCACTAAGTATGGTTGAAATCAATCCATAACCTGGTATAGCTGTTATTTAAACGCATCTGGGGTCTTAACTTCTTGAGCCTCTAGAGGGGGCAATTTCTATATCAACTTAGCTGAAATTTTGGATAAGGTGTTTCGTTAGAACACCCAACAACTGTGCTAAGTATAATTCAAATCGGTTAATAAACTGATATTGCTGTCATATGAACCGATCTTGAATCTTGTTTTCTTGAGCACCTAGAGGGCGCAATTCTTATCCAATGATGCCACCTGCCCATAAACCGCACCAAACTGTGACTTTTTCTGGATACATTGGTAGCTCTTGCAATGCTTCTGGATGATCTTCACTTCAAAATCGACAATTCTGCTTATTTTCGTACCCATTGAGCCAAAAATTAGCTTCGTCGCTCAGTGGAAAAAGTACGCGATGAACTTTCTTAACAGACCACGCATTTTGATAATTAAATTCAATAATTTGCAAGCGTTGTTCGTTTGTAACACGATTCATGGTTAAGTTATAGACCAAACTGAAGATGTTTGACAGTGCAACAAAACTCGAAACGAGGGTAAGCGGTTTAAACTAGTATTTTCAAAAAGATTCGTTATTTTGGTTAAAATTTTATTCTCAAAGAAATTCGTTTTAAATATTCAATGAAATGTTTGCCCAGAATTGGATCAAAACTAAACTAAATCAAAATTAATTATATCTATTTTTTAGTACTTTCCCATGATGATATACTTTCTAGCAACAGAAAACTTCATTTATTCGAAGAGACAATTACATTTTCTGAAGCTTTGGAGAAAACAAGTATAACGAGTTCTTAACATCAGAGTAACAAAAATCTATAATGATTAATTTTCTTCATTTAAGAATATGGTCGATTTAATTATTTGATCATAATGGTCACAGGTATGGCATGGGCCAATGTCCTAATGGATACATGCTCGGTGGCCTTTTATATGACAGTAGCCAGCTGCGATCTCCAACTGACAAATTATCGCAAAAGTCTGCTTAGTGGTATTGGATTTGTGGGTATAATCCTAAGTTCACAGCTGTGGGGATTTCTAGCAGACACTAAAGGTCGAAGGAGTGTCATTTGGCCATCATTAGTAGCTGGATTTGTGGTTACGTTAATTTCCAGTTTTTCCAATAATTTTTGGGTGATACTTGTGTTAAGACTTTTCAATGGTGTTTTGTAAGTATGAAAAAAAAAAAATATATATATTTTATATTAATTTAATTTATTAATTTTGTTTTTGCTTTTTTAATTTATTTTATTTTACTTTAGTGTCTGCTGTTCCTCAGCCACAGTCTATGCTTATTCCAGTGAATTTTTCACCGAAAAAACTCGTTCTAAATCCATAATGATCTCATCGTTTATATTTTCCTTTGTTGGCATGATTTTGCCCTTCTTAGCATTTGCTATTATAAATGGCGAATGGAGTATAGTCATACCAGCGCTTGGGCTAATTTACAAACCCTGGCGTTTATTTGTTATCGTGTGTGGTATAACGGGCCTTGTTTGTGGCATTATTATATACTTTTTGCCAGAAAGTCCGAAATTTTTGCTATCCATATATAAGGAAGAGGAGGCGAAAGAGGTTTTGCAAAAAATTTACCGCATTAATGGTGGGAAAGATGAACTAAAGGTAAGACAGAAAATCAAAATATAAATAAGGTTGGATTAAAAAGAGGGTGCGGTTTAATATCCGCCACTATGGACATATACCTAAGCCAGTAATCGGCTTGTTGTGCACCTAAATACTAAAAAGTAATATCTAAGTCAGGAATTCCGTTCTACTTACAAAATCCTTTATTATTCTTTCTACAACCCCCCTATGTTTAGAGAAGGGCGACGAGTAAATATTCTTTGGGTAAATTGGGTGAATATCCGATTATTTACCCTTTATACCCAAAAAAAAAATAGGAGCATTTTTCATCCGATTTCGATGAAACTTGTCATATTTGTTAAATGTGATCCAGATCGGATCATATTTGGATATAACTGCCATATACACCGATCTCCCGAAATAGAGAATTGAGCCCATAAAACGAAATCAAAATCGGTCGAAAAATGCTCCTTTTATGGGCTCAATACTCTGTATCGGAAGATCGGTCTATATGGGAGCGATATCCAAATGTGTTCCGATCTGGACCACATTTAACAAATAGGTGTAGAGGTCTACCAGAACTCAGTGTGCCAAATTTCATCGAAATCGGATGAAAAATGCTCCTTTTATAGACTCAATACTTTATATCGGGAGATGGGTCTATATGGCAGCTATATTTAAATATGGTCCGATCTGGACCACATTTGGCGGGAATGATTTGGGGACTACCAGAACTCATTGTTCTAATTTCCGAAATCCCTATATTGGGAGATCGATCTATAGGGCAGCTATATCCAAATCTGAACCGATCTAGACCACACTCTACAGAAATGGGTAGGGGTTTACCAGAACTCACTATTCAAAATTTCATCGAAAACGGATTAAAAATTGCCAATTTATTACCTCAAGACTTTAAGTCTGGAGATTGGTCTATATAGCAGCTATATGTAACAAAATTCCGATTTTTGAGATCAGCGAAATCAACAAAAATTGTTTGGAAAATGTTTTATACCCAAGATATCTGCAAAATTATAAATATCCAGCTTTTGGGTATATATGGGTAAATACCCGGCTACCTACCCTATATACCAAATTTACCGGGTAAATCCCTTTTGGGTATTTACCCATCGCCCATCTCTACCAATGATTCATATCTCACATCTCCAGAATAAACCGATTGGGAACGGTTAGACAAATAAGACTCTATAAGCCTGGTCGATGTGTCAGTAAAATTGATAAACAGGCGAAGTTTCAAACACAAATGCCGGTGATCTACGGTCTCAAAAGCTTTGGAATGGTAGAGTAGGATAAGAAAACAAACCTTGTTATCATCGATTTCGCTCCGAATTGAGTCGGACACTTCTATACGGATGCTAGCACAACTATGACCAGCGCAAAAGCCCGACTGTATAGCCGTCAATAATGATGCACGATCGACATATTCCGAAATCTGGCTGTAGAGGCCACCGTAGCGCAGAGGTAAGCATGTCCGCCTATGACGCTGAACGCCTGGGTTCGAATCCTGGCGAGACCATTAGAAAAATTTGTCAGCGGTGGTTTACCCCTCCTAATGCTGGCAATATTTGTAAGGTACTATGCCTTGTTAAACTTCTCTCCAAAGATGCACGATCGACATATTCCGAAATCTGGCTGTGGAGGCCACCGTAGCGCAGAGGTAAGCATGTCCGCCTATGACGCTGAACGCCTGGGTTCGAATCCTGGCGAGACCATTAGAAAAATTTGTCAGCGGTGGTTTACCCCTCCTAATGCTGGCAATATTTGTAAGGTACTATGCCTTGTTAAACTTCTCTCCAAAGAGGTGTCGTACTGCGGCACGCTGTTCGGACTCGGCTATAAAAAGGAGGCCCCTTATCATTGAGCTTAAACTAGAATCGGACTGCACTCATTGGTATGTGAGAAATTTGCCGCTGTTCCTTAGTTCTTATTCATGAGGAAAATTTGCTTTTGTATTTGGCTGTGTATTATCATTTCGGAAACCTTGGAAAGGTATGATAATATCGCTACCGGTCGGAATTCCGTATTAGATTTAGGAACGGGAATAATTTTAGCAGGAAGTGGGATATATACAAGATGTCAAGATAGTGTTATAGGTATAAAGAGGCAGCAGGCGAGGCTGCCGCCAGATCCGATGGCATTCGATTTGTCAAAACCTTCACATGAGTAACGCACCTAAACTCGAAAATTCCCTCACCTAGAAAGAAGGACCAGTCGGTATATTAACGAAGTCTTCGTTAAGTTCGCTTACGTCATCATTATAATTCCCAGATGTCTTTGACCTTCCAACACCTCTATCGCGAATTCACCTTCTGCGGGCAGAACGAAATTTATCGTATAGTTCTGGGTTTTTTTTACCTCTTCCACCTCGAATATGCTTTGTCTCTGTAACCAATGGATGGTTTTAATGGTGGAATTAAACCATGGCTTATTAGATGAGGTGTGATGCTTACTTCTTATAAAAATTGTTGTATTGTATAATAGTACGATATTCTTCTGAAGAAATGCAAGCTGCTGATCCACAGAAATTCGACCATACACTCGGTTCCAATCAACTTCTGGGTATGTCTCCTTCAAAATACTGTAGTCACGAAAAGAAAAGGTCTGATTAACCGTACGCAAACTAAAGTCATAAGACATCCCATGGCAGCCGGTTCAACGTACCGGATTGGCCCGATGGAGTCTTTTCTCGGCAAGGTCTGCCGCCTCAGAGTACAACACACTGCTACAACAACATAAGACAAGAATATTAGTCATTGATGACAAAGACATAAAATCTATCTGCCGATTCTATCTCTTATTACTCCATTTAGCAGAAATTTGAAACTGTGACCTGTATAAGGTATATCCGCACCTGAACCAAATGATCCAGATCGGCCCATATTTGTCGCATTGGTTACCGACTTCGTTGAAATTTTGAACAATGAGTTTCATTAGCCTCGTCGACATCTCAGCTGAATATAATCCAGATCGGACCATACTTGGTTATAGTTGCCATATAGACCCCTATGTCGATTTAGAGTCTCTAGCCCATAAAAGCCGCATTAAATATCTGATTACGCTGAAATTTTGATCCATATTTGGATAATAATATGAATATAATAGAGTTTTAATAAATTAGGATATGTATATCCATGTGGTGGGCATTAAAAATTCGGAACGGCCGAATTTAATACTTTTTATACCCTTCACCATAGGATGGGGGTAAACTAATTTCGTCATTCTGTTTGTAACTCTCGAAAGATTCGCCTGAGGCCCCATAAAGTATATATATTCTTGATCGACATGAAATCTTAAATCTAGCCATGTCCGTCAGTCTGTTCGTCCGTCAGTCTGTCTGTCTGTCAAAAGCACGCAAACTTTCGAAGAAGTAAAACTAGCCGCTTGAAATTTTGCAAAAAATACTTCATATTAGTGTTGGTCGGTTGGGATTGTAAATGGGCCATATCATGGTCCATGTTTTGATATAGATGCCATAAAAACCGATCTTGGATCTTGACTTCTTGAGCCACTAGAAGGAGCAATTTTTACCCGATTTGGCTGACATTTTGCACGACGTGTTTTGTTATGACTTCCAACAACTGTGGGGTCAAATAACCTGGGGGGTAGCCCCATCCCAAAACCCACCCGTACGCACATGGGTACCGATTGGGACAATATGGGTATCAAATGAAAGTTATTTAAGAGTAGTGTACGAATTTGGTATACAAATTTCACTCTTAATTTTCGGGGGAGTTCCCTACCCCCCAAATAGGCTCAAGAGGACACTTTCACCGCTTTGGGTAATATGGGTATCAAATGAAAGATATTTAAGAGTAGAGTACGAACTTGGCATTAAACTTTAACCCTAAATGTCCAAAAAGCACCACCCAACAGGACACTTTAACCGTTTTGGGCAATATGGGTATCAAATGAAATGCATTCAAAAGTAGAATGCAAATCTGACACAAAAACTTTTTTTTTGATGTCTGAGAACCCTCTCCACCCCCCAAAATTCCCAAACAAGAAAAAATTTTCTGATTGGGACAATATGGATATCATATGAAAACTATTTAAAAGAAGGGTCCAATACTGTTATCAAAATTTATTCCTTGGTGTCTACGGGGCCTTCCCAACCCCAAAAACCCCCAAAACGGGTGTAAATGTCCAACGTCACAAAATGGGTATCGAATGAAAGGTCTTTGGGGTTTGACTAAATATCTGGTATACACATTTAGGACACCACCCATCCACTAGGATTTCGAATCTAATGTTGGTATAAGGATTCAAGTACCAGGGTCACGTCCTACCGTTCAGCAGGACAAGTAGTTCGCGACAATAATGGACTCAAATAAATTGTCGTTTGGTTCTTAGTGTCGGGGGAACGACCCTCTCCTCCCAATAAATATAACGCCAAACTACCATGTAGGATGGCCGTGAATATATTGTACTCAAATAAATGGATGTGTCAGAGGGCAATAAGTATGGTACAAATCGGTCCATAACCTGATACAGCTGTCATATAACTCGATCTTGGATCTTGAATTCTTGATCCTTTAGAGGGCGCAATTCGTATCCGATTCAGCTTTACTTTTGCATGACGTATTTTGTTGTGACTTCCAAAAATTTTGCAGAGTATGGTTCAAATCGGACCATAACCTGATATAGCTGCCATATAAACTTCTTGAGTTCTTCAGCCTTTAGAGGGCGCAATTATTATCCGATTTGGTTAAAATTTTGTACAACGGCTTCTCCCATCACCTTCATAAGATTCGGCCCGGCCGAACTTAGCGCACTTTTACTTGTTATTTGTAGTTTTTTTTTTTAATTTTGCAAAACATTCTGTTAATAAGAAATTTTTATAAGATTTTTTTTTTTTTTTTTTGAAAAATTTAAGGATAAATTTTTTAAATTAAATTTAATCAATCTTTTCTTTTTATAGAAAATAAAGTTTAAATTTTTTAAAACTAAAATTGTATTTAGTTCGCATAATTACTTACAGCTCCCTCATATCATTCTTGAAGAGGATAGCACCGACATTTCTACCCCTCAAAAGAATGACTCCAGTAATATGCAACAATTTTTTACATCAATGTGGGAACAAACCGTCACTCTATTCCGAAAGAAATATATTCTCTCCACTGTAGTAGTTTCTGCGACACAATTCTGGCTTTATGCAATTGGCACAGGACTGTATATGTGGTTTCCACATTTCATCAATGCAATGGGGGAATTTATGAAAAACAATCCCAATGAGAAAGGATTTCTATGCGATATAATTCATGAGAAGGATTTAAGTTTGAATGCTAAAAATAATAATCAGGTAAAACTAATAAAAATTGCTTTTTAACTTTCAAGAGTCATATTGCTATTTTGTTTTTATTTAGACTACCTTGGATTGTCCGGATAAATTGGAAAATATTACATTTGCCTATGCAGTGCTGATGGATATTTTATATCTCATATCCTTTGCCATTTTAACATTTTTAGTGAATCGTATCAATAAAAATTTTATTATGTGTAAGTATGACTTTCTTATATTGGGTTGCCCAAAAAGTAATTGCGGATTTTTTAAAAGAAAGTAAATGCATTTTTAATAAAACTTAGAATGAACTTTAATCAAATATACTTTTTTTACACTTTTTTTCTAAAGCAAGCTAAAAGTAAAAGCTGATAACTGACAGAAGAAAGAATGCAATTAGAGAGTCACAAGCTGTGAAAAAATTTTTCAACGCCGACTATATAAAAAATCCGCAATTAGTTTTTGGGCAATCCAATATACAATATTTTAAAAGCTATGACCAAATCTCTTATTATTTTTGCACTTAGTCATTGTTATTTTATTCTGTAGTGGCTGTGGCTTGGTAGCAATTTGGACTTCTAATGTATCAATATCGGCCATTCTATATGTGATATTTTTTGTGGTGGCTATTGGCATTAATATCCTGGGAGCTATAACAGTCGATTTGTATCCCACTCAATTGAGGTGGGCTCAAATTTATAACCAGATCCTTTTCATATGAAAAATGTCCTTTTGATTTTCTTTTTCATTTATTTTACAGAGGAATGGCAATGTGTGTTTCTTTGATGATTGGTCGTCTTGGCAGTGTGATAGGAACCTATATAGTTGGAGTTTTAATAGCCAACAATTGTGAATTGACATTTTACATACCTTGCTGTGCCATGATGATTTGTGGTTTTCTAATTTTGCTTTTGCCACGGCCTATTACAGTGACCAATCAAGATAAAACCTAAAAACTTAAATAATAAACCATGTACTCAATTTTTGTATACGAAATTCGGTTGAAGCCATAAAAAATGAAAAATTTTTGGTATATACTAGTAAAAAATTGAATTGGTGGATAATGTCCTTCGCAGATTTTTATTTTGTTATGTTATTCTGTGTGGAAATCTGTTTCAACATCCAGAAGGGATTCCGTTGGTTGGTAGTTAATGTGTGTAGGTATCCTTTCTAGAGGTATGGCAGCTACTAGGCTAGAGCTGTTATTACAGGAATGTGTCCATCATGACAGGTCACTGTCTAATCGGAAAATATGCTGACAGACTGAAGGTTGCCAGTAACGACTTTTGCAAAAGGTGTGAGGACATCGAAGAAGAAGAGACTTTAGAACACCTTCTGTGCATGTGTCCCGCACTGGCACTCAGAAGGAGTTCCACTGTAGGTTCTCATTTCCTTGAGAACCTGTCTGATTTAGCGGATGTGAACCTTCGCAAGTTTTTGGGTTTTTCAAAGCAATCTAGATGATTCAACGGTAGAAACTATTTAGAAGCCATCTTCCTTCTTCTGTTCCTGTGGTATTACAATGGAGTGAGTCTGATGGCAGACTGCCACTTAAACCTAACAAAACCTAACCTATTACACGATATGTATTCTCATGTTTTTGCAAATGTGGCAGCTCTGAATGTTTTACATACCGTGTGATACGAACAAAAAATTAGATACCATATTAAGATCAGCCAGGCAAAACTTTGGATATCCACTCCTAAGATATATTTATTATTCTATTTTATTACTATACTATATAAAAATGTCGGCCGATTGGGCACAGTTTCAAATTTCAGCCAAATTGGGTAATAAATTACCCTTAATGTGCGAAAGACCCTAACAAAGCAGTTCGGTCTATATGGCTGCTACATCTTATTACGTTCTAATGTGGACCATACTTGGCTCGGATACAAGGTGGCCTAGTCCACCTCGCTGTTCAGCTTTTCAGCAAAGGGGTTTTAGACACAAATCGGCAGAAAGGTCTATATGGCAACTATATCCAAATATTGTTCGATGTTAACCATATTCCGTTAGGATATCGACGGGCCTAATAAAACTCACCGCTCCAAATTGCTGTGAAATCGCATGATAAATACACCTGTTTTGCGCTTAAAATCCTAATAAGGCAGATCTTTCTATATGGCAACTATGTTCAAAAATGGTCTGATCCGGACCATATCCAATACAGATATCGGGGGCCCTAACACAACTCACTGATCCAAATATCAGCAAAATCGAGCAATAAATGCTGTATTTATGTTCTTATGATACTAAATAGGAAGATCAATCTATGCATATGGCAACTATATCAATATATGGTCCGATCTGGACCATATTCGGTTCGGATGTCGACAAGCCTAATAAAGTTCACAGTTCCAAATTTCAGGGAAATCGGATTATAAATGCGGCTTTTATTGACTTAAAACCCGTAATCGGTATATCGGTCTACATAACAGCTATATTTAAATATAGACGGATGTGGACCATACTCGTTTCGAATATCGGGTGGTCTAGTACAATGCACTGTTCCAATTCGGTAATAAATGCGCCTGCTTTAGAATTAAAGCCCTAAGTCAGCAAATCGATCTATATGGCGCTAACCAAATTTCCAATGAACATTCCATTAAGTAACAGGGAATACTTCTCTCATATCAATGAGTGCATATCGGTCTATATGACAGTTATATGTAAATATTGTGCGATATGGGTCATATTCGGTGCGAATATCGGGGCCCCTAGTACAACGTGCTGTTTCAAATTTTACCGAAATCGGACAAAAATCAGCTTTTTAGTGGCTTAAGACCCTAAATCGCCAGATCGGTCTATATGGCAGCTATATCCAAAAATGGTCCAATTTGACCCATTCAAGGACTTAACTTGTAAAGGGTGATTTTTTTGAGGTTAGGATTTTCATGCATTAGTATTTGACAGATCACGTGGGATTTCAGACATGGTGTCAAAGAGAAAGATGCTCAGTATGCTTTGACATTTCATCATGAATAGACTTACTAACGAGCAACGCTTGCAAATCATTGAATTTTATTACCAAAATCAGTGTTCGGTTCGAAATGTGTTCATTCACCGTAACGTTGCGTCTTAGTAAGTCTATTCATGATGAAATGTCAAAGCATACTGAGCATCTTTCTCTTTGACACCATGTCTGAAATCCCACGTGATCTGTCAAATACTAATGCATGAAAATCCTAACCTCAAAAAAATCACCCTTTATATAGAAGAAATACGAATCTGTGCAAGATTTAAGCTCAATATCGCAATTTTCAAAGATTGTAGCGCGAAGGATAGACGTATAGACAAACGGACATCGTTAAATCGTCTCACAATTGTACAGCGATCAAAAGTATATATACTTTGTAGGGTGGGATATTTCGATGTGTTGCAAACGGAATGACTTAATGAATATACCCCCTATCCTACGGTGGTGGGTATAAAAACTGTGGACAAAATCCCAATATCTTCAAAAAAGCTCGCTTCAAAAGTCGCAATGGAAAAAATTAGTGCAAACCAACACTTTCAATGAGTTTAAACGTATGAAGTCAATCAAAGAAGTGAAAGTATATGGTAAAAGAAACCTTATTGTATTGAGTAATGAATTTAGTATACACTCAGAAAAAAATTTATCTAAATATGAGTTATTTACATATGCAATTTAGTTCATGATATTTATCCTCGATTAGTTAAAAAATTCTAAAGAGTTAGAAAATTAACTTTGTACAAATTAAAGTAACTACTCATGAGAATAGATAAAACAAGTTACAACTGGAGTTAGTAATATCTTTAAACGATTATTTTTGAAATAAGCGAAAAGCTGAACAAACCAGTTTTGCGTGTACCTTCCATTCTGACAACATGACCTAGACAACGCAATCATCGTGTTTTGATGCATTTAACAATGCTATCGTCGTAATATAGCTCGCGGTTCATACCATGTCTTTTTACTCCCTTAACCCAAACTGGTCCAAATATTTTACGAATGATTTTTCTCTCAAACACTTCAAGTACGAGGCAGTACTTGCTTTCGCAAGTACCAATGCTTCGGAGCCATACTACAGCACAGGTTGTATCTGTATCTTGTATAGTGTAATTTTCGTCTGTCGAGAGGTGGCTTTGCTCCTCAGCTTCGTGCAGGATATTAAAGAGATCGCACGATAGGCTGTCTCCATGTCTGAATCGGTACATAACCAGATATACAAGATTTTTTAACACCTCCGAAGGAATTTTTCATCTGAGGTTAGCAATTTCCATGGAAGGCATTGTGGATACCATGATAAGAGTAGAACATCCAGCGAACTGCTTAAATCCAAACAGCATGACTATGTCAAGGGAAGGTCGGTAGAGACTGACTGCCTTGTACGATGTTGTGCATGAAATAGAAAAATCTTTCGATGCCAAGACGTCACACTGACGGTATGCATTGACATTGGGGGGACTTTTAACAATGTGCGGGCCGACACACGGATCCAATCCTTAGACCAGTGCCGGCTGGACCAGGACCTTAGAGCAACGAGACCATGACACAAATATTATGGAGAAAGTAGCACAGGGCACGCCACAGGGGTCATTTTATCGCCACTGCTATGGGTGACCACCATAAGTGACCTATTATGGATGCTTGTTGACTGATGAGGGATTTGAGTCTGTTTGCTAGGCAGACGATGTTATAATACTTTTAAGGGGTAAGGATCCGAATTAGCTATGCAGAAACGCCGAAAGGGTCTTGCATATGCCATATGACTGGGCTAAACTCAGAGGTCTCAATGTTAACCCCGAAAAGACCGAAATCTGCCTGTTCACGAGCAAGACGAAGGTGGGCCAATTTAACGCACCACGTTTCCTCAATGAGACGATTTCGATATCTGACAAGGTCAAATACTTAGGTGTGATCTTGGACAGGAAACTGAATTGGAAGTATCACATTCAAGGGCGTAACGAGCATGCTCACAGATGTTGGGTACTATGTAGACGGTAGACGGAGTATAGTCCACTGGCTCTACAGGAGCGTGATTAGACCAATTCTTACTTACGTTTCAGTAGTTTGGTGGACTGCAATGTAAGGATAATACAACAGATTCAGAAAACATGTGCACTTGGCAGGGGCGGAGCGATGAGGACCACGCCCACTAGGGCACTGGAGACTATTCTAGATATCCGACCCATAGATATACAGATGAGTGCGAGGCAGCCACTGCGGCTATGAGACTTAAGGCGATAGGAGAATGGATTGAGGATAAGAGCAGGAATGGAAGGAATGGCAGAGATTTCCGATCGGATACCCGAAACGACACTTGAGGTTGATTGCGAGCTACTGCTGCCAGCGACACAGTCCTTGATTAACGGAACCCTAGTATAGTTATCTGGAAGATCATGTTACACGGATGGATCAAAGCTAGAGGACAGAATGGGCTTGGGGGTTTACCTTGAGAACCCAGGGACTGAGATCTATTTTAGACTGCCTGAACATAATACGGTCCTGCAGGCGGAGATTCGGGCGATCACGGAATGCGTGAGGTGGTGTGGTGTTAATGCGAGGACTTCGAGAGTGAACTTCTTTACGGACAGTAAAATGGCCATAAGGGCAATAACAGCCAGGACGGTAAGGTCACGAATAGTCTTGCAGTGCAAGAAGGAGATTAGTGCCTTCTCTGAGGAAAGCACAATACGCATGGTTTAGATGCCGGCCCATAACGGAGTAAGGAGGAATGAAAGGGCAGACGATTTGTCAGTGAAGGCTAGAGGACTGCCGCCAATAAACTTGGTTAACCCGAAGCCTTTCGTATCGACGCAGTCCGAGACCCCAGGGACTGAGATCTATTTTAGACTGCCTGACCATAATACGGTCCTCCAGGCGGAGATCCCGTCGATCACGGAATGCGTGAGGTGGTGTTGTGTTATCGCGAGGACGTCGAGTATGAACATTTTTACGGACAGTATACAGGCCATAAGGCAATAACAACCCGGGTGGTAAGATCACGAACAATCTTGGAATGTAAGAAGGAGATTGACGCCTTCTCTGAAGATAGCACAATCCGCATGGTTTAGATGCCGGCCCATAACGGAGTAAGGAGGAATGGAAGGGCAGACGATTTGGCAGTGAAGCCCAGAGAACTGCCGTCGATAAACTTGGTTATTCCGAAGCTTTTCGGGTCAACGCAGTCCAAGATAAGGACGTGGGCGATGAATGCACATGGAACCCTGTGGAACAGCGAAACGGTCGATAGGACAGCGAAAATCCTATGCGGAGTTCCAGATCGTGAGAAGACGAAGCTATTACTGAAAGGAGGTCAGTGTAGCTATCATGTGTAGAGCATGTGGGAAAGATGATGAGATGTTGGAGCATTTCCTGTCATTGCCCGACTTTCGCGGCTAACAGATACCGGCACCAGACATGAACCAACAAAGGGGTGTGGCATGGACAACAATTAAAGATTTTGTAAGCAGCACGGAATTCCCAACTTAGATTTTCTTTTTCGAGGTTACGTTTTTTAGTATATAGAGCTCACAACAAGCCGATAACTGACTTAGGTGTATGTCCATAGTGGCCATGTGGCGGATTAATATCCGCACCCTCTTTTCATCCTAACCTAACTTATCATAACTCAATGTGCCCAATTTCAACTAAATGGTGTAATAAATTCGCCTTTTATGGGCATAAGACGTCCAATCTGAATATCGGCCTATTTAGGAGCAATATTTATATATGTACTAGCCGAAACGGGACCGCTCCGCTGCGCCTTCTTTAACTCTCTAATATCTTTTTAGGTTGGGGACACTTCGCCCTGAATGCGGATATCGAATTCGTGCCATTGTAGCCTATGATGCTGAACGCGTTCGAATCCTGGCGAGTACATCGGACGAAGCGGTGTTTATCCCCTCTTAATGCTGGCGACATTTGCGACATTTAAAACATTCCCCAAAGAGGTGTCGCACTGCGGGACGCCGTTCGGACTCGGCTAAAAAAAGGTCATTTATATTTATCATTGAGTTTAAACTTGAATCGGAAAGCACTCATTGATGTGTGAGAATTTGCACCTTCTCGGTTTCTGCTGGTAATGTTCTTCCTTAGGGTAATGTTCTCATTAGGAGAGGGATGGCACCTCAGACATTTCGACTCAAATATGGATATCAAATTCGTGCTGCAATTCCAAATCCCTTTAATTTGAGCCCCATTTTACCATGGCCGGTAAATATGAACCGTTTGGAGGGTGTTGTGGGGCTGGTGCGGCCACCGGCACTTTTTACTGAAAATATATATCAAATTCGTTCTTTATCCCAACGGAAATGAAGTTCAGTTTAGGAGGTGCTTTAGGGCGTATCCCAAAACAATTGGCTCCAAAATTGGATATCAAATTCGTTTTCTACTCTCAAATACCTTTCATTTGAGTCCCAATGGGTCAAATAACCCATTTGACATATCTTTAGGAGGAAAAGCGCCACCTAGACTTGAACACAAATTTATTATTGCATAAAACTTTAAGTTTACCGAACTTAAATATGTAACGAAATTTCGGCATATCTTTAATTTCCAAATGTTATTTTTTTTCCTACTGGGTTTCGTCAATATGGGGCTTTAATGGATATTTAAGAGAAACTTTTGTTTGTAAACAAACCAAAAAATAATGGGGAGAATTCGCATTTTTTTCGAATATTTTATGCAATACCTTAAAGAGATATTTAAAGAGTTTTCATGCCACTGAAAATAATTCAAGAGAATATCTCTGGTAAAATATAGAAACAATGTTAACATGAACAACTTAATAGCCTCAATTTTAGCTCTTTCAGCACAAAATATGTAGTCTCTTGTAAAACCATACGTATGTGGTTGGCACAGTTGAAGCCATATGTATGTGGTTGGCACAGTTGAAGCAAACACCTGCATGGAAATATTTCACTGAGCCCTCTTGTGGTTATGAGTCTCGTGTGTTTTGGTCAATGAAATGAGCTTAAAAGCAAGAGAGAGAGAGCAGAAAAAAACTCGTGCCATGGAGAACACATACATAATTTTTTCCCAATTGACGGAGGTTTCTTCAATGGACTGATTTAAATTTGAAATCAAAAATTAACTAGCAGCGTATCAAGACGGTTCTTTTACACTGCCGGCTAAAAAAAGCAAACTTTACATTAATTTAAATTATTTTATATAAAAAATCTACAAAAATTACTCCACCGGCAGAGAAAAAACGTAAAACAATGGCCACAGCCGAAAAACGTGAAAAAATTGGTATAGTCGGCAGGTAGGTGGTAGTGTACAACAAAAATGTGGCCGGCGACCATAGACAACAGCAGAGCCACAAGCTGACCCACTTAATTAGTTTCTGTGGTACTCTAACATGCGCTTGTATTTTTTTTTTGTTATTTTTTCTACAACTAATAACAGCGGCTTAATTGGGCGCTCTTGGTCCATGTTGTTTGCCTCAGTGGGCTATCAAGTCATGTTGTTTGACATTCTGCCCGAACAGGTGGCCAACGCATTGACGGAAACCCAAAAGGAATTGAACAATTTGGAGTCAAAGGGTCTACTCAGGGGCAAACTTTCAGCTGCCCAACAATTTGCTTGCCTTTCGGGAACCAATGATCTTAAGGAATTGGCCAAGAATGCCATATTCATACAGGAATGCATACCCGAACGTTTGGATATGAAGGTCAATCTTTACAAACAACTAGATGAAGTCGTCGAAAGCAATACCATACTGTCCAGTTCAACATCTACATTTTTGCCTTCCCTTTTCAGTAAAGATTTGAAACATCAATCAAATGTAAGTAACTCTTTCTTTTGTTAATGTGAAACTTGGTTTTGTTTTAACGTTGGCGGTTTGAGAAACAATAGCAAAAAAAGTACGTGTGCGAATGATTTATGATTCTTTCGCTAAAGTATTTGTTGTTGGAGAATACCTTAGAAAAAAATGGGATAACTTTAAGGGAACATATAGCAACAAAAAATTAAAATTATTAATTATCTAAAAAAACACGTTAAGAACTTCTTGTTGCCGTAATGAATGATGAATAAACTCTACACTCGAAAAAAATTTTGTGTCAGAAAGTCATAAGAAGTTTAATTGAATTATTTATCCATTTACAATGGAAACTAATCTGAATACAAATTTTTATAACCACCAATGAGGGATGGGGGTATGCAGTATGTTCCCGGTCGGACTATAAGTATATAGCTGTTATATATACCGATCTCTCAATTTCGGTTCTTGGGTCCATAAAAGGCACATTTATCACCCGATTGTGAGCAAACTTAACAAAATAACTTGAGTTGGGTCCCTCGACATTCGTACCGGATATAGATGTCATATATATCCGATCTCCCGATATAAGTGCTTAGTCTTATAAAAGGCGCATTTATTACCAAATTGTTAAACTTACTTTATCGGATCCCTCGACAACCCTGACGAATATAGCACAGATTGGCCCGCATTTGGATATATATCGCATCTATATCAATCGCCCAATTTAAGGTCATGGACCCATAAAATGCTCATTTTTGATCTCCTTTCCCTGAAACTTTATACGGTAAGTTGCATTAGACTACTAAACATCCGTGCAAAGTACACTCACTCGTCATTAAAAACAGCAAAAATGTTTGCTAAAACAGCAATTTTTGTATGCTAAAAATGGGAAAGCAGGCATTACTGCTGTTCAGCGAGCATAGGATTGCTGTATTAGCAAACATTTCGGTCAGCTAAATCAGCAAACAAAATCTGCTGTTTTAATTATAAACATCCACTGAGAGACACATTTTTACATGCTCTTCATAATAAAGCAGCAGCTGCTCTAACATTGCAGAACTACTACAGTAATAGCAGAACTACTGCTATAATAGCAGCAAAATTAACTATTAATATTCAGTAGACAGTGTTCGATATATTCAGCAAACTTTTTTCTATGCGTGTACATAGTTTTTTGATCGTCTTCACACTCTTAGTCAATCTGGCCATGTCCATCCGTCTGTCGAAATCACGATAGCGGTACCTGCTTAAAATTTTGCACAGATACTAAGTATTGATTTAGGTCGTTGGGGATTGCAAATAGGCCATATCGGTTCAGATTTGGATATAGCCCCCATATAAACTGATCTCCCGATTTGACTTCTTGAGCCCCTGGAATCCACAATTTTCATCCGATTTGGCTTAAAGTTTACACATAGTGTTCTCTTATGATTTCTAATAATTGCGTCAAGTATGGTTTAAATCGGTCTATAACCTGATATAGCTCCCATATAAACCGGTCTCCCGATTTGACTTCTTGAGCCCCTGGAAGCCGCAATTTTCACTCGAATTGACTGAAATTGTTTACATAGCATTTTGTTATGACCTCCAACATTTGTGTCAAGTACGGTTCAAAACGGTCTATATCCTGGTATAGTTCCCATATAAACCGATCTCCCGTTTTGACTTCTTGAAGCAACAATTTTCATTCTATTTGGCTGAAATTTTGCACGCAGTGTTCTTTTATGACTTCTAATAATTGTGTTAAGTACGGTCGAAATCGGTCTATAACCTGGTATAGTTCCCATATAAACATTTGACTTCTTGTTCCCCTGGAATTTTTTTATGACTTCTACTGTGTAAGGTCCAAATTGGTCTATAACCTGATATAGAGGGCACAATTATTATCTGATTTAACTGAAATTTGGCATGAAGTGTTTTAGTTTGACTTTCAACAACTGCGCCAAGTATGGTTCAAATCGGTACATAACCTGATATAGCTCCCATATAATCCAATTTCGAATCTTGATTTCGTGAGCCACTAGAGGACGCAATTATTATCCGATTTGGCTGAAATTTCGCATGAAGTGTTTTGTTTGACCATCAACCATCAAAGTATGGCCCAAATCGGTTCACAACCTGATATAGCTCCGACCTTCCGATTATAATTCTTGAGCCTCTAGAGGGTGCAATTATTATCCGATTTGCCTGACATAACGACTTCTTGTATGACGCTTAACATACGTGTTAAATATGGCCTGAATCGGTCCATAACCTGATATAGCGGCCATATAAGCAGATCTCCCTATTTTCTTTCTTAAGCCACTATAGGGCCCAATTCTTAACCGATTTGGCTGAAATTTTGCCCAATGAATAACACTTTGGTCTTCCAAACAGCCAAACCAATCGGTTCATAACTTGGTATAGCATAGCAATTCTTATCCATTATCCTTTGTTTGTCTATAAAGAGATATCGGGCATAGAACTTGACAAATGCGATCCATTGAGGAGGGCGTATTAAATTTGGCTCGGCCGAACTTGTGCTATCAAAGTTCGAAACTTAAGCTTGCGGTTGTTGGTTGTTGTTGCTGTAACCACATTCGTATGTGGAGGTGAGCTCGATCCGGTCCATAGGACCGATCAGATGAACGTTATGGCCAATAGATTTGTTCATTTTTAAATAGCGACCTAAATTTAACGGTGGCATCATCATTTTCAAGTTTTGCTTCTTTGGCTCGAAATCCTACTTCTTTATTGCAAATTTAATTCCCTAAGGGATTGAATCAGGTGTTGCGAACTGTTCACTAATGACATTTTCATTAAGTTGCCTCATATGGTTGAAAATTTATAAAAATCTAATCTTCAATTTGAATATATTTTAATTTTATTAAAAAAAATTTTCGATAAGAAAATAAATTAAACAAGTTTGCTTTTATAAAAAATATAACAAATACGATATTTTATTAAAACCTCAATTATTTAACCTACCCCAATTCAGAGGCTTGTTTGCTTAATATACTGCAAATACATACTTGTGTATCTTTAAGCAACCAATAAACCTGTTTATCTTTTTTGAAAAAATTTAGTACTACTATCAGTAAAATGAACTAAAAAATTTTTTTAACGAATATGTATGTACGAACTTGGCCCACCAGCATGTTGGCATATATAATCTACCGGTGCTGTTTGTTTAGTACTTCTGTAGATAGAAATGCTATGAACAAGTGTGAGATAACCTTCAGTATGTCAATCATTCGTCTAAAGCACATACTTCTAGTTGTCCAGAGAACAGTGTTTTCGAATAGATACTTTTCGTCTCAAAAGAACTGCTTGGGTTTTGAGATAAAGAATGAGTCAAACCTAGTCTAAAGTGTAGCGTAGTTAAGTAGGGGCATAAGGCATCGATCCAAACAAATGCTAGCCGTAAAAGGTAAGGTTCCGGACCATAAAGGGGAAGACCTAAAACTTCCGTTTTCCAAATAGTTTTTGATGGAAGATTATGGCATATGGTTTATTATTTCGGTCGTTTTATGTTGATCGCAGTCATTGTATTTTGATACGCGTAACTATGCTATCGTTATCATACAGCTCATACAGCTCGTTGTTCATATGACGCCTATATTCTCCATTAACGCAAACTGGTGCATATATTTTACGAAGAATCTTTCTCTCAAACACTCCAAGCACTGCCTCATCTGTTTTCACAACTACCCATGCGTCAGAACCACATAGCAGCACGGGTAGTATCAGTGTCTTGTACAGTGTAGTCTTCGTCTGTCGAGAGGTGGCCTTGTTTCTAAACTGCTTTCTTAATCCAAAGTAGCATCTGTTTGCCAGTATTATTCTTCGCTTTATCTCAAAACTGGTGTCATTCGCTTCGGTTACGGTGGTGCCGAGGTAGATAAAGTTGCTGACTATCTCAAAGTTGTGGTTCCCAACTTTCTCAATTTTCTTTATCTGCTCGGTTGTAGAAGGCGTTTTGGGAGTTGAAACCATTCATTTCGTCTTATCTCCATTTACCACTTCTTTCAAAGGCTGCAGTTACTACTTCCGGTGACCGACCAGTGGATTTCTTCGGCATAGGCGAGTAGCATGTGATCTTTGTGATTAGTGTGCCATATCTATTCACATCTGTATCTCGTATAATCTTCTCCAGCTGGATATTAAAGAGATCACACGAGAAGCTGCCTTCTTGTCTGAAACCTCGTTTGGTATTAAATGGTTCCGAGAGATTCTTTCCTGTTCTTACTGAGGAACGCAGGGATACCAAATTCAGACATGGCTTGGCATGGCACGTAAAAGGGTATCAAAAGCGGCCTTTTGATACCCTTCAGTGTAGTAGTTCAGTGGGTAACCCGTTGGTCCCTGCTACCTTGTTGTTCTATAGTCGGGTCACTGCTACTTGTAACTCATTCTGTCTAGGAGGTAAACATTCTATACCATCACCATTGATTGGTTCTGCGGTATCCTCTTCGCCGCCAACGTCGGACACTAGCAGTTGTGTAAAATGTTCTTTCCATATCCTCAGCATGCTATCTGTGTCAGTTGCCAGATTTCCTTCTTTGTCTCTGCAGGAGGATGTTCCTGCACCAAGCCATTGCTTTAATGTTTAATTCTTTTGTTTCCGGACTTCATTCTGACTACTGTACATCTCAATTCGCTCACACTCACGTCTTTCCAATTACTTTTTCTTTCTGCGAATTCCGATTCCTCTCCTTCATCTGGCGCGCTGCTACTGATTGCAGGGTTGCTCTCTATGCCGCATTCTTGGCTCCAGTAGCATCTCGATACTCTTGGTCGTACCATGGGTTTCTTGGGAGGCTTCCGGTACCCAAGAACGGATTTCCCTGCATTTTCCATTGAGTGGGCAATGGTTTGCCTCTGCGCCATTATATCATCGGAACAAGGAATGCTTTCATCAAGCAGTTGGGTCAGTCAAATGGAGCATGCCGTTGCCATCTGTTGTGTTTGTAGCTTTTCAATGTCGAGCGTCCGTGCAGTGTCGGATCGTACTTTCCTCGCCAAGTTCCAACGGTTGCGAACATTTGCTGCAACAAGGTAATGATCCGAATCTTTATTCGCTCCACGGATTGATCGTACATCTAACAAGATGGATGAATGCCTTCCATCTATCACAACGTGATCAATTTCGTTCCTTCTGTTTTGATCGGGTTACAGCCATGTGGCTTTGTGTATATTTTTGTTTGAATTTGGAATTTTAGTTGAAATCTGGTGCTACTCGTTTGCTACCATTTTTTTGCCGCGGCGAAATCTATCAACATCAACCCATTACTGGACGTTATCTCGTGGAAGCTAAACTTTCCGACTTTTTGACCAAATATGTCTTCCTTCCCTATCTTCGCATTAAAATCTCCCAGAACGATTTTAATATCATGGGCGGGGCAGCGGTCATATTCTCTATCTAGGCGCTCGTAGAAAATATCCTTGGTTTGCTCGTCCATGTCTTCCGTCGGGGCATAGGCACAAATAAAGCTGGTGTTGAAGAATTTGGTTTTTATGCGGAATGTGGCTAGCCTCTCATCCACTGGAGTTGGAGACAAGGAGTTTCAGTCTCCGACTAACCACAAATCCACAGTCAAATTCATGTCTCGTGTTATGCCTGCTAAAGTACAGTTTTACTATTCTTTTGTTTCTCAAAATTGTTCTCATAGTTTTTCGGGAGCAGGTTACTGGCCCAGGTTTTTTGGGATTGCACATGTAACGAGCACATGAAACGAGTTGTGGCGAACCGCTTGCTTCAAGATCCGACGCTCGCCTCCAGCCGCTCCTAACCTGGGAACAGACGCTGTTTCCAGCCTTTTAAACAGGTAGGCTGTTTGTCTGAAATTGCAAACATTTTGCTAAAACAGCAGAAATACTGCTATAGCAAAATTAACTACTAACAGTCAGCAGACTTTTTTCAATGATTGTTTATTTATTAGTCTTATCTTAAATTTCCCCAAAGACGTCATATCAAAATTTTCAAATAAATATCAGATCGTGAAGATAACCACCTATTTAAGACAATTTTGTGTTTGCTAATGATAACCCAAAAAAAACATCAATCTGGAAAAAATTGAGGTCAATTAACCTAGGAGAACGATCAGAACAATACGAGTGTCAAATTAAATATATTACAGTTTGATGCACGACTCGTACACTCAGAGAAATTTGTTAGTAAAACAGCAAAAATGTTTGACGTAACAAAAGAAAATCTGCTGAAAATGGTATTTTTAATGCTGTTTTTAAGTTGGAAAAAATCAAAAATAGTTTAAAAATTTCAGAAATTTTTCAAAAACTTGTATATTGCATGTTATGATTTAGTTTTAAGGGTATATAAATAGCAAAAATTTAATTCGTATTTTTAATAGTTTCATAATTTTTAAAGAATTTTTAATATCAGCAGACAAAATTACAATTTAAATCATATTTTCACATCAAATTTAAAGATTTAAACACACCACCTTGTTGACAAGGTTGGTTCACAGGCACTGTGAATGGATTTATTCAAAAGTGTTTGCTGATATCGGCAGACTAATTTTTCTGGGTGTAAACATTTTATTGTAACACCGGATGGACTTTATGGGAAGATGAAGACTACCTTTCACTTAATCAATCTTCCGACAATCTTCCTGTCTAGCTTTTAAAACTGCTCTGGTCTATAGATTACAATGACTCAGATAGCTACGCACTTTTAAACCTTCACAAAAAGTAATTTTACTTTAAAAAGTGGCACATTAAATTCATTTAATTTTGATAAATTATAATTTTTTGCAGGAAATCTCAGACATAGTGTGAGCAATAAAATGTCAACTTAAAAACTAAACTAAATTGTTTAAATAATTTTAGCTATTATACATAAGCACAAAAAACTGTTAACCTCTATTATTTTATAATTGTAGACATGCTTTTTGTTGCTTCCATTTCATTCAGGCAATGAAATAATGAGCCATTAATCACATTCGCTATGTGATTCTCTGCAATTATGTCAACGATGAATAAATTCAGTTAATTTATGTTACATTAACCATTCACAGTGAAATGAATGGCAAAATAAACTGTTAAATACTGTAATAAGTTTGGTAAAAATAGCCTAAAATTTTGCGGTTACAGCAAAAAGTTTGCTGAAAATGTGACAGCAGTAATTTGTTGCCAAAACAGCAAACATTTTCTGCTTTTTATTAATTTTAAAAAAGTTAAAAAATCCTCAAAAATTTCATAAACATTTCAAAAATTTTTATATTCTATCTTATCTTTCAATTTTTAATTTTATCGCCACTCTTTTGGGTCGCCACCATAAATGACCTATTACGGATGCTGACTGAGGAGGAATAATACTTCTTAGGCGTAAGGATCCGAACCAGCTACGCAGTAGGACCGGAAGGGTCTTGCATATGGCATATGACTGGGCCAGACCCAGAGGTCTCAATGTTAACCCAGAGAAGACTGAAATATGCCTGTTCACGAGGAAGACGTAGGTGGGCCAATTTAACGCACCACGTTTTCTCAATAAAACGATTTCGATATCTGACAAGGTCAAATACTTAGAAGTGATATTGGATAGGAAACTTAATTGGAAGTGTCACATTCAGGAGCGTACTGAGAAGGCTCACAGATGTTGGGCAATATGTAGTTGGGCCGTAGGCTTTGAAATGGGGCCTCAATCCGAGGATAGTCCACTGGCTCTACAGGAGCCTGATTAGACTGATACTTACTTACGCCTCAGTAGTTTGGTGGACTTCTATGGAGAAGAAGTGCAACATAAGGACCATAAAACAGGTTCAGAGAACATGTCTTGGCGGAGCGATGAGGACCACGCCAACTCAGGCACTGGAGACTATTCTAAATATCTGACCCATTGATATACAGATTAAATGTGAGGCAGCCTCTGCGGCTATGAGACTTGAGGCGATGGGAGAATGGATTGAGGAAGAATGGAAGAAGCAGCTCATACCATCGCGATATAATCGAGGCGACTATAGGAAAATTGGAAGGAAGAGAAGAGGGTTCCGATCGCATACCTAAGATAACACTTGAGGTCGAATGGAGGCACTACTGCCAGCGGCACAGTCTTGGATTGTCGGAACCCTAGTATTGCCATCTGTTAGATCATATTGAACGGATGTATCATTTCTAGAGAACGGAGTGGGACTTGAGAACCCAAGGACTGAGATCTGTTTTAGACTGCCTGACCATAATACGGTCCAGCAGGCGGAGATCCGGGCGATCACGTAATGCGTGAGGTAGTGTGGTGTTAACACGAGGACTTCGAGAGTGAACTTCTTTACGGACAGTAAAATGGCCATAATGGCAATAACAGCCAGGACGGTAAGGTCACGAATAGTCTTGCAGTGTAAGAAGGAGATTAGTGCCTTCTCTGAGGATAGCACAATCCGTATTGTTTGGGTGCCGGGCCACAACGCAGTGAAGGCTAGAGGACTGCCGCCAATAAACTTGGTTAATCCGAAGCCTTTCGGGTCGACGTTGTCCGAGTTAAGGGCGTCGGCGACGATGTAACACTGGAACAGCGAAACAGTCGGTGGGACGGCGAAAATCCTATGGGGTGATCCGGATGATGAGAGGACGAGGCTCTTACTGAAAGGAAGTAAAAAGGAGGTTAGTGTAGCTTTTGGTATCATAACGGGACACAAAGGTCTACGAGCTCACTTATGTAAAATCGGTGCGGCAAGTGATAGCATGTGGGGAAGAGGATGAGACGTTGGAGCATTTCCTATGTCATTGCCCGGCTTTCGCGGCTTACAGACACCGGTAATTAAGTGGGGACACAATACCAGACATAAAACAACTTAGGGGAGTGGTAGGGAAAACAATTAAGGATGAAGCGCACAACAAGCCGATTACTGGCTTAGGTGTATGTCCATAGTAGCATGGGCCGGATTAATATCCACCCCCACTTTTCAACCTAAACTAACCTAGTTTAATGTCAGCAGAGAGTGTTTGCTAATAACAAAAGACTAATTTTTCTGGGTGCATTCTTTATATTCCCAACAGCAATATATGATATTGGAGGTATATCGGATGATACATGAGTTTTGCGTGAGTTTAAAAAGTCAAAACGGGAAAGTTGATCCACATGGAGACTTCATAAAAATATGGGCATCCGTTTTAAGATTTTTGCTGACTGGGCCCCCAAAAGTTATGTGCGTAAATTAATAAGCTAAACAATTTTCAGCGGTGGTTTTCCCCTCCTAATGCTGGCAACATTTGTAAGGTACTATGTCGTGTAAAAACTTCTCTCCAAAGAGGTGTCGCACTGCGGCACGCAGTTTGGACTCGGCTATAAAAAGGAGGCCTCTTATCATCGAGCTTAAACTTGAATCGAACTTCACTCATAGATATTTGAGAAGTTTGCCCCTGTTCCTTAGTGGATTGTTTATGGTCATTGGCATGTTCAGCAGGGAAACTTCTACTTTTTTCTCGCCGCGATTTGAACCCAGGCGTTCAGCGGCGAGGGCGGTTTTGCTAACATCTGAGCTGCGGTGGCTGTATAAAGATATAGTCTCATATATAGCCCATTGTAGAATTATTATGCATATGGACAAACTACTATCTGCATCAAGTTTTAGCCCTACAGCTGTTTTAAGACTGTATTAAGATAAAAACATATAGATAGACGTGCAGACAGACCAACAGCACCGCTTAATAATATCCCAGATTAACAACAATCAAAAATACATAAAAAATTTTATAAAAATTTTTCACAAATTTAAAATTATAGAAAATTTAGAGACACACGTTTGAACGTTGGACATCTTTTCGATTTAATGATCAGTAAAGCCCTAAAATTAGATATAAACCTACACGTTCTAATTTTGTTACTACAATTGGTTTAAAACTTTTGGTATTTTTTTTAAAGTGATTTTATTTATAGAAAATGTTTGTCCTATTGCAAATATATATTTTACTATAAAACACTGTGCAATTGCAACCTGTAGTGCAGCATGTAATCGTAGCAACAAATATGTTTTATTCATATAAAAATAAAATAAATACACAAACACTTATGGTGATTTCGATTGTGAAAAAAAGTGCAGCATTTTTTCGACATGTTGCACTGAGATCGAAATTTTGTGTTCGATTCTCCAAAAAAGTGTAACCCCACCACCGGGTAAATGTTCGTTTGTAATGGTGTTGCCCACTGAAAGTGAAAAAATGCTGCATTTTCTACACCGTGGCTAGGCTAGGATGGAGAATGCCGCACTTTAAATCAGCTGCTATCATCTCATGTGCATGCCACCGTTCAAGCAAATTTTGGTTGAAAAGAAGAAGAAGAAAACAATTTGTAGAATGTTTGGCAAAATATTAAAAAGAAATACATAAAAAAAGGAAAAAGTAATCGCGTTTTATTTACCTAACGGCATATTAGATGCATTGCTACATTTTACAGCATTATTTGGTTGAAATTACAATATACGGGCATATTAACATGTTCGATTGAAAATGTAAAAAGTGTAAAACTATGAGAGGGATAAGGCAGCATTCCCAAAATGTTGTCCCGTATAAGTGCAACATTAGTGTAACATTTTTTTTCAGAATCGAAATCACCATTAGTTTGGCTTGATTTGTTGTTGATAACTGCAGTGTAATTATCAGTTGTTTTATTTTTTTTAAGTATATAGTCCTAAGTATATAAGTCTGCTTATTGCCTTCTTTACCACAACTCGTCATATGATTTTGTAATATTGCAATTGCTGCAATGTCATCCAAATAAGGAAAACTCAATGTAACAATTGGAATTTTATAGATCATCCAATAAAATGTACAGAGGTGGAATGTGTAAAATTTTGGTTAACTCGAATCGGATATAAAAATTTGGAATAAAGTAACTGAAGTGTTGCTCCAATCTATAGATAGGCTTATTCGGCTGTTAAAGAGCAATTGATGTAGATTCATGAGATAGTGAAAAAAAAGCCATATGAAACATGGCAAAGATGTTATTTATTATTATAGAAGGGTCATATAGGGCCAGTTTTGGAGTACGTCCCATTAGACTGACCTTCTAATTTAAGGTCTTAAGCCCATAAAAGCTGCATTTATTACTCCGAACCGAAAATAGTCCACATCGGACCATATTTAAATATAGCTGCCATATATACCGATCTGCCGATTTCGCTGAAATTTTAAACAGTAAATTGTTTTAAACTTTCTTTCATTCGACCCGAATATGCCCACATAGGGTCTAAAGGCCGAAAAAGACGCATTTATTATCCAAATTCGCTCGAATTTTCAACAGTGAGTTGTACGAGGGTTGCCTTTTATATTTCGGGATCGGACAACCCTTGTGTTGCAATATGCCAACTGACAGCTCTATCGTAAAACATGACATTTTTGAGGTTAGACGTACTCAGAAACTTTTGACATATTTTATTTATAATACAGGGTATTAGGTTAGGTTTAAGTGGCAGTCTGCCATTAGACGTTTTCGTCCATAGTGATACCACAGAAACAGGAGAAGGAAGATGCCTTCTAGTTCCTATCGTTGAACCATTCAGATCGCTTCAAAAAGCCCAACAACTTGCGTATGTTCACATCCCAAAATCAGACAAGTTCTCAAAGAAATGAAAACCTAAAGCGGAACTCCTTCTGACTGCCAGTGCGAGATACACACAGCAGAAGTTCTATAATCTCTTCCTAGGACGCTTAAAATTGCTGTTTTCGCCTCAAATATTATTTTAACAAAGTTGTGAAACAAACAATTCTTCGAAAATTGGTCAAACTGCGCTTTATGCAAATTCATAAAAAATCCAAAATTCTGATTCAAAGTTGTAATTTTATAGCTTTTCTGCATTTTTTCTCCAATTAACATAACTAGAATCTCTGCAGACATCATTTATTTGACCTAATAATTATTGTGATTTAGTTATAGGTATAATTATAAAGTATTAAATTGATAAATTCAAATCTATTTATTAAATTAATTAGATAAATAGAATACAACCACAATCGTTTATAAGGTAAGAAAATAAAAAAAAATTTCAATTGTTATACCCACCATCGTAGTATAGGGGGTATATTCATTTAGGCATTCCGTTTGCAACACTTCGAAATATCAATTTCTGACCCTACAAAGTATATATATTTCGGATCGTCGTAAAATTCTAAGACGATTTAATGATGTCCGTGTGTCTATCAGTCCGTTTGTTGTAATCACTCTACAGCCTTCAAAAATTGAGATATTGAGCTGAAATTTGGCACAGATACGTCTTTTTGATGCACGCTGGTTAAGTTCTTGAACGGGCCAAATCGGATCATGTTTGTTTCTGAAACTTGAAATAATGAGTAGTTTGAGGTCTCCCAACATAGGACCCAAATATGGTTCAGATCAGACTATATTTAGATATAGCTGTCATATAGACCGATCTGCCGATAAAGGGTTTGAAGCCCATAAAAGCTTTATTTATTACCCGATTTCGCTGAAAGTTGAAATAGTGGGTTACTTTAAGCCTCTCGACATCTGCCCTAAGATCGGTTTATATTTAGATATAGCTGGGTCTGAGGTCCATTAAAGCTTTATTTTTTTAAACCGATTTCACCGAAATTTGAAACAGTGAGTAGTTTTAGGCCTCCCAACATAGCACCCAAATATGGTTTATATCGGACGATATTTAGATAAAGCTGCCATATAGACCGATCTGCCGATAAGGGGTCTGAAGCACATAAAAGCTTCGCTGAAATTTTAAATAGTGTGTAGTTTTAGACCTTCCAACATCCGACCTAACTATGGTTCTGATCAGACTATATTTAGATATAGCTGCCATATAGACTGATCTGCCGATAAGGGGTCTGAAGCTCATAAAAGCTTTATTTACTACCTGATTTCGTTGAAATTTGAAACAGTGAGTTGTTGTAAGCCTCCTGATATCTGTCATATAGATCGAACTTCCAATTTAGGGTCTTAATCCCATAAAAAGTAGATTTATTGTCTGAAAATGTTACTTGTATATGGGTTCTCGGGACCTGAATAAAATATGATCGAGTCCATCCGCTATTAAGATATAACTACGGAGTGGAATAATAATAAAAGACGATGATTATTACATCCTTGTTTAATTTGGTCCAGATTTGGTTATAGGTACCATATAGAACGATTTAAAGTCTTGGGTCTATAAAAAGCTTATTTAATATCCGATTTCGTTGAAGTTTGACGCAGTGACTTATGAAAGGCTTTTCGATGTCCATGTCCTATATCGTTCAGATCGGTTTATATTTGGATATAGCTGCCAAAAAGACCAATATTTTGTTCTAAAAAATTGAACAGTGACTTATATTTATTAAACCACTCAATGTCCGTGCCGAATTTGGGTGTTTAAGTTATCCAATTTCACCGGATTGTGACGAAAGGGGGTTTACGTATATACCCGAGGTGGTGGGTATCCAAAGTTCGGCCCGGCAGAACTTAATGCCTTTTTACTTGTTTTTTACTTAAAATAATCTATAAAATTTATAAAACACGTTTTTCTCTCATGTTAGAAATTCCTCAAACATTTTTTTTACTTTGACTTCAAAAAAAAAAAATCAAATTCTTTACAAATCCACTACACATAGAAATTTGCATGCCTCAATAAGAATGATTAACTATAACCGAGGTCCCCTGCGGCGTCAATTAGTCTAAAAATATTAGAAAATTTAAGAGAACACACATCGTTTGCAGACAAAACCCTCAATTGATGTTAAACAAACAAACAAATAAAGGTCAACAAACTGAACCCACATCAGAAATTAAGTAACACATACAATATACATTATTAGAAGAAAAAAAAAACTATGCTGTTCCGAACTCTAACCATTGCTAAGCTGATTTCAGCTTACTCGTGAAGTTTACAGCCAGAAAAAATGGTAGGAAAAAATGGAAAACTTCAATGTTTTTTGTTTCTTTTCAGTTAAAAACCTGAATGATTTTAAGTCATATGAATGACAATCGGGAAATTTATCTACGAAGATACCATTAGCGAGCAGCTGGAAAGTTTGCAGTTCGATTCAAGTTTTTAGTTCAATGACCTCCTTGTAATAACCGGTGGTCGCTAGGCCTCTTATTTAAAAGTTTGTGACATCACAAATATCTAAAAGATTTTTCTGATGTTCTCGTCAGAAGTCTAACTCAGGTGTTCAAATTTTTAAGGACATGTTAACATGGGAGCCACCGTGGTGCATAGGTTAGCATGCCCGCTTATCGTGCCCAAACGCCTGGGTTCAAATCCTGCCGGCGAAAATACCTTAAAACATTTTTCAGCGGTGGTTATCCCCTCACCAAATGCTGCCAACATTTGTGAGTACTTCTGCCATCTACAACTTCTCAACAAAGATGTGTCACTTTTCAGTGACACGCCGTTCGGACTCGGCATAAAACAGGAGGTCCCTTTATCATTGAACTTAAATTTGAATCGGGCAGCAGTCAATTGATATTGAGAAGTGAGAAGTTACAATAACTTCTTACTTCCCAATAGATTCCGTCTAATTTCTTCCATAATGGGATATTTGGGAAACACTAAATCAAAATCACATCACATGTTAACCTGTGGCCTTCACCAATATGGCCCCGGCACGGAATAACTATGAGCACCACACAGACAAGATCTTTGAGCTTCGATCTGTGTGGTATTCATTGTTATCACGATAACACAGGTTGCGGATAGTGGAATGCTCCATACGGAGTAGCTGCAATTGCAGTCGTAGACAATCAGCGGTATCGAGCACCGACTCTTGCATAAATACTGAGAGCCTATGATGCTTGATATGACAAGGCGAGCTATTGGCGCCTTATATAACCAATGGCCATCATGTGCCCGCGGCGATCGATCTTTGGACCGGAACGAGCTTGCTCACCGATAAGAGCCAGACGAGGATCGCCAACTCCACATATAGACATGTGGCTACAACAACAACAACAACCAATATGACAATCTACAATTCATATAACCAGATTCTACAATTCAACGGAGGAACAGAGTACGCCAGAGAAATTTACTTATTTGAAAAAACGTCCAAGCGGTGAGTTTGGCGGGGAGCAGGTCGAAATAGGGTCCGTCTGGAGGGGGAAGTCCCCAAGTTTGTTTCTCTCTCCAGTCAGTTGCCATCATGCTCTGGTCTAGAATCAGTGGGCCTTCCCCATCGAGAGCTTCTTTTCTAATGGTCGCTCACTTGTAACTCATTTTGGGAGTGTGGAAGTTTCGCTAAAACCAGAAATGGGCTTCAACGGAGCATCAAAACTCCGGAAAATATGGAAAGAGCGAGGCCTTCTGTTACACGTTCTTACCGGCGATCGGCTCGTAAACACGCAGCTGCTGTGGGAGTTTCTGACACCACAGTTCGACGAATTCTCGATCAAAACCTTAATTTTCATTCCTATAAATGGGCTGTTGTGCAGGAATTAACTGAAATCATTTTGTTGTCCGGCAAATGCATGAGAAATGCTGTTTAACAACCTGAGCGAAGACTCGCTAGTTTTTTCCAGTGACGAGGCTCACTTTCATATTTTCGGTTGCGTCAATCCCTGTACCATAGACCACTTCAAGAACAACATTCGCGACGCCATTGCCAACATACTGATTGACATGCTGCAAAAAGTGGAAGCGAATTTGAAAAATCGGCTTAATCAGTGTATGCGCAATGGGGTCGCCATTTACCGGATGTCCTTTTCAAGGCAGCATGAACAAAAAATTTATTTCTCAAATAAAAACAAGTAAAACGGCATTAAGCTCGGCCGGGCGGAACTTTGGATACCCACCACCTCGGGCATATATGTTAACCACCTTTTCTCATAATTCGGTGAAAAATGCATGATTAATCTATGGACCGACTAGCCTTTATTGCAAGATTGAAAAAGCACCCACTTCATTCACTGATTACACCCCACCGACACCGTCTGATGATGGAGGCGGTTCTCTTTAATCAAACAGAACCAGGGTTCTTTTCAATCCCAGCACGGACTAGAAGCATGCGGTGATGGACCGACTAGTCTATATTGCAAGATCGAAAAAGCACCCACTTCATTCACTGATTAAACCTCACCGACACCATCTGATGATGGAGGCGGTTCTCTTAAATCAAACCGAACCAGGCTTCTTTTCAATGCCAACACGGACTAGAAGCATGCGGTGATGGCACTCCAGGATGTGGAGAGACACACGAAAAATGGACGAACATGTACACTAAGGTGGCAGTCCTTGCAGATAAAGGACTCCACCGAGTCAATACGGTACGTACAACCAACCTGCTGCCATGGGATTGTGACTAAATTAGTCTACGCCTATTGTATGGTGGTGGTTATAACAAATACATAAAAAATCAAAACAAATCGCTATATGTTGAAAATTCAACGCCCACCGCTAAAATTAGACGTGGCATTGATCACATAGACTCAAAACTTTGTCAACGTCGTTTTGATGCCCTCACAGTTGCTGATTCAAAATTTTACGAATCCTAGCTGGTTCCTGGGATTTGTTGCTTCTAAAACTGATTATTGGCCTCATTGTGCATTGTTACGAAACTTGTGTCTTCTTTAGAGGTCGGGTAGAAAATCGAAATGTTAGGTTAGGTTGAAAAGAGGTTGCGGGTGCCACAATGCGCATACACCTAAGCCAGTAATCGCCTTGTTGTGCGCTCTATATGCTAAAAAAGGAACCTCGAAAAAGAAAATCTAAGTTAGAAATTCCGTGCTACTTTCAAAATTCTTAATTGACATGGGAAACGATCCAACGCCTCATCATCTTTCCTGCATGCCCTACACATGCTATCACTTACCGCACGGCTTTTACATAAGTGAGCTCGTAGTACTATGTGTCCTGTTATGATACCGAAAGCTTTACTGACCTCCTTCGTATTTTCTTTCAGTAATAGCCTCGTCTTCTCACAATCTGGATTTCCCCATAAGATTTTCGCCGTCTTACCGACCTTTTTCCTCCACAAGGTTTCATGCGCATTCGTCGCCCATGCTCTTAACTCGGACAGCGTCGACCCGAAAGGCTTCGGGTTTATTGACGGCAGTCGCAAGAATCCCAATATGCGTTCCGTCGCAAATTTACTACCCCATCCGTTGATGAAGACCGAGGCCTTTATGAGCTGCGGGATGTCCATCTTTCTCACCAGATCGAGCTTTGCGTCCTCCCAGGGAGCGTGGATACCCCCGACGAGCTGTTTGACGGTATCAATACATTCCGCACACGCAAAACGCAGCGTAAAGATGTCCCCTCTATACTCGCAGCTTATCATTTGTATGGGTGGACCCTCTACAGAGTCCCACACATGTTCGAATATCCGCTCGTTAACCAGATCCTTAACTTGGGACCAATGATCTGGTGGAATCCTAGCAGATGCACTGCCGATATTGATGACTGCATAAGTCAGCTTATCTTTGTTGTGCTTCCATGCCGCTTTAGTGTAAGAGGGCGGCTCCTTACCATTCTCAGCGATTATCTTCATTGGCAGTGATCCAGGGCCATGCGCGCTTCCTTCGGTCCTGTTCCGACTTTGCCTCCCTCCGCAGGACTTTGTCTGGAGTCTTCATTGCAGGAGGGCTGGGTTGGTTTTCCCCGAGTAAGTGAAAGCGGGATGCTCTTTTTCTTCGTCATCATTTTAGCAGTGTTATGCTTATCGGGAGATCTGATTCCTTTCCAGCATCCTGCACTTTGCCCGATTGCTCTGCCGGTGCATACTCCTCTGTCTCCTGCGTGAGAACGTAAAGATATGTCTCTTTGAAATTTGGAATGGTTAGAGCTGAGGTGTTACGGAAACCGTGTGCAAAATTTCAAAGTTGTCCGGTCGCTTTTTGACACGCTCTTAAAGTTAGTCACCTCGGTGTTTCGAGAATTTGTTGGGGCTGTCAAATCTTCGTGAGTGGTCCGATTTCCAAAAAAAAAATCCCTACAAAAAAGTTCGATTGAGGTCTACAATAACTCCACTGCTTTCGGAGATATTCGACTTTTAATTGTTTTTTTTTTTTTGCAATTTTAACCGAGACCTTCTTCGTATTTTGCAAAGGCATTTGTGGTTTGGTAAAATCGGGCTAAGTTCGGCCGGGCTAAATCTTATATACCCTCCACCATGAATCGCCTTTGTTAAGTTCCTGGCCCGGTATCTTTTCATAGGCAAACAAAGGGCAATGGATAAAAATTGTCATGCTATTGGAGTCGTATTAGGTTATGGATCGATTGGGACCATAATTGGTTCGAGGAAAAACCCTCAAGATCTCAAATTCTAAAACCCAGATTCCCCATTCGGGCTAATGTTTCTTTTTACTTTATGATTTTTATGCATGATTTGGATTCGTTACAAAATTTACAACGACTTTGCCGTAAAAAGGGTCCACATCTAATTATTCAGTTAAAGTTATACAGGATGGAAGTCCAACAAGTAAAATCGGGCTAAGTTCGGCCGGGCTGAATCTTATAAACCCTCCACCATGAATCGCCTTTGCCAAGTTCCCGACCCGATATCTTTCCATAGGCAAACAAAGGACAATGGATAAAAATTGTCATGCTTTGGAGTCGTATTAGGTTATGGTCCGGGGTAGAACCCCCGAGATCTCAAATTCTACAAACCAGATTCCCCATTAGGGCTAATGTTTCTTTTACTTTATATGTCCCCTAAACCATCTTTGTCAGAAAGGGGTATTTTTAGGATTTTTCGGGCAGAATTTATTTTTAGTTTTTTTAAGGACACATATCCGCAAAGTTCGATATCTCTATTCGTTTTTTTCTTATGATTTTTTCAATTTGAATTCTCGTTTCCGGAAAAATTAAATTTTCACCTAGTTTTGCAATGAGTTTCAGAGGCACGAATATGGAAAATGTATTATATGTTAAAACAACAAATACGAGAAAAACTGTAATTTTCTGATACAGGTTGAAAAAGTTCTAAGAAAAAAACTAATAGATATATCTTAGTAAAAACATTGTGGAAATCGGTCAATAAACAAAGATTTTGGGTTTGCCAAAAGGCACTTGGACAACCTAGGGCACCTAGGAAATTTTGCACACGATCTCGCTAACACCTGACCATTTCAATTTTCAAAGAGATATTTCCACCTAATTTGGGTTCTCACACAACATTTTTTTTACTAGTATTTTCGATTTTCTCCCAATGTGCATCGCCTAAACAATATTTGTTATATAAAATTTCTTAACTTCCATTAACTACAAAATAATTTATTAAGGTTAATATGTTCAATAAATAACTTTCTTCCAAAAATCTACTTAGGTCGCTATCAAATCACTTCTATTCAGACTGCAATAATAACAACATTATACATGCAATAAAAAACACCAACTACAAGTAGATTGGAGACATTTTTGTTGGTAGGGTAGAAGCTGTTCAATGTCGGTGCACAGCCAACCATATATGATAAGATAAGAAGTGAAAAGAATCAACAAAACATTAACCCTCATGATTTTTTCTTCGTCTTTTTTTTTCAAAGGTTGTTGTGTCACATCCTGTAAATCCCCCCTACTATGTGCCCCTGGTGGAGATTGTACCTGCACCGTGGACTAAACCCGAAGTGGTGACCAAGACTAGAGCCATTATGGAAGAAATTGGTCAAAAGCCTGTAACACTGTCACGTGAAATTGAAGGCTTCGCTTTGAATCGCATCCAATATGCCATACTCAATGAATGCTGGCGTTTGGTGGAAGCTGGTATTCTAAATGTGCGTGATGTTGACAGTGTTATGTCCGATGGTTTGGGTATGCGTTATGCCTTCTTGGGACCCCTGGAAACGGCTCATCTCAATGCTGAGGGTATGCGCAACTATTTTGAACGTTATACCAATACCATTTTTGCGGTCAGTGAAACTATGGGTCCAACACCAAAAATGGAAGGACCTACAGCAACAGTGGGTAAGTTTTGATTTCTTTTGGAAAATTTCTTATTGTAAACTGATTTTAATTGTTTACCTTTTTTAGTTGCTGATCAATTGGAAGAAATGGTGCCTCTAGATAAATTACCGGAAAGAAGATTGTATCGCGATAATTGTCTAACCCAATTAAGTATCTTGAAGAAGGATCTTAACAAGTGAAGCAGCGAATAATATATTGATTTGTATGAAGAGTATTTTTTAACTCTTTTTAAAATTAAGCACAACGTGGAGCAATACGAAGAGTGATGCACAATAATTAAATTTTACTACAACACTTTTAAATGGTTTGCTGGTTTTTGGTCTTTATGATTTTCTAAGAGTAACAAGTAAGAGCGTGCTAAGTTCGGCCGGGCCGAATCTTATATACCATGGATAGCATTTGTCACGTTCTTTGCGCGGTATCTCTTTTTAGGCAAACAAAGAATAACGAATAAGAACTGTTGTGCTATTGGAGCTATATCAAGTTATTGTCCGATTCAGACCATAAATGAATTGAATGCTGGACATTGTAGAAGTCATTGTCCATTCGCATAAGAATTGCACCTTGTAGGTGCTCAAGAAGCAAAATCGGGAGATCTATTTAAATGGGAGCTGTATAAAGTTATAGATCGATTTAGACCATATTGGACACTATGTTGAAGGTTATGGGAGAAGCCGTTGTACAATTTCAGCCAAATCAGATGGGAATTGTGCCCTCTAGAGGCTCAAGAAGTCAAAATCCCTGATCTGTTTATATGACAGCTATATCAGGTTATGTACCAATTTGCGCCATATTAAGCACAGTTGTTGGAAGTCATAACAAAACATCTCATGCAAAATTTCAGCCAAATCGGATGAGAATTGCACTGTCTAGCGGCTCGAGAAATCAAGATCCAACATCGGTTTATATGGCAGCTATACCAAGTTATGAAGCGATTTGAACCATACATGCTTGGATTACCAGTGCAGGGGTCGTGGGTTCGATTCCCGCAAAAAGCCTTGGTCTGTCGCTACTGTGGTACCACAATGGACTTAAAATTGTTTAAGTGAGTCTGTAAAGGACTGCCACTCTTACCTTACCTAACCTAGCACAGTTGTTGCAAGTGATACCAAAACACCACGTACAAAATTTCAGTCAAATCGGAGGAGAATTGCGATCTCCTGAGGCTCAAGAAGTCAAGATCCAATAATGGTTTATGTGGCAGCTATATCAAAACATGGACCTATTTGGCCCATTTACAATCCCAACCGACCTACACTAACAAAAGGTATTTGTGCAAAATTTCAAGAGGCTAGCTTTACTCCTTCGAAAGTTAGCGTGCTTTCGACAGGCAGACGGGCGGGCCCAAAAGCCCGATGGAAAGATCAAGTGGTGGGAGACACCTCGAAACTTGGTGTCAGAGATTTGAGAATGAGCGCAGAAGATCGAGGCGCTTGGAACGCTATTCTACGTTCGGCTAGTGGAACAAATATTCTGTTATAGCCAAGTAAAGTAAAAATAGAGTAGTGATTCAAAACCTGCTCATCCTGAAATGACGTTGTGGTAGTCGTCGTAGTCGTAGGAGAGCGTTGTGCAAAATTTTGGCAAGATTGATCAATAAGTGAGCTTGCAGAGGCTCTTGGAGGGAAAATCGGGCGATATACATGTATGATAGCTACATCTAAATCTGGGCCGATTTCTATGAAATTCACCAGTTATGTTGAGAGTCAAAAGGAAATCCTTCCTGCCAAACTTCGAGAGAATCGGTTAACAAGTTAGCACTTTATTGCAATATTTCTCAGCAAACATCTCATATATTGTGGTAGTTGTCGAGGAATGCGTTGTGCAAAATTTTGGCAAGATTGGTCAATAAATACGCTTGCTGTGACTCTAGAAATTCACTAGTAATGTTGAGAGTCAAGAGAAAATCCTTCCTGCCGAATTTCGAGAGAATCGGATATGACAGCTATATCTAAATCTTATCCGTTTTCGATGAAATTTTGCACATATATTGGGACGTCACAAAAAGCACTTCATGCCAAATTTGGTAAAGATCGTGGCTTCTACAGCCTTAATAGGTCAAATCGGCAAAAAGATATATATGGGAGGTATATCTAAATCTCACCCGATTTTGGTGAATCGCATTAAGAAATCACATGAAACATCTCACGCAAAATTTTGTAAGGGTCGGACCAAACTGAGGACACTAAAGACTTAAAAGGCCACATCGGATAAAAGATATATATGGGAGTTATATCTAAATCTGAACCGATTTGATGAAATTGCACACATATTGGGACGTCGTAAAAAGCACTTCATGACAAATTTAATGAAGGCCAGACTAAAATTATGGCTTATACACCTTAAAAGGGGATATCGGATGAACGATATATATGAAAGCTATATCTAAATCTGGACCGATTTTTTTTTTCAAAATCAATAGCGTTCGTCCTTGGCCCAAAAAAGAGACTTGTGCAAAATTTTTTGAAAATCCTTGATTACAAGAATACATGGACAGACGGACATAGCTAATTCGAATCAGGAAGTGATTCTAAGCCGATCGGTATAGTTATCGATGGGTCTAGCTCTTCCCCTTCTTAGCGTTGCAAACACATGCACAAAGTTACCACAGTGGGGGTGTAGGGTATAAAAAGGAGCCTTTTATCAGTTAAAGCTCTCAAGATAGGTCTTTTAGGGGACATCAGGAAATACGCATACTTGTAGATACGGAGCGGAACACCAATTGCGTTTTTTACAAACTGTAGAACTTTATTCGGGTGATCGGTCTAAATCCGATCAAAATCAAAGCGGGCACGACATACATACATACGGCTTTTATGGATCGAACCCCTTAAATTGGGAGATCAATCTATACACAACTATATCCAAATATGATCCGATTGGACTATAATCGGCATGGATGTCAAACGGTCGAATACAACTCACCGCATTTCATTATTAAAAACATTTATGGCGTATAGAAACAAAGTTCCATATGGTTTTTGCTTACCTTCCTACAATATTTCAATAATAGTTCTCTACTTGTTAAACCCACATCATGTACCATATTATTAAATATTTTAACTATAATTTCTAATTTTCACTATATACAACAACAATAAAGCAGAACTTTATGCACACAATAAAGCATTTATTCACTAGTACACAAAATCAATTTTTTTATACGCTCCACCGTAGGATGGAGGGTAAAATAACTTCGTCATTCCGTTTGTATCACCACGAAATATTGGTGAAAGACCTCATAGTTTTTTATATGTATCTATATTCTTGATCGTCGTGATGTTTTAAGTGAATCTAGCCATGGCCGTCTGTCTGTCAAAGGTACGCTTACTTTCGAAGGAGTAAAGTTAGCTGCATGAACTTTTGTATAAATAATTTTTAATTAATGTATTAACGTTGAGATCGTAAATAGGCCAAATCGAACCATGTTTAGATATATTTTCCATATAAACCGATCTCCCGATTATACTTTTTAAACCTCTTAAGAGCGCAAATCTTATCAGATTTGGCTGAAATTTTGCACAATGACATCTCGTATGACCTTTAGCATGTAAACACTTGGCCCGACAATTGGATGTCAGATTCCTTTTCTAATCTTAAATACCTTTCACTTGAGTCCCATATTGTCGTGATTGGTGTATATATATATATTTGATAGGATTTGGGGGCGGACCCTCCCCCTTACCCTAATTTTTCCAAACTCCAGATCTCGGAGTTGAGTGGTGCGATTTTAGCAAAATTTTGTGTGCTCTCTTATAGTAACCTACAAACAAAAATTTGGTATCCAAATTTCGAATGGTGTCCCTGGGGGAATGCCCCACCCCAAAATCCTACCAAATATATATATATACACCAATCACGACAATATGGGACTCAAATGAAAGGTATTTAAGATTAGAAAACGAATCTGATACCCAATTGTCGAGGCAAGTGTTTGTGGGACCACCCCAACCCCCAATATGGGACTCAAATGAAAGGTATTTGCGAGTTAAATACGAATCTGATATCCAAATGTGGGACCAAGTTTCGGGGGGTCCACCCCTTCCCCAAAACACCCCCCAAAGAGGAATTATTTACTGACCATGGCAATATGGCGCTTAAATAAAAGGTATTTGAGTGTAAAATACGAATCTGATATCCAAATGAGGGACCAATTTTCTGGGGGTTCACCCCTTCCCCAAAACACCTCCCAACCAGAACTTATTTACTGACCACGGCAATATGGGACTCAAATGAAAGGTATTTAAGTTTAGAAAACGAATCTGATATCAAATTGTCGGGCCAAGTGTTTGGGGGATCACCCCAGCATCGTGCTCTTCTCTCAAATAAATGGTATTTGAGAGAAGAGCACGATGCTGATATATCAGCATTTGCTGTTCCTGGGGTATTTTGGGAGTGGGGAAGACCCCTCGAAAATTGGTCCCGATTGTTGAAGTGGGTATCAATTCTTGCTCTACCCCGCAATACCTTTCATTTAAGCCCCACATTGACATGGTCGGTAAATATGCCCGATTTAGGGGTGTTTTGGGGAGTGTGGTGGTCCCGCAAACACTAAGCCCTGAAAATATATCAGCAACGTGCTCTATTCTCATATATCTATATATCATTTACTTGAACCCCGAATATTGATATCAGATTCATGGTCTAGTCCCAAATACCTTTTATTTGAGCCCCAATTTTAACACCCCTAAATCAGATATCAGAAGAATATCGGGCTGAAATAAAGTATTTTAAGAATGGAGTACATCTTACATCCAAACCTAAATTCGTAGAACAATAAAGATCATAGGGATTCAGATAAAGGCACTTATTGTATATTGTTAAACGGTTAGCCAAGCGATATACTATTTTCGCATCATAATATTTCCCTAATTGTCAAAATAAATATTCAAAGGAAAATTTTGATCCATATAAAGTAAAAGAAGGCGGAGCGGGCCGGGTTCTCCTAGTATTTCATAAGTCTGATTTTGATACAATTTTTTATGAAAATCAAATTTCATAAAATTTTAAATTTCACACGCGCTACGATGGCCTCTATGTTTGTCCTATTTTTAGTAATATTGCAAAAACAGAAGTAGTATAAATAGGGGGATTCCAAAACCGAGCATCGAGCATTGATGACGTCATAACCGCAACCGCAACCGCAACCGCAACCGCAACCGCAATGATGACGTCATAACCGCAACCGCAACCGCAACCGCAATGATGAGGTGATAACCGCAACCGCAACCGCACCCCACCCCACCGCACCCCACCCTACCGCACCGCACCCCACCGCACCCCACCCTACCGCACCGCACCCCCCTGCACCCGCACCGCACGTGACCGCAAGCGCATGGGATTGAAAGCGCAGGTGACCGCAACCGCAGCTGATCGTAGCGCAGGTGGCGACCGCCGGTTGAAATGTGTGGACGGACATAGTGGTGCAGATCGCAGGGCGCAGATCGCAGGGCGCAGATCGCAGGGCGCAGTGGCAGATCGCAGGGCGCAGTGGCATATTTCGATTATGACTTATCGCCCAGAGTTGTGGTGAGGGTAGTTTAAAATTAGAATGATTATGCATGATTGTGTATGATTGTTAAGAATTGTGGTTTGAGTTGTTTATAATTAGAGTGGAGTGTGATAAGAAATGTGATTGGTATCGATAGTTATCCTGCAAAAAAAGAATTGTGGTTGGTACCGAGAGGTAACCTTTAACGCAATTTTTTGTATAAAAAGCTGAACAAATTGTTAGTAAACATGTAGTAGCAATTTGATTTTCAACTCAAAATTTAAGAAAATATTTATTATGGGATCAAACTTAAAGGAAATATCGGAGCAGGCTTCTTTCAAGAAGACTATTTTGTCCATTAACAACATGCCTTTCGATGAGTACTTCATCATACATCAAGCTGAAAGGAAGATGACTAAATTTGGCATGCGCTTGATGATTGAATTAAGTGATCATATTATGTTCCTGCCGGAGAAGTTTAATAATATTAATGATGAGGCCATGGCTGATCTTAATAGTGGAGTCTTATCAATTAAAAAGGAAAAAATTAGCGAAACTAATTATAAATTAGTATTTGAATCAATAATTTAATATTTTTTATATATAATAAAGAGAAAAAAAGTTCATTGAAAACCGAAAAAAAATCTTTTTAATTTATGTATATTTAGTAGTTTATAAACTCTTATTATTTATTTTTTAATTTAGTTTATTTAAAAAGAAAAGCCCAAGGAAATTTAACACCAACCAAAAATTTTTTTAATATATAATTTAGTTTATTTTATTATTTGTCATATTTTATTGTAATGGTTATATTTTATTGTAACATATTTAATATTTCCAATTGTAAATAAAGGACATATATATTAGTTTATTTAAAAATAAAAGCTGTAAGGGACAAGCCCCAGGAAATTTTAGTTTATTTTTTATTTATTAATTTTCTGGCATAATTCGTCTAAATAACACCACGTCGTAGTCATCCAGTTGAATTTCAACATATACTGCAGGATTTCTTTCGTCTAAGTTATCAACATGATACAAGTATCCCACAATGAACATGGATCGAGCAGCAGGATCATGAAATTTTACGTTAAATGATAACCATAGCTCCGCCTCTTGGAGAAGTTTACCTTCTCTGGTTAAATCCGCTGAATTAATTAAATATTTATTAATCTTCGCAAGGATTAAATCATCCCAAATTTTTGAAAAAAATTTGGGGTGTGACCAAGCGTCCTCGACGCTTAGTGACAAACCATTTTCAAATAGTTCGAATGTCATGGTTTTTTCGCAAAAATTAACAAACAACATGATTTAATTTTGATTTTCACAACTTTTCTGATGAAGACTTGGAAAAATTCTTTGTATTTATATTAAAAAAATCTAAAACACACACATTCATTTTCATATAGAATTTTTATAGTGGTTAATATTTATTTTTCATGAGCTAAATTTAATTCATAAAAATGTTTCAGTGGTTAACATATATTTATAAAAAATATATATTTCCACAAAACTCAGAATTTTTATAGTGGTTAATATTTATTTTTCATGAGCTAAATTTAATTCATAAAAATGTTTCAGTGGTTAACATATATTTATAAAAAATATATATTTCCACAAAACTCAAAAGTTTTTATGGTAGGGTGTTATAGTGGTTAATATATATTTATAAAAATATACTGTACCACATATGCCTGCAACAGTTTTTGTACTAGGGTGTTATGTAAACATGTTTTCAGTGGATAACATATAATACCTGCTATGCTTACTCATAATTTAAAATTTCAATCATTGTGGTGAAGAAAATAACAAAGCTCAAACTCAAAAGTGTTGCGATAATAAAAATTGAAAAGTTTTCTGTTCTAGGATGATTTAGTGATTGACTTATATTTATAAATATTTGCTATACCACACATATTACTAAACGCAATTGCGGTAAAGGAAATTAAAAAAATTCAAGTTGAAATTAATAATTGGTTTCAAGTTTTTATGGTAGGGTGTTATGGTGGTTAATATATATTTATAAAATATACTGTACCACATACAGCGGTCAAAAAAATTATTCATCATTAGCAAAATTGATAATAAATTCACTTATTTTGGGTAATTGAAGAAAATTTAAAGTAAACAAATAATGCAGTTTTATGCAATAGTTTATTTTTCGTAATATGTTTTAAAATAAATTCAAAAAATAAATTTAATTAGCGCAAAAAATGCAATTTTATATAATAACACCAAAAACAGAACAAAAAAAGTATTCATCATTGATGTGCTATCATCAAAGTCAAATTCAAATATTATTTGGGAATCCCCCTTTTCTGTTTTATTTAGTAAAGGAGGCTTTGCCCTTGACAGCAAATATTTAATTTCATTGAAAATATAGTTTTTGTCAAAATGGGTCGTAAGCAAAACGAGGTTTCTGATGAGGTAAAAGTTTTGATAATAAAACACCACAGGAATGGTTTAACTCAAAAAACTATCAGTGAAATATTAAATAGACCACGATCTACTATACAATCCATCATCAGAAAGTAGACAGAAACGAAAACTGTTGACAATAAACCAAGATCTGGTCGACCAAAAGCACTTTCAGTTGGAGATGTGCGTTGGCTAGTGCGGCAAGTTCAGAAAACTCCGAAGACAAATGCGACCATTCTTCGTAAAAACACTATGGAATATTTAGGGAAGGAAGTTACTACACAAACAATTCGAAATACACTCAAAAGGCGTAGTTACAGAGGAAGAACTGCACGTAAGAAGCCCTTTATAAATAAAATAAACCGAGTGAAAAGGCTAAACTTCGCAAAAATGTATGTAAAACAGCCCGAATCATTTTGGAAAACAGTCATTTTTGCAGACGAGAGCAAGTTTAATCTTTTTGGGTGCGATGGAAAGGTCATAGTGTACAGAAAACCAAATACAGAGCTTGAAGAACGAAACACAGTTGCTACTGTAAAACATGGTGGAGGTGGTTTAATGGTTTGGGGGTGTATGGCGGCTTCAGGAGCGGGAAATCTTGAAATTATTAATGGAGTAATGGATCATAAGTATTACATTGACATTTTAAAGAGGAATTTAAAAGATAGTGCTGTAAAACTTGGGCTTGGTAATAACTTTCAATATTATCAAGATAATGACCCCAAACATTCTGCTTTAAATACCAAGATGTGGATGCTGTATAACTGCCCCAAAGTCATTAAAACTCCTCCTCAAAGTCCCGACTTGAACCCAATTGAACATCTTTGGGAACATCTCGAACGCAAATTGAGAACGCGCAATTTTTCGAGCAAGAGTCAAATGCAACAGGTGATAATGGAGGAATGGACTAATATAGACCAAAATATAACCGCTAAATTAGTCCAATCGATGTCAAACCGTTTAAAAGAAGTTATAAGACGCGGTGGTCGAATAACAAAGTATTAATTTTTTTAAATTATGTTATTTATTTTTTTGTTTTTTTGCAATGATGAATACTTTTTTTGTTTAATTTTTTGTGTTCAGCTGTAAAATGGCCCTTTTTGTTCCAATAAATACTATTTTTTTCTTTAAAAACAATGAAATTGTGTACATATATATCACACAAGCACTACTGCATCATTAGTTTAATATGTTTTTATTCCAATTGTCTTTTGTAGACTTATTAAAAAAAAAACATTGAATGATGAATACTTTTTTTGACCGCTGTATGCCTGCAACAGTTTTTGTACTAGGGTGTTATGTAAACATGTTTTCAGTGGATAACATATAATACCTGCTATGCTTACTCATAATTTAAAATTTCAATCATTTATATTTATAAATATTTGCTATACCACACATATTACTAAACGCAATTGCGGTAAAGGAAATTAAAAAAATTCAAGTTGAAGTTAATAATTGGTTTCACGTTTATATAATTCCACAAATGCCTGGTATGCTTTCTCATAATTTTAAATTTAAATCATGGTGGTGAAGAAAATAACAAAGCTCAAACTCAAAAGTGCTGCTATAACATAAATTGAAAAGTTTTCTGTACTAGGGTGGTATAGTGGTTAACGTATGCAAATGCAATGCAACAATGTAAATGTGCCCATGAACATTCCATTAAGGAAGAGGGGCGAACAGGGTGGTTAACTTATATTTATTAATATTTGCTATACCACACATATTACTAAACCCAATTGCGGTAAAGGAAATTAAAAAAATTCAAGTTGAAGTTAAGAATTGATTACACTTTTATTGCAAAGAATGCGATAGTATAAATTGTAGAGTTTTTGTAATAGGATGTAACGATTATATTTAATTATACAACTACAAATATTTATATTTTCTATCGAGTTCAGCTTGCAGTCCCATGTATGAATTCCATGTGTTGTTTGTATAAATGAAGTATATACATTTTTATATATCCTTAATTCTTCAATCATCTCTTCAAAAAATTGTTTATGTTCCTTATCAATGTAGGAGTTGTATTCTTTTAATAGATATTTTATATTCGTTGATAATATCATTTTCTTTGAGAAGTTACCCCAACAAAATGAAAAAAGGAACTAATGTATACTTACATTACATAGCCTTATATATCCTAAATAAAGAAAAAACGATATGTTTTTATTTTATTTGCTTTATTTTAAAAAAACATTAATAAATTGACTTAATAAAATAACATTTTTTTCAGCACATCTATAATTAGGGTGTTGTTTATGATAACTACAAATTTTCATATGCAAATTATTTTTATAAAGATTACATATGTTTGAACAGTTAGCATCATCTAAATTTATTATATTTATATCTTCTTCTATTAATTGCTTTATCCATTTTTGTTTTTCACATCCTTTCACAAATATTGTTAGATTTTCTTGTTTTTTTATAAATTTATTTAAATAATCGTTAAATTCTTTAAAAATTATGTTACCATCATTCCATCTCAACCCATGAAAATGTTTCGTAAGCCAGTTATTTGTAATCTTTTCCTTTAATGATAAGGAAGAAAATTTGCAAGGGGGGTATATAATAAACTTTTTAATTGTCTGATTATGTTCAAAAATACAAATTTCCTTCGCAATAAATTTATTATTTAAGAAAAAACCTTGAACATCTATAATTATGAAATTGTTTTTAGACATTTTTACTCATCGGTTGTTAAAATTACAATGATTGTTTTTAACTGTATTGTTCTCATCTAGTTTTCCTATAATATCCTTCAAAGGTTTGGTTATTGGTTGAAATGTATCTTCTAATAGATTATCCCTATCTATTTGATTAAGTTTAATGTTTTTTAACTTTTCTTTCAATACTGCTCGTGTTTTTACAATTTCCTTCAACAAATTGTGTCTCTTCATGATTGGATAATTTATTTTTTATTTTTTTTTGGTTATGTATCCATCTGCTTCCGATCTGCTTTACATCTGCTACCGATCTGCTTTATATCAGCTACCGATCTGCTTTATATCTGCTACCGATCTGCTTTCTTTCTGTCACCAATCTGCTCTCTATTCTGTTTATAATCTACATTATATCTGTTATCAATCTGATTTATATTATAACTGAATAAAACAATTGAATCCTTTGCGATATCGACCTTTATCAATGGGATCATCCTTGCTCACAATAAGAAATCCATATTTATCTTTCCAACATTCACTACAAAGCTTTAAAAAATCTTTAAATGTCATGTCACCCAAGACATGATCATTATATATATGTTTAATATTCATTTCATCTTGCTTAAATAACGCAATTTTTGTATAAAAAGCTGAACAAATTGTTAGTAAACATGTAGTAGCAATTTGATTTTCAACTCAAAATTTAAGAAAATATTTATTATGGGATCAAACTTAAAGGAAATATCGGAGCAGGCTTCTTTCAAGAAGACTATTTTGTCCATTAACAACATACCTTTCGATGAGTACTTCATCATACATCAAGCTGAAAGGAAGATGACTAAATTTGGCATGCGCTTGATGATTGAATTAAGTGATCATATTATGTTCCTGCCGGAGAAGTTTAATAATATTAATGATGAGGCCATGGCTGATCTTAATAGTGGAGTCTTATCAATTAAAAAGGAAAAAATTAGCGAAACTAATTATAAATTAGTATTTGAATCAATAATTTAATATTTTTTATATATAATAAAGAGAAAAAAAGTTCATTGAAAACCGAAAAAAAATCTTTTTAATTTATGTATATTTTTTTATTTAGTTGTTTATAAACTCTTATTATTTATTTTTTAATTTAGTTTATTTAAAAAGAAAAGCCCAAGGAAATTTAACCCCAACCAAAAATTTTTTTTTAATATATAATTTAGTTTAATTGAAAACCGAAAAAAAATCTTTTTAATTTATGTATATTTTTTTATTTAGTTGTTTATAAACTCTTATTATTTATTTTTTAATTTAGTTTATTTAAAAAGAAAAGCCCAAGGAAATTTAACACCAACCAAAAATTTTTTTAATATATAATTTAGTTTATTTTATTATTTGTCATATTTTATTGTAATGGTTATATTTTATTGTAACATATTTAATATTTCCAATTGTAAATAAAGGACATATATATTAGTTTATTTAAAAATAAAAGCTGTAAGGGACAAGCCCCAGGAAATTTTAGTTTATTTTTTATTTATTAATTTTCTGGCATAATTCGTCTAAATAACACCACGTCGTAGTCATCCAGTTGAATTTCAACATATACTGCAGGATTTCTTTCGTCTAAGTTATCAACATGATACAAGTATCCCACAATGAACATGGATCGAGCAGCAGGATCATGAAATTTTACGTTAAATGATAACCATAGCTCCGCCTCTTGGAGAAGTTTACCTTCTCTGGTTAAATCCGCTGAATTAATTAAATATTTATTAATCTTCGCAAGGATTAAATCATCCCAAATTTTTGAAAAAAATTTGGGGTGTGACCAAGCGTCCTCGACGCTTAGTGACAAACCATTTTCAAATAGTTCAAATGTCATGGTTTTTTCGCAAAAATTAACAAACAACATGATTTAATTTTGATTTTCACAACTTTTCTGATGAAGACTTGGAAAAATTCTTTGTATTTATATTAAAAAAATCTAAAACACACACATTCATTTTCATATAGAATTTTTATAGTGGTTAATATTTATTTTTCATGAGCTAAATTTAATTCATAAAAATGTTTCAGTGGTTAACATATATTTATAAAAAATATATATTTCCACAAAACTCAGAATTTTTATAGTGGTTACACTATAAAAATTCTGAGTTTTGTGGAAATATATATTTTTTATAAATATATGTTAACCACTGAAACATTTTTATGAATTAAATTTAGCTCATGAAAAATAAATATTAACCACTATAAAAATTCTATATGAAAATGAATGTGTGTGTTTTAGATTTTTTTAATATAAATACAAAGAATTTTTCCAAGTCTTCATCAGAAAAGTTGTGAAAATCAAAATTAAATCATGTTGTTTGTTAATTTTTGCGAAAAAACCATGACATTTGAACTATTTGAAAATGGTTTGTCACTAAGCGTCGAGGACGCTTGGTCACACCCCAAATTTTTTTCAAAAATTTGGGATGATTTAATCCTTGCGAAGATTAATAAATATTTAATTAATTCAGCGGATTTAACCAGAGAAGGTAAACTTCTCCAAGAGGCGGAGCTATGGTTATCATTTAACGTAAAATTTCATGATCCTGCTGCTCGATCCATGTTCATTGTGGGATACTTGTATCATGTTGATAACTTAGACGAAAGAAATCCTGCAGTATATGTTGAAATTCAACTGGATGACTACGACGTGGTGTTATTTAGACGAATTATGCCAGAAAATTAATAAATAAAAAATAAACTAAAATTTCCTGGGGCTTGTCCCTTACAGCTTTTATTTTTAAATAAACTAATATATATGTCCTTTATTTACAATTGGAAATATTAAATATGTTACAATAAAATATAACCATTACAATAAAATATGACAAATAATAAAATAAACTAAATTATATATTAAAAAAATTTTTGGTTGGTGTTAAATTTCCTTGGGCTTTTCTTTTTAAATAAACTAAATTAAAAAATAAATAATAAGAGTTTATAAACAACTAAATAAAAAAATATACATAAATTAAAAAGATTTTTTTTCGGTTTTCAATTAAACTAAATTATATATTAAAAAAAAATTTTTGGTTGGGGTTAAATTTCCTTGGGCTTTTCTTTTTAAATAAACTAAATTAAAAAATAAATAATAAGAGTTTATAAACAACTAAATAAAAAAATATACATAAATTAAAAAGATTTTTTTTCGGTTTTCAATGAACTTTTTTTCTCTTTATTATATATAAAAAATATTAAATTATTGATTCAAATACTAATTTATAATTAGTTTCGCTAATTTTTTCCTTTTTAATTGATAAGACTCCACTATTAAGATCAGCCATGGCCTCATCATTAATATTATTAAACTTCTCCGGCAGGAACATAATATGATCACTTAATTCAATCATCAAGCGCATGCCAAATTTAGTCATCTTCCTTTCAGCTTGATGTATGATGAAGTACTCATCGAAAGGTATGTTGTTAATGGACAAAATAGTCTTCTTGAAAGAAGCCTGCTCCGATATTTCCTTTAAGTTTGATCCCATAATAAATATTTTCTTAAATTTTGAGTTGAAAATCAAATTGCTACTACATGTTTACTAACAATTTGTTCAGCTTTTTATACAAAAATTGCGTTATTTAAGCAAGATGAAATGAATATTAAACATATATATAATGATCATGTCTTGGGTGACATGACATTTAAAGATTTTTTAAAGCTTTGTAGTGAATGTTGGAAAGATAAATATGGATTTCTTATTGTGAGCAAGGATGATCCCATTGATAAAGGTCGATATCGCAAAGGATTCAATTGTTTTATTCAGTTATAATATAAATCAGATTGATAACAGATATAATGTAGATTATAAACAGAATAGAGAGCAGATTGGTGACAGAAAGAAAGCAGATCGGTAGCAGATATAAAGCAGATCGGTAGCTGATATAAAGCAGATCGGTAGCAGATGTAAAGCAGATCGGAAGCAGATGGATACATAACCAAAAAAAAATAAAAAATAAATTATCCAATCATGAAGAGACACAATTTGTTGAAGGAAATTGTAAAAACACGAGCAGTATTGAAAGAAAAGTTAAAAAACATTAAACTTAATCAAATAGATAGGGATAATCTATTAGAAGATACATTTCAACCAATAACCAAACCTTTGAAGGATATTATAGGAAAACTAGATGAGAACAATACAGTTAAAAACAATCATTGTAATTTTAACAACCGATGAGTAAAAATGTCTAAAAACAATTTCATAATTATAGATGTTCAAGGTTTTTTCTTAAATAATAAATTTATTGCGAAGGAAATTTGTATTTTTGAACATAATCAGACAATTAAAAAGTTTATTATATACCCCCCTTGCAAATTTTCTTCCTTATCATTAAAGGAAAAGATTACAAATAACTGGCTTACGAAACATTTTCATGGGTTGAGATGGAATGATGGTAACATAATTTTTAAAGAATTTAACGATTATTTAAATAAATTTATAAAAAAACAAGAAAATCTAACAATATTTGTGAAAGGATGTGAAAAACAAAAATGGATAAAGCAATTAATAGAAGAAGATATAAATATAATAAATTTAGATGATGCTAACTGTTCAAACATATGTAATCTTTATAAAAATAATTTGCATATGAAAATTTGTAGTTATCATAAACAACACCCTAATTATAGATGTGCTGAAAAAAATGTTATTTTATTAAGTCAATTTATTAATGTTTTTTTAAAATAAAGCAAATAAAATAAAAACATATCGTTTTTTCTTTATTTAGGATATATAAGGCTATGTAATGTAAGTATACATTAGTTCCTTTTTTCATTTTGTTGGGGTAACTTCTCAAAGAAAATGATATTATCAACGAATATAAAATATCTATTAAAAGAATACAACTCCTACATTGATAAGGAACATAAACAATTTTTTGAAGAGATGATTGAAGAATTAAGGATATATAAAAATGTATATACTTCATTTATACAAACAACACATGGAATTCATACATGGGACTGCAAGCTGAACTCGATAGAAAATATAAATATTTGTAGTTGTATAATTAAATATAATCGTTACATCCTATTACAAAAACTCTACAATTTATACTATCGCATTCTTTGCAATAAAAGTGTAATCAATTCTTAACTTCAACTTGAATTTTTTTAATTTCCTTTACCGCAATTGGGTTTAGTAATATGTGTGGTATAGCAAATATTAATAAATATAAGTTAACCACCCTGTTCGCCCCTCTTCCTTAATGGAATGTTCATGGGCACATTTACATTGTTGCATTGCATTTGCATACGTTAACCACTATACCACCCTAGTACAGAAAACTTTTCAATTTATGTTATAGCAGCACTTTTGAGTTTGAGCTTTGTTATTTTCTTCACCACCATGATTTAAATTTAAAATTATGAGAAAGCATACCAGGCATTTGTGGAATTATATAAACGTGAAACCAATTATTAACTTCAACTTGAATTTTTTTAATTTCCTTTACCGCAATTGCGTTTAGTAATATGTGTGGTATAGCAAATATTTATAAATATAAATGATTGAAATTTTAAATTATGAGTAAGCATAGCAGGTATTATATGTTATCCACTGAAAACATGTTTACATAACACCCTAGTACAAAAACTGTTGCAGGCATACAGCGGTCAAAAAAAGTATTCATCATTCAATGTTTTTTTTTTAATAAGTCTACAAAAGACAATTGGAATAAAAACATATTAAACTAATGATGCAGTAGTGCTTGTGTGATATATATGTACACAATTTCATTGTTTTTAAAGAAAAAAATAGTATTTATTGGAACAAAAAGGGCCATTTTACAGCTGAACACAAAAAATTAAACAAAAAAAGTATTCATCATTGCAAAAAAACAAAAAAATAAATAACATAATTTAAAAAAATTAATACTTTGTTATTCGACCACCGCGTCTTATAACTTCTTTTAAACGGTTTGACATCGATTGGACTAATTTAGCGGTTATATTTTGGTCTATATTAGTCCATTCCTCCATTATCACCTGTTGCATTTGACTCTTGCTCGAAAAATTGCGCGTTCTCAATTTGCGTTCGAGATGTTCCCAAAGATGTTCAATTGGGTTCAAGTCGGGACTTTGAGGAGGAGTTTTAATGACTTTGGGGCAGTTATACAGCATCCACATCTTGGTATTTAAAGCAGAATGTTTGGGGTCATTATCTTGATAATATTGAAAGTTATTACCAAGCCCAAGTTTTACAGCACTATCTTTTAAATTCCTCTTTAAAATGTCAATGTAATACTTATGATCCATTACTCCATTAATAATTTCAAGATTTCCCGCTCCTGAAGCCGCCATACACCCCCAAACCATTAAACCACCTCCACCATGTTTTACAGTAGCAACTGTGTTTCGTTCTTCAAGCTCTGTATTTGGTTTTCTGTACACTATGACCTTTCCATCGCACCCAAAAAGATTAAACTTGCTCTCGTCTGCAAAAATGACTGTTTTCCAAAATGATTCGGGCTGTTTTACATACATTTTTGCGAAGTTTAGCCTTTTCACTCGGTTTATTTTATTTATAAAGGGCTTCTTACGTGCAGTTCTTCCTCTGTAACTACGCCTTTTGAGTGTATTTCGAATTGTTTGTGTAGTAACTTCCTTCCCTAAATATTCCATAGTGTTTTTACGAAGAATGGTCGCATTTGTCTTCGGAGTTTTCTGAACTTGCCGCACTAGCCAACGCACATCTCCAACTGAAAGTGCTTTTGGTCGACCAGATCTTGGTTTATTGTCAACAGTTTTCGTTTCTGTCTACTTTCTGATGATGGATTGTATAGTAGATCGTGGTCTATTTAATATTTCACTGATAGTTTTTTGAGTTAAACCATTCCTGTGGTGTTTTATTATCAAAACTTTTACCTCATCAGAAACCTCGTTTTGCTTACGACCCATTTTGACAAAAACTATATTTTCAATGAAATTAAATATTTGCTGTCAAGGGCAAAGCCTCCTTTACTAAATAAAACAGAAAAGGGGGATTCCCAAATAATATTTGAATTTGACTTTGATGATAGCACATCAATGATGAATACTTTTTTTGTTCTGTTTTTGGTGTTATTATATAAAATTGCATTTTTTGCGCTAATTAAATTTATTTTTTGAATTTATTTTAAAACATATTACGAAAAATAAACTATTGCATAAAACTGCATTATTTGTTTACTTTAAATTTTCTTCAATTACCCAAAATAAGTGAATTTATTATCAATTTTGCTAATGATGAATAATTTTTTTGACCGCTGTATGTGGTACAGTATATTTTATAAATATATATTAACCACCATAACACCCTACCATAAAAACTTGAAACCAATTATTAATTTCAACTTGAATTTTTTTAATTTCCTTTACCGCAATTGCGTTTAGTAATATGTGTGGTATAGCAAATATTTATAAATATAAGTCAATCACTAAATCATCCTAGAACAGAAAACTTTTCAATTTTTATTATCGCAACACTTTTGAGTTTGAGCTTTGTTATTTTCTTCACCACAATGATTGAAATTTTAAATTATGAGTAAGCATAGCAGGTATTATATGTTATCCACTGAAAACATGTTTACATAACACCCTAGTACAAAAACTGTTGCAGGCATATGTGGTACAGTATATTTTTATAAATATATATTAACCACTATAACACCCTACCATAAAAACTTTTGAGTTTTGTGGAAATATATATTTTTTATAAATATATGTTAACCACTGAAACATTTTTATGAATTAAATTTAGCTCATGAAAAATAAATATTAACCACTATAAAAATTCTGAGTTTTGTGGAAATATATATTTTTTATAAATATATGTTAACCACTGAAACATTTTTATGAATTAAATTTAGCTCATGAAAAATAAATATTAACCACTATAAAAATTCTATATGAAAATGAATGTGTGTGTTTTAGATTTTTTTAATATAAATACAAAGAATTTTTCCAAGTCTTCATCAGAAAAGTTGTGAAAATCAAAATTAAATCATGTTGTTTGTTAATTTTTGCGAAAAAACCATGACATTCGAACTATTTGAAAATGGTTTGTCACTAAGCGTCGAGGACGCTTGGTCACACCCCAAATTTTTTTCAAAAATTTGGGATGATTTAATCCTTGCGAAGATTAATAAATATTTAATTAATTCAGCGGATTTAACCAGAGAAGGTAAACTTCTCCAAGAGGCGGAGCTATGGTTATCATTTAACGTAAAATTTCATGATCCTGCTGCTCGATCCATGTTCATTGTGGGATACTTGTATCATGTTGATAACTTAGACGAAAGAAATCCTGCAGTATATGTTGAAATTCAACTGGATGACTACGACGTGGTGTTATTTAGACGAATTATGCCAGAAAATTAATAAATAAAAAATAAACTAAAATTTCCTGGGGCTTGTCCCTTACAGCTTTTATTTTTAAATAAACTAATATATATGTCCTTTATTTACAATTGGAAATATTAAATATGTTACAATAAAATATAACCATTACAATAAAATATGACAAATAATAAAATAAACTAAATTATATATTAAAAAAATTTTTGGTTGGTGTTAAATTTCCTTGGGCTTTTCTTTTTAAATAAACTAAATTAAAAAATAAATAATAAGAGTTTATAAACTACTAAATATACATAAATTAAAAAGATTTTTTTTCGGTTTTCAATGAACTTTTTTTCTCTTTATTATATATAAAAAATATTAAATTATTGATTCAAATACTAATTTATAATTAGTTTCGCTAATTTTTTCCTTTTTAATTGATAAGACTCCACTATTAAGATCAGCCATGGCCTCATCATTAATATTATTAAACTTCTCCGGCAGGAACATAATATGATCACTTAATTCAATCATCAAGCGCATGCCAAATTTAGTCATCTTCCTTTCAGCTTGATGTATGATGAAGTACTCATCGAAAGGCATGTTGTTAATGGACAAAATAGTCTTCTTGAAAGAAGCCTGCTCCGATATTTCCTTTAAGTTTGATCCCATAATAAATATTTTCTTAAATTTTGAGTTGAAAATCAAATTGCTACTACATGTTTACTAACAATTTGTTCAGCTTTTTATACAAAAAATTGCGTTAAAGGTTACCTCTCGGTACCAACCACAATTCTTTTTTTGCAGGATAACTATCGATACCAATCACATTTCTTATCACACTCCACTCTAATTATAAACAACTCAAACCACAATTCTTAACAATCATACACAATCATGCATAATCATTCTAATTTTAAACTACCCTCACCACAACTCTGGGCGATAAGTCATAATCGAAATATGCCACTGCGCCCTGCGATCTGCCACTGCGCCCTGCGATCTGCGCCCTGCGATCTGCGCCCTGCGATCTGCGCCCTGCGATCTGCACCACTATGTCCGTCCACACATTTCAACCGGCGGTCGCCACCTGCGCTACGATCAGCTGCGGTTGCGGTCACCTGCGCTTTCAATCCCATGCGCTTGCGGTCACGTGCGGTGCGGGTGCAGGGGGGTGCGGTGCGGTAGGGTGGGGTGCGGTGGGGTGCGGTGCGGTAGGGTGGGGTGCGGTGGGGTGGGGTGCGGTTGCGGTTGCGGTTATCACCTCATCATTGCGGTTGCGGTTGCGGTTGCGGTTATGACGTCATCATTGCGGTTGCGGTTGCGGTTGCGGTTGCGGTTGCGGTTGCGGTTATGACGTCATCAATGCTCGATGCTCGGTTTTGGAATCCCCCTATTTATACTACTAACAGACTCTCTTACGACAGTTGTTATTTCTATTGAATATTATGAATATTCTGTTTAGGTTAAGATATAACTCCCATATATACGCATCGTTCGATTTGCACTAAAGCCGAAGTTATAACAGTTTTGCACGGATTTTCTGAAACTTGGTACGGATTACGGATTTATCACCTATCTGAACGCCTATACCGAAGTCCAATAAAATCGGTATAGAGTAAGATAGGGTATAGAGTAAGATAGGGTATAGAGTAAGATAGGCGTAGGGTATTGTATAGTCGGCACCGCCCGACTTTTGACTTCCCTTACTTGTTATTAAATACAACCGTTTTAATTTTTCACTTATAAAGACGAAATATCTTATAGTTATAGGTCTCTTATATATTTAATAGTAAAATTACAGGCTATCCTATGGATGAATGTTTCCTGTTAGCTGAGTTATGAGTATAACGGGGTGAAATATACAGCTGCTATGTTATATATCAGTTAGCAGCCCAATAGAACGGTTTTAGTTAGCGCAGTCAAATTTATATGAAAAAAAATTAAATAGAAAAAAATCCTACTGCATTACAAAACTGGTACACGAAAATCTCATAAGAATGGCTACATCGCATGAACTTGGAAAGATAGGAATAATAGGCAGGTAAGTGGTCGCGCAGGTCAACGTGCTAAATTAAATTTCGGACCAATTTTCTAGGAAAATAGGAGAAAAATTGAAGAAATTTTTTACGAAAAATCACAAAATCATCTTTACATGAAATTTCCTATGAAACTTTTTTCAAATTCGATTAATATTCCTCTTCTATTTAATTACAGCGGCTTAATAGGACGTTTATGGTCCATGCTATTTGCCTCAGTGGGCTATCAGGTGATGGTATATGACATACTGCCTAATCAAGTGGCCAATGATTTAAAAGAAACTCAAAAAGAACTCAATAACTTGGAGTCAAAGGGGCTGCTTAGAGGCGATTTATCGGCATCTCAACAATTCTCATGCATTTCAGGAGTAAATGATCTTAACGAATTAGTTAAAGATGCAATTTTAATACAGGAATGCATACCAGAAAATTTAGATATGAAGATCAATCTATACCAACAGCTGGATAAGATCGTCGAAAACAATACCATAATGTCTAGTTCTACATCAACCTTTTTACCTTCCTATTTTAGCAAGGATTTAAAACATCGGTCGAATGTGAGTATAACTTCATTATTCGTGATTTAAAAATAATATGGCGCAGCCATTTTGCTTTAAATAAAAATAGAAAAAAGCATGTCGAATATTTCCGGCATTACTACATTATCTCGGCATTATTATTATCTTGCTCCCCACCTCGCCAATATTTTTACAGCGTGCCTGGGACTTGCATATACTCCAAAAGCCTGGCAGGAGGCAAGGGTACCACCCAAGCCCGGCAAGGCAGGTTATGCGACACCAAAGGCCTACAGGCCTATAATCATTACGTCCTTTCTGTTCAAAACCATGGAAGGCAGTGTGGACGCCATAATAAAGAGTAGGACATCCAGCGAACTCATCAAATACAAACAGCATGTCTATGTGAAGGGAAGGTCGGTGGAGGCTGCCCTGCACGAGGTTGTGCATAAAATAGAAGAATCCTTCGATGCCAAGACGCACACTTTGGTGGTATGCATTGACATCGAAGGGGCTTTTAATAATATGTGGGCCTGATCCAATCCTTACTCCAGTATCGGATGGACCTGGTACTTAGAGGCTGGATAAACCATATGCTAAGTAACAGGCGGATAAGTTGAACGTCCCATGACATAAATATAAGGGAAAAAGTGGCACAAGGCACGCCACAAGGCGTCGTTTTATCGCCTCTCCTATGGGTGACCAGCATAAATGACCTATTACGGATGCTGACTGAGGAGGGATTTAAATCCGTCTGCTACGCAGACGATGCTTTACTACTTCTAGGGGCTAAGGATCCGAACCAGCTATGCAGAAGGGCCGAAAGGGTCATACATATGGCATATGAATGGACTAGACCTAGAGGTCTCAATGTTAACCCAGAGAAGACTAAAATATGCCTGTTCATGAGGAAGACGAAGGTGGGCCAATTTAACGCACCATGTTTCCCCAATAAAACGATTTCGATACCTGATAAGGTCAAATACATAGGTGTGATCATGGATAAGAAGCGTGAAATCTAGTATCGCCATCTGAAAGATCATGTTACACGGATGGATCAAAGCTAGAGGACAGAGTGGGCCTGGGGGTCTACATTGAGAACCCCGGGACTGAGATCTGTTTTAGACTGCCTGTCCGTAATACGGTCCTGCAGGCGGAGAACCGGGATATCACGGATTGCGTGAGGTGGTATGGTGTTAACGCAAGGACATCGAGTAAGAATATATTTACGGACAGTAAATTGGCATAAGGGCAATAACAACCAGGGCGGTAAGGTCACGAACAGTCTTGCAATGTAAGAAGGAGATTTACGCCTTCTCTGAGGATGGCAAAATCCGCTTCGTTTGGGTGCCGGGCAATAACGGAGTAAGGGGGAATGAAAGGGCAGACGATTTGGCGGTGAAGGCCAGAGGTCTGCCGTAAATAAACTTGGTTAACCTGAAGCCTTTGGGGTCGACACAGTCCGAGCTAAGGGCGTGGACGACAAATGCGCATGCAACCATGTGGAAAAGCGAAACGGTCGATAGGACGGCGAAAACCCTAGGACTTTTACTGAAAGGAAATAAGAAAGAGGTCAGAATAGCTTTTGGTATGATAACGGGAGACATAGAACTACAAGCTCGGTGCGGCAAGTGATAGCATGTGTAGGGTATGCGGGGTGATGATGAGACGTTGGAGCATTTCCTATGTCATTGCCCGGCTTTCTCGGCTAACAGATACCGGCACTTAGGTAGAGACACAATACCTGAAATGAACCAACATATGGCAGTGGCATGGAAAACATTTATGGATTTTGTAAGTAGCACGGAATTCCTAACTTTGATTTTTTTTCGAGTTTCCTATTGTAGTATTTAGAGCGCACATTAAGCGGATTACTGGCTTAGTTGTATGTCCATAGTGGCATGGGGCGGATTAACATCCGCACCTTCTTTTCAAACCTTTCAAACCTTAGGTTAACATAACTTCATGGGCAAAATTTGCAATTTTCAGTGGAATTATATTCAAATTTATCAGAATGCCGCTCTTCGAACTGCGAACTCTCTGCTCAGTTCTCACGTGGACCACCCAAATCATCATCTTGTGGACAGCTATTCACCGCCCAGAAGCCTCAAGGTGAATATTTATGATCTAGAGCAGTGATGGACACTAACATTGTTGAAAATACCAAACTGTGTTTGTGTAAGTATCATCAAACATCAACTAAATGAAAAAGCTTTGAAATAGAGGCAGCCGAACGAAGTCACACGAAGTTGTTTACACTGTCCATGTGTTTCTATTCGTTTTTCCCATGCTCACGGACATAGGAATTTATGTGCGGATCTGTATCTTGGCCATCTATGATCTAAAGCGAGAGGTTTGGCGCTACATGAGAGAACCTCTAATTCAAGCGGGTCTGGACAATATTCATGCAGACACGGTTGCAGATGCGATAAAAGGTACCGAGTGAAAGTTATCCTTGAAGAACGATGGGTGCATCGCACCTGAAGAAATTGACATCACCCGGCAAACCAGAGTAGTTCTGGCTCAATTACATTCCGACAAATGCAGCCGCCTCAACTCTTGAAGAGCAAGGATTGGTGCCAACATGCACGATGTATGTCCCGATTGTAACCTGGGACCACACATCACCTGTTTAACTGCCCAGCCAGATCCCCTCGACGCAGACTCAGATCTTTCTGGACACACCCCACCTTAGTCGCAAAGAGCGAGAGGTTCAACGCTACATGAGAAAAGCTCCAAATTAAGCGGCATATCAAGCGGGTCTGCACAACATTCATGCAGACACGGTAGCGGATGCAGTGAAAAGCTACCGGGTGAATGTTGTCCTTGAAGAACGACCGCCACCTGAAGAAATTTACCTCACCCGGCAAACCAGACTAGTTCTGGCTCAATTACGATCCGACAGATGCAGCCGCCTCAACTCCTCAAGAGCAAGATTGATTCCAACGTGCAGGATGTATGTCCCGATTGTAACCTGGGACCACACGTCACCTGTTTAGCTACCCAGCCGGACCCAGATTCCTCTGGACACACCTTACCTTAGTCGCAGAGTTCCTGGATCAGGATATTCAACAGAACCAAGCAGATGAAAGACAAAAAAACACCACACACCGTTACATCAACAACAATTATTATCTAATATCCAGTAAAACAAACTTTCTCCAAAGGAAATTTTTCCTTCAAAAGTTGTAAAATTGGATTTCTTTAAAATTAGTTTAAAAAATCTTAAATGCTAAGAAAAAATCATTGATGTTACCAGATTAGTTGCGTGCTTGGTTAAAAGTTTTTGTTTTCATTTTTCACTCCTTCTAGGTAGTGGTGGCCCATCCTGTAAATCCTCCTTACTATGTGCCTTTAGTCGAAATAGTACCCGCACCATGGACTTGTCCAGATGTTGTGACCAAAACTAGAGCCATCATGGAGCATATAGGACAAAAACCCATTACATTATCACGTGAAATTCCCGGTTTCGCTTTGAATCGCATACAATTATTGCTAGTCAATGAATGTTGGCGCTTGGTAGAAGATGGCATTCTGAATGTGCCAGATGTGGAAAGTGTTATATCCGATGGTTTGGGAATGCGTTATGCCTTCTTGGGTGCCTTTGAGACGATACATTTAAATGCGGAGGGAATGCGTAGCTTTTTAAAACGTTATGCTCATGTCATAGATGAGATAAACAAAAGTATGGGTGCAACACCAAAAATGGAAGGACCAACCGCAGACTTAGGTAGATTGATTATTTTTTGAGTATAAATTACACTTTTAATTTGTTTACTAACAAATTTATTTAGTTATCGATCAGTTGGAGAAAATGGTGCCCTTGGATAAATTGCCCGAAAGAAGAGAGTATCGCGATAATTGCCTTACACAATTGGGTATACTAAAGAAGAAAATTAATAATGAAAAGTTGAGTCGCCTAAGTTAATAATAGGTTTGAACTACAATGTGTTAATATTTAATATCATCAAAATAAATATCTTCCGGGTTTACAAATGAAAAATATAAATTTTTTCTTTGACATTGTTTTGCATTATCTAAACATATTTTTTTGGAAAATAAAAACCATGACGGATTAGCAGTAAACTACATCTACCTTAGGTTTGGTTAGGTTTAAGTGGTAGTCTGCCATCAGACTCACTTAGACGTTTTCGTCCATTGTGATACCATAGAAACAGAAGAAGGAAGATGCCTTCTAGTTCCTACCATTGAACCATCCAGATCGCTTTAAAAAGCCCAACAACTTGCTAATGTTCACATCCGCTACATCAGACAGGTTCTCAAAGAAATGAGAACCTAATGTGGAACTCCTTTTGACAGCCAGTGAAGGTGATCTATAGTCTTTTTTTCTTCGATGTCCTCCAGCTTCTGCAAAAGTCGTTACTGGCAAACTTCAGTCTGTCAGCATGTTTTCCGATAAGACAGTGACGTGTCACGACGGACACATTGACTGAGACGTCTGTTGCCATTGACAGCAAAGCGGTAGACCTCTTCAAGTCTAGGTTAGGCCACATGGTTTTGGAATGCTCACAGCCCCCTCTTTGCGACCATCTAACGTTCGTTCTCCTTCGGGCCTGGTTCTGAAAACTTAGCTTGCATGTCGCTAGAGGCATACCCACAGATTCCAGTTCCCCTGGAATGTGTACGGTGGTACCTAGCCTCGCAAGCTCGTCCGCTTTATAATTCCCTGGGTTATCTCTGTGGCCCGGCACCCACAACATGTGAATTTTGAACTGTTCAGCCATCTCGTTGAGAGATCTGCGACTGTCGAGGGCGGTTTTTGCGTTCAAAAATACGTTATCCAGGAATTAAATGGCTGCCTGGCTGTCTGAGAAGATATTTATGCCAATCGTCGTTATGACATTATATCTAAGCCATTCTACCACGGTCCTATCAGTAATAGTGGTACAGTACTTTTTATCGAAAAGCGGCTCAGGTAGGATGTAAACCACACTGCCAGACATTGTATGAAGGATTCCACAGTGTCCCTAGCCGCTGCATGACCAGGGAGAAAACTTCCTTAGCCTCACAGCAGTGATCGCAGCAATTTGTTTAGTCATTTGGAGGCATTCAGTGTAGCATTTTATTCAGAGCAATAGAGATGGCGTTGGGATCCAGCTGTGTATTGAACAGTAGTTGGACTTTTGAAGCGCCGTCAACCGGACCACAACACCATAAAGAATTATAGCTCTTACAATTGCAGTATATACCCAGTGCATGACACGTGGTTTAAGCCCCAACTTTTGCCAATAGCTCCCTTTTCTTGCAGGTGTATAGGGCAAGAGTTGCCTTTCTTGTCCTTTCCTTTAGCCGCTGTATGACCTTGGAGAAAACTTTCTTAGCCTCACAGCAGTGATCGCAGCAATTTGTTTAGCCATTTGGAGGCATTCGGTGTAGCATTTTATTCAGAGCAATAGAGATGGCGTAGTCCTCAGTGCGGCTGTGATGCACAAAAAAGCCATCGTTGGTATCCAGCAGTGTATTGAACAGTAGTTGGACTTTTGAAGCACCGTCCACCAGACCACAACACCATAAAGAATTATCGGCCTTAGAATTGCAATATATACCCAGTGCATGACACGTGGTTTAAACCCCAACTTTTGCCAATAGCTCTCTTATCTTGCAGGTATATAGGGCAAGAGTTGCCTTTCATGTCCTTTCCAAAATATTTGATTTGAAGTTCAATGTCCCGTCTAGCAAAACACCAAGATGATTTGCGCTTTCTGTAAATGGAACATTCTCTCCTCTCGAGGAGACAGGTGCCACTATTGGCAACGTCGTTCTGCTGAAAAGAACTACTTCTGTCTTGCACCTATTTACATCTAGACCACTTTCGGTAGCCTACTACTAGCTACTAGTTAGATATTCCCTAACCGCAATTGCCATGTCATCAGCATACGCCACCACTTTTACGCCTTTTTCTTCTATAGACAATAATATGTTGTTCCGTATAAATGGTGACTGACTAATAGGACGAAAATCTTTTTCCTGCTTTTCCTACTTTCGGAATGAAAATGACCTTCGTGTCCCTGCACAGGTATATATGACATTCCGAGAAGAGTATATCTCCCTAAGCCAAGGAACCAGTCTATCAGACACAGCTCGTAAATACAACCGGTGAAACATCATCAGGGCCTGGCGACTTAAAGGAGTCGAAACTTCTTATCGCCCAAAGGATTTTCGCCTGAGACACAATTCCCCAATAACCCCCCACGAAAGCATATCAGTGACAACCTCTTCTGTCGCTACGTTAGAGAATTTCCCGGAAAATGTGTATCAACGAGTAGTTTTAGTGTTACCTCACTAGACATTGCCTATACATTCTCTGACTTCTGAATTTACCCCACCGTAATAGATCTCGAGGACAGAATCTGCCTTAGCCTAGAGGCCTCAGATGTATTCTCCACGGAGCTGCAGAATTCTACCCAGGATTTGTTCTTAGCCTTTTTCAGCTCGGCCTTATATTTTCTTATTTCAGCCTTATAGATGCCCCTAGTCTTGGCACTAGGACATGCTGACACATTCAGGGCCTTCGTGATCCGCTTGACCATTATATCTATATCCTGCGCAGTTGCCACTTCCTTTTCTCGTGTAGAAGGGATAGAAATGCAGAATTTGTGCCGAAATTTATCGCAATCCGTCTTTCTTCTGTATAGCCGAGGGACCATTTATGCAGTATTTTGCCCAAGGCTGGAACTAATATAACGATGATCAGAGAAGCTGTGGTCATCCACCACTTCTAAGCCGCATATTTTTGTGCTTATGAAGAGGCCTTCTTCCAATACAAAGGTAATATCTGGTACCTCCTGCCTATTTCTGGTGGGTTTATTCCCTTAATTACAAATCGCCAGATTGCAACTTATAATATATTCGATAAGCAGCTCACCCCTTTTGTTGACATCCGAATTTTCCCATATCTGGTGATGTTCATTAGCGTCACTTCCAACAATGGGGCTCTTCTTTCCTGCAGAAGCGGCTTCAACCAGCAACTTAAGGTTTGAAGGCGACATTTCTGAATCGTGTGCCATATATAGGGAAGCCAGCCAGTAATGAGACATAGTTATTTCAAGACTGGCTACTACTGAATTTTCAGTGCTTAGCGACGGAAGAAGAAAAATATTTAGACTACTCTTTGCAAGAATACCGACTCTGTGTCTCCGTTGCCCGTACCCTAGAGTAGTTTAAATCCCGGAATTCTTAGTCCACGAATCATTCCTCCACATCCCCATGCTTTCTGGATAAGAAACACGCCAAATCCCCCTGCCAGCAGGAGAACCTTTAGTGCCGCCGAAACGGCCTTACAATAGTGGAGATTTATCTGTAGAAATCGCACCATAGCCAGGATTCAGAACTTCCACCACTGTTGCGTCAGCCTCATCTTTTGATTCCGCCAGGAGTTCATCCTCACAAGATTTGTTAGATCTTGTTATGATGAGCTTCCTTACGCATCCAAGGGAAGGTGAGAAAGCAGTGGAGCCACTATTCCTCAGCACAATGGACACTTGCACGATTTTTCCTTTGATACTTCACTAGCAGCTGCTGTCGAAGTACTTTTGAGTTCCGTCTTTCCCCGCTTGCGCAAACTCTGAGCCCAGTCTAACAGAATGACCCACCCACACAGGGCATGTCGGGTCCCGTTTCGATGCTTTCCCCTCCTGTCTCGATTCTGACCGGGGGATTTTCAGTCTCCTGCAATCCGCCAGACCTTAGCGATGTGGTTGATAGTTCCTCAGGCAAGTGTTCAGCAACAACTGCTGCTGAACACTTGCCCGCTTCTATAGACCTTCAGTCTCAACTTGTTGAATCCGTAGTATACAACCCCTTAAGACTTGTTGAGGTCTGCAAGACAGCCGGAAGCAGCCAGTCTTCCAGACGGTGATTGAAAGACTGGGATTACATTCCTTTAGTCTACCAAGTATGGATTCAGGATCTGAGGGCATCCTTGGTATCCAAGCACGTGCCATTGGTCGAGAAGGAATATCTTCTTTCTTGACTAAAACTAGTGCTGCACCAGATCTCACCTATCTGTTTTAGCGCACAACGATAAATTTCAATTAAGCGTTGATCCCCGAAGGCAATTAGTCTATATCGGCCGGGGTTCCAGCCTGTATGGTCACAAACTGGAGGAGACCCATAAAATTCCGCAATGGCATCGGAGTATACTAATGGCAGTCCATTGACTATGCCACTTCAATTATTCCTATGTATGCAGCCCCGCTCTTCTTCCTTGTCGACAACTGCCATCACCAAACTGTCCCTAGCAACATTAGCAAAGGTTCCTGGATCCATCTTGCTACTGTTCCCCTAGTTCTTTAAGGCATGACATGCCCTCCAGGTGACAGTAGCCTTTTGGCTGACTGCGGTGAATCTAGACGTGTAGTCTTTGGGGTAGAATGTGCAGCGTATCCCCGAGCCCAATTTAGGGAGTCACTCTCCCTATTAGTGAGATAATAAACACGAGAGCGATGCGTCTTCTATTATTCCAACCTCTTAAAGAGAGTGTGGGTTTGCCGGGGAAGGCCGATGGCCTAGGCAAATTATAGGCATGCGAAGATAGAATAGGTTCTGTCTCATCCTTAAGACTCGAACCAGGTGTCCTCACCAAAAGCCCCTTCTGACCAGTCGTCTGTCTGCTAGTGGAGCCTAGAGCTGCCACTCCACCAGTCGAGGTTTCCGTAGCAGAAAACCTGCTACGGCCTGATACCACCACCACAGCTGTTGGGTCTTCGGAGTCCTGAAACTGGAAACAAACGCAGATCATCAACCGCTTAATGGATACCACTATCATCGCTATCCTTGAGTGACTTAAAATTTTCTTCCAAAAATAATGACCTATTAAGAGTAACAGAAATATCCTTGCGGAGCGAAATTGCAAAACGTCCGCTCCACTCAACGGTTCAAACACCTACTTTAAAAATTCTAGAAACAGTTTTAATTTTTGTTTTCTTTTATTGAAATCTTAGTAGATGTTCTTTCAATTTAAACAATAATAATAATAACAATTACATAGAATTTCTGATGTTGTATATCATGAAAATTTGCCTTTTAAAATTTTATTTTTAATAATTTAATTTATACTGTCAATGCAAGTCTTTATAAAGTTAATATGCCAGAGAGAAAAAACGCTCCTAAAATCCCCTGATATTAGAGAAAAATGGGAGAAAAATATTTAGTTTCTCATTTTGGACCACAGCGTAGTTTATCTCCAGCGAATTAATTTTCTGAGCTTTTTATTTCTTTCAGATTTACAATTTACAATTTTGAGCTTAAAAAATATATTGTAAAAGTCATTCAATAATTTTATTCAAATTGAAGGGTTTGTTTTTTAATAATTTTTTACTTTTTTGCATTGGTTCATTAATAAAAAATATTGAAACATTTTTTTAACGATTTTTTCATGAAACTTAATAATTAGAACTAGTAACAGAGGGTGCTTATAGTGATTGTAATATTCAGAACAAAACATGTAATATAGAACAAATATTTAGACATAGTATGTAGGTACACATAATAAAGTGCAACAGCATTGGATATAATAATTCAATAATTATTAAGGCTTTTTAGTACTTGCAAAATAAGTAAATAAAATTTAGCGACAAGTAAAAATGGGTAAATTCGACCGTCCACATCTTGGATAACTCAAATCGAATAATGATTGAAGCTTCTAGAGTCTCAAGAAGTGTTATCGGGCGATCGCACAGTGGGATATAACCGAAAAAACTAGTAAAATATAGGACATGTGAGAACGGATATAGATAACTCTTTCAAATTTAAATGATTAGAGTTGGGGTGTTATCGAGATCATGTGCAAAATGCCCTAGATAGTTCTGGCGCCTCTTGGCAAGCCCCTAAAGTTGGTCACCTTGGTTTATAAATCGGCATTTTTTAGTAAATTGGCAGTGAAGGACACATACACAGGGGACATATAAAGTAAAACAAGTAAAAGCGTGCTAAGTTCGTCCTGGCCGAATCTTATATACCCTCCACCATCGATCGCATTCGTCGAGTTCTTTTCCCGGCATCTCTTCTTAGGCAAAACATGATATAAGAAAAGATTTGCTCTGCTATTAGAGCGATATCAAGATATGGTCCGGTTTGGACCACAATTAAATTATATGTTGGAGACCTGTGTAAAATGTCAGCCAATTCAAATAAGAATTGCGCTCAAGAAGTAAAATAGAGAGATCGATTTATATAGGAGCTGTATCAGGCTATAGACCGATTCAGACCATAATAAACACGTATGTTGATGGTCAGGAGAGGATCCATCGTACAAGTTTCAGGCAAATCAGATAATAATTGCGACCTCTAGAGACACAAGAAGTCAAGATCCCAGATCGGTTTATATGACATAGTTGTTGAAAGTAAGAATAAAATACGTCATGCAAAATTTCAGCCAAATCGGATAGGAATTGCGCCCTCTAGAAGCTCAAGAAGTCAAGTCCCCAGATCTATTTACATGACAGCTATATCAGGTTATGAACCGATTTGATCCATACTTGGCAAAGTAGTTGGACATCATAACAAAATACTTCGTGCAAAAATTCATTCAAATCGGATAAGAATTGCGCCCTCTAGAAACTCAAGAAGTCAAGACCCAAGATCGGTTTATATGGCAGCTATATCAAAACATGGACCGTTATGGCCCATTTACCACCCCAACCGACCTACAGTAATAAGAAGTATTTGTGCAAAATTTCAAGCGGCTAGCTTTACTCCTTCGGAAGTTAGCGTGCTTTTGACAGACGGACGGACGGACGGACGAACAGACGGACGGACATGGCTAGTTCAACTTAAAATGTCATGACGATCAAGAATATATATACTTTATGGGGTCTTAGACGAATAATTCGAGGAGTTACAAACAGAATGACGAAATTAGTATACCCCCATCCTATGGTGGAGGATATAAAAACGTAAACCCAAATAAGAGATGTTGGCTTTGCGTTTTGAACACGCGAGGGGTTTTTCCAATTTTTTTACATAATACTGCATATTTTGAAGTACATATAGCTCCCATTTAAGTTGACATATGTTGTTCAAATTTCAATTAAAACGCATTTAGAATATGTTTCCTTTACAAAAAGGAAAGCAAACTTTTTTTGTTTTTGATCATAACGTGCAAAAAACACTTTTTTCAAATATTTGACTTAAAAGCTGTACTAATCGGATGAATAATCAGATGTGGATGTGGTCATCAACCCAAATCATGGACCAAAATATCGGCTTCTTATTCTCGATAAAAATTCCAAAAAAATAATAAGCCAGAAAAGATTTTTTAGATATCGAGCGTACGTTTTTGATTACTATCAAGCAGAAAAAATGGAAATCGAACTACAAATGAAAATTTGGCAGCCCAAACAATTCTTCGAAACGAGGAGGTGACCACTTAGAGCCCGCCTGCGCGGGCCACCTTGAAATTTTGCACTTCATTCTGATAACACCTCTAACCATTCAAAATTTCAAAGATTCAAATATTCTCAAATGGCAGATTTTTTATTAGTTTTTTTTTTCATTCTATCCCATAGTGAGATGTTCTGTGATAAATAAGTAAACATATGCACAAAATTTTCCAGTGGATGTGTGGGATATAAAAATGTAGAATAATTTAAAAAACCCGAGTAAAAAAAATGTATATGGTCAGATCCAAGTATATCTGGGACAAAATCTAATTAGATCCAAATGAATCTGCCAAATCAAATTATATATAATTATATTTGATGTATATCTGATACTATATATAAGTATATCTGATACTATTTATGGTAGTAGATATATGTAGTTAGACATGCGACCAGATATAATTATGTCTGCTATATATAATTATATCCAGAGAAATATGCTATATAGAACTATATCTGGCTTTGGATATAATTATATCTGACCTTAGATAAAACAACTGATAAAATAACATAGACAAATAACTGAATTTTGTCCTTTCTGTGTTTTAACGTAAAAATATTTATAATTTATTTAAAATTATATAGCAAATAATATATTCCCATTAGTTGGCGACAGCGCTTGCCGATGAAGATCTCCATCGGGTCAATCCGGCACGTACAACCGGCTGCCATGGGATTGCACACAATAGTAATCCTAAAGTATTAGGCATTTTACTAACATTTTTTAAAATTAAAATTAAAATTAAATGATCCAATTTTAAAAAATGTTATTGTTGGTGTTAACAATTGGTAATATGTGATATATGGGAATTTTGTTTTCTAAATGAAATTTGGTTACAGAATGTACTTACTACACATTTTAACTACATTTGCACATTCTGCCAATTTGAGGTTGTTCATTGTTTCTCGTGCACTGAGTATAAAACATATTTGTGAGCGGGCATATAATTAGGTAAACTGCGCATAGCTTCACTCATAAAACCACTGGTAGTCACAGTTGATAGTCACAGCTGATAGCCACAGCTGCCGCTAATAGCAGCATTAAATTGTGGTCTTTTAGTTAGTAGCTTTGTGGCATTCACAAAAAGTTTGTTAGAAACGAAAACTCTTAAATTTTTTTTTCTTATTGAATTCGCTCCATGAACAGAAAGGTGTTCGATTGAAAATGTAAAAAGTGTAACACTATGAGAGGGTTGGGGCGACATTTGCAAAATGTTGTCCCGTATGAGTGGAACATTTTTTTCAGAAACGAAATCTAGCCATGTCTGTATGTTGAAATCACGCTACAGTCTTTAAAAATAGAGATTTTGAGCTGAAACTTTGCACAGATTCTTTTTTGTTCATAAGTTAAGTTCGTATATGGGCTATGTCGTTTTTAGGCCCATAAAAACCACATTTATTATCCGATTTTGCTGAAATATGGGACAGTGAATTGTTTTATGCCACTCGAAATCATTCTTCAATTTGACCTAGTTCGGTACAGATTTGGATATAGCTACTATATACCCCGATCTCTCGATTTAAGGTCTGAGGCCCATAAAAGGCGCATTTATTGCCCGTTTTTGATCTGATTTTTATGCCTGATTCCAAATTTACTCTCGAATACCTTTCATTTGAACCCTATATTAATATGTATGTTTTGGGGTTGGGGCGGTCGGATGGATACTTAGACTCAAATTTTAATACAATATTCGTATTCTACTCTCCAATACCTTTCATTTGATACCTAAATTGTGCCGATCGCTCCACTTTTGATTTTGGATTGTGTTTTTTGCATAAGGGGAAGGGTCCGTACCCCTTCCGATACCGAAAAATTATGTAGCCTATGTTTCCTTCCAGACCAACACCCACAATATGCGAAAATTTCGAGAAAATAGGTTCTGCAGTTTTTCAGTCTATACGGAACAAACAAAACGAGTCCCATATATCCGTGGTTGGCTATCCAGATTCGTTATCTACTCCGGCATACTATTCATTTGATACCCATATTGTCCTTATCGGTCCACTTTTGATTTTAGGTGGTGTTTTTGGGGTAACGGTGGAGGGTCCGCCCCCTTCTGTTATCAATAAATTAAAAAGCCTATTCCTACTTCCTGATCATATTCTATAATCTACCCCCGAATACCTTGCATTTGAGTCCCATATTGTCATGATCGTCAAATAAACCTATTTTAAGGGGGTTTTGGGGCTGGGGCGGTCTCCCGGGTACCTGGACCCAACTTTTATTTTGAAATTCGTACTCTACTCTTGAATACCTTTCATTGGAATCCCATGTTGTCCCGATCGGTCCCCTTTTATTTTTGGGCAGTACTTTTGGGATAAGGGGGAGGGTCCGCCCCCCCCCCCCCCTTTCGATATCAAAAAATTATATAGCCTATGTTTCCCTCCAGACCAACCTACACAATCTGTGAAAATTTCAAGGTAATCGTTTCAGCTGTTTTTGAGTCTATACGGAACAAACAAACAAACAAACACAATTTGAATTTTATATATAAGATAATTGGATCTGTTTATATCTGGTACAAATTCAAGTTACAATTGTATCGAATTGTATCAGATGGTATCCAATTAGATCTAATTTGATACAATTAGATCCAATTATATATAACTATTTTCGGATTCACTTATATCTGATGCCAGATACAATTGGATCTGACCATATCAACTTCTTTTACTCGGGGATATGGTTGTTTTGTAATTTCCAATTTTTTAATAATAAAACTTGTTTTCATTTTGTTTATAAATGTAATGGTATTATTAACAAATAACTTTTATATATGTATATGAATACTTTGCAGTAGGGTTAAAGTGTCCAAAAGAAAAAAATAATCTCATAAGTACATAAATACGTTTAAATACTTAAAAAAAGGAAAAATGTTGTTAGCAATAACATTCTTATTAAGAGATCTTCTTGGAAATGTGAGTTAAGTGATGTGTGAATGTGTGTGTGTATATGTGTGAGAACAAGAACAAAATACTTGAGGATTAAATTCACATTAAATTCATATAATAAATATTTATAATTATAATAATAATCATAATAGATTCGTTAGATGTACAATAATATTGTAGGGTTCTTTGTTTTCATTAAGGAATAAGACATTTCACAAAATACTTTTACTTAACCTTTGTTAGTTAGTACACATTGTCAATTGGTTTTTGGTATTTCTCTACATTCATTGTTTTTGCTTAAAATTTATTGTCATATATTGTGTATGTAATGCATAATTTATGTGTTATGTTAAGATTTTTCTTTTCTTTTTTTCTTTTTTGTTCATGATATCGTCAGGATTATTTGCTTCGTCATCTAAAAACAATTGCTTCTTTACTTATTTAAATGTAGAATATGCTATACATCTGCTCACTGTATTATTTTCTTAATTTTTAAGGGGTCGATTATGAATGGCAACTCAACTAAAGTTGCGTAGTCAGAAGATAAAATCATGAAGTTGAAATCTTTTGTCAGTTTCAGTCGATATCAGTATTTAGAACTTTCAGCCTGTTGGCAACTCAACTGAAGTTGGATTGCAATCCAAATAATCGACCTATAAATTAATTATCTTTTTGTTTTTCCTTTTTTTGTTATTTCGCTTGTTTTAGTCTATGTAGTACAACAACAACTTTAATAACTTATTAACCTTAATACAATTGGCTTAAAAATTAAGTACATTCATTCTTTAAAATATGTTATATGTATGTATGCAGACTGACTGACTGACTGGCTCTGGTGCTGACTATGACTTGTTTTAAGTATAGCTTTCATTTTTATTATCTCGATTCTTTCATTTTTTGTAAAGAATGTATGTATGCTTGTATAACTATATAGTAGGGATACGTTTGACTAAAATTATATATGTATATATATGTTTTTTTTTTATTTTATTATTTTAAATAGCACATATGTATATATATGTAAAAAATTGCATATAACAAAATGCGCATAAAAGATTTAAAACAAAATGTTACTAACTTAAAGTATCCATTTTAAATGCGTTCATTTTATCTTTAAGTTGTTGGCACAGAGTCAAGCCAACGGTGAATAGGACGAGAACATCATTCAGCCAACCGACAGAACATTCTGCCTGGGTGGCCTCCATTTTCATGGTACCTTGGACATTAAGCAATTGATAAACGGCTATTATCAATTTGTGGCATTGTAAGAAAAAGGATATTGCTTGATCTTCGGGTAGATTTGGCGCTAGGGATTTCTGAAATATTAAGTGCATGACATTAAATGGTCAAATATTTTGTTGGACACTATACAATGTGGCCTGTCGTTAACCGATCCCCACGAAACTTAACAAATAGGATTCTCTTAAGACTCTTGCCATTAATGCTGAATTTCATTACCATCGATTCATATTTAGATATACATAGTTCCCAGATGTAGAGGTTAGGTTCGATTTAAATGGCAGTCTGCAATCAGACTTGCTTAGATTCATTCGTCCATTGTAATACCACAGGATCAGACAAAAGTAGATTTCTTCAAGTTTCTGCCTTTGAAACAAAGATCGCTTTAAAGTGCACAACAACTTGCGAATGTTCACATCCTCCAAATCGGGCAAGTTATCAAATAAATGAGAACCTAAAGTGGAAGTGAAATAGGCCTGTTCACGAGGAAGACGTAGGTGGGCCAATTTAACGCACCACGTATTTTGATATTTGACAAAGTCAAATACTTAGGTGTGATCTTGTACAGGAAACTGAATTGGAAGTGTCACATTCAGGAGCGTACTGAGAAGGCTCACAAATGTTGGGCACTATGTAGACGAGCCGTAGGCTCGAAATGGGGCCTGAATACTAGAAAAGTCCAAAGGTTCTACAGGAGCGTGATTACACCAATACTTACTTACGCCTCAGTAGTTTGGTGGACTGCTATGGAGAAAAAGTACAACATTAGGACCATACAACAGGTTCAGAGAACATGTTGTCTTGGCATAGGCGGAGCGATGAGGACCACACCCACTAGGGCACTGGAGACTATTCTAGATATCCGACCCATTGGCATACGGATTAAATGTGAGGCATCCATTGCGGCTATGCGACTTAAGGCGATGGGAGAATGAATTGAGGATGGGAGCAGCTCATACCATCGCGGTATAATCGAGGCGATTTTAAGAAACCTGGAAGGAAGGGAAGAGGTTTCCGATCGGATACCTGAGACGACACTTGAGGTCTAGTGCGAGGCACTGCTGCCAGCGGCACGGTCTTGAACTGACGGAACCCTAGCATTGCCATCTGGAAGATTATGTTACACGGATGGATCAAAGCTGGGGGGTAGAGCGGGCCTGGGGATCAATATTGAGAACCCAGGGACTGAGATGTGTTTTAGACTGCCAGACCAGATCCGGGCGATCACGGAATGCGTAAGGTTGGAGTTTCTAACGTGAGGACGTCGAGTGTGAACATCTTTACCGACAGTTAAATTGCCATAAGGGCAATAACAACCAGGACGATAAGAAGGAGATTAACGCCTTCTCTGAGGATGGCAAAATCCGCATCGTTTGGATGCCGGGCCATAACGGAGTTAGGGGGAATGAAATGGAACGATATGGCAGTGAAGGCCAGAGAAATGCCGTCGATAAACTTGGTTAACCCGAAGCCTTTCGGGTCGACGCAGACCGATTTAAGGGCATGGGCGACAAACGCGCATGTTACACTGTGGAACAGCGAAACAGTCGGTAGGACGGCGAAAATCCTCGTGAGAAGACGAGGCTATTACTGAATGAAAGCAAGAAGGTCAGTAGAGCTTTTGGTATCATAACGGGACACAAAGGACTCTGAGCTCAATTATGTAAAATCGGTGTGGCGGGAAAGATGATGAGACGTTGTTGCATTTCCTTTGTCATTGCCCGGCTTTCGCGTCTAACAGATACCGTCACTTAGGTGGAGACACAATGCCAGATATGAACCAATTTAGAGGAGTGGTATTGAAAACAGTTAATGATTTTGAAGGTAGCACGGAATTCCTAACTTCAAATTTTCTTTTTAGAGGTTAATTTTTAGTTTTTAGAGCGCACAACAAGCCGATTACTGGCTTAGGTGTATGTCCATAGTGGCATGGGGCGGACTAATATCCTAACGTAACCTAAAGTGGAACTACTTCGGCTTGCCAATGCGGGGCACACACACATAGCAGATGTTCTTTAGTATCCTCTTCCTCAATGTCCTCACAGCTGCTGCAGAAGTCATTACTTGAAACTTGGAAATTCTCGGGAGGAGAACTTCCTCAAGCGTCTTGGCTACTGGTGAGAGTAGGGAGATCGACCTAAACGACTCCACCTTACTCGGGTGCTTTCTATGCCTCAGTAGTGGGATCACTCTGCCCTTCTTTCCGACATCGGGTACTATAAAAGTGTTCAAAGACAGATTGAGGACAGTCGTAAGGTACTCGACTTCAGGTAGATTCAGATTCATTACCGTCGGGGCCCAACGGTAAATTGTGATGGCTGTTCTTCGGCTCGGCTTCGGAGACCACGGCTTCGGTTTCGTCTTCGGAGACCACGGATACGACGAATGGCTCTCCTCCTAGCCCCATCACTTTCGGGAACACGGTTGAACAACCTGGCGCACCTCTTTGGATCAGTCACGGTTACGTCGTCAAAAGTGAGTCACGGTCACGTCGCTGGGGTTCGGGAGTGACTTAACAGTGGACCACAACTTGCCTAAACCTGTACCTAAGTTACATTGCTTCTAGTGTTCCAGCCACAAATTTCTTCGCTTATGTTCGTTGTATACACTGTTAATTTCCAGATTTAGCTCGGTAATTCCGGGATTAGTAAGGTCCGTGCAACGAATCCCATCACGCTTGTTTGTGAGTACCATTGCCTGCGCCGGCTGCTGCGTTAATGATGTCTCGGTATTTCCTCTCGGCAACTAGCACATTTAAGGGGGGTGCCACTTCACTGAAGCGGCGATTGGTGTATTCTCTGAAGCCGAACCAATCGGCCTTCTTCTGATTGATAAACTTCCGGCGCTAAGAGGTTATGAAATCGGGTGGTCGATCGATGGTGAGAAATATGGGGAGGTGATCTAATCCCTAAGAAATGACGCCTTGCCAGGAGACGTCGCTTAGGAGATCATTATAGGCCTGACAACTGCAGTATATCCCCAGTATACGCGACTACTTTTCCCATAATATTCCATTGAGGAACAAGGGATACTTCTCTTATATCAATGTGTGCATTCCGATTAAAGTTTAGCTCAACAATAAGGGGCCTCCTTTTTTTATGCCGTGTCCAAACGTCGTACCGCATAGCGACATCACAACCAATCCCATGGCAGCCGGTTGTACGCACCGGATTGACTCGATGAAGTTCTTTATCGGCAAGGGCCGCCTCAGTGTACAATACATTACAACAACAACAACTTGTTCGAAAGTTGTAACATGGCATAGTACCTCACAAATGTAGCCACCATTAGTAAGGGGACAATCAGCGGTATCGAATGGTGAGTCTCAGTGAGATGCCAGGTGGCGTCTGGCTCTGCCCATGATTCTCGATATGACAAGAATATTTTTTTGCTTCTTTAAATAACCAATGGCTCACCTACGGGAGCTGGACGAGCATCGCCACCACCACAAAAAAATGTGGCTACAACAATAACAACGACCTCTGCCAACGCCAATAAATCGCCTTGTCGTATCCAGTATCACAGGCAATTAGCATTTAATCAAAAGGCGATGCCGCCAGGCCTCTCACTCAGACTCCCCACTCCATATTGCTGATTTCCCGCGACGGCAATTTCAGTCACTCCATCTACGAAGTATCCCACTATTCACAACTTGTGGACACGCCCGGTAGCTCCCATTTAAGCTTCCCGCGATGACCATGAACAGCACACAAATCGGAGCTCAGAGTTCACATCCCATCCTATATCGTCATTAGCATGTCCGCCTATGACGTTGAACGCCTGGGCTCGAAAGCTGGCGAGAACGTCAGAAAAAATTTCAGCGGTGATTATGCTGGCGACATTTGTGAAAAACTATGCAAATTGAAAAAATGGTATGGCAGCCATGTAAAAGCTTCTCCCCAAAGAGGTCTATAAAAAGGAGGCCCCTTATCAATGAGCTCAAAACTTGAATCGGACATGCATTGTGTGCAGGAATCCCCATGACACCAATCGAATCAATATGTATTCGTGTCTACAATAACAATCCTAAGTCAAGTCAATCCTCACTGCAGTTAAGTTTATGTACCGATATCGATACAGGATCAATCCTGGCCAATGAATACTCTGCCTCCGCAAATCTACGACAACAACAATTCCCAATGAACGTTTTCTTTTTGAGTTTAGTTTAATTTTGAAAAAAATTCGCCAAAATTTAGGCTACCAGGGCCAAAAGAAATCAGACCAAGGGATCAATTCTTCTGCAAGGTATAACAAAATATGAACCAGTATCCATGGCAGCCGGTTGTACGTACCGGATTGACCCGATGAAGTCCTTCATCGGCAAGGGCTGCCGCCTCAGTGTACAACACACTGCTACAACAACAACAACATGAACCAGTATATCTAAGTATGAAGAAGGATGTTTTTTTTCTTTCGTGCCAAGATCTGATCAACTTAAACCAAAGGCTAATTCAATTGAACTTACCATATTACGACTATTCATCAAGTCTTCTATTGATTTCTTCTTTGGTATTATAAGACTTGTACGTCCTCGCTGTAAGGCTCCAATTAATTCGCCAATTATTTGCAGAACTTCTTCAGAGGAACTGGAATTTATTGACGTAGATTATGTATTTTAAATTTTTTAATTTTTTTTATTTATACGTATTTTTTATACAGCACACCCAAACACGAAATAACTTAAAAACACTTGTAGAACATAACAAAAATGTGCATACATATACTCTTGCTTTTAACATGCATATAAAATCAAAAGCATTTAATTAGTAAACAATATTCACAGCACACCACACATCAGCACACTTTAGGATGCTTAGCGTATGTATGTTAATAGTTTATACAAAAAAGCATTTTTAATTACTAATTGGATAAATAAATGAAAAGACAATAAAAATGAATGCATGTACAATGTTCATTAAGCTGTTTAGGCAAACAAAATAATCACAAATATTAAACAGAGGCAAACATTCTTTGCTGCCAAAAAAATTAAGAAATTTTTAACTTTAATGGTAAAAATCTAAGCCATTTTATTGGTGTAGCTTTAGATTTGATGTCCACACACCTACAATTGCTCCCAGAGTATACATATAGTTTTGTGCATCGTTTGGAAGTTGTGTTGATGGCTTCGAACGCTAAGCGAACGGCAACTGTTCACTGGTAGTCGAACGTCCATTGGTAGTCGTCTGACTCAGCCGAACTTTAATTCTTAATTTATCAATCAAATCTTATTTATAAAATTCAATTTGTGTTTGTTTGTATGTTTGTTTCTCGGTTTATTTGTTTGTTCTGTACAGACTCAAAAACGGCTGAACCGATTTCCTTGAAATTTCCACAAATTGTGTAGGTTGCTCTGGAAGGAAACATAGGCTACATAATTTTTTGATATTGGGAGGGGGCGGACCCTCCCCCTTATCCCAAAAGTACTACCCAAAAATAAAAGTGGACCGTTCGGGAAAATATGGGATTCAAATGAAAGGTATTCAAGAGTAGAGTACGAATTTCATAATAAAAGTTGGATCCAAGTAACTGGGGGGCTGCCCCAGCCCCAAAACCCCTTAAAATAGGTTTATTTGACGATCATGACAATATGGGACTCAAATGAAAGGTATTCGGGAGTAGATTACGAATATGGTCAGGAAGTAGGAATAGGCTTTATAATTTATTGATAACGGAAGGGGCGGACCCTCCACCGTTACCGCAAAAACACAACCCAAAATCAAAAGTGGACCGATAAGGACAATATGGGTATCAAATAAAAAGTACGCGGGAGTAGATAACGAATCTGGCGTACAAATTCATGTCGAAGTATAGGGGGTCACCTCATCCCCACAAAAACGCCCAAAATGGGCACATTAGCCAATCGGATATATGGCTTTCGGTTTGTTTGTTCCGTATAGACTGAAAAACGGCAGAACCGATTTTCTCGAAATTTTCGCAGTGTTTGTAGGTTGGTCTGGAAGCAAACATAGGCTATATAATTTTTCGTTATCGGAAGGGGGACGGACCTTCCCCCTTATGCCAAAAACACAACCCAAAATCAAAAGTAAACCGATCGGGACAATATAGGTATCAAATGAAAGGTATAGGAGAGTAGATACGAATATGATATTTAATTTGTATCCAAGTACCCATCGGGCCGCCCCAACCCCAAAACTTCCCAAAACAGACATATTGGACGTTCATCTTAATATGGGGCTCAAATGAAAGGTATTCGGGGGTAGATTTCGAATCTGACATAAAAAATCAGATCGAAGTATAGGGGGTCACGCCACCCCTCAAAAACGCCATTAGGCCCATTATGACTATATGTAACTTGGCTGAACCGATTTTCTTAAAATTTTCATAGATTGTATACGTTTGTCTGGAAGGAAATATTGGCAATATAATTTTTAGATATTGGGTAAAGGTGGACTCTCCCCCTTACCCCAAAAACGCCATCCATATCCAAAAGTCGTTCGATAGGCACAATAAGGGTATCAAATAAAAGGTATTGGAGACCAGAAAACAAATATGGTATTAAAATTTGGGTTTAAGTACCCAGCAGGCCCTCCCCCACAACTCCAAAACTCATCTAAACAGATATATTCGAAGTTCATGTCAATATGGGACTCAAGAGAAAAGAATTAAGCAGTAGATTACAAATATGGCATAAAACATTAGGTCCAAGTAATGGGGGGTCGCCCACCCCCCAAATACCCCCAAATAGTTATATTAGCCGACCATGGCTTTATGGGACTCAAATAAAAGGTATTAGGGAGTAGATTATGAATATGACATTAAAATTTGCGTTCAATTCTAGATGGCACTTTCCCTCCTAAAAATACGTCAAAAGGGTTATTTTGACATTATGACAATATTGAACTCAAATTAAAGGTATTTGAGAGTAGGAAACGAATTTGATATCCAATTTTGGAGCCAACTGTTTTTGGGGTACGCCCTAAAGCAACCCCCTAAACTGAACTTCATTTCCGTTGGGAATAAAAAACGATTTTCATATCTATTTTCATTGCAAAGTGCCGGTGGCCGCCTTAGCCCCAAAACACCCTCAAACGGTTCATATTTACCGGCCATGACAATTTGGGGTTCAAATTACAGGGATTTGAAAGTGCTGCGAATTTGATATCCATATTGGAGTCGAAATGTTTGAGGTGCAATCCCTCACCAAATGAGAACATTACCCTATGAAAGATCATCACCACCAGGAATCGAGAAGGGGCAAATTCTCACACATCAATGAGTGCTTTACGATTCAAGTTTAAGCTCAATGATAAGGGACCTTTTTTTATAACCAAGTCCGAACAGCTTCCCGCACGGCGACACCTCTTTGGGGAAAATTTTTTAAAGGACCATGCACGGCATTGTACTTCGCAAATGTCGCCAACATTAAGAGGGGATAAAGACCGCTTTCTCCGATGTTCTCACCAGGATTCGAACGCGTTCAGCGTCATAGTCTACAATTGCATGAATTCGTTATCCACATTCAGGCGAAGTGTCCCCACCCTAAAAAGATATTAGAGAGTTAAAGAAGGCGCAGCGAAGCGGGCCCGATTCGGCTAGTGTTTCAATAAATTTCCTTTCAAATCGGATTGTGACTTATTTTATTCCATTCCATTCCATTGCAAAAGTATTCTAATTCGTTCCAATTTCTAAACCCTATACTAAGACCAATGTCCTTCGTATGACTCTCTATATGAGATTATGAAATAGTAGTGTGTGTATGTGTGTATGTTTCATAGTGTTCACCGTATCATATGCATAATAAATAGTTGTATTTGTATATACATAGCTGCAAAAAAAAAAAACTAATACGACACAACTACAACAACAACAAAGAATTTAACTTATGGCCTCAACTTATGTGTTTTATGGTATAAAATACTTTTGCACTGATTCTGTTGCCTTTTGCATCGTTTTGAGCCATTTTTAAACTTGTTAGTTGTTTAAATATGCTACTCCACTAGGTGGTTGAAAAACTTTTTGCCATATTTTATTGTTTATGGCGCAATTAAATGAGTTGTGATCATGATTCAAAGCAATTAGCACATTCTATGGGTTTTCACAATACTCCGCAAACAGCTAGACAGAAAAAAAGTACACTAGGGAAGTATCATAGGTAATTCTATAAATGGGGGAATGTACAAAAGAGCAGACAGAAATGAAATGATTTTATCGAAATACAAATATCAAGGAAAAATTTATATCTGCGAATATACAGGCTTAGAAATGAATAAATTCAGTTTTCTGTGTTTATTTATTCTTCAGTATATCGCTAAGAGCATATGCAAATAGTATAGATGATATTTGAATTTGATTCGCTACTGCTGTGTGTGGGTCTAATAGATTTCGCATTATGTCAAAGCTTCAAATATCCTTTCCAAATGCATTCCACATAGATGCTCCTGTTGTTATGACTGACACAACAAACAATTTCGCCATTTGGCGATTATTTCAATGTTGTAATATTTTATCAAATTTCTTCTACATTTTGCCTACATTGTGATGTTAACATACACTCCCGAAAATCCCACCAAATACCCATCGAAATCAGTAGAACAATTCACGCTTACTGCCCACAACTGACAGGAAATAGTCAAACTGGTATTTCCATTAACATGTGTTTACATACAATTGCCAAACCAAATCCGCTGTAATTCTTCCACTAATCACTCAACAACAATAACGAATGGGTATTGAGGCCAGCATTGCGCAAAGTAGGTTACATTGAAATTGAGCTTAATTTCAACACATCATCAACAGCAAACACACGCACGCACTCACGCGCACTTTCTAATACCGCAGCATTTGACTAGCACATGCATTTAAATCAATTTTTCACTCCGCTGAGCAACAAACAATGATCGTGATTACGTTCAACTAATCGAATGTTGCTTGTGCAGATGATATATTCTAGATGGGCTTACGCAAAAGTGCAATTTGATCAAAGCGAGTATCAGAGAAGGATTTGACAGCAATAGCATGAAGAATGAATACAGAGTATAGCACAAAGCATAACTTCAACAAGGTAAGAAAATTTGAACACTGCATTTCCATGTAGGAATGAAAAATTCCTGTTAATACAGTGAAAAATTTTTGTCCTAATTTTAACGCTTAGAGCCAAAGATTAGCGAACTTAATTTAAAGGGTGACTTGGGAATGTTGGAAACATGGGGATGTTGGAAACACGGTTCTGATTGGTTTTGACTTGATAAAATCCAGGTTTATCTTGGTCTTCCTTCATCTCAAATGTGGACACAAACCTTCCTGTGGTGTCACCTGAGTAGCTACTGTTAAAGGTAGTGAGCTAAAATGTTCCACGAACGATAAAAAGATAGGTTGAGGCGTCGGGTAAGAAGCTCATTACCCGGAAAATCTGAATGAAATAAAGATCCCTGTTGAAAATCAGATGTGTGCTTTACTCTAGTTGGGATGGTTATAAAGTACCATGATCCATTTGATATCGTCCGCTGATGATATTTCTTGGTCGAAATTGAAATCGCGATACGTATAGCCAATCAAATGCTTCTACCAACAACACACCTTTGCTGGCTTTTAAATGTTTATGCCCTACACCACTACTGTGGTACAGGGTATTATAACTTAGTGAATTTGTTTGTAACACCCAAAACTAAGAGAGATAGACCCATTGATAAGTATACCGACCGATTCAGAATCACTTTCTGATTCGATTTAGCTATGTCCGTCTGTCCATGTTTATTTGTGTACAAACTACAGGTCGCAATTTTCTTCCGATCATCTTCAAATTCGGTACAGGCATGTTTTTCGGCCTATAGACGAAGCCTATTGAAATTGGAAAAAAACGGATCAGATTTGGATATAGCTACTGTACATATGTTTGTCTGATTTGTAGTAATAATGCAATAAAAAGTTCATTTGTTAACTGATTCTCTCGAAATATGTTTTTTTTTGCTACACTATTGTTTGAATAGAAACCATTAAACAATGTTCTAAAGCCGGACAATATCCTGCAATGATATCTCAACTTAGGGAATTACTTTGAAAAAACGAAGAAGAAAAAAACCGGATCCCCCATGGTGACGGCCCCCGCCTACGTGTTTAGGACCATGATTTGCGTATCTGAGGGTGCAGTGCACGCGATGGCGGATGCTTTGGAAAAGTACAAGGCAGACAATACTGCCATACAGGAGGTGCGATGGCTCGGGAAGGGCTATACAACAACTCCTAGTGGTGACACCCTATATTCTAGCTGTCATGAGACGAAGCATGAATATGGCTGTGGATTTGAGGTTAGTCGGAGAATGAAACACCTTGGCTCCAGCTTTGCTCTGGTGGATGAGAGGCTAGCCATAATCCTCATAAAAGCCAAATTCTTCAACATCAACCTTATTTGAGACCATACCCCGACAGAAGACAAGGACGAATAGATCAAGGATATTTTCTAGGAGCGCATAGAAAGGGAATATGATAGCTGTCCCGCCCATGATATTAAAATCATATGGAAGGTATAGGGAAGAAAAATAAATTTGGCCAAACAGTAGATAAATTAAGCCTATACGAAGAAACTTCCAATAATGGATTGAGGCTAATAGACTTCGCCCCAGCAAAGAACATAGTAGTTAGTAGTAACAGATTCTAACATCGAAGGATTCACATGGCCACATGGTTTTGATCGGTCACCCGATATAAATCCTAGAAAACAAATATTGTAGATCATGTTGTGATAGATGGAAAACATTCAATAACCGTGCTAGATGTACGATCGATCCGAGGGACGAACATCGATTCGTATCATTACCTTGTTGCAGCAAAGGTTCGCACCCGTTTGAACATGGCGAGGAAAGTGCGATTTGACACTACATGGAAGCTGGACAGTGAAAAGCTGCAAACGCAAAAGATGGCAACGGCATACTCCACTCGACTGACCAAACTGCTTGATGAAAGCACTCCTTCCACCGACGATATAACGACGCAATGGCAATCCATTGCCCAGTTCATGGAAAATGCCGTGAAATCCGTACTTGGGTACAGAAAAACCCCCTAAAAAAACTCATGGTATGACTAAATTTGTCGAAATTCTACTGAAGCCAAGAATGCGCCATACAGAACGACCCTGCAGTCAGGGTCGATACCTTTACAGGTGAAGGATAGCTATTGGGAGAAAAGGAGAGAAACGTCTATTCCTCAGAAATAAAAAGGAAATAGAAAGAAATGAGAGTGAGTAAATTGAGATGCACTGGAGTCAGAACGAAGTTCGGAAATTCTACCAAAGTATTAAATATCAATCCGATAGCTCCAGCAGAGACAAAGAAGGAACTCTGGTAACTGCTGTAAAGCTGTCCGTGCCAAATTTTGTGCAGATCGGTTAAAAATTGCAGGTACTACGGGCATTTTTAGTCCAAATAAGTGCAATACATATATATGGGAGCTATATCTAAATCTGAACCGATCTTTATGAAATCTCTCAGATATGTTGAGATCAGTACCAAAACAATTGGTGCCAAATTTTGTGCAGATCGGTTGAAAATTGTAGCTACTACGGTCATTTAAGTACAAATCGGGCGATATATATATGAGAGCTATATCGAAATCTGAACCGATTTTTACCAAAATCAATAACTAAATTTCGTGATGATTGGACAACAAATACAACCTGCACTTTGATTACAAGAATACATGGACTCAAAGACGGACAGACGGACGAACGAACGGACACCTAGTCAAAACGAGGTCCACGTAGCAGTAACCCGGCTGAAAAGCTATAAGGCAGCAGGAGCCGATGGATTGCCGACTGAACTGTTTAAGACCGTAGACAGCACGCTGTTAATAAGTATGCATCAGCACGTCTACACATTAGGCTAGAAGAACGCATACCCGTTGATTGGAATCTCAGCATACTATGTCCCGTCCAGACGAAAGGGTACAAGAAGGGTTGTGGCAACTATAGAGGTATAAATCTCCTCCCCATCGTATACAAGATACTTTCAAGCGATCTATGTGAAAGATTAAAGTCTAAAGTTTACAAAATAATTTGGCCCTATCAGCGTGGCTGTAGACCTGGTGAATCTTCATAGCACAGATGTTTACATTGCGCCAAATCCTGGGAAAACAACAGAGAAGAACAAATCAACACCAACTGTATTTTTAAACCTTCCCCCATAAGATGGGTGGTATACCAATTTCGTCATTCCGTTTGTAACACATCAAAATATTGATCTGAGACCCAACAAAGTATATAAAGGGTGATTTTTAAGCTATTATCTTTTTCGCTGCACTAGTTGAAACAGCTCATGCACATTTTGTGTTTTGTTTCACTATCCAACATCTTCAGTTTGCTCTATAATTTAACCATGAATCGTGTAACAAACGAACAACGCTTGAAAATTATTGAATTTTATTATCAAAATGCGTGCTCTGTTGAGAAAGTTCATCGCGCGCTTCATTGTGTTCAGCGAAGGAGCTCATTTTTGGTTCAATGGGTATGTAAATAAGCAGAATTGTCGATTTTAAAGTGAAGATCAGCCAGTAGCATTGCAAGAGCTACCAATGCATCCAGAAAAAGTTACAGTTTGATGCGGTTTATGGGCTGGTGTCATCATTGGACCGTACTACTTCAAAGATGATGCGAATCGTAACGTAGCTGTGAATGGTGAGCGCCATCTTGAGATGTTATCCAACTTTTTGTTGCCCAAAATTCAAGAGCTTGACTTGCATGACATATGGTTTCAAAAAGACGCGTAAGAATGGATTATTGAAAGGAGAGTTTGATGAACATTTTATTTCAAAGTTGCGACCGCTCAATTGGCCGCCAAGATCGGGCGATTTAACGCTTTTAGACTATTTTGTGTTCGGTTTTGTTAAAGCTCATGTCTAAACAGACATGAAAGCTTTAATTGACGCATTTGAAGACAACATTGAAACATTTATTCGTGAGATATCGTCTTATATGGCTGCTATGTCAGGTTATCAACCGATTTAGATCGTACTGGGCACAATTGCGTCCTCTACAAGCTCAAGAGATCAAGACCCAAGATCGATTTTTATCGCAGCTATATCAAAACATAAACCGATTCGACACATTTACAATCCCAGTTGACCTACACTAATAAGAAATATTTGTGCAAAATTCAAGCGCCTAGCTTTATTCATTCGAAAGTTTGTGTGCTTTCGACAGACGGACGGACGGACAGACATGGCTAGATCGACTTAAAAAGGCATGACAATCAAGAACATATATACTTTATGGGGTCTTAGACGTATATTTCGAGGTGTTACAAACGGAATGACGAAATTAGTATAGCACGTTTCCTATGGTGGAGGGTATAATTGCATGAGATTCCGGTGAATAAGGGCCTACATAAAAAAAAAAAAAAAAAACAAAAAAATCTGTTCAAAATTGCATGCGGCATGATTGAGACAGAGGGCTAATGTTAGTTCGACTAATGATATTAATATGATATTAACTTTTAACGCCAATGAAATTTTATAGGATCTCAGATCGATATTTTAAGTTAGGTTAGGTTCGGTTGGGTTTAAATGGCAGTCTGCCATCAAACTCACTTAGACGTTTTTATCCATTGTGATACCACAGAAACAGAAGAAGGAATATGCTTTCTAATTCCTGCCGTTGAGCCATCCAGATCGCTTTAAAAAAGCCCAACAACTTGCGAATGTTCACATCCTCGTGGGTGGCCCAACTGTGATTCATATGTTAACGTGAACTATTAGTTAGCATTTGACCAGTATTGGTTCACACAAAAGCGTCATTGATACTTCCACCAATTAATAAATACTTGGGTATTACTTGAGCAGCAACAACGGATCACCCTTTATATCCACCATTTGTAGTAGTCTTCATATATAGGTTGCCCAAAAAGTAATTGCGGATTTTTCATATAGTCGGCGTTGAAAAATTTTTTCACGGCTTGTGACTCTGTATTTGCATTATTTCTTCTGTCAGTTATCAGCTGTTACTTTTAGCTTGCTTTAGAAAAAAAGTGTAAAAAAAAGTATATTTGATTAAAGTTCATTCTAAGATTTATTAAAAATGCATTTACTTTCTTTTAAAAAATCCGCAATTACTTTTTGGGCAACCCAATACATACTATACCAAGTATTTACATGGCTCATGAGGGTTACATTGCGTATGAGAAATAATATTACATTACTTATACGTACACTGGAACTTAATTTACAGTTAAAGCTAATAAACCGCCACCGAAAAAAGTCATTATTTAATTTTTAAGAATAACAAGTAAAAGTGTGCTACGTTCAGTCGGGCCGAATCTTGGGAACCCACCACCATGGGTTCTGCTAAAAATTTATACAAAATAAATTTAGTTGAAGGGCATAATTTTCTTTAACATACCAAACTTCTGTCAAAGCCTCTAGTGAGCGAACAAGGATTATCGGAAGACCGGTTTACATGGGAGCAATGTCAAGTTATAGACAGAATTGGACCGTATTTGGCACATAATTGAAACACCGCATGTAAAATTTCAGCCAAATCGGACAAAAGATGCGGCTTCCAAGGGCTCAAGAAGTCAAATCGGGAGATCGGTCTATATGGGAGCTATATCAGGTTCTTGACCGATTTGGCCCGAACTCGACAAAGTTGTCGGAAGTCATAGCGGAACACTACGTGCAAAATTTTAGCCTAATAGGTCAAAAATTGCGGCTTCCAGGGGCTCAAGAAGTCAAATCGGGAGATCGGTTTATATTGAAGCTATATCAGGTTATTGACCGATCCGGAACGTACTTAGCAATGTTGTTGTAAGTCATAACAGAACACTATATGCAAAATTTCGGCCAAATCGGAAAATATTTCGGCTTCCAGGGCCTCAAGAAGTCAAATCGGGAGATCGGTTTATATGGGAGCTATATCAGTTTAAGGATCGATTAAGACCGAACTTGACACAGCTGTTTAAAGGAACACCACATGCAAAATTTCAGCCAAATTGAATAAAAATTGCGGCTTGCAGGAGCTCAAGAAGTCAAATCGGGAGATCGGTTTCAATGGGAGCTATATCAGGTTATAGACCCATTCGGACCGTACTTAGCAATGTTGTTGGAAATTATAACAGAACACTACATGCAAAATTTCAGGCAAACCGGACTAACATTGCGGCTTCCAGAGGCCCAAGAAGTCAAATCGGTTAATCGGTTTAGATAGGAGCTATAGGGTGATTTTTTTGAGGTTAGGATTTTCATGCATTAGTATTTGACAGATCCGGTTTGCTCGGGACCGAGCTTAATGCGGAAAATCAAAAACACGGTTAATATGGGGGTTTTCTTCAATTTCATTAATTAAGTGGCAAAAATGCACTTTACAGGGCACACCTCCGATTTCGCTGAAATTTGGTATGTAGGTGTGGGTTAACCCCAGGAACACGAATCAGAAGTCTATTTTTGGGGCAAATGCTCCTGGGCCCTCCGAGGAGCCAACCTAAGCAACAATAGTGGTATCAAATGAAAGGTATTTTCGAGTAGATTACAAATATGCTAAATCAGACATACAAATTGGACCCGGGAACGACCTACGGGGGTCTTAAGAAGTCCGGAAATATTACAAAAAAAGAAGCTAGTGTTCGACAGTGGCGGCGAAGAGGAAACTGCAGAACCAATCCCTGATTATGGTATAGAATGTTTACGTCCTAGTCACAATGAGGTCCAAGTAGCAGTGACCTGACTGAAGGAAACAAGACACCAGGAACCAATAGTTTATTTATTTATTTAAATATTTAAGACGAGAGGCGACACTGTTAAGGCGTATGCATCACCTCCCTGCGGGATCTGGCTAGCAGCAGGCACTCACGATAATTGAAACCTCAGCATACTATGTCATCTACACAAGGGGACAAGACAGAATGTACCGAATAAAGAAATAATACAAGATACTCTCGGCCGTACTGTGGGAATGAATAAAATCTAAAGACAATGATATAATCGGGTAAACGCGACTTTAAACCTGGTAAATCCACTATAGACCAGATATTCGCACTGCGCCAAATCCTGAAAAAGCCAAAAAGATATGTCAACACCTATTTTATCTTCTACAAAGTCGCTTTCGACAGACCCATACGTTCAAAGGTACTTCATGCCATGTCTGATTTTGGAATACCTTCAAAATTTACAAGACTGCAGGATGACCATTGCTGATACACGTTCCTCTGTAAGAATAGGAAAGAATCTCCCCAAACCATTCAATACCAAATGAGGTTTGAGACAAGATAACAGCTTACAGTGTGACCTCTTTAATATCATGCTGAAGAAGATTATACGAGATGCAGATATGAATAGGTATGGCACAGTACCCACACGAGAACACATGCTACTCGCCTATCCCATGGACAGCGATATCATGGGTTGGAAGTAGTAACTGCAGCCTTTGAAAGGATCGAAAGAGAATCAGTGAAATTAAGTCTGACAGCGAATGGAGAAAAACTGGATGGTATCAACTCCCACAACCTCTTGTATACCCGAGCACATAAAGAAATTGAAAAAAGTTGGACACCCCAAGTTTGAAATAGTCAGCAACTTTATTTACCTCGGCACTGCCGTAACCGAAACGAATAGCCCCGGCTAGGGATAGCTGTGAGCACCACTCAGGCTGGAACTTTGAGGCCCGATCATCGCTGTCACGAGAAGCTTAGCTGCGAGCTACCGGGCGCGTCCATAGGTTGCGGATAGTAGAATGCTCTATACGGAGTAGCTGCAAGGGCAGTCGCGAACAATCAGCGGGGATTTTCAGTGGGAAGCCGGGAGGAAACAGCACTTGCATAAATACTGAGTGCGTATTATGAACTCAATGGCCACCCTGTTCGTGCGGCGATCGGTCCTTTCGACCGGAACGAGCTTGCTCAAGTACAACAGCTTGACCAGGATCGCCACCTCTACATGAAAATGTGGCAATAACAACAACAACATATCGAATGACATTAGTTTTGATATAAAGGGAAGAATAATGGTTAGGTTAGGTTTAAGTGGCAGTCTGCCATCAGACTCACTTAGACGTTTACGTCCATTGTGATACCACAGAAACAGAAGGAGGAAGACGCTTCTAGTTCCTACCCTTGAACCATCCAGATCGATTTAAAAAGCCCAATAACTTGCGAATGTTCACATCCGCTAAATCTGAAAGGTTTTCAAAGAAATGAAAACCTAAAGTGGAACTCCTTCTACCTGCTAGTGCGGGACACAGACACAGATGGTATTCTATAGTCTCTTCTTCTTCGATGTCCTCACAGCTTCTGCAAAAATCGTTGCTGGCAACCTTCAGTCTGTCAGCATGTTTTCCGATTAGACAGTGACCTGTCATGACGGACACAATGACTGTAGGGAAGAATAATATTGACAACAGATTTTACTTTGGATAAGCGAGCAGTTTAGAAACAAGGCCACCAGTCGACAGACGAAAATTACACTGTACAAGACACAGATACTACCCGTGTTGCTATATGGTTCCGAGGCTTGGGTACTTGTGAAAACAGTCGAAGCATTGCTTGGAGTGTTTGAATATATTCGCAAAATTAATGGACCACTTTTGCATTGATGTAGAATATGGGAGTCGTATGAACAAAATGTATGCAAATGCAAATTTGTCCATTATGTAACAGGGGTAGATTACGAATACACTGTGCCAAATTTCTTCGAATTCGGGTAATAAATGGATCTTTTATGGGCTCAATACCTATATCGGGAAATTGGGCGTTCGGTCTATAGGGCAGCTATATCCAAATATAGTCCGATTTGAACCACACTTTAAAAAAATGGGTAGTAGTCTACCAGAACTTACAGTGCTAAATTTCATTAAAATCGGATTAAAAATGACCAAATCGTTGCCTCAAGGCTAAAATCCGATTTAATGAGACCATAAGATCAGGTTTATATACAAAGAACACGAAATCATCAAAAATTTTTGGAAATATTTTTAAACCCAAGATATCTGTAAAATTATAAATACCCAGCTTTTAGGTATAAATGGGTAAATACCTGGGTATTTACCTAATTTACCGGGTATTTACCCAATTTACCATGTAAATACCTTTTGGGTATTTACCCATCGCCCATTTCTAGCGATGGACCCTTACCCTCTACCCCAAATTGCAAATTTGCCCATTTCATTATGGAACAGGGACAAACTTCTCACATATCAACAAGTGCTGTCCATTTCAAGTTGAAGTTCAATGATAACCCATCTACCATTGAAGGGTCATTGGACTGAAATTTGGCACATGAAGTCCACTTCCTTCAATAATCTAAATTATTGTCCTATTTAAATGAACTTTGTTTTTTGATGTAGGCTTTTGAGGTACATACCTAAATACTGGTGAGCGAGGTCCATAAATTTTCATAGACCCACATAAAGTGATCTGCTGTTTTAACTTCTAAAGTACAAGTAAAGGCATCGAATTGTTTTCTTCCGATAACCTGCATAGAAACTGAGCTAAAAATGAGAACACACATTGGTATCTAGAATCCATGGAAGTGGGAGTGCAAGGTACGCCCCTCCGAAACTAAGTACGTTTGGTCTTGATATTTATAGGTTGTTTGGTATATGTATTGTTCTAAAATGTTTAAGAAATGTTACCCCATCTTATACAAGTTGCCTTATATATTAAATTCAATTTGTGTTAGTTTGTTTCTTTGTTTGTCGGTTTGTTTGCTTGTTCCGTATAGACTTAAAAACGGCTGAACCGATTACCTTAAAATTTTCACAGATTGTATAGGTTGGTCTGGAAGAAAACAGGCTATATAATTTTTTGATATTGGGAGTAGTACTACCCAAAAATGAAAGTGGTCCGATTGGGACAATATGGGATTCAAATGAAATGTATTCAAGAGTAGAGTACGAATTTCATAATAAAAGTTGGATCCAAGTACCTGGGGGCTGCCCCAGCCCAAAAACCCATTAAAAAGGTTTATTTGACGATACATGACAATATGGGACTCAAATGAAAGGTATTCGGGAGTAGATTACGAATGTGGTCAGGAAGTAGGAATAGGCTTTTTAATTTATTGATAACGGAAGGGGGCGGACCGTCCACCGTTACCGCAAAAACACACACCCAAAATCAACAGTGGATCGATAAGGACAATATGGGTATCAAATGAAAAGTACGCGGGAGTAGATAGCGAATCTGATGTCGAAGTATAGGGGTTCACCCCATCCCCACAAAAACGGCCAAAATGGGCACATAAGCCAATCGGATATATGGGACTCAGTTTGCTTGTTCCGTATAGACTGAAAAACGGTAGAACCGATTTTCTCGAAAATTTCGCATATAGTGTAGGTTGGTCTGGAGGGAAACATAGACGATATAATTTTTCGATATCGGAAGGGGGACGGACCCTTACCCTTATGTCAAAAAAACACCCCAAAATCAAAAGTGGACCGATTAGGACAATATAGGTATCAAATGAAATGTATTGGAGAGTAGAATACGAATATGGTATTAAAATTTGAGTCTAAGTACCCATCAGGCCGCCCCAATCGCAAAACTCCCCCATCAGACATATTGGACGTTTATTTCAATATGGGGCTCAAATGAAAGGTATTCGGGAGAAGATTTTGAATCTGGCATACAAAATCATATCAAGGTATAGGGGGTCACGCCTCCCCTCAAGAACGCCATTAGACCCATTATGACTGTATGATACTTGGCTGAACCGATTTTCTTAAAATTTTCATGGATTGTATACGTTTGTCTGGAAAGAAACATAGGCCACATAATTTTTAGATATAGGGTGGAGTCGGACTCTCCCCTTATCCCAAAAACGCCACCCATATCCGAAAGTGGTCCGATGGGCACAATAAGGGTATCAAATGAAAGGTATTGGAGACCAGAAAATGAATATGGTATTAAAATTTGGGTTCAAGTTTAAGTTCTCAACCACAAAAACTCCTCTAAACAGATATATTGGAAGTTCATGTCAATATAATACTCAAATGAAAAGTATTAGGCAGTAGACTACAAATATGGCATAAAACACAAGGTCCAAGTAATGGGAGGTCGCCCACCCCCAAATACCCCCAAATGGGCATATTAGCCGACCATGGCTAAATGGGACTCAAATAAAAGGTATTAGGGAGTAGATTACGAATATGACATTAAAATTTGCGTTCAAGTCTAGGTGGCGCTTTTCCTCCTAAAGATACGTCAAATGGGTTATTTGACCCATTATGACAATATGGGACTCAAATGAAAGGTATTTGAGAGTAGGAAACGAATTTTATATCCAATTTTGGAGCCAAGTGTTTTAGGGTACGCCCTATAGCGCCCCCAAACTGAACTTAATTTCCATTGGGAATAAGGAACGAATTTGATATCTAATTTCAGTGCAAAGTGTCGGTGGCCGCCCCAGCCCCAAAACACCGTCCAAACGGTTTGTATTTACTGGCTATGGCAATATGGGGCTGAAATTAAAGGGATTTGGAAGTGCAGCACGAATTTGATATCCACATTTGAGTCGAAATGTCTGAGGTGCCATCCCTCCCCTAATGAGAACATTACCCTAAGGAAGAACCCGGAAAATTTTTTTAATGACCTTGCATGGCATTGTTTCTCGCAAATGTCGTCACGTCAACATTAAGAGGGGAGAAACACCGAATCTACTTCCGTCACAGGCTACAATGGCACGAATTCGTTATCCGCATTCAGGGCGAAGTGTAAAAATTGCAAATTTTGCCCATGAACATTCCACTAAGGAACAGGGGCAAACTTCTCACATATCAATGAGTGCAGTCCGATTCAAATTTAAGCTCAATGATAAGGGGCCTCCTTTTTATAGCCGAGTCCGAACGGCGTGCCGCAGTGCGACAGCTCTTTGGAGAGAAATTTTACATGGCATAGTACCTCACAAATGTTGCCAACATTAGGAGGGGAAAACCACCGCTGAAAATTTTTTTCTGATGGTCTCGCCAGGATTCGAACCCAGGCGTTCGGCGTCATAGGCGGACATGCTAACCTCTGCGCTACGGTGGCCTCCGGGCCTCAGGGCGAAGTGTCCCCACACTAAAAGAAATTAAAGAGTTATAGAAGGCGCAGTATAGCGAGCCGCCTTCGGCTAGTTTTAATATACAAATTACAAATTTTGCCCATGAACATTCCACTAAGAAACAGTGGCAAACTCCTTTTATAGCCGAGTCCGAACGGCGTGCCACAGTGCGACACCTCTTTGGAGAGAAGTTTTACATGGCATAGTACCTCACAAATGTTGCTAGCATTAGGAGGAGCACTGAATTTAATGCTACATCTTATGCCTCTAGACATTGTGGCTACCCAAATTGTAGCGACCACTATTCCTGATAGAACCGATTGGAACAATGTTATCCCTGGTAACAGAAGTTACATAGACTTCTATACGGATGGTTCCAAACTAAACGACCAGGTGGGCCTTGGGGTGTACTCTAAAGATCTAGAACTGGTCATATCGAAGAGGTTACCCGACCACTGCAGTGTGTATCAAACAGAGATCCTTGCAATTAAGGAAGTGGAGGAATGGCTAAGATATAATGTCATTATGACGATTGGCATAAATATCTTCTCAGACAGCCAGGCAACCATTAAATCCCTGGAGAACGTATTTCTAAACACAAAAACCGCCCACGACTGTCGCAGATCTCTCAACGAGATGGCGGAACGGTCCAAATTCACCTGTTCTGGGTGTCGGGCCACAGAGATATTCCAGGGAATTCTAAAACAGACGAGCTTGCGAGACTAGGAACTACCTTACACACTCCAGTGACACTGGAATCTGTGGGTTTGCCTTTAGCGACATGTAAGCTAAGTTTTCAGGATCAGGCCCGAAGGGGATCGAATGATAGATGGTGACAAAGAAGGGGCTGTGAGCATTCCAAAACTATGTGGCCTCATCTAGACTTGAAGAGGTCTACAGATTTACTGTCATTGGCTAGAACAGACGTCTCAGTCATGACAGGTCATTGTCTAATCGGAAAACATGCTGACAGACTGAAGGTTGCCAGCAACCACTTTTGCAGAAGCTGTAGGGACGTGACATCGAAGAAGAAGAGACTATAGAACACCTTCTGTGTGTGTGTTCCGCATTAGCAGTTAAAAGGAGTTCCACTTTCTCATTTCTTTGAGAACCTGTCTGATTTAGCGGTTGCCAGTAACGACTTTTGCAGAAGCTGTAGGGACATGACATCGAGGAAGAAGAGACTATAGAACACCTTCTGTGTGTGTGTGTCCTACTCTGGCAGTCAGAAGGAGTTCTACTTAGGTTCTCATTTCTTTGAGAACCTGTCTGATTTAGCGGATGTGAACATTCGCACGTTATTAGGCTTTTTAAAGCGATCTGGATGTAAACGGTAGTAACTAGAAGGCATCTCACTTCTTCTGTTCCTGTGGTATAACAATTGACGAAAACGTCTAAGTGAGTCTGATGGTAGACTGCCACTTCAACCTAACCTAACCTAACGGATAAAACGATCACAGGACGTGCGCTGAGCACAATAAATTCGATTAAAGAGAGTAATGACCAGAATATATGACAAGATATGAGGAATAACTTGCTCGGTCATATGTTACTAGACTGATCATTGACTATTTGGAAAAAAGTGAATGGGAAGTTTTGGCTCACTCGCTTATAACTCAAATCTTGTCCTTGTGACTATCTTTTTTGATCGATATAAACTTATGTCTAAAAACAAAAAAATAGAAAATATTACAAAAGTTGTTATTGTAAAATAAAACACCAGTTTCAAAATATAGGGCTACGAAAGTCGTAGGCATTTCAAGCAAGCATGCAAAATAAAAAGATGAGATTTAACGAATACATATATACAAATATTGAAATGTGCATAGAAAACAAATCATAAAAATGATTGCAAAAATTAAAAGACAAAAAATTCACACCACAATTTCCTAATTTGTATCATATATAAGGTACTTACCGAAATTTATAATTCTCATCAACATTATCAATATGATTAATAGCCTGTTGTAAATGATTGGCAGCATCTTGTACTTGTTGTAATTTCCAGGGAGCATCGGATGTAATTGTCGTTCGTTGAACTTGGGATGAGGAACGTTTCAGTTTGAAACTAATGTCCTGCAGTACATAGAAATGGTAAAGCAACAAACACAAATAAGCAATTAGGCTAATGACATAATTTATATAACAAATGGTGTGGACGAGGGTTCCTATGAAAGTTTGAAAAATTTTCAAAATTGAATAATTTATAGGTCGTTTATGTATTGCACTCCAGTTGGGTTGTCAGGAGATAAACTCTTGATATAAAAATTAGTATAACGTAGGAAATTTTTATTTAGTACAGTCAATATCTGCGTTTTGAACATTTAGCTATTAAGTAAATTGTAAAAAAAGTATGCAATTCACAAAACAAGTAAAAAGGCATTAAGTTCGGCCGGGCCGAAATTTGGATACCCACAGCCTCGGGTATATATGTAAACACCCTTTCGTCACAATCTGGTGAAACTTGGATAACTTAAGCAACCAAATGCGGCACGAACATTGAGTGGTCTAAAAAATATAAGTCACTATTCAATTTTGTAGAACAAAATATAGGTATTTTTGGCAGCTATTGGGTTGCCCAAAAAGTAATTGCGGATTTTTCATATAGTCGGCGTTGACAAATTTTTTCACAGCTTGTGACTCTGTAATTGCATTATTTCTTCTGTTAGTTATCAGCTATTACTTTTAGCTTGCTTTAGAAAAAAAGTGTAAAAAAAGTATATTTGATTAATGTTCATTCTAAGTTTTATTAAAAATGCATTTACTTTCTTTTAAAAAATCCGCAATTACTTTTTGGGCAATCCAATATATACAACTATAAACCGATCTGAACCATATAGGACACGGATGTCGAAAAGTCTAACATATTCCATTTTCGGCCTAATGAAAGTGGTGTAGATGTTAAGAAGATCAGACGGAGTAAAATAATTGTTACACAGTTTAAGGAAGCCTAACCACTTGAATGCTTCAAGAAATGCCCTGCGGTACACCTGCGGTCAATTTTTGCTCATTGGATGAGAGCCCATCTATAACGACTCGAATAGTGCGATCTCTGAGAAAGCTCGAAATAAATCGAACGAAGCCATTCCCGACAGCAAATGCGACAAGCTTTGATAGTAGTGCACCGTGTCAGACCCTATAAAACGCCTTGGAGATATCCAGAGCCACAACCTTTCTCTTACCAAACTGGTGGATTAGGCGACTCCAACGTTCCGACAGAAGTGCCATGAGGTCGCCCGTAAAGCGATTTCTGCGGAACCCATACTGTTGGTCGATAAGAAGGCCATTAGACTCTTAATACCTCACAAGATGGTCATGCTCTTCATGACCTTGGAGAGAGCAGAGTATATCGCAATTGGCCGATAATTCGCAGTGTTGTTTGCCCGTTCGCAACCTTCCAACGCGCCGGGAAGACTCCCGCACGGTAGGCAAGGTTGAAAAGGTTACGTAATGGACGAGCGAGCGTCTAAGAACACATGCAGAAGACAAGTGTTGATCGAGACGTAAATAAATCCAGGCCCGTGGATTTATTTACGTCTAGATTCTCAAGAACCCTTTTAACTCCACGTGTTCGAAAATATATTTGGGGCATGACGCCAGATACATTTTCGATTGGGGGGAGTGGTTGATTGCTATCCGGCAGGGAAGAGTTCCCTGCACATATATCAACCGGGTCAGTGAACGGTTGATCATCCTTAACAAGAGTTGGAATAAATGAAGAATTACCCTTTACTCTTTTCATGAACGACCAAAAGCTTTTACTAGTACGCAGACGCTGTTCGTAAAGAAATTTTGTGCGCCTAAACACACGAAGACCTTGCCTGCTTGCGCAGCAGTTCAGTATTGGCATTTTTATACAAGCGTCTCGTTAAACCAACTTTTGTCGTCTGATTTAGCCGTAAATAAATAAATTTCCTTATTCCATTTAAAATTATCTTCTCAATCATTTCAGCAGTAGCATTTATATCGTCATCTAGAAAACGTAGTTTCTAATTAAAATGCTGAAAGAATCCATTGAGCTCAGCTCAACGTGCTTTTTCGTACAAAAATATTATCCGTCTCGGGACTGGAGAAGAAGCAGTACGAAGAGCGGAATACTAAAAAGATGCTGAAATAATGCAGTGATTGGAGTTACCAAGATCTCTATCAAATTTTTGATTCAGGTCCCAAGAACTCATATAAAAGTAACATTTTCATGCAATAAATCTACTTTTTATGGGATTAAGACCCTAAATTGGAAGATCGGTCTATATGAGAGTTATATTTATGTAGTCTGATCTGACTCATGTGGTTCGGATGTCGGGAGGCTTAAATCAACTCACTATATAAAATTTCGACGAATTCAGGTTGTAAATAAAGCTTTTATGAACTTTAGACCCTTAATAGGCATATCGGTCTATATGACAGCTATATCTAAATACATCCCGATATTTACTATAATTGTGTCAGATGGCGGGTGGCTTAAAACAGCTTACTGATTCAAATTTCAGTAAAACTGGGTAATAAATGCAACTTTTATGTGTTCCAGTCCCTTAAACGGCAGATCGGTCTATATGGCAGCTTTATCTAAATATCGTTCGACCTGAAACATATTTGGGACGGATGTCGGGAGGCTTAAAACAACTCACTGTTTAAAATTTCAGCGAAATCGGATACAAAGAAAAGGTTTTATGGCCTTCAAACCCTTAATCGGCATAATATAATCCGATCTGAACCATATTATGGATATTGGGATGCTCAAAACAACTCACTATTTCAAATTTCAGCGAAATCGGGTAATAAATATAGTCGGATCTTAACCATATTTGGGTCCAATGTTGGCATGCCTAAATTTACCACTGTTTCAAATTTCAGCGAAATTGGTTAAAAAATAAAGCTTTTATGGGCTTCAGGACAAATCGGTCTATATGGCAGCTATATCTATATTGGAGGGCTCAAAACAACTCACTGCTTTTATGGGCTTCAGACCCCTTATCGGCAGATCGATCTATATGACAGCTATATTTTAATATAATCCGATCTGAGCCATATTTGGGTCAGATGTCAAGAGGCCTTAACTACCCACTGCTTCAAGTTTCAGCGAAATCGGATAAAAAATAAATCATTTATGGGCATTAAACCCTTTTTCGGCAGATCGGTCTATATAGCAGCTATATCCAAATATAGTCCGATTTGGCCCGTTCAAGAACTTAACCAGCGAAAACCAGCATCAAAAAGAAGTATCTGTGCCAAATTTCAGCTCAATATCTCAATTTTTGAAGACTGTAGAGTGATTACAACAGACGGACAAACACACGGACATCGTTAAATCGTCTTTGAATTTTACGACGATCCGAAATATATATACTTTGTAGTATCGGAAATTGATATTTCAATTTGTTGCAAACGGAATGACTAAATGAATATACTCCCTATCCTACGGTGGTGGGTAAATAAATAGAAATTTTTATTAAAAATTTGCCCGTTGGCAACGCAACTGAAGTTGGGTTTCTATCCATAATCGATCGAAATTTCATAGAAACTTTGTCTTCAGAGAACATTTTATAGAAATATTGTCTTTAGACAAACATTTTAAGAAATTTTGGGCTTATATTAAATTTCATAGAAATTTTGTTTTTAGACTTAAATTTGCGGATATTTTGTGTAATAAAAAAATTGTTAGAAATTTTCTTTTTATACCCTCCACTATAGGATGGAGGTATATTAATTTCTTCACTCTGTTTGTAACACCTTGAAATATGCGTCTGAGAACCCATAAAGTATATATATATCCTTGATCGTCATGTCATTTTAAGTCGATCCGGCCATGTCCGTCCGTCTGTCTGTCGAAAGCACGCTAATTTTCGAAGCAGTAAAGCTAGCCGCTTAAAATTTTGCACAAATACTATTTACTAGTATAGGTCGGTGGGATTGTAATTGGGCCAAATCGGTCCATGTTTTGATAAAGCTGCCATATAAAGCTATCTTCAGTCTTGACTACTTGAGCCTCTAGAGGGCGCAATTCTTGTCCGATTTGACTGAAATTTTGCACGTAGTGGTTTGGTATCGCTTCCAGCAACTGTGTTAAGTACGATTTAAATCAGTTCATAATCTGGTATAGCTGTCATATAAACCGATCTTGAATATTGACTTCTTGAGCCAAAGAGCGCGCAATTCTCATCCGATTTGGCTGAAATTTTGCAAGAGGTGTTTTGTTGTGACTTCCAAAAACTGTGCTATGTATGGCGCAAATCGGTACATAACCTGATATAGCTAACATAAAAACCGATCTGGGATCTTAACTTCTTGAGCCTCTAGAGGGCGCAATTCTCATCCGATTTGGAAGAAATTTTGTACAACGGCTTCTTTCATGACATTCAACATACGTGTCTAATATGGTTTGAATCGATCAATAGCTTGATAAAGCTCCCATATAAACCGACCTCCTGATTTTGCTTCTTGAGCCCCTACAAGGCGCAATTCGTATCCGAATGAACTGAAATATTACACAATGACTTCTACAATATTCAGCATTCATTTATGGTCCGAATCGGACTATAACTTGATATAGCTCTAATTGCATAACTGTTCTTATTCAATATTCTTTGTTTGCCTAAAAAGGGATAACGCGGATAGAAATCGACAAATGCGATCCATGGTGGAGGGTATATAAGATTCGGCCCAGCCGAACTTAGCACGCTCTTATTGTTTTTATTTAAATTTAAATTTAATTTTCGTTTTTCTTAGACATAACAAATTGTCCTTCACAAATTTAACTTTCAGTTAAACTTTTGAACTAGGCCTCGTTTCAGTTTGAAACCAATGTCCTGCAGTACATAGAAATGGTAAAGCAGCAAACATGAATAAGCAATTAGGCTAATGACATAATTTATATAATAAATGGAACACGAGGATGTCTATGAAAATTTGAAAAATTTTATAATTTAAACTAGAAACTTTCTTTAGAGAACATTTTATGGAAATTTAGTCTTTCGAGTAAATTTTGTGTTTAGATAAACACTTTAAGGAAATTTTGTACATTTTTGTTTGTTTCTCTTTCGCGACGAGCTCAATGATCCGAGATTTTCTTTGCAAATGGAAAAGGAAAGCCAGAGATAGCAACACACACCAACCATTATGGGACGCATTTCGTCTTTGGTTAGAAGACTTTCCAACCAAATTAGTTGTGATGGCTTCAAGGGCCGTGCGATGGTATGTTGTATTTGAATCGCCTCTATGATTGCGAAAACGCCTCTATGATACAATTACCACATTAACCACGCTCGACAACCCTGTCAATTAGCTGTATTTTTTCCCAATGCATGTATTTTTGTGTAATGACAGACTTTTTTCTGCGACAATTACACTACTTCCGTGGAACACATGATTCTGTGCATCTGCTGGAAGTTGTATTATGGCTTCGAACGCCAAACAACGGCAACGGTAAAATTCGAAAAAAAAAATTCTATGGAAATTTTGTCTTTAGTTAAAAAATCGGAAAATTTTGACTTTAGATAAATATTGTCAAAATTTTGGGTTTGTATTGAATTTCATAGAAATTTTGTTTTTAGACATAAGTTTGCGGATACTTTGTGTTATAAGAAATTTTTGTTTTTTTTAAATTTAATTTTCGCTTTTCTTATACGCAACAAATTATCCTCCAACCTCATATGCCGATTTTGTTCACATTCAGTTAAACTTTTGAGCTAGGCCTCGTACTGCAGTGCTACCTACCGCTTGTGTAATGCTATCACCAGTCAGCGTCACAGTACATTTCAATTGGTCCTGTGCCGCAACCAAATGGAATTTTTCAGTACGTTTGCCCTCATTGTCGTAAAGAGGAACTGGAAAGCGTCGGGCACATTCCTATACGAAAAAGAGAAGAAACAAAGAAAAAAATATTTACATGTGGGCTATAAATGTGTGTTTGGCTTAAGTGTGAGGTGGAAAAATTTACTTAAGGGGAGTAAAGGGTGTCATGTGGCACATCAAATGTATGTCAACTTTGATATGGGGGTTTGGAGTGGTGAGATGTATTGGTTGGTTGCACACACACACAGTCTGCTATTTTTAGGACATCTGAACGATAGGTACTTACCATTAAAATTTCTCTAAGTTTCTTCAAAATGGAATGAACCTCATCCCTCATAACCCATTCAAATTCAATTTGCTGTAAAATAAGAAAGAAAAAAAAATAAAAATATAATTTCATTCCATTTGAAAGAAAAAAGCGTAAATCTCAGAAAATCTAAAAAAAAATTTCTAGACACTTGCGGTTGAAATAGATTACAAATAATAGAAAAGTATTGATTCCACTTCAATAAGAACCGCTGCCTTCGCCTCAATATTCAATTTTCCCACATTCAATAAACAAATAAAATCGCATACATAAACAAACAAAACGAATTTGCAATGGTGTGTGGGCCTCTTCAATCCAATGGCCTATAATATCTGTTTGTAAATAATTTTCTGCTGTGGAATTTATGGGTATTGTGTATAAAATTCAATCATCTTTTAAACTTATCAAAACAAAACTCCGATGCGCATTCTATAAATTTTTAGGGTGGGGACACCTCGTCCTGAATGCGAATATCGAATTCGTGCCATTCTAGCCTGTTACGCTGAACGCGTTCGAATCCTGGCGAGAACATCGGACAAAGCGCTGTTTATGCCCTCTTAATGTTGACGACATTTGCAAGGTACAATGCCATGCAAGATCATTTAAAAATTTTTCCGCTAAGAGGTGTCGCACTGCGGGACGCCGTTCGGACTCGGCTATAAAAAAAGGTCTCTTATCATTGAGTTTAAACTTGAATTGGAAAGCACTCGTTGATGTGTGAGAATTTGCCCTTCTCGGTTCCTGGTGGTAATGTTCTTCACTTCAGACATTTCGACTCAAATGTGGATATCAAATTCGTGCTGCACTTCCAAATCCCTTTAATTTCAGCCCCATATTGCCATGGCCAGTAAATATAAACCGTTTGGAGGGTATTTTGGGGTTGGGGCGGCCACCGGCACTTTGCACTGAAATTAGATATAAAATTCGTTCCTTATTCCCAATGGAAATTAAGTTCAGTTTGGGGGGCGCTTTAGGGCGTACCCTAAAACACTTGGCTCCAAAATTGGATATAAAATTCGTTTCCTACTCTCAAATACCTTTCATTTGAGTCCCATATTGTCATAATGGGTCAAATAACCCATTTGACGTATCTTTAGGAGGAAAAGCGCCACCTAGACTTGAACGCAAATTTTAATGTCATATTCGTAATCTACTCCCTAATACCTTTTATTTGAGTCCCATTTAGCCATGGTCGGCTAATATGCCCATTTGGGGGTATTTGGGGGTGGGCGACCTCCCATTACTTGGACCTTGTGTTTTATGCCATATTTGTAGTCTACTGCCTAATACTTTTCATTTGAGTATTATATTGACATGAACTTCCAATATATCTGTTTAGAGGAGTTTTTGTGGTTGAGAACTTAAACTTGAACCCAAATTTTAATACCATATTCATTTTCTGGTCTCCAATACCTTTCATTTGATACCCTTATTGTGCCCATCGGACCACTTTCGGATATGGGTGGCGTTTTTGGGATAAGGGGAGAGTCCGACTCCACCCTATATCTAAAAATTATGTGGCCTATGTTTCTTTCCAGACAAACGTATACAATCCATGAAAATTTTAAGAAAATCGGTTCAGCCAAGTATCATACAGTCATAATGGGTCTAATGGCGTTCTTGAGGGGAGGCGTGACCCCCTATACCTTGATATGATTTTGTATGCCAGATTCAAAATCTTCTCCCGAATACCTTTCATTTGAGCCCCATATTGAAATAAACGTCCAATATGTCTGATGGGGGAGTTTTGCGATTGGGGCGGCCTGATGGGTACTTAGACTCAAATTTTAATACCATATTCGTATTCTACTCTCCAATACATTTCATTTGATACCTATATTGTCCTAATCGGTCCACTTTTGATTTTGGGGTGTTTTTTTGACATAAGGGTAAGGGTCCGTCCCCCTTCCGATATCGAAAAATTATATCGTCTATGTTTCCCTCCAGACCAACCTACACTATATGCGAAATTTTCGAGAAAATCGGTTCTACCGTTTTTCAGTCTATACGGAACAAGCAAACTGAGTCCCATATATCCGATTGGCTTATGTGCCCATTTTGGCCGTTTTTGTGGGGATGGGGTGAACCCCTATACTTCGACATCAGATTCGCTATCTACTCCCGCGTACTTTTCATTTGATACCCATATTGTCCTTATCGGTCCACTGTTGATTTTGGGTGTGTGTTTTTGCGGTAACGGTGGACGGTCCGCCCCCTTCCGTTATCAATAAATTAAAAAGCCTATTCCTACTTCCTGACCACATTCGTAATCTACTCCCGAATACCTTTCATTTGAGTCCCATATTGTCATGTATCGTCAAATAAACCTTTTTAATGGGTTTTTGGGCTGGGGCAGCCCCCAGGTACTTGGATCCAACTTTTATTATGAAATTCGTACTCTACTCTTGAATACATTTCATTTGAATCCCATATTGTCCCAATCGGACCACTTTCATTTTTGGGTAGTACTACTCCCAATATCAAAAAATTATATAGCCTGTTTTCTTCCAGACCAACCTATACAATCTGTGAAAATTTTAAGGTAATCGGTTCAGCCGTTTTTAAGTCTATACGGAACAAGCAAACAAACCGACAAACAAAGAAACAAACTAACACAAATTGAATTTAATATATAAGGCAACTTGTATAAGATGGGGTAACATTTCTTAAACATTTTAGAACAATACATATACCAAACAACCTATAAATATCAAGACCAAACGTACTTAGTTTCGGAGGGGCGTACCTTGCACTCCCACTTCCATGGATTCTAGATACCAATGTGTGTTCTCATTTTTAGCTCAGTTTCTATGCAGGTTATCGGAAGAAAACAATTCGATGCCTTTACTTGTACTTTAGAAGTTAAAACAGCAGATCACTTTATGTGGGTCTATGAAAATTTATGGACCTCGCTCACCAGTATTTAGGTATGTACCTCAAAAGCCTACATCAAAAAACAAAGTTCATTTAAATAGGACAATAATTTAGATTATTGAAGGAAGTGGACTTCATGTGCCAAATTTCAGTCCAATGACCCTTCAATGGTAGATGGGTTATCATTGAACTTCAACTTGAAATGGACAGCACTTGTTGATATGTGAGAAGTTTGTCCCTGTTCCATAATGAAATGGGCAAATTTGCAATTTGGGGTAGAGGGTAAGGGTCCATCGCTAGAAATGGGCGATGGGTAAATACCCAAAAGGTATTTACATGGTAAATTGGGTAAATACCCGGTAAATTAGGTAAATACCCGGGTATTTACCCATTTATACCTAAAAGCTGGGTATTTATAATTTTACAGATATCTTGGGTTTAAAAATATTTCCAAAAATTTTTGATGATTTCGTGTTCTTTGTATATAAACCTGATCTTATGGTCTCATTAAATCGGATTTTAGCCTTGAGGCAACGATTTGGTCATTTTTAATCCGATTTTAATGAAATTTAGCACTGTAAGTTCTGGTAGACTACTACCCATTTTTTTAAAGTGTGGTTCAAATCGGACTATATTTGGATATAGCTGCCCTATAGACCGAACGCCCAATTTCCCGATATAGGTATTGAGCCCATAAAAGATCCATTTATTACCCGAATTCGAAGAAATTTGGCACAGTGTATTCGTAATCTACCCCTGTTACATAATGGACAAATTTGCATTTGCATACATTTTGTTCATACGACTCCCATATTCTACATCAATGCAAAAGTGGTCCATTAATTTTGCGAATATATTCAAACACTCCAAGCAATGCTTCGACTGTTTTCACAAGTACCCAAGCCTCGGAACCATATAGCAACACGGGTAGTATCTGTGTCTTGTACAGTGTAATTTTCGTCTGTCGACTGGTGGCCTTGTTTCTAAACTGCTCGCTTATCCAAAGTAAAATCTGTTGTCAATATTATTCTTCCCTACAGTCATTGTGTCCGTCATGACAGGTCACTGTCTAATCGGAAAACATGCTGACAGACTGAAGGTTGCCAGCAACGATTTTTGCAGAAGCTGTGAGGACATCGAAGAAGAAGAGACTATAGAATACCATCTGTGTCTGTGTCCCGCACTAGCAGGTAGAAGGAGTTCCACTTTAGGTTTTCATTTCTTTGAAAACCTTTCAGATTTAGCGGATGTGAACATTCGCAAGTTATTGGGCTTTTTAAATCGATCTGGATGGTTCAAGGGTAGGAACTAGAAGCGTCTTCCTCCTTCTGTTTCTGTGGTATCACAATGGACGTAAACGTCTAAGTGAGTCTGATGGCAGACTGCCACTTAAACCTAACCTAACCATTATTCTTCCCTTTATATCAAAACTAATGTCATTCGATATGTTGTTGTTGTTATTGCCACATTTTCATGTAGAGGTGGCGATCCTGGTCAAGCTGTTGTACTTGAGCAAGCTCGTTCCGGTCGAAAGGACCGATCGCCGCACGAACAGGGTGGCCATTGAGTTCATAATACGCACTCAGTATTTATGCAAGTGCTGTTTCCTCCCGGCTTCCCACTGAAAATCCCCGCTGATTGTTCGCGACTGCCCTTGCAGCTACTCCGTATAGAGCATTCTACTATCCGCAACCTATGGACGCGCCCGGTAGCTCGCAGCTAAGCTTCTCGTGACAGCGATGATCGGGCCTCAAAGTTCCAGCCTGAGTGGTGCTCACAGCTATCCCTAGCCGGGGCTATTCGTTTCGGTTACGGCAGTGCCGAGGTAAATAAAGTTGCTGACTATTTCAAACTTGGGGTGTCCAACTTTTTTCAATTTCTTTATGTGCTCGGGTATACAAGAGGTTGTGGGAGTTGATACCATCCAGTTTTTCTCCATTCGCTGTCAGACTTAATTTCACTGATTCTCTTTCGATCCTTTCAAAGGCTGCAGTTACTACTTCCAACCCATGATATCGCTGTCCATGGGATAGGCGAGTAGCATGTGTTCTCGTGTGGGTACTGTGCCATACCTATTCATATCTGCATCTCGTATAATCTTCTTCAGCATGATATTAAAGAGGTCACACTGTAAGCTGTTATCTTGTCTCAAACCTCGTTTGGTATTGAATGGTTTGGGGAGATTCTTTCCTATTCTTACAGAGGAACGTGTATCAGCAATGGTCATCCTGCAGTCTTGTAAATTTTGAAGGTATTCCAAAATCAGACATGGCATGAAGTACCTTTGAACGTATGGGTCTGTCGAAAGCGACTTTGTAGAAGATCAAATAGGTGTTGACATATCTTTTTGGCTTTTTCAGGATTTGGCGCAGTGCGAATATCTGGTCTATAGTGGATTTACCAGGTTTAAAGTCGCGTTTACCCGATTATATCATTGTCTTTAGATTTTATTCATTCCCACAGTACGGCCGAGAGTATCTTGTATTATTTCTTTATTCGGTACATTCTGTCTTGTCCCCTTGTGTAGATGACATAGTATGCTGAGGTTTCAATTATCGTGAGTGCCTGCTGCTAGCCAGATCCCGCAGGGAGGTGATGCATACGCCTTAACAGTGTCGCCTCTCGTCTTAAATAAATAAATAAACTATTGGTTCCTGGTGTCTTGTTTCCTTCAGTCAGGTCACTGCTACTTGGACCTCATTGTGACTAGGACGTAAACATTCTATACCATAATCAGGGATTGGTTCTGCAGTTTCCTCTTCGCCGCCACTGTCGAACACTAGCTTCTTTTTTTGTAATATTTCCGGACTTCTTAAGACCCCCGTAGGTCGTTCCCGGGTCCAATTTGTATGTCTGATTTAGCATATTTGTAATCTACTCGAAAATACCTTTCATTTGATACCACTATTGTTGCTTAGGTTGGCTCCTCGGAGGGCCCAGGAGCATTTGCCCCAAAAATAGACTTCTGATTCGTGTTCCTGGGGTTAACCCACACCTACATACCAAATTTCAGCGAAATCGGAGGTGTGCCCTGTAAAGTGCATTTTTGCCACTTAATTAATGAAATTGAAGAAAACCCCCATATTAACCGTGTTTTTGATTTTCCGCATTAAGCTCGGTCCCGAGCAAACCGGATAATCAAGATTCAACTGTATTTTGCATTCGCCTTTCAAATTTAAACAAGTTTCTTATTTAGCTTTTCGGCCCAAAGGCCCCTCAATTATCCACACATATTTTTATTACACCACTGTTGCGATGGTTTTGATTATTTTGAATTTTATTTAGTATTAGTAAATAGACATACACAAACGCACGCTTGCCCACACACACACACACACACAAGCACCAACCACAGCGAAATATAAATTGCTGAGGGTGTTCTTTTTTCCTTCACACCAAACAATTGAATTATTGATTTTTGCGTGGATTTCTAAATCATTTTGTTGCTTTACTAGATTTTCATTTGATTCAACTCACGAAGTTTCATTCATCGGAATGCACATTTTCACAAAACACTTATCAATTTTACATTTCCATTCTATTCCTTTCCCAAGAGACACTTACTAGGTTTTTCACCTCTTCACTTTCGATGTCCTCCATCATCATTGTGCTCATATATATTCACTATAACGTAATAACGTATATATTTTTTAGAAGTTAACTTTTAGAAATTTTCTTGTTTATTATTCCTATGCCCGTAAGAGAACACCCACTACATGAAGAAGGAACCTTCCGAATAGGATTTAAAAGTCGACTTTCGATTAATCGACTTTTTGTGTAAAAAAGTCAAAGTAGACTTTTACTGACTACAAAAGTCGAATAATCGAGGTTAAAGTAAAAAAAAAATCGAAAACTCCAAAATAATTTCAAAAGTCGTTTAAGCTGGGTATTCTGTTCAGCTTTGTGAGTGTAATGCTATCAAATTCCATATAAAAAACGTCGGCGGAAGAGTAATGCTCTGCTTTTGGTGAGGAAAATGGCGAAAAAATTATTAATTAGTGGCAAAACTTGAAACCATTGCCAGCATCAGTTTTGTTTGTTTTATTGGTTAAAATGGCTGGTGTTTCTTAATTTATTTGCGAAAAAAATTAAATAAAGAAAACAATAGGTGCAGATAAAAAAAACGTGTTTTGGTATGTAAACAAAAACGTTTAATTGCTCTCAAATTTCGCTCGCGAAATAACAAAAAAAAAACAAAATCAGCTGACGAAAGTCTTAAATCCGGATTTAATGAGAAGTGTAAACGGCGTTTTAACTCCCGATTTAATGAGCAGTGTAAACGGGGTTTAAGGCTCTATTACACGGCATGTAGTTGTCTTATGATATGCCAAATTTAGCACATGTAAAGTTGTACATGTCGTGAGATAACAAGTAACATACGAAAATGACTTTCAAAATAGTACATGTATTTTTTTTTTTCGATTAGAGCATGCACTCGTGACATAATTACGAGGTAGTGTACTTAAACAACTGAGTACAATTTTTTCTCGTGAAGTGCACTATCTGACCAGTTGTTTGTGTATTAGATTTAAGAACAATACACATACAAACAACGAAAAATGGCGCGAACTAGTAACATACACAAATCCAGACTTACACTAATCACTCATTTTGACTGATACTCAATATTTTGTTGTTGGGCAATAGCCACTACCTGTTAATGAATATATTTTGCATGCTCTATTATTTCTGAAAAAAACAAAGAAATCGGCTGTTTTTGTAATCAGTCGAATGCAAGTCGAATATAAGTTCTCACGCAAGCAGCCGTTAACAGCTGGCCAGGTTTGACGGTATTGAGATGACAGATTTTTGTTTGCGTTCTCTTTGTTCTTATCTTCTTTCTTATCTTCAATTTCAGTAAAATTTCTCTAAAAACAAAATTTCAATCAAAATTTCTCTAAAGACAAAATTTCAATGAAATTTTCTCTATAGACAAAATTTCAATGAAATTTTCTCTATAGACGAAAATTCAGTGAAATTTTCTCTAAAGACGAAATTTCCGTGAAATGTTCTCTAAAGACGAAATTTCAGTGAAATTTTCTCTAAAAACGAATTTTCAGTGAAAATTTCTCTAAAGACAAAATTTCAATGAAATTTTCTCCAAAGACAAAATTTCTATGAAATTTTCTCTAAAGACAAAATTTCTATGAAATTTTCTCTAAAGACGAAATTTCAATGACGAAATTTCGAATTTCTCTAAAGACAAAATTTCTATGAAATTTTCTCTAAAGACAAAATTTCTATTTTCTCTAAAGACAAAATTTCAATGAAATTTTCTCTAAAGACAAAATTTCAATGAAATTTTCTCTAAAGACAAAATTTCAATGAAATTTTCTCTAAAGACAAAAATTCAATGAAATTTTCTCTAAAGACAAAATTTCAATGAAATTTTCTCTAAAGACAAAATTTCAGTGAAATTTTCTATAAAGACAAAATTTCAATGAAATTTTCTCTAAAGACAAAATTCCAATGAAATTTTCTCTAAAGACAAAATTTCAATGAAATTTTCTCTAAAGACAAAATTTCAATAAAATTTTCTCTAAAGACAAAATTTTAGTGAAATTTTCTCTAAAGACAAAAATTCAATGAAATTTTCTCTAAAGACAAAAATTCAATGAAATTTTCTCTAAAGACAAAAATTCAATGAAATTTTCTCTAAAGACAAAATTTCAATGAAATTTTCTCTAAAGACAAAATTTCAATGAAATTTTCTCTAAAGACAAAATTTCAGTGAAATTTTCTATAAAGACAAAATTTCAATGAAATTTTCTCTAAAGACAAAATTCCAATGAAATTTTCTCTAAAGACAAAATTTCAATGAAATTTTTTCTAAAGACATAATTTCAATAAAAATTTCTCTAATGACAAAATTTCAATGAAATGAAATGAATGAAATTTTCTCTAAAGACAAAATTTCAATGAAATTTTCTCTAAAGACAAAATTTCAATGAAATTTTCTCTAAAGACAAAATTTCAATGAAATTTTCTCTAAAGACAAAATTTCAATGAAATTTTCTCTAAAGACAAAATTTCAATGAAATTTTCTCCAAAGACAAAATTTCAATAAAATTTTCTCTAAAGACAAAATTTCAATAAAATTTTCTATAAGGACAAAATTTCAATGAAATTTTCTCTAAAGACAAAATTTCAATGAAATTTTCTCTAAAGACAAAATTTCAATGAAATTTTCTCTAAAGACAAAATTTCAATGAAATTTTCTCTAAATACAAAATTTCAATGAAATTTTCTCTAAAGACAAAATTTCAATGAAATTTTCTGTACAGACAAAATTTCAATGAAATTTTGTCTTATAGGCAGAATTTCTATGCTCTTCTTTCTAAATGGGGTTGTTTGGTGTATTCGCCATTCACCAAAATAAGAGTTGTTATTGTAACGGTGTGTCGTAAACTGAGGCGGCAGCCCTTGTCGATGAAGGACTTCATCAGGTCAATCATGGGATTGCCAAAAAGAGAGTACTCTTATGAAGTTCATCATGTTAATGAAATAACACTTTCGCAATGCTGACAAAAAGGTTTTACAGTTTTTATTTTTTATCAAATACTCTAAATATTAAACAAAGAAACACATAGATATAGTTCATAAATTAACATTAAAGTTTAAGTACAAAAGTTATAAAATAACATGCCAAAAAAATAAATGAAGTTTAAACCTTCCACCATAGGAGCTTAGGGTTGTTTATTTTCTTTATTTCGAGATGAAGGTGCCAATGCTGTTGAAGAATATCTAGAATTTGTACGTCCAATCTTTAAAAAAAATAACAGAAAATTAAACATTAAGCAACAAAGCCTACATAAAAAAATGTTTCCCCTCCTACCGGTTTAACTGCAGCAGTATTAGGACCCAATTTCGATGTAGTTTTGGTTGGAAGTTTTGCCATTGATGAAGTCGACAAACGGCTTGATGTTGATGAACGTGTTGTTACTCCAGCACTACGCAAAGAAGTCGATGCAGCCGCTGAACTTGCTGAATATGAAGATCTTGGTTTTAGTGGTGACTTGGCTTTAAATTCAGAAATCGTTCTTCTTTTTAAATTGGGATTTAAAGGTGCAACTGTTGGTTTGGCATTGGGTGTAGTAGATAAATAGGAATATCTTGGCTTGGGTACAGCACCAGCAGCGGTGGAACGTTTCATGGGTGAGGTAAAGGCAGAGGGTGTAGAACAGGCGTTGGGATAACCCGCGGGTATACCTAGAGACGATGAGCGTCCACTAGCCATTGGTGTGGTGGGCATTTTTTTATTTTTTTGTTGTGCACTTGAATTGTGTAAGTCATCCGAGCAGCCATTGTCGGGTGTGGGCGGTGATGTCTTCAGCATGGGAGCTACCCTTTTCATGGGTATTGTAGCTTTTAGGGGGCCCGAAGATTTCATAATCGACTCCGTATTGGCCTTGTGTTTCTTTTTAAGGTCAGGCTTAAAGGAGGACATATGATTACTTAACATGGACATGGGCCGAACTATGGCCTTTTGTTGCTGCGGCTGTTGTCCACCCTCATGGTGAGTATCTAGAGTTTGTGTCATGCGCAAATGACCAAAGGATTTGTTGTCTCCACTAACAAAGTTTGGGAAACAATTTTTCAATTAATGATTTTTTTTATCAAGGAATAGCTAAAATTTTTACCTTATGCTGGGCCTTCTTAAGCCTACTGTTGTTGTGTAGGGTGTACCACTGGAATACGAGTTGCGACGCACCATGCGTGCCGGTGTTCTTAACTCGGGTGTCTTGAAATCGTGATCCTCCAATTCAGTGGGTGGTGGTGTTGACGGAGACGTCTCGTCTTCCATGACCACCATGCTGTTTTGTTTTTGAAGTATTTTTGGAGTGGGCGGTTGAATAGGTAGTTGGACAATTTTGACTTTGTCATGCAGAGATAAAGATTGTGATCTTCTACGTGTTGCTGCCGCCTTGGCCACATTTACTTCTGATGCTGAGTCCTCAATTGAAGAATGTTCCATATAGCTTGCTATCATGGCTGCCTTTTGTCTGGCAGCAGGTGCTATTACCGATATTGAATTATTCTTTTGGGGCATGGGTGTGGTGTTCATAACCACAATGAAGGTGGGATTTTGTTGGTTGTTCTGGCTTCCATCTGCCGAGCTGTTGTTTACTAACAGCTTGCTTAATTGTTCGACAATATCATTAACATCGGGTTGTAAAGTAGTCTCCGCATTTGGAGATTGTGGGGATGCGGGCTCGATTTCGGGCAGTTGCAAATCTTCCTTTTCATCGGCCGTCTCACCATCATAAGTTGCCGATGAACTCACCATGCAGTTGGGCATCTCCGTTACCAGAGGTTGATTTTCGAAATTCTGTTCTGCAGACTCCTCGCGTAGTTCCAAGTCGAATGTGCCTTGACGTTTTATTGGTTGTGGCTGTGGTGGAGCCAGAGCACTTACCTTATTCTGCGATGAAGACAGCACCGAGCTAAGAGATTCCAAAAGCGTTGCAGCTTGCATTTGTTTGTCATTTGTTATATCTCCACTATCAATGAGGCATTTCAAATCACCTATAAGCGCCTTGATTTCCTGGTTATTTGTGTTATTCTTCTCTTCCCGTTTGGCTTTTAACTTGGCCTTAATGGCTTCCAAATCAAGAATTTTTGATTTCGTTTTAATTGCAACTTGCTCATTGTCAGCTCCAGAGTGTGTGCCCACAACAGAGTCAGAAACATTGTCAATAACCGGCGATGGTAGCTCACTAAGTATGGGAATCTTAAGCATCTCCAAGTCAGCTTCGAAATTCTTTTCAGCATCGAGCAATGCTGGAGGTTCTTCTGACATTATATCAATATCATCTTCCACAAATTTCAATGGCGACTCAGAGGCCAATGAATACTCAGAGTATGGCGATGTCGATTTGGATATCGATGATGATTTAGGTGTACCCATCATGGAGTCAACCTCTTCCAGGGAGCCTCTTCGTGACATGGGCGAACTGAAGGCAGCATTTGTAATACTTAACTTCAATAGCCGTTTTCTGTACTCCATGGCCTTCTTCGTTTTGTTTGCGGATGTCAATTCAGCACTGCTGCTGGGTGTAGAATCTGTATCGGTACCCGAGTTGCTGTCGCCTTGAAATTTGTGTAACAGTGTTACTGGTGGACTTTCCGACTCCAAATCAATATCTTTCATTTTGCTTTTGCATCTATTCTCCTCCCCCAACTCCCCGTAGTTTCCATCATCATCCAGAAGATTATCATCACTCAAGGACAATAAATTGCCCAACTTAACCTCAACAACGGGTTTGGTGCAACTAAGCTTTGCCTTAAGGCAAGCCTGTCTCTCAACAATATCAAATGGGTCATCCTGGCAGTTGGCCAGTTTTTGCGCACAATCAAAGGGATTATTGTCTAAACTATCACGTTTTTTGTAAGGCGGGGAAACAAATTGAAGCAACCCCTGGCTTTCGGACGGCTGTTGTAGAAAATGTTCAGTCTTGTTCGGAGATTTTTCATCTAAACTTAAATCTATCAAATTAGGGCAGTCTATATCACACATTTTATTTTAATAAAAGTTAAGTATCGTTGGTGTTTTTTGTATTCTTCTTGTTATTATTTTATGTAGGTTTTTATTTCTCTTCCATTGGTGTATGTCTGATATTTTTTTTTGTGTTATTTTCGCCCTTTAAAATTTGAGCGGTTGAATACACAAAAATAGTCTTTTACCTGTCAAGCATAATGGGAAAGGTGAAAAAGGTGAGCTCAGTTATAAGGAATATTTTATCTATGGTGAGTTAAGATAAGATAAAATAATTAATTAAAGAACGGTTTAGACGATGCAATAAATACAAACGGCATTTTACACAAATTATTTTATACAGTACCATGCCTGTTTTTGTTGTAACCGCATTTAAGGCGCTATTACACGGCATGTAAATGTCTTATGACATGCCACTTTTTGTATTCAAAAACAGCTAATTTCTTTATAATTTTATCAGAAAATATAGAGCAGGAGAAGAAATAGAGCTCTAATTGAAAAAAATTACATGTGCTATTTTGAAAAGTAATATTCGCATGTCAGTTTCGTTTGTATCACACGACATGTACAACTCAACATGTGCTAAATTAGACATGTCATGAGACAACTACATGCCGTGTAATAGAGCCTTTATATGTGTAGGCAAGATGAATTGATAAAGGTGGTTTCACGCGAACAGCTGAATATAGCCGGCCAGTTTGACGGCATTGTACAACACACTGCTACAACAACAACGACGGTATTGAGCTTGGTACAATTACAGCGTGTGTTGAATGATAGCAATCTCCTATGGTGAGATGCAAGGGGGATTTGAAAAGGTGGTCTCATGCGAGCAGCCGGCCAGGTTTGACGGTATTAAGAAAACAGATTTTTGTTTGCATTCTCTTTATTGTTGTCTTCTTCCTCGCGTTTTCTCTGCTCATGTACGCAAATGTATACGCACATGCACATAAATTTCTTTGTGTGTATTGGGAAAACGTCGATCAGCTTGATGACAACATAGCGGATTGCACCATATGATTCAAGCTATATTCATTTACAGGTACTGGTAGTTGCCCTACAACAAAATATTGAGTTCACTATCTGTCAAAATCTGTGATTAGTGCAACTGTGATTTTGAGTATGTTACTAGTTCGCGCCATTTTTCGTTGTGTGTATAGTTCTTAACTATAATACACACACTACAAAAACTCGTTGACAGATAGTGCACTTCGCGAGAACAAATTGTACACAGCTGTTAACGGTACACTACCTGTCAGTTTTGTCATGATATGATTTGTAGTTGTTGTACAAATGAGACCACCTTTAATTGTTTCGCCATGGGTGAGGTGTAAAAATGACGTAGGGGTTTTTTACATTGGTGAGAAAAAAATTAATTTTGCCATGCCAGTCGACCATTTTTTCTAACACTGAGCAATTTTGACGTTTATTAAAAATCAAAAGTAAACAATATGGGCACGCCACACAATAATACAGGAAAAAGCCAGAAAATAATGGTTATTTGCGTAATGAATATTTTTCATTTTTTCATGCGAATGTTGCAATATGGAGATATTTTAGGTCTTGCTTTGGAAAAGAGGAAAACACGGCGAGTAAGACAAGTAATGTTGTTTTAAATGCAAATTTGCTTATATTTTTTCTATTGTTTACATGACAATGACCAAGATATAGGTAATGGCAGTTGAAAAATAGTGCACTTCCCGGAAAAAAAAATTGTACGCAGCTGTTTACGGCACACAACCTGGTAATTATGAAAATGATGAACACATGACATAATTTTTTCTCGCGAAGTGCACTATTTGTCAACGAGTTTTGGTTGTGTGTGTGTATTATAGTTAAGAACTATACCACACAAACAACAAAAAATGGCTCAAACAAGTAACATAAACATCGGAAGAAAAAATTGTACTCAGCTGTTTACGGTACACTACCTGGTAAATATGTCATGAATGAAACGTCAACATTTGCTGTGCTGTTAAAAATCTTACTAGCCCCTGGGCTACTCAAAAATTATTCACCACACTTAACATCATATTTTTACTAACCATGCAACTTTGCTACCATTCGACAGACAGCCTTAGAAGGTAAAGTCGTAAGCCCAGCTTATCAAATTTTCCAATTTCAGAATTGTATCCAAATGCCACTAGAACGTCAAATACTTTGTTTGGATTTTAAAGGTTTTTACATTTTGTTTCTTTTTTCACATTTTTATCGTTTGAATTAACACGCTTAAAATCATAAAACCCCGTTTACACTGCTCATTAAATCCGGATATCAGGCTCTCATCAGCTGATTTTATGAAGGGAAAACAGATGATAGAGCCATTAAATCCAGATTTGAAGAGCCGTGTAAAGCCGGCAATAGTCTACGCTTGTGAATGTAGATAAAGAATTATCTAAGAACATACAACAAGCAGAATTCTGCTCTCAATGGTATGAAGTTTGCTTCATTTGCATTTTCTAAATATGCATTCTATCCTTTCCCGTGAAGGAAACAATGGCGTAATGCAATATGTGCATCTTTCCTTCTTTTATTTGTTTTCTTTTTGCTGTAAATTTGATTTATATACCCTTAACCATAAGATGGGGTATACTAATTTCGTCATTCCGTTTGTAACACCTCTAAATATGCGTCTAATACCCCATAAAGCATATATATTCTTGATCGTCATGACATCGATCTAGCCATATGCGTCCGTCTGTCTGTCGAAAGCACGCTAAATTTCGAAGGAGTAAAGCTCGGCGCTTGAAATTTCGCACAGATACTTTTTATTAGTGTAAGTCGGTTGGGAATTTAAATGGGCGAAATCGGTCCATGTTTTGATATAGCTGCCATATAAACAGATCTTGGGTCTTGACTTCTTGAGCCTCTAGAGGGCGCAATTCTCATCCGATTCTACTGAAACTTTGCATGATGTGTTTTGTTATGACTTCCAACAATTGTGCGTAGTATGGCGCAGATTGGTACATAACCGGATATAGCTAACATACAAACCGATCTTGAGTCTTGACTTCTTGGGCCTCTAGAGGGCGCAATTCTCATCCGATTTGGCAGAAATTTTGTACAACGGCTTATCTCATGACCTACAACATACGTGTTCAATATGGTCTGAATCGATCAATAGCTTGATACAGCTCCCATATAAACCGATCTCCCGCCCCTACAAGGCGCAATTATTATAAGAATGAACTGAAATATTACACAATGACTTCTACAATGTTCAGCACTCAATTATTTTATGGCCCGAATCAGACTATAACTTGATATAGCTCCAATAGCATAACACAGGATTTATTTATAGAAGGTTAGGTCGCTTGCGAAAACATAAAGTGGATAGGTCCCATAAACCTCATTACAGATGTCAAATCTGCCAATTGAAAATGTCATCAAATAGGAGAAAACGTAAACAAAAATTGAAGGTAAAAAGAGAAAAAGTTGACATCCTCAATGCCAAGTGCTGCCAAAAATAAAAAAAAAATTGTATGTCGGCTGATCGTTTGGCTTAACCTTAGGGTTGGTATTCAATTCTGCTTTGGGAATAGCCGCTGAAATTTTCAATGGTTTCGCGAGCGATATTTGACAGCAATCAAATGTTTTTGTTTCCATACCAAAACACGTTTCTTGATGTGCACTTTTTTTCTATATATTTTTCTCAAATAAATAAAGAAAAACGAACCAATAAAACAAACAAAAATGATGCCGGCAATAGTTTCAAGTGTTGCCACTATAATAGTTTTTTGCCATTTTCGTCACTATAAACAGAATACTACTTTTCCGCCTATTTTCAGCCAACATTTCGCCGACCTTATTCTCTAAGGATTTTAACAGCATTCCGCTTGAAAAGCTGAACAGAATACTCAGCTTTATTCAGTGAATCCTGAGCAATGCAAATCGTTATTCTTTATTTGCCTAAAAAGAGATACCACACAAAGAGCTCGACAATTTCTATCCATGGTGGATGGTATATAAGATGCGGCCCGACCGAACTTAATACGCTCTTACTTGTTTTTTTCGGCAGAGATGCTTGCTTTGAAGAAGTTACCGACACCTATAAGCTTGACATTTGCTGCCAAATTTTGAGAGCACAAACATTTCTCTGTCAGTCCTATGCTCTTTGCATCACTTCGAAAAAATGGTGCCAAGTTGTGAACTTCAGCTGTTCTCCTGATGTCATTCGATTCGACAACAATTCTCATTGCTCATTGCATCTTCGTCAAGAAAATATTATTTTAGCTTTGTTAAAATAAAGCACAGACTATGGCCAATTTTATGCAAGACAGTGTTGTTAAATATGCCTGTTCTTGCGGCATATTGCATCCAATTAGTAAATTATTTTTTTGTCGTCATTGTCCCAAGCTGAGGTGTGGTTTTTGTGTTTGCCACGAAGTGAGTAATCCATTTTCAAAATGAAAGTTTTTGCATCTTATAAAACATATTGACTTGTAGGTGGATTCGAATTTTTGTTCCAATTGTCTGGAAAATATACCCTCATCAGAGGCAAGGAAATTGTGCAACAACTGTGCCAATTGTTTTAACTGTCCATGTTGTCTGCATACCTTATCGGCCAGGGCCACCACTGTGGTAGTTCAGAAGTATTTTTTGTGCAGCAATGAATTGTCGGCAAAAAAATAAATTTATCTTATTTCAGAAAACCCGATGAAGCCTCTAGAGATGCTGAGACCACCGCTGGAGGCAGTGCAGATGCCAAGCCTGACCCATCTAAGGTGTTTACAAAGAAAATGTATTATTTATCCTGTTTGTCATGTCGTTGGACCTCACGAGATGTTGGTATTCCCGACCAGTCTGTGGGTAAGATAGTTATGATATGCATGGAGCCAAATATTATTTATAATATGCTAATATGTTTATTTTTGTTTTGTTTTATAGCAACTGGTTCTTGGCCTGACAACGAATGTGCTTATCAAAGTCGCTTCAATGCTTTGGCTGAATACTATCAAGCTGTTGTTCAACAGGATAAGCAAGAACGTCAAGAATATCTTCGACGTAAGACTCCCAAAGCTCATAAATTTCCTAGTCTAACTGATCGCACTGGTCTCACTGTCTCAATCATACGACGCCAAATGGGCTGGTCCGATAAGAATACTCAAAAAGCAAAACCGGTAAATATTGCCGCGGCCCAGAACACTGAAGATGTGGGACAACTACCTGAAAGTGTTTTTACGCAGAAAATCAATCTTAGAAACAGTAAACATCTCAAATATAGTCATTTCGGGAAAACAATTCTCAATTCTTGTCATTTTTCTAGTAACCACAATTAAACAACGTCACAATCAACCATGTGAGCAACCATTTACCATAACCAAATTGTATCCCCAGCGACGTGGTCTTTGGATTAAACGTTCTTTACGCTGTCGCGAATGTGAACATAATGTCATTAAACCAGAATATCATCCAACTTCGGTTAAATATCGCATACAACTCTTTGCCAGCTATCATGTGCCCGATGTGTTGCTGGTTAAATGTGATCAATTGCTAAAGGCAGGACGAATGAATTCCATAACCTTGAAATTGAGTAATCCTACTATGCATGACATGGAAATTAATATTGTGGAATTACCCACTATTGAGGATGAACTTAAGTTGATAGAAGAATTTAAACGTTCTTGTGCTCTGAAAGACACTTCATTGACAGCAGCCACGGCTATGGATTCACTTAAGTCACTCACTGGTTCGCCAAGCTTAACTGGCGCCAACACTTTGGCCAACACCTCGTTGGTCAGGCAGACATCACTGCAGGAGGAGCCACGCGTCGTTAAGCAAAAGACAAATAGTAAATTGCAACCTTTGGATGCTAGTTTCATTTTAAATCTAAGAGATGACTCAAAGGAATTCGATGAAGAGACGCAATCAATAACTAAACAAGAACCAGTGTGAGTATATAAAAAAAGTGGTGTTTACGATTTGTGTATAAGTGGGGACACTACACCAGACATGAACCAACTTAGGGGAGTGGCATGGAATACAATTAATGATTTTGTAAGTAGCACTGAATTCCTAACTTAGATTTTCTTTTTCGAGGTTACTTTTTTTTGTATTTAGAGCGCACTACAAACCGATTACGGGCTTAGGTGTATGTCCATAGTGGCATGGGGCGGATTAAGACCTGCACCTTATTTTCAACCTAACCTAACCTACCAAGAAAAACATATGCGGTGGATTAGAACAGCTTGTGTGAAAGGTGTCAAACTTGTATTAGTGTCGTGCTTACATAATAGACAGGTTTTCGCAGTATATTCGGTATAAGCACGATCTACAAATGTATGACCCTTGAACCTTCGCACCTAATATGGTTGAAAATTCTTCTAACCGAAGACAAATCGCACCCCATAGCGATTGGCAGTGGTGGTGATCTCTGGCTTTCCTTTTCCATAGCAAAAAATCTTGGTTAATTAAGCTCGGCTCGAAAGAGAAACAAACGAAAAAGAGAAAGTGTCCTCATAACTTCAGTGTGTTTCATTCAATCACGTTCCTATTAACGTTCCAAAGTTTGTAGTCAGGGATATTCAACTATGTTTGAACGAAGCCTCACAGATACCTGAGCGCCTCAGCAAGAATTAGGCGATTTTTGCCAAGTTCTTGGGGTAATACATAGGGCTGTGCTGGGATGGACCTCCTTTCAATACGCTCGTGGGATGAATACAATGAAAACAACACCGGATATCGATTCATCGACAGAAAGGTGCTGGAGAGACAACCAAAGTGGTTTCTGTGCGTCCGATCAGCCGGTGTGTAAGAAAAATCCCGTTGGTTCCCTTCCTACCCTGTCCGCGGTTTGTTCGTCTCATAGTGCGAATCCGTCCTCCCGATATCGCAATGAGTGAAGTTACTTGAATGGGGAGTTCGCCGCGTAATACAGCGAGCTTTAAAGGCTTATTCAGGAGTGTTCCAGCAGGTTGGATGGCATACCTGGGGCCGCATACGTGATTGAGAGTGCTTTCGTATCGAATGAAATTTTATCTCGTATTTTATGAATTTTGGAGGCCACCGTAGCGCAGAGGTTAGCATGTCCGCCTTTGACGCTGAACGCCTGGGTTCGAATCCTGGCAGGAACAACCGAAAATTTTTCAGCGGTGGTTATCCCTTCCTAATGCTGGAGACATTTGTGAGGTACTTTGCCATGTAAAAACTTCTCCCCAAAGAGGTGTTGCTCTGCGGCACGCCGTTCGACAATAAAAAGGAGGTCCCTTATTATTGAGCTCAAATTTAAATCGGCCATTGAGCTTAAAATTGAATCGGACAGCATTCATTGATTTGTGAGAAGTTTGCCCCAGTTCCTTAATTGAATGATCATGGGTAAATTTGAATTTTATACACATTTTAATGTAATACTTTTTTATAAATCTTGATGGATTTAAACATTTGCGTTCTTAAATGTCAAAAATTCTCATTCAATAAAGAAATACATAATTCACAATAGAGAGATTTTGAACGGTTTTGCTCGTTCACGTATGCAGCAATTTGGCCCCTGACCTTGTGTGACGAATGTAGTCCTACTTGCCTCCTCGAACGATTGGAAGCCGCAGACTCTAAGCTCACCAGGCAGGATTCACTTTATCTCGACATGACGAGTGAGAAGGCGATGGTCGAAGGCCAAAAAAATCAAATGATGCCTTCCAATGAGCTTGCTCTTTTCTGCGGAGATACGTCTGTAAGAGCGAGAGCGACCTTACTTAAGGGGAGAGGGGGTTCATTAAGCTCAACTAAAAACGCTTTTTTGTCAGGAAGGGACGTATTCAACCATTGAAAAGATGTCGAGCTTACTGGACCCACTCCCCTTGTTAGAAGATCGGGGGTGGTTACTCCTTCGCACAGAACTCAGTCGGAGAGCACTCGAAAAAAGCGAATTCTGGTTGCTCGTTTTACAAGGGGCTAACCGGACATTTGGGCCGAGGTGGCGTCTACCCTACGGTCCTGTACCAGTCGAAGCAGTACCATTGTCTGGATGTTGCTGGAGGAGACCTCTGTCCCTCTGCAAGGGACCGCCTAGCTGTTTCTCTCTCGTACAATACTGCCGCCTCAGTGTACAACACATTGCTACAACAACAACAAGAGGAATATATCAAATGAGAAGATTCAGCCAGCGGCTAAGAAGATACAGAATATTGTACATGGGGGAGTGATAGAGTTCACCTCGACAGTCCTACAGACGTCGAGAGGAAATGGCCCTTCAGGTGAGGTTACAAAGAAAACGCCCAAAACACACGAGTAGGCAGGTCCTTCGGGTCAGAGGTTGGCCATTACTGCTGAAGCTGCTGGCAAAACAGAACGACGGACTCTGCCCTGACCAGTGAAAATTGTTTTCCACATAACGCAGTGCAGAGAGCTCTGATTTTAAAGCATCTGTTGATGATGATTGGGAGCGCTCCCTGAGAGGAGGGGAAGTGTCTGCTAAGATTCGAAGTTAAAGGCCCTAGGTAAAGTAACCGAGTTTCTGAGGGAGGAGAGCACCACTTATCATCGCACCCGGCACGGCATAGCTGTGAGCACCACACAGGCTAAAACATTGAGGCCAGACCTGTGTGAAAATTTTTTTCCACATAACGCAGTGCAGAGAGCGCTGATTTTAAAGCATCTGTTGATGATGATTGGGAGCGCTCCCTGAGAGGAGGGGAAGTGTCAGCTTAGATTCGAAGTTAAAGGCCCTAGGTAAAGTAACCGAGTTTCTGAGGGAGGAGAACACCATTTATCATCGCACCCGACACGGGATAGCTGTGAGCACCACACAGGCTAAAACATTGAGGTCCGACCTGTGTGGTGTTCATTGCTGTTACGAAAAACTTTGCTCCGAGCTACGATATTCCATACGGAGTAGCTGCAACGGCAGTCGCGGACACTCAGCGGTATCGAGCGGATTGCCGGGTGGCACCGGCTCTTGCACAAATACTGAGTGCTCGATACGACAAGGCGAGTTAATGGCGTCTTTAAATAACCAATGGCTACCCTGTTCCCGTGGGGATCGGTCCTTTGGACCGGAAGGAGCTTGCTCATCCACAGTAGCATGACGAGGATCGCCGCCTCCACAAACAAATGTCGTTACAACAACTTGAATCCAGGGCAGTTGATAGGGGGTTTGACTGGCCATTGCAATGTGAGGTAGTTAAAGTCGCGCTGTAGGAGGAAAGTGGCACATTCCTCCAGGGTTTGTGGGGATGAGAAAAAAAATTAAAGACGGTCGAGCATCTATTATGCTATTGCCTTGCAATAGCGAAAAGATGGCAAAAAAAAAAGAGTGAGCGCCTGTTCTTTTGCCTACATTTTCTTCCGATAATCCTGTCATTCTGGAATATATTCTAGAAAGCTGATTAGAGCTCTTTTTGGTTCTCTTCCTTCTACACTTTCCTATACGAACTTATTATTAACACGAACACTGTGTATAGGTCCACGGTCCAAGGTTCATAGTCTTCGATTCATGAGGCTAGAAGCCTACCCTTCAATCTTATCTTTAATGTAACCTAGGATATTTATTAATTTTATGTTTAACCCTATTGCAGATTTATTGTATCACGTAAATCCAATAAAGTATGGTTGCGATTGAAGTTCACTCCGGACGAACAATTGAAGAAAGGCGATGATGTCTATGTTGGCTTCAATATGCTTTACACCTATGTAAATACGGTCACCAATACACCCGAAAAGAAGGAGCCTACAACTCATGTTTTAAATTGTCGCGTTTATATAAAGGTCGGTGCTATTGAGGTATAAACTATTTATATAAACTATTTATTTGTCTAATAAGTATTTAATGCATATTCAACATTTTCTTAAGCTGTATTACTTATCTTTTTTTTTTTGCAACATATATATGTATATTTAATATGCTATGAAATAAATAAATGAACTACTCTAATTTTAGTTGTCTCGGAAATGATTTTTTTGTAATAGACGATTACAAGAGTCGTTTAAATGTGACTCGAATAAAAATGTATCAAGTTTCGTGAGTAAAGTGAAGACTAAAACGTAAGAGGATCCTTGGCGTTGTAGCCAAAAACTTTTGTTGATGACTGAATAGCATTTGGGTTATGAACCGTATACAATAGACAGAGCATGATGGGGTTTAAATCATCGGGTATATGTTCTTTCAGCGAGATTGGGCAGTCGAGCTGATGCGTAAGCTTTATCAGCATGTCGCATTTATTTTTAATTGATAACTTATCGGTTCCTGCTGCTGCGATATTCTGTATAATAGAAAATATCTATTCCGTCATCAAGAATTAGTTCTGTGGTATCATTGTACCTCCATTATCGAATACCACACAGAAGATAAAAACGGTTTCAATCACAATATTAATTGATCCAATTAATTTTATACCCTCCACCATAGGATGGGGTTTTATTAATTTCTTCATTCTGCTTGTAACACCTCGAAATATGCGCCGAGACCCCATAAAGTATATATATTCTTGATCGTCATGTCATTTTAAGTCGATCTAGCCATGTCCGTCCGTCTGTCTGTCGAAAGCAAGCTAACTTTCAAAGGAGTAAAGCTAGCCCCTTGAAATTTTGCACAAATACTCTTTATTAGTGTAGGTCGGTTGGCATTGTAAATGGGTCCAAATCGGTCCATGTTTTGATATAGCTACCATATAAACCGATCTTGGGTTTTGACTTCTTGAGCCTCTTTCCAATTCCTATCCGATATGACTGAAATTTTGCGCGTGGTGTTTTGGTATCACTTCCAACAACTGTGCTAAGTATGATTCAAATCGGTCCATAATCTGGTATAGCTGTCATATAAACCGATCTTCGATCTTGACTTTTTGAGCCAATAGAGCGCGCAATTCTCATCCGATTTAGCTGAAATTTTGCATGAGGTGTTTTGTTATGACTTCCATTAACTGTGCTACGTATGGCGTAAATCAATATAGAACATGATATAGCTGCCATATAAACCGATCTGCGATCTTGACTTATTGAGCCTCTAGAGGGCGCAATTCTCATTCGATTTGGCTGAAATTTTGTACAACGGCTTCTATCAACATACGTGTCTAATATGGTCAGAATCGATCAATAGCTTGATACAGCTGCCATATAAAGGGTGATTTTTTTGAGGTTAGGATTTTCATGCATTAGTATTTGACAGATCACGTGGGATTTCAGACATGGTGTCAAAGAGAAAGATGCTCAGTATGCTTTGACATTTCATCATGAATAGACTTACTAACGAGCAACGCTTGCAAATCATTGAATTTTATTACCAAAATCAGTGTTCGGTTCGAAATGTGTTAAAATTTTGACAAATTTTGTTCAGCGATGAGGCTCATTTCTGGTTGAATGGCTACGTAAATAAGCAAAATTGCCGCATTTGGAGTGAAGAGCAACCAGAAGCCGTTCAAGAACTGCCCATGCATCCCGAAAAATGCACTGTTTGGTGTGGTTTGTACGCTGGTGGAATCATTGGACCGTATTTTTTCAAAGATGCTGTTGGACGCAACGTTACGGTGAATGAACACATTTCGAACCGAACACTGATTTTGGTAATAAAATTCAATGATTTGCAAGCGTTGCTCGTTAGTAAGTCTATTCATGATGAAATGTCAAAGCATACTGAGCATCTTTCTCTTTGACACCATGTCTGAAATCCCACGTGATCTGTCAAATACTAATGCATGAAAATCCTAACCTCAAAAAAATCACCCTTTAAAACTATCTCCCGATTTTGTTTATTGAGCCCCTACAAGGGGCAATTCTTATCCGAATGAACTGAAATATTACACAATGACTTCTACAATGTTCAGCATTAATTTAGGGTCCGAATTGGACTATAACTTGATATAGATCCAATAGCAAAACAGTTATTTTTCAATATTCTTTGTTTGCCTAACAAGAGATACCGCGCATAGAACTCGACAAATGCGATCCATGGTGGAGGGAATATAAGATTCGGCCCGGCCGAACAAGTATTTTTATACCCTGCACCACCACTGTGGTACAGGGTATTATAAGTTTGTGCATTTGTTTGCAATGCTAAGAAGGAGAAAAGCTAGATCCATTGATAAGTATACCGATTGACTCAGAATCACTTTCTGATTCGATTTAGCAATGTCCGTCTGTCCACCTCTGATTGTTTTTCGTAAAAATCGGTTCAGATTTAGATATATCTCCCATATTTATGTATCGCCCGATTTGCACTTAAACCGCCGTAGTTGCAACAATTTGCAGCCGATCTGCACAAAATTTGGCACGAATTGTTTTATTACTGATTTTAATATATCCGCAAAATTTCATCAAAATCGGTTCCGATTTAGATATAACTCCCATATATATGTATCGCCCGATTTGCATTTAAATGGCCGTAGTTACTACAATTTTCAACCGATCTGCTCAAAATTTGGCACGGATTGTTTCGTTACTGATCTTAACATATCTGCAAAATTTCATCAAAATCGGTTCAGATTTAGATATAGCCTTTATATACGTATCGCCCGATTTGCACTTAAATGGCCGTAGTAGCTACACTTTTTAACCGATCTGCACAAAATTTGGCACGGACAGCTTTGTTACTGTTTGGGAGATTTCATCCAAATCGGTTAAAATTTGGATGTAGCAACCATACATATTTATCGCCGGATTTGCACTTATATGACAGTAGTAGAAACAATTTTCAAACGATCTGTTGGAAAGTCGGTTCAGATATAAATATAGCTCTCATATACATATATATTTATATATTGCCCGAATTTATAAATGTAGGGTAGGTGTAGGGTATTATATAGTCGGCTTCGCCCGATTTTTGCCTTTCCTTATTAGTTTTATTTGAAAGAGGTAAATTTTTCAATCAACTTTCGATTGAAAACAATTTCAGATTCAATCAAAAACATTAATAAATCAATTAAGAAGAAACAAGAAACAAAATTTTGATATTTTTGAATATTGACATTCGCTTTGTTGCGCCCGATAACGCTATGTTGCGCCCGATAACGCTATGTTGCGCCCGATAACGCTATGTTGAAGAGGAGTACTCTAAATTTGGAAATTGCCTAATTTCAGTTGAAAATGTATTCCAGTTTTCCTGTGGATTTTTCTACTCTAAAATACCTCTTGTTTGAACCCCAATAATTAAAAGTCCTGCTTAAGGGTGTGGTGGATACCAAGTCTCTGGTCCCAAAAGTGAAAGCCAATTTCGTGCTCTACTCCCAAAGACCTTTCATTTAAGATCCATACTGCCATGGTCGGTAAATATGTCCGATTTGAGGGGTTTTTTGGGGGTGGGTTAACCTACGAAAAACTTAGTCCCGCAATTGGATGTCAGATTCGCTATCTACTCTCAAATACCTTTAATTTTATACCTCCTAGGCTTTCCACCTCAGATTCTGATACCAAATTTTTGATTTAAGTGTGCAAACAAAATTTCGCTTAAATCGCCCTATCCATCTCCGAGATCTAGTGTTTTTGAAAATTATTGTTAAAGCCCGTCTTAGAGTGGGAACGTTAAAAAATAATACCGCAAATGCTGTATGATCAATTTTGACCACTCTGCCCTCTATCTGTTCATATTGGCTTCTCCAAATTAGCGCCATTTACTGACTGTTTTCAATTGGATTAATTAAATCCTTTTGAAAACAGCCAGTAGATGGCGCTAACTTGGAGGCCACCGTAGCGCCACATGCCCGCCTATGACGCTGAACGCCTGGGTTCGAATCTTGGCGAGACAATCAGAAAAAGTTTCATCGGTGGTTTTCTCCTCCTAATGCTGGCAACATTTGTGAGGTGCTATGCCATGTAAAACTTCCCTCCAAAGAGGTGTCTCACTGCGGCATGCCGTTCGGACTAGGCTATCAAAGGGAGGCCCCTTATCATTGAGCTTAAATTTGAATCGGACTGCACTCATTGATATGTGAGAAGTTTGCCCCTGTTCCTTAATGGAATGTTCATGGGCAAAATTTGCATTCGAAGATGGCGCTAACTTAAATTTTAGTGCTACTACTCGTTTACAGTGGCTTAATGCCTGGAACATTGATCATCATGTGGTAGTTGTCTACAAAATGACTTTATGACTACCTATTAATAGTCATAATTTAGTCTTTTCATAAATCAAATCTTATTGCCATATTAAACGATTTCCTGTGGTAAAGAGCTAACTACCCAGTCTATAAATTTGGTGCGGTAGTTCTTACTATTATGCCATGTACAACTTTTGAACAAAAAAGTGTTGCCCAGCAGCACGTTGTTTGGTCTTGTCTTTCGATGAGCTAAAAATGGTCGCAATCTTAACGCTAAGGTTTGCAACTTCTCATATCACGCTGAACGTCATAATTTTGGGGGTATGGTGGCCCACACTTATTCGTGTCTCCACAATGTCCGTGAAGATAAATTTGAATATAACTTAGCCAAGACACAAACCTGACATTTTAACAGAGCTATGTTAAGTGATAAACAGAGCACTGTTAACTAATTTTCTTTTGTATTTTAAATAAAAAAAAATCATTTTTAGCATTTTCTCACCAAATATTTCCTAAAATCACTTGCTAAAGAATTTATCTACAACTATAAAATGCTTAATAATAGCTAAACCCTCAAACCTCTATGCCAACAATATTTTTTGAAGACCTATATGACCCATTTTTAAAACGGAAATGCAGTGCACTCGTCATAGATAGGTGATACAAACTAATACCAGAATTAGCCCCTACCAAGAGCTATTAGAATCAGAAGTCCTCATATTCAAATTGTATTTCAGATCGGAGATATTTTGCCCCAAAAGTTATATTTGAATTTAACATAATGGCCCACTGTGCTGGACTGGTCATAGATAGGTGATACAAACTAATACCAGAATTAGCCCCTACCAAGAGCTATTAGAATCAGAAGTCTTCATATTCAAATTGTATTTCAGATCGGAGATATTTCGCCCCAAAAGTTATATTTTAATTTAACATAATGGCCCACTGTGCTGGACTGGTCATAGATAGGTGATACAAACTGATACCAGAATTAGCCCCTACCAAGAGCTGTTAGAATCAGAAGTCCCCATATTCAAATTGTATTTCAGATCGGAAATATTTCGCCCCAAAAGTTATATTTGAATTTAACATAATGGCCCACTGTGCTGGACTGGTCATAGATAGGTGATACAAACTAATACCAGAATTAGCCCCTACCTAGAGCTATTAGAATCAGAAGTCCCCATATTCAAAAGTGTTCAAATTGTTGTCAAATTGTTAAAATGTCAGGTTTGTGTCTTGGCTAAGTTATATTCAAATTTATCTTCACGCACATGTCTTCGCACATTAATTAAATAACACAATGTCCTGTTAGGTCATTATGACTGATCGACTATTTAGGGGTAAGGTGGTCCGCTAGATATATAAGCAGAATAAAGATACCAGATTCGCATTCACAACCTTATACCTTTAATTTAACCCCATATTGTTATGATTGGTTTATATTGCCGTTTTGGTGGAGCCTTATTGGGGGTGGGACGACCATCAATTACATGGACCCAATTTTTTATGTCAAATTCGTCTTGAGTTAGCTTTCATTTCATAGCCATATTGTACCTATCGCTCCACTTTTGATTTTGGGTGGTGTTTTTGAGATAACGGGGGAGGGACCTCCCCCTTCCAATATCAACAAGTTATAAAGCCTATGCCTCCTTCCTAACCATATTCGTAATCTACTCCCGAATACCTTTCATTCGAGTCCCATATTGTCATTATCGTCCAATAAAGCTATTTTAGGGTGTTTTGGGCTCGGGCGGCCCTCCAGTTACTTAGGCTTATTTTTTGATATAAAATTCGTATTCTACTTCTGAATACCTTTCATTTGATTCCTATATTGTAGCGATCGGCCCAATTTTATTTTTGGGTCGTACCTGTAACATTTTTGGATAGTACACCTCCTAATAATTCTGTGCGCCTAGTATCTAAAAATAATGCGTAATTGTTTTCGCAAGATTTTTTAAGATACCAGACGCACGAAATCATGAAGTAGATGCACAATTAAATAAAATATTTCCGGCACAGGTGTCTATAGCGCCCCAATCGTAAAAATGTTACATGGGTGCTATTTTTGGGGGTTGGGCAACCCTAAATTTTAGCAGCATGAAGGAGGTGTACAATCCAATAATTTAAAAAAAGCGTTGCCATAGTAATCTAAAATTTGAAAAGCGTTGGTATCTTAAGCCCCAATCGTAAGGAGGTGGACAATTAATTAAAATATTTCCGCCACAGGATTCTATGGCAACGTTTTTCGAATTTTATATTTGAGATTTGTGGGCGGGGCGACCCCCCTGACGATTGGAACCTAACTTTTGCTGCAAAATCTTATTCTACTTTAACATACCTTTCATTTGATATTCATATTGCCCTAATCGTTAAAAATGTGATTTGGGGTGGGGCTACCACCCTGACTTGGAGCCAATTATTTCTGTCCGAATCTGTGATTCTGTGCGCCTGGTATCTTACAAATTCTCGCCACAAAAATTGCGCCTGGACTTGCTACGAGAATATTTAGATACCAGGCGCACAAAATCATGAAAAAATCAAATCAATTCACGCGCAATTTTTGTCGCGAGAATTTTTTAAGATAAGAGGTGCATTGAATCACAGTGGAGTAAGATTCTGACAGAAGCGTTGGCTCAAAGTGTCAGGGTGGTCGCCCCACCCCCAAATCACATTTTTACTGATCAGGGCGTTATGGGTATCAAATAGAGTAAGATTTTGCAGCAAAAGTTAGGCCCCAATCGTCATGGGGGGTCGCCCCGCCCCCAAATCTCAAAATTTTACACAAATTTTGCGCCTAGTATCAAAACTTCTCGCGACAACAATTGTTTAAGATAACAGGCGCATGGAATTATGAAGGAGGTGCACAATTAAATAAAATATTTTCGCCACAAGATTATGGCAACGTTTTACGAATTTAATGTTTCTATGGTAACGCTTTTCAAATTTTTAGATTGCGCACAGGTAGAAATTTCTGTAGAACTTTGAGATTTGTGGGCGGGGCGACCCCCCTGACGATTGGGACCTAACTTTTGCTGCAAAATCTTATTCTACTTTAACATACATTTCATTTGATATTCATATTGCCCTAATCGTTAAAAATGTGATTTAGGGGTGGGGCGACCAATTTTTGCAAATATGGCGCAATTGTTGTCGCTAGTATGTTTAAGATACCAGGCGCACGGAATCATAAAGTTGGACAATTAAATAAAATATTTCTATTACAGGTTTCTATGGCAACGCTTTCCAAATTTTTAGGTTTCTATAACAACACTTTCAATAAATGGTAACATTTTCCAAATTTTAGGTTTCTATGGCAACTATTTTCATATTTGTAGATTGTGCCGCTCTTTCATGATTCTGTGCGTCTAGTATCTAAAAATTCTCGCTACAATTCCAGGCGCAATTGTTGTTGTAAGAATTGTAAGGTACTAGGCGCACAGAATTATGAAGGAAGTGGATAATCGAAAAATTTGAAAAGCGTTGCGATGGAAATATTTATTTTAATTGTCCACCTCATTGATGATTCTGAGCGCCTAGTATCTAAAACTTCTCGCGACAATTCCATGCGCAATTGTTGTCCCGAGATTTTTAAGAAACCAGGCGCACAGAATCATGAGGGAGGTGGACAATTAAAATAAATATTTCCGTCGCAACGCTTTTTGAATTTTTAGATTGTCCACTTTCTTCATGATTCTGTGCGCCTGGTTTCTTAAAAATCTCGGGACAACAATTGCGCATGGAATTGTCGCGAGAAGTTTTAAACAACAATACTAGGCGCACAGAATCATGAAGTAGGTGCGACTGGAATCTAAAGATTCTCACAACAATTCCAGGTGAAATTGTTTCCGCCACAGGTTTCTATGGCAACGTTTTTCAAATTTTAGTTTCCTATGGCAACGCTTTTCAATAAATGCGTCTTTTATGGGGCCAAAACCTTAAATAGAGAGATCGGTCTATATGGCTATGAGAAAGGAAGGCCTTATATTTTTGGACATTACTTGTTAAATAGCAAGGAGTAGGGATGGTTTCTAGCATGTCTTGTGTCTGCAAAATAAGGCGTTTTAGAAGCAGCTTTTACTCCTGAACTTTCCCGCTGGGCGTTTACGGTACACAGCAGTCGTTCTCTGATACTAGTAAGTAGTTACCATCGTTGCCATTTAGGGCTTTTTCTATCAAATTTGATAGCATTAAATTTAAATTTGAAGGGTTTGGTCGGATGGCTAGCTCATTTCGATTTTGGTAGATTTTTAGAGAAATTGTATTTTTTTTTTATATCCACCACCATAGGATATTTCGGCTACTATGAGTGCTGAGACAGTGGTCGTAAATGTCCCTAGGAGGGACATATCACCTCAGGGAGGGTGATATCACCTCTGCTCTGGATTCTCGTGATGGACGGTGTTCTTAAAAGACTGGAAAAGTTGGGTGTTAGAATGTGCATACGCAGACGACTTGGTTATTCTCGTCACAGGGAAGTTTTTGGACACGGTTGCGGAAGTTTTGAATGGTGCACTTGGCTGCACTGCTACTTGGGCCGAGGGTTGCGACTTGGATGTGAATGCGGGGTAGACGGAATTGGTCCTGTTTACGCGTAGGCGGAGACTACTGTCCTTTAGACCACCCAATCTGCAGGGAGTTACTTTGCAGTTATCACAGTTTGCAAAGTTTTTGGGGGTGATTCTAGACAGCCAATCGGATTGGAGGCTAAACATGGGGTCGAGAATTAGAAAGGCGTTTGCGGCGATGTATTCAGAAGCTCGTAGGGAGTAGGTGGGGTTTGAGGCCCAGGCTTATGCACTGGTTGTTCTCGGCGGTGGTGAAGCCATTCACCTTAATAGGGTGATTAGTGTCGCACTAAGCTTTGTGTCTGGGGCTATGGGAACCACCGCAACTAGATCATTGTAGGTTATGTTGGGAATTCAGCCTATGGATTTGTTTATAAGGGAGGTAGGGGAGATGACTCTTCTCAGATTGTCGCAGCTTGACTTGATTCGCGGATCACCGGCGGGACATTTGCGAATATTGGATAATACCTTTGCGGTCTTTAAAACAGACTTCCAAATGGGAATGAACGTGGTGGATAAAAGACTGCGGATAAAGTTACCTACCCTGATAGAGTGGCAGAAAGGGCGAATAAGGGTTTCAGACGTGTGGTATCTATTGTGGCGAACTCTATATCAATGTCTCCTTGCACATGAGGGATGATTGCAGCATCTTTCAAGCAGAGGTGTATGCGATGGCTGTAGTAGCGGAACTTTTGTTGTTTATGATTATCGAGCGATCAGAAATTTATATCTTCAGCGACATTCAAGTGTGTGAGATCTAAGGTCCTGGGCAGCTGTCGGGAGTTACTAAAGCCACTACAGGAATGCCATACATTGACCCTATGTTGGGTGACGGGGCACAAGGACATAGAGGAAAATGAGAAAGCCGATGTTCTTGCTAAGTCCGGAGTGAATTTCCCCCTTGTGTCGGTTATGGATGTGTATCCTCCCCTCTCGCAAATTGTTTATGGTCTCAAAGAGCGCTAAAAGAAACTTGGTTGAATCGGTGGAATGCAAGCGTAGGTTGTGAGCAAATAAAGCTGAGGTGGGACGAATGTTCGAAGCAGAACATAGACGCTCTATTGTCAATGGAGAAGGTGCATTTAAGTGCGGTCAGTAAACATTTGTTTCTCATAGGCATTAGAAATGGTGATATCTACCGCTGGTAATGATATAGACGCTATAGAGGATAGTTTTCGATTCCTATGTGGATGCCCTGCACTATCCCAAAGTAGAAATAGAATAATTGATTCTTTTTTCTTTCAGGCACTAAATAAACTCAGAGGCGTTAATCCAGTTAAATACAAGGGTGAAGTGGTACGAGAAGTGAGATGAAGCCTGTCTTCCAGGCAGGTCTAACTGCTGAGAGAAGAGGAATAGTTCATGAGGAATCACAATGGGTCGCAAGATGGCCTACGCGGATGCTTCGCCGTCAAAGTCTAAGACGATTTAACGGTGTCCATTCGTTTGTGTCTTTGTCTGTTGTAATCACGCTACAATCTTCAAAAATTGAGATATTGAGCTAATATTGTGCATAGATCTATATTTTTTCGATATGCAGGTTAGGTTCTTGAATGGGCCAAATCAGACTGGATATAGCCGTCATATAGACCGATATACCGAGTTAGGGTCTTAACCCAATAACAGCCGCATTTGTTATCCGATTGTGGTGAAATTTTGAACAATGAGTCGCAGTATGGTCCCTAACCGATCTGACGATTAAGGGCCTTAAGCCCATAAAAGCCGCATTTATTGTCCTATTTCGCCGAAATTTAGAACAATGAGTTTCAGTATTCAGACAGAATATAGTCAATATCGGACTATATTTAAATACCATATAAACCAATCTTCTGCTGATTTGAGGTTTCATTTTGCATTGAAGTCACATTTTGTAACCAATTTTCCTGAAATTTTGTACAATGGGTTTAATAAGGCCCTTCGATACTAGCTCAACAACGAATCAGATTTGGATATATATGGCTATAGACTAATCAACCGATTTAAGTCTTTAAGCCTATTGAAGGTGCTTTTCTATCCGATTTTGCTGCAATGCGGGCAGCGAGTTTTATTAGACCTATCTATAATCGTGTCGAGTATGCGCAACATCGGATCGTATTAGGATATAGATGACATGTAGGCCGATTTCCCGATTTAGGGCCTTGGCCATATAGAAGGCGTATCTTTTACTCCATATTAGAACCTTATAAGACCATGGGCTTATAAAAACATTTGTTATTACCCGAACTTAACCAAATTTAGAATAGTGGTCCCCTCAATATTCCTCCCGGAAAAAAAACCTTCTTGTGTACTTAAATGTAAAACAATAAAATGTAAACAAATAATAAATAATTAAATAAATAATAACTGTTACAAGAAGATTGGGAGTATTATGATTTGGTTTACAAATTTGGTCGGCTGTGAGGCAATGTGGTAGGTTTTTATGGAAGCTATACCAGGTTATAGACCGATTTGGACCGTACTTGAAACTGTTATTGGAGGTCATAACGGAAACAGTCATAAGAGTAAACTATGCGCAAAATCTCAGCCAAATCGAATGAAAATTGCGTCTTCCAGGGGCTCAAGAAGTCAAATCGGGAGATCGGTTTATATGGGAGCTATATCCAAATCTGAACCCATATGGCCCATTTGCAATCCCCAACGTCCCACATCAATATTAAGTATCTGTGCAACATTTCAAGCGTGTAGCTTTACGCGTTCGACCGCTATCGTGATTTCGACAGACGGGCGGACGATGTGGCTAGATCGAATCACAATGTCGAGAGGATCCAGAATATATATAGTTTATGGGGTCGCAGATCAATATTTCTCATGTTAAAGTCTATTTCGGCAGAGAGATATATCTGGGACCTATATCTAAATCTTAACGGAGTTTTATGAAATTTTGCACACGTATTAAGACGTTAAATAAAACACCTCGTACTAAATATTGTTAAGATCGGACTAAAAATCTACAGCCTTAAAATTCCATATCGGATAAAAGATATATATGAGAGCTATATCTGAATCAGGACCGATTTTTATGAAATTTGGACACACATGAAACGTCAAATAAAGCACCTGATGCCAAATTTTGTAAAGATGGGACAAAAATTATGGCTGCTACAGCCATAAAATACCATATCGGTTAAAAGTTATATATGGGAACTATATCTAAATCTGGATCGATTTAGAAGAAATTTTGCGCACATATGAGGTCGTTAAATAAAACACCCCATGCCAATCAGACCAAAATTGCGGCTGCTACAGCAATAAAATTCCATACCGGATGAAAGTTATATATGGGAGCTATATACAAATCTGGACCGATTTTGAAGAAATTTTGCACACATATAAGGACGTTGAATAAAACACCAAAATTGTGGCTTCTATAGCCTTAAAGGTCCACATCGGATGAGAGATATATATGGGAGCTACATCTAAATCTGAACCGTTGTTTTTTCAAAATCAATAGTGTTGGTCCTTGGGCCAAAAAAAGAGACTTGTGCAAAATTTCATGACAATCGGACAATAAATGCGACCTGTAACTTGATCACAAGAATACATGGACGGTCAGACGGACATAGCTAAATCCAATAAGGAAGTGATTCTAAGCCGATCGTTATACTTATCAATGGGTGTAGCTGTTCTCCTTCAAGGCGAACAACTGCACAAAGTTATAATACCCTTTACTACAGTGGTGAGGGTATAAAAATGGAAAGATACACGCTTCAACAACGGAATGTACAAGGAAAAAAGCAAAATCGTCGCATCTGGGTTGCGGAAGAGCCAAGAGCCTCTCCATCCTCAGCGTATAAATATTTGATGTGGTTTATGGTCCGGTGGGGTCATTGTATCTTACTTTTTCGAAAATGAGGTTGAATCAACAGTTACGGTGAATGGATTGCGCTGTCGGGAGAAGATTAATGTCTTTTTATGGTCGGAGTTGGATGGTTTTGATCTATTCAATGTTTACATTCAACATGATGGCCACACAAGCAACGAAAACATTGCCCTTTTACGGGACAAGTTTCCGGACCGTGTTGTCCCAGGAATAGGCGACCACAGTTGGCCTTCGAGATCTTGCGATTTAATACCTTTAAACTTCTTCCGTTAGGGCCACGGGATATGGGTTTTGTAACCCTAGGGCGATTTAAAATGTCATTAAAATAGAAAAGGGTTTTGTTTAAGTTGTTTTTTTATTATATATTTAAGTATATATTTACTAGATTTATAAATACGTTTTCTTTTGAAACACAGATTTGAAATCAAACGAATTTTCATAAAAAAAATATAGGAAAAGAATACGCAAGAGTAGTCTGCATTTCAAAGACATTTGAAAAACTAAAAAAAAAGAAGATATAAATTATACTCCTTTCACATTATCTCTCTCGATCGCTCTTGGCCAAACTTTATACCACAGTCTGTTTACAAAGCCATTTTGCGGCCTTCAATGGAAATTTCAACGGCTCGTCGGCTGCTTGCCTTTAGACGTTTTGCATCTAAGAACTTCTTCATATGCTTCTCAAAGCGGTTTGGTTTGCGTTTGGTTGTTGTTGATATTTCACCCTCTACTGTGGATTTTGGCCGAACGACATATTCCTTTTCTGAAGGTCTGGGTACACGGGCTCTTGCTACCCAACCTGGATCGCCGGGTCTTAAAGTGTTCTCTTCTTCAGCTTTGGCAAATGCTGAATTGATGCCTTTCTTTTTCTTGGAAGTTGAGGGTTCGGGTTCTGGCGTCTTTTTGCGTTGTCTTATTGTATTGCGATCACGCTCTTGACGTTCTTCTTTCGACATAGCTCGAAAATCTGTGGTTAAATTAAATATAGGTCGTGCCCATTCCGATATGAGACGTCCCGCACGATCGCGATTGGATTTAGTTTCTTTTGGATGTTTATATAAATACATGACAGCTTTGCCAATGCCCGATTGCTTTAGATAACTTTTATCAATGGGTGGAAACTGAAAACAAACAAAAATTAAGATTGAAAAAAAAAAACAGCAAACACAAGATTGTAACTTACATCTGCCAATAGTTTAAGTATACTTTCCCTGATTTGCAAGCAAGGCAAACTTTTGTTCGGCAATGGAGCTAACCAATCGGTCAGAACATTGAGTATGTTATGTTCCATAAATGCCAATTGCAAATCCTTTTTGATTAACTGTGACATGACTTGCTTGAGCATTGAAATTTTTCTAAATGCTGGCTTGCCTTGCACATTCAATTGGCGATCTTCGTCGGAAGCGCCTTTCATACTCATTATAAGTTGATCGATAAGATCGTCATTGTCATTAATTAAATCTATATCCCGCTTGCGACGTTTTGTGCGCTTCTCTTCTCTCTTTCGCAATAACATGGCATCAAAGTCAGACATGAAATTATCATTCCTGAAAGTGCATCTTTAGTTTGATTTGAACAGAGTAATATAAAAAATATGGAACTCACTCTCTGTCTCTATCCAAAGGTATATTTTCATCATCTGAACTATCTGCGCCTTTATGAGCTTCTCCCTGAGCTCCTCCTTCGGCGCCGTCTTTTAATTTTTCCTCATCTTCTTCCTCATTGTCTGTATCCGTTATTTTGGCTCTTTTTTTGTTGGCAGATGAAGGTCTATCTTCTCCTTTTTTTAGATATGGATGAATTAGTGAAAACTTTAAGGTAAGAAAAATTATTTTAGTTTACCTTCAGAGTCACTGAGCAGAGCTCGCTTTGCAGATTTCTTCGATTTACTGGCTGGTGACTCAGAACCACTACGTGATTTAGACCTTGACTTAGATCTGGAGCGTGAACGAGATCTTGACACTGAGCGTGAGCGGGATCTACTTCCAGATTTACTACGCGAACGTGATCTTGACCGCGAACCACTTCGAGAACGGGATCGAGAGCGACTGGCTGCCGAACCTGATCGTCTGGATCCCGAACGAGAACGCCTGGAGCCAGATCTGGAGCGGCGTGAGCCACTACGCGAACGTGACCTTGAACCAGAACCACTACGACTTCTTCGTGACCCTGAGCGAGAACGACGGGAGCCACTACGAGAACGCCGGGAACCACTGCGTGACCTAGAACGTGAACCAGATTTGGAACGGCTCCTCGAACGTGATCGAGAACCCGAACCGGACCTTGAACGCCTTGAACCGGAACGCGACCTCCTAGATCCCGAACGAGATCTACGGGAACCAGAACGGCTGCGTGATTTTGAGCGGCTTCCCGAGTGACTACGTCTAGAACCGCTGCGAGAGCGACGCGAAACCGAACGACTGCGCGACCGCCTGGAACCAGAACGACTGCGTCTTGATACACTTCTGGAGCCAGAGCGAGAGCGTCGCGAACCCGATCGACTACGTCTCGATCCAGAACGGCTGCGGCGAGAACCGGAGCGACTTCCTTTCGATCCACTACGTGAGCGATGTGATCCAGAACGACTTCGACGTGAGCCACTACGTGATCTTCTGCTTGGGGAAGCACTGCCCGAACGTGATCTGCTGCGACTACGACTCTTGCGCTCATCTGCTTTATTTACAGGACTACCGCTACCACTGCGACTGCGACTTTTACGCTCATCTGCTTTATTTACAGGAGTGCCGCTGCGACTGCGGCTTGGAGATTTTGAGTGTTCTCTCTCACAGGACTCATTCAAATTTTTGTTGGCATCTTCGGCCGAAGTATTTGGCGATGCTGGTGGGCTGTGTGAGCGAGACCTTGAACGAGTTTCTCCGGTAGTGTTGGCATCGCCATCATTCGGCGTTGCAGATCTGCTGCGACTTCTCGACTTACGATCTTTTAATGGCGAAGGAGAGGCCGGTGCCTCCTCACTCTGTGTGGGTTTTTGTGCAGCACACTCTCCATCATCTTGGTGTCCTTGAATAATATCAAGTAAAGAGCAAATAAATAAACCGTATAACCTAACCTCAACCGCACCGACTGTCTTTACAAAGGAATAAAGCGCAGTTCATCCATTCCGTTTATTTGGGTATTTACTCAAGCACTCAACACTCACCATTTTCAACAGAAGGCATTTTTGCTACAAATCAAATTAAATACTAATGCCGGAAAATCCGGGTATAGGCTGAGCGTTGTGAAATTCCCAACAATGGGCTTATTATTCTTTTTTTTCGGTAATTTTATAATTGTTAAACGCGTCTTATATCAATCGCATTTTCTTAAATGCTTCTTCTACCTTTTAGTGGCGTACGTCGAGTTGATTATTCGATTACCCGTTTCGAATGTTCGGTGCTTTACAACAAAATTCAATGCGTACAATAAGTCCGGAAGTGGCAAAAATCTTTTAAAAAAAATAATTTCTTGGAATTACACATATGGGGTGGTTTGTTAACAATTTTATCTCGTAAATTTGACGATTTGCCTAATATTTGAAACTTTTGCTTCATTTGGCTCCATAACCACTTGCTTTATGTGTGCTCAGAGCAATCTTCTTTTTCAATTGATATATTTGCTTTGTTTTTTTAATCCTATCCAGTGCAAGTCTGATGTTCTGGATAAAATATCAGTGCAAAGTTGTACTGGTAAGTTATCGATTACATGCAATTGCAAATAATAATAAACGATTAATCTCGATGTATATAGATAAACCATCGACTCTTTAAAGAGTAACCAAGTACAAAGATTGGAAATATAAGAAGAAAATAAAGAGAAGAGAGAGTTTCAAGAGAAAATGATTCAATTGCAGAAAATAAGAAACGATTAATCGCGATGTATATAGATAAACCATCGACTCTTTAAAGAGTACCCAAGTACAAAGATTGGAAATATAAGAAGAAAATGAAGAGAAAAGAGAATTTCAAGAGAAAATGAATAACATTTTTTGAATCGTTTGTGGACATTTTAGTTGCGTTTATCCTATACATTAGTTTTACAAAATATTGGGTTGCCCAAAAAGTAATTGCGGATTTTTCATATAGTCGGCGTTGACAAATTTTTTCACAGCTTGTGACTCTGTAATTGCATTCTTTCTTCTGTCAGTTATCTGCTGTTACTTTTAGCTTGCTTTGGAAAAAAGTGTAAAAAAGTATATTTGATTAAAGTTCATTCTAAGTTTTATTAAAAATGTAAGATGATCTAGAGATAACCGTCCGTCTTTCTGTTGAAATCACGCTACAGTCTTTAAAAATGGAGATATTGAGCTGAAACTTTGCACATATTCTTTTTTTATTTCTAAGCAGGTTAAGTTAGAAGATGGGTTGTATCGGACTATATCTTGATATAGCCCCCATATAGACCGATTCGCCGATTTAGGGTCTTAGGCCCATAAAAGCCACACTTATTATTCGATTTTGCTGAAATTTGGAACAATAAGTTGTGTTAGGCCCTTCGAAATTCTTCTTCATTTTGGCCCAGATTTGGATATAGCTGCCATATAGACCGTTCCGCCGATTTAAGGTCTTAGGACCATAAAAGCCACGTTTATTATCCGATTTTGCTGGAATTTGGGACAGTGAGTTGTGTTAGGTCCTTCGACATACTAATTCAATTTGGCCCAGATCGGTTCAGATTTGGATATAGCTGCCTATAAACCAATATCCCAATTTAAGGTTTTGTGCCGCTAAAAAGCGTATTTATTGTCCCACCTCGCCTAAATTTGAGACCGTGAGTTATGTTCGGCCCTTCGACATCCTTCATCAATTTGGCCCAGATTTGGATACAGCTGCCATATGGACCGATTTCTCGATTTTATGTTTTGGCCCAATTTAAGGCGCATTTATTGTCTGAATTCGCTGAAATTTGGGAGAGTGAGTTGCGTTAGGCTCATCAAAATTTTTCTGCAATTTGGCCTAGATCGGTCGGTATTTGGATATAGCTGTCATATAGACCAATCACTCGATTTAATGCATTGGGCCTATAAAAGGCGCATTTATTGTATATGGTTCGGATCGGTCTATATTTGGTATTGGTCCCAAAAAAACAATATTTGTTCTACAAAATTTAACAATGACTTGCACTTATTAGACCACTCAATGTCCGTGTCGAATTTGGTCCAAATCGGACCATATTTCTATATAGCTGCTATGGGGGCATAAATTATGTATTTTTCACTGAATTATGACGAAAGGTGGTTTACATATATACCCGAGGTGGTGGTTATCCGAAGTTCGGTCCGGCGGAAAATAACGGCTTTTTCTTGTTAACTTTTTATTAGCTTCTTCCAGTTAATTAACTTGAGTTTTCCTACAGTTTTTATGTTCACCCAATGCCTTTTCTCTCTTAAGGCTGATACTATAATAGCTTTACGCAATGTTTGCTCTTTAAATCTGGATCTAATAGCTCGATCATCTGTTTTTCCTTTATAAAATCAGCTGACGAGAGCCATAAGTCCGGATTTAATGAGCAGTGTAAACGCGGTTTAATAGATTTTAAAGCAAATAAACTTGCTGATTACGTTCAGTAGTGCATTCCCTCACAACTTACGGTAAAAAATTAATACAAGTCTTATTTTATCATTTTTATTTGTGTAACGTTTGAAAAAGGTAATGGCGAAAAACATGTGTTTTCAACGGTGAAAAACGAACAGTACCATTCATTACTGACTCCCAAAAATGAAACAAAAGAAAATGTCAAATATCGTAATCCATGGAGAAACAATTAAATGTGGTCTCATTTGTACAACAACCACAAATCATATGGTACAATCCGCCATCAAGCTGATCGACGTTTCGCCAACCCACACACAAAGAAATTTGTGTACGTGTGTGTATACGTTGGCATATATGAGCATAGAATATGCGAGAAAGAAGATAACAACAAAGAGAATGCAAACAAAACTCTGACATCTTAATATCGTCAATCCTGTCGCACACGTATACACATGCACATAAATGTCTTTGTGTGGCTTGGCAAAACGTCGATCAGCTTGATGGCAATATAGCGGTTTGGACCATGTGATTTGTAGTTGTTGTACAAATGAGACCACCTTTTATTGGTTCGCCATGGTTGGAGGCATTTTTACAACAACCACAAATCATACGGTGCAATCCGTCATATTGCCATCAAGCTGATCGTCGTTTTGCCAACACACGCAAACAAATTTGTGTGCTTGCATGAGCGGAGAATAGGCGAGAAAGAATATAACAACAAAGAGAATGCAAACAAACTTCTGGCATCTTAATACCGTCAAACCCGTCCGTTTGTTAACAGCTGTTCGCGTGAGACCATCTTTTTAAATCCGCCGGGAACGCAAATTTGCACAAATTTTTACTGAAAGTCGTTCGCGTACTTTATTTTCCAGCAGTAGAGAGCACTGGGACTTTATTTGCCAGCAAATAAACTGGATCCGGGCAGATCCAGTTTCTTCAGCATCAGTGCAGAGATTCTGTCTGAAACCAGCGCTTTGCGCAACTTGGAGTCACGGATGATGCACGGTTGTTGTTGTAGCAGAGTATTGTACACTGAAAGACTCTATTGGGCCAATTCGGTACGTACAACCGGCTGCCAAGGGATTGCACGGTAATTTGTGATGACTCTCCAGCGACACGGAGATCACTGATATGCAAATGGCTCCCCTTCTAGCCTTTTCACTCTCGGGTCAATAAATTGACGTTTATCTAAGGAAAATACCTCACAAGTATCGTCAGGATTTTTTATTTAAAACAATGCTTTGAAGCAAGCAGATAAAAAACAAACCAAAACAAAAATCAGCTGATTTTCTGCAAATTTTCACTGGACGTCGTTCGCGTACTTTTGCTTGCAAATTTTTTGAAGAGAGTAAAATGGCTCTTACCCTTGCAAATTTTTACTGGAACAGACCTAATGTCATTGCTTTATTGTATTGTCCGCGTTTTCATATGGGTAACAAAAAGCCGCTGAAACTAGCGTCAAAGACCAGCAGCATGAAATGCTAGTAAAACAACTTGACGCTGACTCTTAACTCTTTGATTGAGTAGACTCTTAATTAGCTGTCGATAAATATACCATGAAACGTTGCACTAAAGAGAGAGCTAAAATAAAACAGGCCAATTGACAGCTGTCAACTTTTATGTTTTTGAGGTATTCAATAACCATTATTCGATATTGTTATTTACTTGCTTTTCAACAAACTATTGCAGAAAAACTTTTTGCGTTGCTGCTACTGCTACTGCTGCACATTGCACATTATCAATAAATAATTAAAATGTAAATAGTTGATGAGAATTTTCGTGAAAATTCTCAAGGAAAACGACACAAGAAAAGAGGCCGTTTTCAACCAGTAGAGTACTTTGTATGTGGAATAATTGGATCCACATCTACATTTTGCAACAACAAATTGAAAGAAAAAGAAACAAAAGCGACCAAAAACCACCAGCAGTACATAATAGAAGACATCATCATGTCGTCCAAGGGAAAATATCGTGGTATTCCAGCTGGTTATGAAGATGATGATGAGAACTGTTTGGAAGATTTGTTGTGTTCTACAACAACACAAAATCTTAAAATCACAGTAGTTCCTGACATTACAGCTGGGGCTGGACTGAATGGTGAAGATTTTGATAACACACTCAGTGCTGACATGGACAATTGGTTTGAGGACTTTAAGGAAACTTTTGGAAAATGTGAGTTTGTTATTTTGTACTGCAATATGGAAGTGTTTAATTTTGCAAAAGGAACTGGTGATGAAAAATATTTTAGGAAATTACCGCAAATGTTTAGTATGTACCTCCCCAAGTATAAAGTTTGTGTGTTGGTTTGTGTATGTATGCGTATTGGGTGGGGGTTTCCATTATACAATTTTCTTTGTGAAACTAGACGAAGGACGGCGGGATTTTGAAAAAATTGATTTGTTATATTTACGTTTAATACCAGAGTTTTGTTTCTTCCTATGAAAGAAAATATTAACTAAATGCTGATGGAAGCAATTATATGTAACATTCAAAAGTTTCATGTGTAGCTTAAGTTTTCCTATGATATTTATTGTTTCAGATGTAGTCAGAGGTAGGTATGAAATCAGGATTGTCGCTCAGACACGATTGATTTTTTCATAAATATTTTCATCAGCCGGTAGCTGCGCATATTTATTAAACTCTGGCAATTCAATCGCCTATTGTACATCAGTCACCTGTTGTTCGGCCAGAGAGCAGAGCAGACGATCACAGCTGAAAAACCATTAAATTCGGTTCTAGGCATCCGATTAACTTCATGGAAATATCATTGGTAGACCATTGATCTAGAAGACGAAAGCTGATCTGCAGATTGCAAAGTTGTCACTGCTTCAAAGAGCTGCGGAAGTATGGCTCACGAAGTGGAGGTGGATGACTGGTTTTCTTCATGTAGTATTCCGTGAAGTATACACCTCTCAACCGACGAAAATTACACTATACACGACATTGATACTGCCCGTGTGGTTATATGGTTGTTGTAGTTACATATGCATGTGGGGCAAGGTCTATACGACTGATCGCCGCGGGAAAGGCGTCAATAATTCGCCTTGTAGTATCGATCATCCTAGGCATTCAGTATTTAAGCAAAAGCCGGTGCCAACCGGCCTCTCACTGAGACTTTCCACTCGATACCGCTGATTGTCCGCGCCTGCAGTAGTAGCTACTCCGTATGGAGCATTCCACAATCTGTGGACGCGCCCGGTAGCTCCCAGCTAAGCTTCTCGTGACAACGAAGAACGCCACACGCATTGATTCTTCGTAAAATATATGGACCAGTTTGCGTTAATGGAGAATATAGGCGTCGTATGAAACACGAGCTGTACGAGTTACACGTATCACAATAGAACGGCTGCGTTGGCTAGGTCATGTTGTCAGAATGGATGAAGAAGCTTCACCAAAGAAGTCTTTTGAAGGCAAACACGGTGGTACACGCAAACCGGAGCGACCAAAAGCCCGATGAAAATATTAAGTGGTGGGAGACACCTCGAAACTTGGTGTCATAGATTATAGAAGGAGGTCAGAAGATTGAGGCGCTTGGAAGACTATTCAGAGTTCGGCTTTCCTAGGTGCCTGAGGCGCCCCCAATCCCCCCAAAAGCCCCTCAACAGGGCATATTTACCGGTTGAGACAATATGGGTATCAAATGAAAGGTGTTTGGAAGTTGAGTTGGTCCAAAGTGTCTACGGGGCCATTCCAACCCCAAATACCTTCAAAACGGGCATGAATGTCCAACGTCACAAAATGGGTATAAAATGAAATTTCTTTGAGAGTTGACTACGAATCTGATAAACACATTTGGGACCGAGTCTGGGACCGGCCCACCCACTTAATACTCTTCAATAGGACGTGTGGTTCGATTGGGATAATATGGGAATTTAAAGGATTTAAGTATCCTGCTGATTAGCTGGACATGTAGTTCTCGACATTAAAGGACTCAAATAAATTATCTTTTGGGTCTTAGCGGGGGTGGGGACCGACCCCCTCCTCCCAATAAAAAAACACCAAACTGTCATGTAAGACATATCAGAGGGCAACCGACGTCCCCCCACCCTGCCCAAAAAATGAATTAAAAATAATAAATGAAGGCCGATCAGACTAGAATAGGACAGCAATAAAAGGTCTTTGGTAGGAGAGTACACTTTTTACCCTCAAATTGGTATAGACACAGGAGGATCTGCGGATCTTCAAAAATGTGGTATTCCAAGTGATAACTTTGAAATATGATTTTAAATGTAGATAACCATTACAGAAAAATTAAATAGTGTGAATATGAACGAGACCCGTAGTCCTGCATATCTTGATAGCCACCTTTAAAATACTTGACAAAATCTTGCTCTAGCACGATGCTGATATCATTTCAGGGTCCGCCCCCTAAACTCCCTTCAAACCGGCCATGTTTGCCTACTATGGCAATAAGGGTCTCAAATGATAGGCATTTGACAGTTGAAAACGAATTTGATATCCAATTTTGAAGTTTAGTGATTGGGGGTAGTGTCACCCCATAAACTCTCCCTAAACCAATTGTAATTGCGGTTCAAATAAAACGAATTGAACAGTAGAACACGATGCTTATATTTGTTCAGGGCTAAGTGCGTGGGTAAGGGGCTCAAATCTGATATCTGTTTTATGGCCAAGTGTTTCAGGGACGACTCAGCTCATAAACCCCCCTGAACCACACATATATACCGATTATAGCAAATGTGGTGTGGGAGACACCTCGAAACTTGGTGTCAGAGATTTTAGAATGAGCGCAGAAGATCGAGGCGCTTTGAACGGTTTTCTACGTTCGGCTAGTGGAACAAATATTCTTTCATAGCCAATTAAAGTAAAGTAAAGCTCAAATGTGGTTTTGGGAGTAGAGTATGAATCTGGAGGCCACCGTAGCACAGGGGTTAGCATGTGCGCCTGTGACACGGGGCGCCTGGATTCTAATCCTGGCGAGACCATCAGAAAAAAATTTTCAGCGGTGGTCTTCCCCTCTTAATGCTGGCAACATTTGTGACGTACTCTCTTTGGAGAGAAGTTTTACATGGCATAGTATCTGTCCCAATGACGTCCCAATATGTGTGCACTGCGGCACGCCGTTCGGACTCGGCTATAAAAAGGAGGCCCCTTATCATTGAGCCCAAACTTGAATCGGACTGCACTCATTGATATGTGAGAAGTTTGCCCCTCTTCCTTAGTGGAATGTTTATGGGCAAAATTTGCATTTGTAGGAATATGATATCGACTTTCATGCCAAATGGTTTGGTTACTCCAATCCACCACCAAAACTAATATAATGATGTATATCTAACATCCAAACTTTAATGGGAGATGGGTGGGGCTATTTTCGCGAAATTTACGAAAACTTGAAAACAGAAATTTGGTATACTTATTTAAGGCAGGATGTCTAAAGCTGCCGCCCCAGCTCCAAAGCCCGCCAAAGGGAAATGTAGACCAATAACGACAATATTAGGCTCAAATGAAAGGTATTTGAGACTAGAGCACGGATCTGATACAGGGGATTTACCTCACCCACAGAAACACCACCATAACGGACACATTCACCGACCATAGCAATTGAAATAAATTTGAGAGTTGAGCATAATATTGGGGCGAAATATCTGAAAGGCCGTACTCCCGCCCATGACTTTTTTACTGGCCGTGCCAATATAGGGCTTAGATGAAATAAGGCGCAGCGGAGTAGGCCCTGTCCAGCTAGTTGTCTCTAAAAACAAAAATTTTCTCTGAAAACAATATATCTACGAAATTTTCTCTGAAGACAAAATTTTTGCGAAATTTTCTTGGAGGTGAGGGGTCCACCTCACCCCCAAAAACACCACCATACCGGACATATTCACCGACCATACCAATATAAGGCTCAATTGAAATAAATTTGGGAATAGAGCACCATATTGAGGCGAAATATCTGAAAGGCCGTACCCCCAAACATGACTTTTTTGCTGGCCGTGCCAATATAGGGCTCAGATAAAATAAGAGAGAGAAATAAGGCGCAGCGGAGCGGGCCCTGTCGAGCTAGTTGTCTCTAAAAACAAAATTGCTATCAAATTTTCTCTGAAAACAAAATATCTACAAAATTTTCTCTGAAGGCAACATTTTTACGAAATTTTCTTAAAAGACAACATTTCTAAAATATTTCCTCTAAAGACAAAAATGTCTGTTCAGACAATATGTTTAGGAAGTTTGCTCAAAATAAAAATTTCTTATTAATTTTTTATTTGATGCGGTTTTGTTGCATACTTTTAAATAACATTTTTAATTTCAGGCAAACGTACTCCGGCTACTCAAAACCAATTGAAGTTGGTACTTCAAAGATCCCCACAGCCGTTATTGCAGGCTTTAAAGCTGTTTGCCTCCAGTCCCGGCTGTAACTATTTGAAAAATAAAAATATGGCTTTATTTAGTAAGACAATCTTAACATTGGTTAACATCCTTTAGGTGATATGAAAAAAAGTGATTTTCTTTAATTTTCTCAGTTCTTGAAACAGTTTGTGAGCTATACAAACAACAACCCACTATTGAAGCAACCTGTGATGACAATACACGTATGGTGGCTTTTAATTTCGTTAAAACCTGTGGCATAACGCCACTCTACAAGGCTGTGACGGACACGTATCAATTAAAGAAAATACAAAACTATTTAATACCAAAACTACAAAAATTATTAAATGATAATTACCACAAAGATGTAGGTATTCTAGGAATGTATGACAAGCTATATTTTGTTTTTTATCTATACATGTTCTCCTTTCCTACGTTTGGGTGTGTAGGCAGCGTATTGGTCGATTTACTTGGAGTGTACCCATATTTTTGGTTTATTTGATTTGTTATTACCTTTGCTACTACAAGACAAAATAAATTTGGCTGAGGAGTTTTTGAATGTGGCCAAAGAGCAACAATTACCTACAGTACAATTTTTGGATTCTCTATTGGATCGTAAGAAGACTGTCTATGAAAATTGTGATGAAATTCTAAAGTAAGTTTTAAAATCCTGGCTGTGCTAGGTGGTGCATTGCTGATTGTCTCATTTTCTATGTTCTATTGCAGAAAATACAAATATTCTGATGTTAAGCATAATATATTAAGTTACCGTCCTATGTCTAAACTAGTTACTCGTTTGGCGAAAAAATACAACATTGATCCTGAGTATACCCCGAATCTGAAATATTCAAAATCCTGTTCATACCTGCATTACTTGTACCACAAATATCAAGAGGGTGGCATGAGTTTGGACTCATGGCGTGAGCTGGCCCGTGAGGAGGCGAAGAAAAGCAAGGCTTTGCAGTTGGATCTTATAACAAGAATTGCCACTTCCGGTGATTGGGAGGAGGCTCTCTATTGGGTTGAACATTACAGAATTCCTCTGGAAGAATGTCCGCCCTCATTGCAATCTCGATTGGAAAACTCAGAAGGTGTTAGTGCTGCAAACAGTGATTCGAATGAATCTTGGGGCGAGGAAACACCCATTGCAACAGTGAAAAAAAGTAAAAATGTTCCAACTGCGTTGCTGCATAAAGATGAGTACTTGAGAATGAAATTGCCAACAGAATCAATAATTCTGGTGGATACTCAACCAAAGTTCCTGGATATGTTAAAATATTTAGAACAATTTTTGCTTATCGGTTTCGATTCGGAATGGAAGCCTTCGGTGAATAATGACAATCGTGTTTCCCTCATACAATTGGCCACCGCGGAGCGAGTATATTTGGTAGATTGTTTGTCGCCCCACCTTGACGATCAGTTGTGGAAAATGATGGGGCGCAGAATTTTCAATAATTTTGAAATTCTGAAATTGGGCTTCTCACTTCACAATGATCTGCAGATGTTACACAAATCGTTGCCGCTACAATTGAATTTGCAGGCCACCTCTTGTTATTTGGATTTACGGGATCTCTGGCGACGTCTCAAGTACATGCAAATCGCATTGTTTCCCTATGAACAGATCTCAGTGGCCGGCGAAAGTCTATGTGCCCTCACCGAAGTGTGTTTGGGCAAAAAACTAGATAAATCAAATCAATTCTCAAATTGGGCCAATCGACCCCTGAGACATGATCAAATCACCTATGCTGCCTTGGATGCCCATTGTTTGTTACAGATCTATCAAGTGTTAACAGAACTTTTGTTGCGCGTTGGCATTGATATTGATGATCTGACAGAGGAAATCACCACCTCAAAATCTGGTTATCTATTTCGCACTAAATCCAAGAATCAAGGACAAGGTTCGAATACTACTACATCAGCTGTGGAAAAAAAATCACAGCAGAATTTAAGAGAATGGGGACACCACAAGCAGAAGAGCACCAAATTGAAGTAAGTACAATGGTATTTTATATGTAAAAAATTAATTAGAAAAAAACTTAAAAAAATTTTAAACTGAAAAACATCTCTGACATGAATATTTTGTTCAATTCACGTTTTAGCAAAAAGATAAGTGACCTCCTTTTTATAACTGAGTCTCAATAGCATGCTACTTAGCAATACATTTTCATAGAGAAGTTGTACACAGCTCACAAGACCTCACAAATGTCGACCGCATTAACATGGATAGGTCGTCGTGGCAAGCATCTATCTTATAACGGTGCTCATACATAGGAAGATTTAATGAATCAGTAGCATGATCAGCACTCATAAGCGATCCATTATTGACCCGTCGCCTCTTTCTCTACAAACCCTTAATGGTCCGGAAAACAAAAGAGCCTGAAAATCTTCAATTGGTTAGGGGGATTAATGCACACCATGCTTTGTAGTATTCAACCAGTCGGGCAAGCACGGATATATAATAATTCGCCCGGCACAGCTGGTATCACCACACAGGCCGGGTGCGTCCATAGGTTGCGATAGTGGAATGCTACATACGGACTAGCTGAAACGGCAATTGCTGACAATCAGCGCTATCGAGCGGAGAGTCTCAGTGAGAGGCCGGGCGTCACCGGCTCTTGAATACTGAATGTCTATGATAATATGACAAGGCGAGTTATTGGCGCCTATAAATAACCAATGGCTAACTTGTTCCCGCCCCGATCGGCCCTTTGAACCGGAACGAGCTTGCTCATACAAGAACTTGACGAGGATCCCCACCTCCACATGAAGATGTGGCTACAACAACAACAATAGAGCATATTTCTCACCATTGACCGACCATCCGATTTCATAACCTCTGAACGCCGCACGCATATAAATCATAAGAAAGCCGATTGGGATGGCTTCAGAGAATACATTAATCGCCGCTTCAGTGCGCTGCCCCATCCCTCAGATGTACGAATTGCATAGAAGAAATTCCGAGACATTAACGCAGCAGCCGCTCCCTTTATACCAAATAGCAAATTTTGCCCATGAACGTTCCATTAAGGAACAAGGGATACTTCTTTCATATCAATGAGTGCAGTCCGATTAAATTTTAAGCTCAGTGATAGGTGGCCTCCTTTTTATAGCCGAGTCCATACGGCGTGCCGTATAGCGACACCACTTGGTAGAGAGGTTTTAGCATGGCAGGCTACCATTAGTAAGGGGATAACCACCGCTGAAAATTTTTTTGATGTTCACGCCGGAGTTTCAATCAAGGCGTTCGGCTAACCTCCGCGCCAAGGTGGCTTCCGAGTTATTGACGCCTTTAAATAACCAATGGCCATATCGTTGCTGCGGCGATCGGTCTTATGGACCGAAACGAGCTTGCTCGCCTATAGGAGCTTGACGAGGATCGCTTCACATGCAAATGTGGCTCGAACAACAACAACCTCAAGCGGTAGCATGGCATACAGTTCTGCCTCCTGCAACATAGGAGACATTATAAAATACGGTCGAATTAGCTTGGAGGCTTCATCCCAATATACCGTCCGGGCTATCTTCCCCTTTGTAATCATTCATCGCCACTATGTTGTAGCAGAGAGATCATTGTTTCCATCCGGCCAAAGATTGTCGCCCTCCGGCGTACATTGTGTGTCTTTTTTTTCGTTATGGGAGATGCACATCACGAAGTGTCTGCTCCGTACGCTTCTGGTCCAGATTTAAAGAGAACACTGGATTTTGGTTCTGTTCGGTTTGCTAGAATCTTTTCATGCAGTGGGCGTATTCCAGCTCTGGCTTGAAGTCAGTACGGAATGTTATGACTTTCAACAACTGTGCTAAAAATGGTATAAATCAGTCCATAATCCATAATCTGATATAGCTGCCACATAAACCGATCTCCCGATTAGACTTTTTGGGTCTCTAAAAGGCGCAATTGTTATCCAATTTGGTTTAAATTTTGCACTTATCGTTTTGGTATGACTTCCAACAACTGTGTCAAGTATGATATAAATCAGACTATATCCTAATATAGCTACCATATAAACCAATCTCTCGATTATACTTTTTTAGGACTTTAGAGGCCAATTTGGTTGAAATTTTGGTATAATTTCCAACAACTGTGCTAAGTATGTTCTAAATCAGACCATTACCTGATATAGCTGCCATATAAACCGATCTCCTGATTTGACTTTTTGTATCCTAGACGTCGCAATTCTTATCTAATTTGGCTGAAATCTTGCATAGGCCGTTTTTGGTATGGCTTGCAACAACAGTGCCAAGTATGGTCTAAATCGGTTCATAACCTGATATAGCTGCCATATAATTCGATCTCCCAATTTGACTTTCTGAAGCTCTTGAGGGCGCAATTATTACTCAATTTGTCTGAAATTTTGGAGGTGATATTTATACCCTACACCACTACTGTGGTACAGGGTATTATAACTTAGTGCATTTGTTTGTAACACCAAGAAGGCTCTCCCTTCTTGGTGTTACAAAGTATACCATTTATAAGTATACCGATCGACTCAGAATCACTTTCTGATTTGATTTAGCTATGTCCGCCTGTCTGTCTGTCCGTCCGTCTGTCCATGTTTATTTGTGTACAAACTACAGGATTATCTCGAAATCTTGCAAGAAGGATTTTCTTATGACTACCGACGTTAATGGTGATTTTCATAGAAAGTGGTTCAGATTTGGATATAGCATCCATATATGTGGTCGTCCGATTTGACATGCATAATGCAATAAAATGGTCATTTGTTAAACGATTCTCTCAAAATTTGGCAGGAAGGATTTTCTTATGACTATCGACGTATTTTATAGAAATCGGTTCAGATTTGGATATAGTTCCCATATATATACATCGCACGATTTTAACTTCTTGAGCCACAGAAACGCATTTATTAACCCATCTTGCCAAAATTGTGCGAAACGCTTTTTTCGAAGACTGCTACAGTATCTGAGAAGTTTGCTCTAAATCGGATCAGATTTAGGTATAGTTCCCATATATATGTTCGTTCTTTTTTGAGAAGTATTGCACTAAAGTGCTAATTCCGATTCTTTCGTCTTTCTTTCCTTATGACTCTAGACATCAAAATTGGTTCAGAATTGGATACAGCTACCACATTGTACTTATAGGATAGGTGTAGGGTATTATACAGTCGGCATCACCCGACTTTTGCCCTTCCTAACTGGTTTTCTATGATTTGTATGGAATGACAAGTACGGTTCATATCGGTCAATAACTTGATATAGCTCATATATATTGGAAAATGTAATGCAAAGAACTTGACGAGCTGAATGATCGATGCATTTTTTTTATTGCCAGGGAAAGCAAAGCCAGAAGATACAACAACACCAACGACAGTGTGACTCGTTTCGACCACTTGGTTAGGGAAGGTCGTCCTCAGATACTTTTAGGTGTGAAGGCCGAACGTTGATAGATAGTACTTATATCGAATTCATTGCAAAAACTTCTTTATGTCATAAATGCCACACTAAGAAAGCTCGACGCCCTGTCTGCTAGCTGTTATGGCAGACTTTATTTCTACTCTTACCTACTTTCCTCCCATGGCATACACTTGCTTCTGTGCATCTTTCGGAAGTGGTGTCAATGGCTTCAAACGTCAGACACAAGCAGCGTTTCTCGCCGTCGTAGATGTGTCCGGTAGCTCCCAGTTAAGCTTCTCATGATAACGATGAACACCACACAAATCGGAGTTCAAAGTTAACGTATCCCGTGCTAGGGAACAGTAATTGTAATAGCGTAGTAGTAAATGCATGGTTCAGCTAACCGTTCATTGATGAATGGAATGTTTTACATTTTCTTTGACTCCTGTGTTAATCTCCTAACTTTTGTTCTCACGTTAAATTTCAGATCGACTACAAACATCAAATTCCTTTGCGATGGCATGCTAATCGGCCTATCCAAGGAACTCCGTACACTTGGGCTAGATTCTTTGGAAATAAATGAAGGCAAAAATGATATCAACTATTTCATAGACTTGGCAAGGAGCGAACAGCGCATTGTCTTGACACGTGACTCACGTTATTTAATGTTTTCTCGCGAATTTGCACAATCGCAATGCATGCAAATACCAGCAGATTCAGTTGAAAATCAAGTGAAACAAATTGTCCAATATTTTCAGCTACGCATAGAGCCAAGGCATCTGCTATCACGTTGTCTGGAATGTAATGGAAATGATTTTTTGTTGGCAAATCGCTATGACATGCAGATAATGCGCTTTGGTCAGCTGCATCAGGAAGATAATGGGGGACTGAATCATGCGAGTCATGCTGAGGACAGGGCATGGAATTTACAAGAAATAAAAGATCACAACATTGAGGCAAGGACAACACCAAAGGGGAAACCGATAAAAGTTAAACGAATCAAGCCATACTTTCTTTATAACAAGGACTTTTTCTATATATGTGATGTAAGTATTTCCCTAGCTTGACCCCATCCTATAAAAGCTGGGAGAGTAATTTTCGATTCTAATTTTATTACAGAATTGTGGCCATTGCTCTTGGCAAGGCGACGACAACAAAGTGAATAAATCAATATTGGCAACCATCGATGCCTCCCCTACCAATGTGACGACGAACCGTAAATCCAATTAAGTTTTGGTTTATTTCTACTAAAGTGGTTATTGAAATGTGAATTTATTGTATTTATAAGTTTTTTTTTTTCATTATCTCATATAGTGCATTGAATTGTGTTTTTTATTATTTAAAATTAACTAAGTATTTTTAAAAATCAAATCAAAAACAAAAATGTGATGTTTTATCTATAATTTCTATATACATATACCTTGTTCTCATTTACAATATCTCTTCTTCCTTCGTAATTTTGTTGATATCTATGTATTTTGACAATGATATTTTAGATTAACCATAGAGAGCAATTACAAATACAATACACAGGTGTGTGTATTTATATAGCATTGAAGTTGAACTTTCTCTAAGGAGGAAAAATTTGTTTTTTTTTCAAATCGTAAACAAATTTTATTTCATTTCAATAGTTGATTGCTTTTACACATTATATTCATTTGAAAAATATATATATATATATGTATATGTATATAACATATTCATATATATATATATATACATATGTATAATATATGAATTTCCCAAGATGAATAAATTCAACGCAAATGTGAAATACAATTTGAAATGTAAAATGGTTTAATATTTAAAAAAGGAAAATGTTATAACAATAACAACCAGGATGGTATGGTCACGAAAAGTCTTGCAGTGTATAAAGAAGATTAACGCCTTCTCTGAGGATGGCAAAATCCGCATCGTTTGGGTGCCGACCATTAACGGAGTAGGGGGAATGAAAGGGCAGACGATTTGGCTGTGAAGGCCATAGAACTGCCGTCAATAAACTTAGTTAACCCGAAGCCTTTCGGGTCGACGCAGTCCGAGTTAAGTAAGTGGGCGCCGAATACGCATGCAACATTTTGGAACAGCGAAACGGTCGGTAGGACGGTGAAAATCCTATGGGGGGATTCAGATCGTGAGAAGACGAGGCTATTACTGAAAGCAAGTAAGAAGGTCAGTATAGCTATTGGTATCATAACGGGACACATAGCTTACTTTTGTAAAATCGGTGCGGCAAGTGATAGCATGTGTAGGGCATGCGGGGAAGATGATGAGGCGTTGGAGCATTTCCTTTGTCATTGCCCGGGTTTCGCGTCTAACAGATACCGGCACTTAGGTGGAGACACAACACCAGACATGAACCAACATAGGGGAGTGGTATTGATAAGAGGATTTTGTAATTAGCACGGAAATCCTAACTTAAATTTTTTTTAGAGGTTAGTTATTAGTGCGCACAACAAGCCGTTTACTGGCTTAGGTTTGTATGTCCAAAGTGGCATGGGGCGTATTAATATCTGAACCCTCTTTTCAACCTTACCTAAAGAATCACAGAAACAACGATGAAACCAAGGAGCATAGTGTTAAAATTGAACATCATATATTTTCAACAACACCACGTTTTCAAACATCAGCAATCCCATGGCAGCCGGTTGAATGTACCGGATTGACCCGATGAATTACCATACGCTTTTACTACAACAAACATCAGGATGGACCATTGATTCAGGGGTCACATATTACATTAGTACAAGGCGTTATGACTTTATAAATTTTGATAATACAAGCCGTGAAACAGTTTCGGTACCAAATAGTCAAACTGTTACATCTAGTGATAAAGGAAGCCCGGCATGGGATAGCTGTGAGCACCACACAAGCTGGAATATTGTGGTCCGATCTGTGTGGTATTCATTGCTGCCACGAGAAGCTTAGCTGGGAGCTACCGGGCGCATCCACAGGTTGCGGATAGTGTAATGCTCCATTCGGAGTAGCTGTAACTGCAGTCGCGGACAATCAGAGGTATAGAGTGCAGAGTCTCAGTGAGAGGTCGGGTGGCACCGGCTCTTGCACCAATACTGAGTGCCAACGATGCTCGATTTAAGCCGAGTTATTGGCGCCTTTAAATAACCAATGGCCACCCCGCGGCGATTGGTCCTTTGAACCGGAACGAGCTAGCTCACCTACAGGAGCTTGCCGAGGATCGCCACCTTCATATGAAAATTTGGTTACAACAACAACAATGTATAATTCAAATGGTGAAACGACAAAAGCGACGGTGGAAGATGTTTGAATTTAACATCTTTTCATGGAAATTTTATTTCAGTCACAAAGTTCTGAAGAAAGGTTATAAAATTACTTTTCAAGATACAATGTGCAAGATACGAACTAACATCGGCGAAGAAATTGGGGTAGGAGACGTAAGTAACGGATTGGTTCTACATAGGCAACAACAGAATTATTAAGCGATGGTTGATAAATGCAATTCTCAAAGCTGTCAACATTATTGGCAACAAATTTTCTGACACCGGGATGTTGATTCAAAATGATGCAGAAAAATAAACCCAACAAGACAAGAGCAACATTAACAAATCCTCTGATTCAAAATCAGTCGCAGTCTTGGATTTAGTGCACTCAGATGTTTGCGGTCCGATGCAAAAGGAAACTCCTGCAAGAAAGCTGTTATATCTAGTTGTATTTGATTATTAATAAGGCTAAAGTGTTCGAGAAGTTAAAGTTTTATATGGAAATGGTCAAGAACAAGTTCGATAAATATCCCAATGTACTTAGAGCCGAGAATGAAGAGGGGGAATACACAGCGAAATGTGTTCTTAACTATCTTCAAAGTAGAGAAGTTCAATGTCAGTACGTAGTTCCCTACTCATCTGAACAAAACGGAGCAGCGAAAAAGAAAACCCGAAGCTTAGCTGAGATGGCGAGATATCTATTGGCAGAACTAGGATTACCAAATAATAGGGTCAAGCTATCATGACTGCCAATTATCTACAAAATCGTTTGGTATGCAAAGCTATCAGTTGTACACCATTTGAGTTGTGGGAAAGGAAAAAGCCAACCATTGAAAAAAATCGGTTCAGCAAACTTCGTCAATTTGAGTGGTGGTCACTTTCTCTCAACTGTCTCGGATATCCTTAAGGGCGCGTTGAGGAAGCTGTCCAGATAGGCGAGGGCCATTGGGCTTGGGATAAATCTCAATCTCACGATTGGAAGGAGATATGGCGAGTTTCGGGGACCGGTCCTTAAGTTTTGGTGACCGGTCCGCGTGCTGAATGGAAATTAGGGTCTTAGGCCGAGTTCGGTGCACTGGATTTACACTGCTGTGGTTCGCCCGATCCTCACCTATGGGTGCCATGTGAGGCTCTCGAGAAGGTGCGGGATATTGCTGCGGTGCTGATATTGTCGACGAGGAGGGGAGTGACTGGGGGAGCAGCACTGAATGCGTTACTTTATCTGAAACCTTTGTACTTGTACGTGGTGTGTACGGCTTTTGAGACTACCCTCAGAATGAGGAAGTCAGGGACATGGCGCTCTTTAGATTTCGGGCATTTTGCACTTGGTGTTCTGTTATGACTTCCAACGACTGTGTCAAGTACCGTTCGAATCGGTCTATAGCTTGATATAGCTCCCATATAATCCGATCTCCGGATTTGACTTCTTGAGCACCTGGAGCCTTAATTTTCCCGATTAAGCTGAAATTTTGCATGCGGTGTTCTGTTATGACTTTCAATAACTCTCGGTCTATAGCCTGATATAGCTCCCATATAAATCGATCTCCCGATTTGACTTCTTGAGCCACGGAAGCCGCAATTTGTCCGATTTGGAATTTTTGCATAGTGACTCCCAAAAACTGTGCCAAGTACGGTCCAAATCGGTCAATAAACCGATCGCCCGATTTGACTTCTTGACCCTTTACAAGCCGCAATTTTCATCTGATTTAACTGAAATTTTATGTTATGACTCTCAACAACTGTGCCAAGTACGGTCCAAATCGGTCAATAACCAGATGTAGCTCCCATATTTAAAGATTCGAACCGGCCGAACTTAGCACGCTTTTATTCATTTTTTTTTAAATTTTCCTAAAAAATTCGTCGGAATTTGATTTTCATATTTTTCTAATGGCTTTCGTTTCTCTCTTCTATGCTATTGATTTTCTTTTAAGGGCGAACACAATGGAGCAGAGGCCTCCAATTTTGATTTACATTAAAACTTTGTTTTGTTTGGTGTTTTTTTTAATTGTCATAAAAAATACGTCGGAATTTGATTTTCATGGTAAATTTTCGGCAAAATATGATTTTTCATAGAAAATATTGTCAACATTTGATTTAAAAAAAATTATTTAAAATTCATTTCCATAGTGATTTTTTTTAAATCAAATTTCCAACCAAAATGCAGCAATAGGAATTACTACTTCATAAGATTTATAAAATGTACCCACAATAAAAAAAAGCACTTACCTCTAGCCAGAGATGATTTATTTTTCATTTTGGAAACCCCAAGTCAGCTTTTTAATCATTGGTACAGTCACGTTACTGTCTAGCTTCTTTTTCACATTGGTAAACAAAAAAACTTTCATGAGTAGGTAAAAATGTGTTTCTCTAACTCACTCAAATGCTTGCAAATGCTTTTTACATTTTTTAACGCACACAAGTAAAAAATAACGGATCTTTTTTGTCATCTCTAAAAATATTTTTTTCTTTCAATTTGGTTTTTTTCCTGTCCAAATAAAACGATTGTTGCATTGACTACTGAGAGATAACATATGCATTCATAGGTGTACACAAAAACAAAAACTTTGTACTCGAGCAGCTCTGCCGGCAGAACTTAGGACGTCGACGATATTTAAGCAAAACTTTGTTGACCAAGTTTCAAAGTTTGATGTTCAACCACCTGCTGTAACAAAGAGTAATTTTTTATTTACTCTGAATTCTTACTTTTCCGATTTGTTGATTGGTTTTCGCAGCAGAAAGAGAGTTGAGTGAGAAAGAGCCAGGCTACACACACATCTGTTTTTTTTGAGGATACAAATAAATGAAAAACCACGAACGCGAACACCTCTGCCGTCAGAAACACGAAAGTCAACGATATTTCGCGCTGCTTACTCTCACTTTCATCTGTTCACTTCCATCGAAGGTCTGTCTTGTCTTTTTTTGTTTTGGTTTAAACGAAATACTGCGAACGCGAACAGCTCTGCCGGCAGAACTACGAAAATCAACGACATTTGCACTGTTTGATCACAATTCAATATGCCACTTGCTACAAGGAACAATTTTATACTTTTGCTCGGTTTTTTCAAATTTCAAGCGAGTGAGAGAAAGACAGATACACACCACCTTCTATCGATGCGATGGTGGCAGCACGAAGGCCTGTATTTCCTTCTTTTGCGTTTGTGTCTCTGATTAGCAACAGCCAATTTTACTTTGTCCGTTTCCTTTTGATTGAAGTTCCATTTATTTAAAACATCGCATATAACAAAACCGTTTAACTTTTGTAGATGCTCAACGACTTGTAGCTAATTTTTCAAATTGGTTTTTTAAGATGACTAAATTTTCATGATATGTACACTGAAATGGTTTTTAAAATAAGCCATAGAACTTTAGGTTTATTTTTAATAGAAAAATATGATCACAACACAGTATATAAATGAAATACTTTTTTTAACGACTTTGGATTAAACATTTATTATTTTAATTTTTTATTTCCAATTTTTAAATAATGTCTTAAATTTTCTAACATTAAACTTCTTCCGAAATTCCGTTTTTCCGAATGTAGGTTGTACACGCACCGGCCCGTCTTGTAAAACTAATTGATGTGATCCAAATGAAGTTCTTTGAAACCATTGACTGCAAAAAAAAGCTCTTCTATGCTCCTTAAATATATGAGTAAAAGAATGTTGTACAATCAGGGCTGCCAGATTTACTGAATTTTCGGCATTTTGCCGATTTTTAGCTTCCAGAATAGCAATATGCCGATTTATACTCTAAAAATACCGATTTTTTCAAAATTTGCATTGGAAAGAAGGATGGAGGCATTTTTATTTTCTTTTTTCGCTTTCAATACATAAAATTTTCAATCGTAACACTATTCCAAGACAACCTAGCTATGTCCGTCTGTGTCCTATGGAAATCAAGCTAAGTCGTAAACAATTAATATATTGAGCTGAACCCGCGTATAAAAATTGTTTTTTACCAAGCGAAAAGTAAGTAAGAAAAATGTCCTAAGTTCTACCGGGCCGAATCTTTGAAACCCGCTACCATGGATTCTGTGTAAAATTGATACAAAATAAAATAAGTTGAAAGGCATAATGTTATTCTACGTACCAAATTTCTGCCAAACAAGGCAAAAATGAATGCTTCTAGGAGCCGAACAAAGATAATCGAGAGATCGGTTTATATGGGAGCTATATCAGGTTATAGACCGATTTCAACCGTACTTGGCACAGCTGTTAAAAGTCGTAACAGAACACTACATGCAAAATTTCGCCAAATCGGACAAAGATTGCGACTTCCAGGGGCTAAAGATGTCAAATCGGGAGATCGGTTTATATGGAAGCTATATCAGGTTATAGACCGATATTAATTGTACTTGACACAATTGTTGGCATTCCTAACAGAACACTACATGCAAGTTTAAGCAAAATCTGACAAAAATTACAGGCTGTACGGGCTTAAGATGTCAAATCGGGAGATCGGTTTATATGGGAGCTATATCAGGTTAAAGACCAATTTCCACCGTACTTGGCACAGTGCTCAGGATGTCAAATCCGGAGATCGGGTTATATTGTAGCTATTTCAGGTTACAGACCGATTTCAACCGTACTTGACACAGTTTATGGGCGTCGTAACAGAACACAACAGCAAAATTTCAGCATAATCGGATAACAGTTGCGGCTTCTAGGGGCTAAATATGTTTCTGTGCAAAATTTCAAGCGGCTAGCTCTATGCGTTCAACCGCTATCGTGATTTTGACAGACGGACATGGGTAGATCGACTCAAAATGTTCATCAAGAATTTATATACTTTATGGAGTCGCAGACCAACATTTCGAGGTGTTACAAACGGAATGAGTAGGTTAGTAATCCCCCCCCCATCCTATCGTAGTGAGTATAATAATCTATATTAAGCCCTTATAACAACCGGCCTTCCGATTTAGCTTCTTCAGTTCCCAAAAGTATTATTTTTTACCCGATTCGGCTATAATTGGGTTATATGGGAACATTTTTATGCTCTCCACCGTAGGATTGGAGTATGTTAATTTTGTCATTCAGTTTGTAACACATCAAAATATTGATATGAGACCCAACAATATATATAAAGGGCGATTTTTCAGGTTTTATTTTTTGGCAAATATCTTCAGTTTGGTCTATAATTTAACCATGAATCGTCAAACGAACAGCGCTTGTAAAATTTTGAATTATATCAAATTCATCAAAATGCGTGCTCTATTAAGAAAAAGGAGGTTCCTTATCATTGAGCTTAAATTTGAATCGTACTGCACACATTGATGGGTGAGAATTTTGCCCCTCTTCCTTAGCGGAATGTTCATGGGCAAAATTTGCATTTGTTAAGAAAGTTCATGGCGTGCTGTTCCATTTTTCTCATTTTAAATCAATGGGTACGTAAATAAACAGAATTGTCGAATTTGAAGTGAAGATCAGCCAGAAGCATTACAAGAGCTTCCAATTCATCCACAGTCACAGTTTGGTGCGGTTTATGGGCTGGTGATACCATTGGACCGTACTTCTTCAAATATGATGACGGAATCGTTACTATGAATGGTGAGCGCTACCGTGAGATGATATCCAACATTTTTGCCCAAAATGCAAGACGGTGCCACATACCACACAGCACGCGTAACAATGGACTTATTGAGAGGCAAGTTCGGTGAACATTTTATTTCACGTTCGGGACCGGTCAATTGGCCGCCTAGATAGTGTAATTTAACGCCTTTAGACTATTTTTTGAGGGGCCATGTTAAAGATAAAGTCCTCTTCAATTGACGCATAGGAAGACAACATTGAAGCATATATTCGTGAGATAACGGCCGAAATATTAGAAAGCAAAAAAAAATTAAGCGTAGTAAAGAATAACATTTGAAGCGCAGTAAAGAACAACATTTGCATGAAATAATCTTCAAACATTAAATTATATGTACCGTACTATCGATTCAAATAAAGATTCCATGCATTTTTCTGATACTCTGTCTGTCTATCTGTCGAAAGTACGCTAACTTTAAAATGAGTAAAGCTAGGCTCTCGAAGTTTTGTACAAATACTTCCTGTTAGTGTAGGTCGGTTGGGATTGTAGATGGGCCTCATCTGTCCACGTTTTGATATATCTGTCATGTTGCCATAAAGACATATCTCTCGATTAAAAATATTTTGTCCTTTTGAAGCCTATTTTGGACCTATTTGTTACAGTGAGTTTTAATATTCCGTTTGATAATCGTGCCGTCTATACCCCAAATAGGTCGTAATTGAGACATAGCTGTCATGTAGATCTATTGGTTAGACTTCTTGAGCTCATTTTGTACGTATTTTTGCTTTATTTTGGGAAAATTTGATATATAGAGTGGTATTACAACCAAAATACCTATGCCGAATCCGGTCTTAATCGGACCATATATATATATATATCCGTCCTATAGACGTATCTCATCCGGGTGACGTATTATTGATGCATTTTTCACTTTTTAACGGTTTTTGTCAAAAAATTTGAAGATTGGTCTTAGTTGGAGATAAGGCATTTTTTTAGACTGGCTAAAAAGTATCAATTATGGTATGACAAATTCTGCCATTTATTTTACTTTTTTTTTGTTAGTACTATCGTTTTATTCTTTAAACAAATAAACCGATTTTTCAAATTTGATTACCGAAAATTCTCATTTTTCTTTCTTTAATTGCTAATTTTCTTGTAAATTAATCTGGCAACCCTGCAACTCAACAAAATATTTATCTTTTCTCTTTGAATCCCTTGAAATCTAAAATTTGAGAAGAAAAGAGAATAAGGCAGAGAGAGATAAAGAGAGTTAGGAAACATACATAAATCAAAAATAAAAAATAACCAAAGACGAAACGCGTCCCATAGTGGTTGGTGGTTTTCCTTTTCCATTTGCAAAGAAAATCTCCGATCATTGAGCTCGTCTCGTAATAGAAACAAATGAAAAAAACTCGTTGAAATCTTGTTTGAGTGTTTAGAATTGAGTGAATTGGGAATTCGGAATCCCAAATTATCAAAGAGGGGAAACGGAAAAGGGAGAATTTAAGTGAGAAAGTACAAGGTAGGTATATGGCTACATTTTGAAATTCGGTAATTTAAATAGCTGCGTGTAAGTGTTCGCAATCTGCTTTTGTTGACATTTTGCGGCTACTGTATGTGAACATTTTACGATTTGTAAAGCATTTGAGTTCAAGCACATTAGCGAAAAAAGCAAAATCTTAAAAAATGACTTTTCGAAAAATGCATTTTTAGAGTTAAAAATTAATAAGTATATTAAGTTCCTATCATGCCTTAACTTCTGTTAACGTTTCATATTGATATGTTTTAAAACTTTTTTGTACAAAACACCACAACTGTGGTGTTATAACTTTGTGAATTTGTTTGCAAAGGTAAGGTACCCCAAATCGGTCGTAATTTAGGTTTAAGTGGCAATCTGCCATCAGACTCACTTAGACGTTTTCGTCCATTGTGATACCACAGGAGCAGAAGAAGGAAGATGCCTTCTATTTCTTACCCTTAAACCATCCAGATCGCTTTAAAAAGCCCAATAACTTGCGAATGTTGACTTCCGCTAAATCAGACAGGTTCTCAAAGAAATGAGAACCAAAAGTGGAACTCCTTCTGACTGCTAGTGCGGGACACACACACAGAAGGTGTTCTATAGTCTCGTCTTTTTCTATGTCCTCACAATTTCTGCAAAAGTTGTTGCTGGCAATCTTAAGACTGTCAGCATGTTTTCCGATTAGACAGTGACCTGTCATAACGGACACAATGACTAAGACGTCTTTTTTAGCCAGTGACAGCAAAGCGGTAGACCTCTTCAAGTCTAGATGAGGCCACATAGTTTTGGAATGCTCACAGACCCCTCTTTGTGACCATCTATCATTCGTTGCCCTTTTGACCTGGTTCTGAAAACTTAGCTTACATGTCGCTATGGGGCATACCCACAGATTCTATAATCCCTGGAATGTGTAGGGTAGTACCTAGTCTCGCAAACTCATCCGCTTTAGAATTCCCTGGGATATCTCTGTGGCCCGGCACACAGAACAGGTAAATTTTGAACTGTTCCGCCATCTCGTTGAGAGATCTGGGACAGTCGAGGGCGGTTTTTGTGTTCAGAAATAAGTTCTCCAGGGATTTAATGGCTGCCTGGCTGTCTGAGAAGATGTTTATGCCAATCGTCGTAATGACATTATATCTTAGCCATTCCACCACTTCCTTAATTGCAAGGATCTCGGCTTGATACACATTGCAGTGGTCGGGTTACCTTTTCGATAAGACCAGTTCTAGATCTCTAGAGTACACCCCAAACCCCACCTGGCCGTCTTGTCTGGAACCATCCGTATAGAAGTGTATGTAACATCTATTATCAGGGATATGGGAGTTCCATTCGTTTCTATCAGGAATTGAGGTACTGTACTTTTTATCAAAAAGCGGTTCACGCAGGGTGTAGTCCACACTGCCAGGAACATCGGATATTGTATCAAGGATAACACAGTGTCCGTAGCCGCCACATGACTCCCTTAGCCTCAGGGCAGTGGTCGCATTAAATTCAGTGGTGTCGTCGTCAGTGCGGCTGTGATGCACAAACAAGCCATCCTTTGGATCCGGTTGAATATTGAACAGTAGATGGACTTTTAAAGCGCCGTCCTCCAGACCACAACACCATATAGCATTACAGGCCTGGCAACTGCAGTATATCTAGTGCATGACAAGGGTCTAAGTCCCCAACTTTTGCTAGGGCAGGAGTCGACTTTCTTGCCCTTTTTAAAGCACGCTAACTTTCGAAGGAGTAAGGCTAGGCGCTTGAAATTTTGCACAAATACTTTTTATTATTGTAGGTCGGTTGGGATTGTAAATAGGCAAAATCGGTCCATGTTTTGATATAGATGCCATATAAACCGATCTTGGGTCTTGATTTCTTGAGCCTCTAGAGAGCGCAATTGTCTTACGATTTGACTGAAATTTTGCATGAGGTGTTTTGTTATGACTTCCAATAACTGTGCTAAGTATGGCGCAAATTGGTGCATAACCTGATATAGCTGCCATATAAACCGATCTGGGATCTAAACTTCTTGAGCCTCTAGAAGGCGCAATTCTCATCTGATTTGGCAGAAATTTTGTTCAACGGCTTCCTCCACCATAGGATGGGGATATACTAATTTTGTCATTCTGTTTGTATCACCTCGAAATATGCGTCTGAGACCCCATAAAGTATATATAATCTTGATCGTCATTTTAAGACGATCTAGCCATGTCCGTCAGTCCGTCCGTCTGTCTGTCGAAATCACGCTAACTTTCGAAGGAAAAAAGCTAGCCGCTCGAAATTTAGCTTAAATACTTTTTATTAGTGTAGGTCGGTTGGGATTGTAAATGGTTCAATTCGGTAAATGTTTTGATATAGCTGCTATATAAACCGATCTTGGATCTTGACTTCTTGAGCCTCTCGAGGGCGCAATTCTCGTCCGATTTGACTGAAATTTTGGACGTGGTGTTTTGGTATCACTTTCAACAACTGCGCTAAGTATGGTTCAATTCGGTTCATGTTTTCATATTGCTGCTATATAAACCGATCTCGGGTCTTGACTTCTTGATCCTCTAGAGGGCGCGTTTCTCGTCCGATTTGGCTAAAATTTTGCATGAGGTGCTTTGTTATGACTTCTAATGTCTGTGCTAAGTATGACGCAAATCGGTACATAAACTGATAAAGCTGCCATATAAACCGATCTGGGATCTTGACTTCTTGAGCCTCTAGAGGGCGTAATTCTCATCCGATTTGGCAGAAATTTTGTACAATGGCTTCTCTTATGACCTACAACATACGTGTTTAATATGGTCTGAATCGATCAATAGCTTGGTACAGCTCCCATATAAACCTATCTCCCGATCTTGAGCCCCTACAAGGCGCAATTCTGAACTGAAATATTACACAATGACTTCTACAATGTTCATCATTCATTTATAGTACGAATCGGACTATAACTTGATATAGTCCAATAGCACAACAGTTCTTATTCAATATTCTTTGTTTGCCTAAAAGGGATACCGTGCATAGAACTCGACAAATGCGATCCATGGTGGAGGGTAAATAAGATTCGGTCCGGCTGAACTTAGCATGCTCTTACTTGTTGGGTCTTCATATGGTCACATCTGGCCAGTATATATATCTAAACGATTACATCCCGAAAGAGGTGTCATCCTGTACCACATCGTTCATACTCCACTATAAAAAAGAGCTACCTTATCATTGCGCTAAACTTGATTCGCCAGCACTCATTGATATGTGAGAAGTTTTTCCCCCTTGTTCCTTAATGGAATGTTCATGGGCAAATTTGCATTTCCAAACCCTGGCAAACGAATAATCACAAGCCCAACAAACCTGATCAAAGACATTGCCCTATTGAGGCATTACAGAACAACCGACTTCATTTACACGATGTTTATTGGAAATTTTTAAAAATAATTATTGTCGTGACATAGATTTTTTTTCATGCGAGCTTCAAAACTTTCCCATAGCTCACTGCTATATAAAAGCGTATGAAGGCATTGCGCTGCAACTATTTTTAAATTTCTGCAAGCATGGCCCGCTGTACGAGTATAGCTTTGTTAATATATCTATTTGCCTATGAAGTTTCAGCCACCACGACAACTTATTCCAAATTTTTAACGTTTAGTGAAAACCCTTGCAATTATTGTAGTACACACATAGCTTGTAGAAACACATGGGTAAGTCAGCGAAAAATGGTCTATGGCTGGGGAAACAAACGCTCATAATGCTTTTCATCTTCAAAACTTCAGAAATTTCCCGACTCTTGTAATCTGAATGCAGAATTCGTAACAATGACACCTGAATTGCGAAACTTTTTGATGGACTTACATAACGAACGCCGTAATATTTTAGCTGGAGGCAATCAAAAAGGTTACCTACCTGCGGTTCGCATGGCTACAATGTCCTGGAATTATGAATTTGAATATCTATCTGCTTTGAATCTTTTGCAATGCGATTTGAAACACGATAAATGTCGCCGAACACCCACCCATCCCTATGTAGGACAAAATTTGGCATCTCTGACATGGAATACGAAGGAATTAAGCATTGAGGAGATACTCACATTGCTGGTGGATTATTGGTACAAAGAACACCAATATATAACAATGGACCATATCAAATATTTTCCGCGAGCGAATTTGTAAATGACATAAAATCGGTGCTTGTTTTTTTCACAATACGATTTTTCTTACAGACCACATGCAATTGGACACTTCACCCAGATGGCTCAAGAGCGTGCAAATGAAGTCGGTTGTGCCGTAATGCGTCATTCGAGCGAAGACCTAAGGCATGTGCTCTTGGCTTGCAATTATTCATTTGCAAACTTCTACAATGTGACCATCTATAGACATGGATCTGCGGCCTCTAAATGCCAGACAGGGGTTAACACAAAATATACAAATCTATGTTCGGCTAGGGAAAAATATAACACTAGTAGCTTGGTTTACTAGAAACAAGGAAAATACAATTTCGGTATAAACAAAAAATTAAATTTTAATAAAATTATTAACGTTGAACAAAATTTTAAAATATGTTAAAAATTTTAAGAGATTTTTGTTTTAAATGTGTATGTATATATTTTGATAGATGAGACGTCAACCTCATGTAAACGGCCGTAGCAAAAGGCGGCCTGCATTTTAATTGACACTAACGTCTAAAAAAACAAGTAAAAAGGCGTTAAGTTCGGCCGGGCCGAACTTTGGATACCCACAATTTCAAGTATATGTGTAAACCACTTTTTGTCAAAGTCCGGTGAAAAATGCATACCTTATGCCCCATAGCAGCTATATCGAAATATGTACCGATTTGGATCAAATACTAATAACTCCAAGTCATTGTTTAATTGTGTATAACAAAATATTGATCTTTTTAGTTGCTATATCTAAAAATAAACCGATCTGAACCATATACGACTCGGATGTCGAAAGCCTAACATGAGTCACTGTGTCAAATTTTAGTGAAGTCGAATTATAAATGCGCCTTTTATGTGGCCAAGAATTTAATTCGAGATATCGGTCTATATGGCAGCTATATCCAAATCTTGACCAATTTGGGCCAAGTTGCAGAAAAATGTCGAAGAGCCTAATACAACTCGCTGTCCCAAATTTCGGCGAAATCGGACAATAAATGCGCCTTTTATGGCCCCAAAACCTTAAAACGAGAGATCGGTCTATATGGCAGCTATCTCTAAATCTGGATCGATCTAAGCCAAATTAAAGAAGAATGTCGAAGGTCCTTACACAACTCATTGTCCCAAATTTCGGCGATATCGGACAATAAATGCGTCTTTAATGAGCTCAAAACCTTAAATCGAGAGATCGGTCTATATGACAGCTATATACAAATTTGAACCGATCTGGGCCATATTGCAGATGTATGTCGAGGGGCATAACTTAACTCACTGTCTCAAATTTCGAGGACATCGGACAATAAATGCGCCTTTTATGGGCCCAAAGCCTTAAATCGAGAGATCGGTCTATAAGGCAGCTATATCCAAATCTGTACCGATCTGGGTTAAATTGAAGAAGGATGCAGAGTGGCCTAATACAACTCACTGACACAAATAATGTCATAATATAATGTCATAGTGACGATTGGCAAAAATTCCTTCTCAGACAGCCATTAAATCCCTGGAGAACGTATTTCTGAACACAAAAACTGTCCTCGACTGTGGCAGATTTCTCAACGAAATAGCTGAATAGTTAAAAATTCAGCTGTTCTGGGTGCCGGGCCACAGAGATATCCCAGGGAATTGTAAAGCGGACGAGCTTGCGAGACTAGGAACAACCCTACACATTCCAGGGGTACTGGAATCTGTGGGTATGACGCAAGCGACATGCTAAGCTAAGTTTTCAGCAGCAGGCCCGAAGGACAACGAATGATATATGGTCACAAAGAGAGGCCTGTGAGTATTCCAAAACTCGGTGGCCTAATCTAGACTTGAAGTGGTCTGCTGCTTTGCTGTCATTGGCTAGAATAAACGTCTCAGTCATTGTGTCCGTCATGACAGGTCAATGCCTAATCGGAAAACATGCTGACAGACTGAGGGTTGCCAGTAACGAATTTTGCAAAAGCTGTGAGGACATCGAAGAAGACGAGACGAGACCCGCACTAGCTGTCAGAAGGAGTTCCACTTTAGGTTCTCATTTCTTTGAGAACCTGTGTGATTTAGCGGATGTGAACATTCGCAAGTTGTTGGGTTTTTTAAAGCGATCTGGATGGTTTAAGGGTAGGAACTAAAAGGCATCTTCCTTCTTCTGTTCCTGTGGTATCATAATGGAGGAAAACGTCTAAGTGAGTCTGATATAGCGAGCGTCGGATCTCGGAGCAAGCAGCACGCTACAACAAGGGATACATGTGCGATCCCACAAAACCCATGCGGTTTGGGCGTTGGGCCAGTACTCCGTCCCGAGAAAACTAAAAACTCACTCTGAGAAACAAAGGAATGGTAAAAACGGACACCCCAAACGTTGACGACCTACGCAAACGAAAAAAAGGAGCATGATTTGCGGATCTGCACCTGGAATGTCTGCACTCTCTATAGAGAATATGCAATATACGCGCTGGCGGATGTATTGGAGAAGTACAAGGCAGATATTACCGCCTTATAGGAAGTGCGATGGACCTGGAATGTTGTCACAATAACACCAAGCGGTGAAGCACTATACTATAGCCGGCATAGCACGAGGCATGAATTTGGCTGTGGAGTTGTGGTTAGTTGGAGACTAAGACATTTTATCTCAAGCTTTACTACGGTGGATGAGAGGCTAGCCACAATCCGCATTAAAGCTAAATTCTTCAACGTCAGCCTTATTTGTGCCTATACTCCGACGGAAGACAAGGACGAGCAGACCAAGGATATCTTCTACGAGCTCCTAGAGAGGGAATATGACCGCCGCCCCGCCCATGATATTAAAATCGTTCTGAAGGAAGACATTTGGTGATCCACACTGCCTGAAACTTCGGAGATTTTATCAAGGATAATACAGTGTCTGTAGCCGCCGCATGATTAAAGAAGCAAATCGTCTAGCCACAATGTCCAGAGGTGTACCACTTAATTAAGATGGTGTCGTTTGCAGTGTCTTGATGCCTGGATCTGGCTGAGTATTGATCGCTAGGTTGACTTTGGAAGCGCCGTCCTCCAGACCACAACACCTTATAGCACTGTAGGTCTGACAAATGCTGAATACAACCAGTACATGACACATGTGTTTAAATCCCAAATTTTTGCCAATAGCTCTCTTACAGGCAGGGTTACCGTTGAGAATTTTGAAAAGGTCGCACAAAAATTCGTTTTCTTAAAAAATAGTCTCACAATGATTATTTAACACTTTACAAAAGAATGTAAACAACTAACCACGTAAGTGGGGCGATCGCGACTTTTAGAAATCCTAACCAAAGTGAAGATATGTCCAAACTGGATTAAAAGAAGTCCAGTTTTCGCAAACATTTTTTTGAGTAGAGAAAACGTGTTTTCATTTCGCTCAAAGAAAAATATCCGTATTTCGGAATAGGTACCTATTAGGAAACATTTTAAAGCCTTTCAGGAGTAGACTCAAAATGGACTGCAAAGACCCCTCATCTGTGGTGGTGGCATTTGACTGAAGCATGTTGTTCGCCTCTCCTATAGGTGTGAGTGGCTTGTCACCTGTAGTCGAAGTAATGCTTCAAGCGCATACTCAAAAAAAAAAGTGATCCAATGGTTCCATTAAACTAATTTTCAATAAAATAGAACATCAAATAGCGCTAAAGACATTTCCACTCGATTTTAGTTTATGTTGTTGTTAAAAATAGAGAAATCGTATGAACTTCTAATTAGCTAAAGACATTTCTATTCGATTTTAGTTAATGTTGTTGTTAGAAATAGAGAAATCGTTTGAACTTCAGGTTAGTTTAACGATAACTTGACCAGATTAATTTTTGGTACAAAATGGTTGAAATTTTTACTATGAGTAAATGAAAATTTACAAATATTTTGCAAAATCTGATCTTCTATTTGGGTCAATTTTAACTATGACAAACAATGGCGTAAGAAAATTTTTACTAATTTGATACTAATTGTTGAAATGCAATTTTTTATACTTTTGCTCAAAATAAATCTTTACAAAAATAAAGGGTAATTTTTAAGAGCTATAGCTAAGTTTTTCAAAAACAAAACATATACAATTTAGAAAAAACCATGAAATCTTTATTTGAATCGATAGTACGGTGCGTATAATTTAATGTTTGAAGTTTTTTCATTCAAATATTGACCGTGACTGCGCCTCAAATGCCACCCGCTGAGTCCAATTTTGGCATACTCTTTCCAACATTTCGGCCGGTATCTCACGAATAAATGCTTCAATTGTTGTCTTCCAATTCGTTAATTGAAGCGGGCTTGTCTGTATAGACATGAGCTTTAAAATAACCCCACAAAAAATTGTTCAAAGGCGTTAAATCGCACGATCTAGGCGGCCAATTTACCGGTCCCGAACGTGAAATAAAAAGCTCACCGAACTCGCCTCTCATTGTTACGCGTGCTGTGTAGCATGTGGCACCGTTTTGTTGAAACTACATATCATGCAAGTTGAGGTCTTGCATTTTGGGCAAAAAAAAGTTGGATGTTATCTCACGATAGCGCTCACTATTCACAGTTACGATTCGCATCATCTTTGAAGAAGTATGGTCGAATGATGCCGCCAGCCCATAAACCGCACCAAACTGTGTCTTTTTCTGGATGCATTGGTTGCTCTTGCAATGTTTCTGGCTGATCTTCACCACAAAATCTAAAATTCTGCTTACTTACGTACCCATTGAGCCAGAAATGAGAAAAAAGATGAGCGTGCGATGAATTTTCGCAACAGAGCACGCATTTTGACAAAAAAAATCAATAATTTGCAAGCGTTGTTCATTTGTAAGACGATTCATGGTTAAATTACGGACCAAACTGAAGATGTTTGACAGTGAAACAAAACACGAAACGTGTGTGAGTTGTTTAAACCTGTGTTGCCTTAAAGATAATAGCTAAAAAATCACCCTTTATATTTTCTTTTGTTCTGCTAAAACTTTTTTTGGACTTTAACTTATTAATCCGCCAGACGTACTCTTGTTTCAAAAAGTTAGGCTTGAAATTAACGCATAAAAACATTGTTGTGGTTCTTTAAATGTTATTAATAATTTTTTTAACACATGGGTTCATTAAATATTTATAAAAAACGTGGAGTTTTTTCGCTTCTACGAATAATCTGGTTCAGTCTTTCACTGAAGTATACATATTGTCTTACATTTTTTGTAAAATACTGTACTTAGTTACTGTTGTCCCTGTTCTTTTTTCCACCGATGTATGTACCTATCTCTCACCTAAATTCTACTGTTTTCCATTTCCCTTTTTTTTGATAAACATACCTATTATTCCTTATTCCCCATTCCCCTATTCGAAAAACATTTACAAGAGCTCAAAGACTTTTTTCGCTTTTATTTATGTTTCCTTCCTCTCAGTCTCTTCCCCCATCCTTAACAAACTTTAAATTTTAAGTGTTGCAAAGAGAAAATATCAACATTGTTCTTGTTGTTGTGCAAGATTCTTTTACTCATATATTTAAGGAGCATACAAAAGCTTTGTCAGCCCTGTTACAATGAGAAAAGATGCTTTGAAACTATTCTCTATTTCAAAAGGTTTGCAGTCAATGGTGTTAAGCACTTTTTTTTGGATCATATCGATTAGTTTTACAAAAGTGACCGGCGCGTGTACAACCTTTATGCGGAAAATCGGGAGTTCGGTAAAAGTGAAATGCAAATTCAACTATGCACTGTGACCATATAATAGAAACTAAAATCAAAACTTAAAGTTTAATCCAAAATCGTTGAAAACGCATTTACTTAAAAACTGTGGTACGATCATATATTTCTATAAAATAAAATCAACCTAACGTTCTTTGCTTTGCTTTTAAAACCTTTTTGGTGTACCTGTCCGAAAATAAAAGCAAATTGAAACAAAATTCCATGTCGTGAGCTTCTACAAAGGTTAAACGATGTTATTATATGCAATGTTTGAAGTAAATGGAATACCAATCAAAAGGGAAACGGAATAAGTAAAATTGGCTGTTGCTAACAAAGGCACAAATACAAAGAAGACAAGACAAACCTTCGTGCTGCCAACTTCTCGTCAATTGTGGTGTGTTTCCGTCTCTCTCTCTCCCCCGTTTGAAATTTCAATGTTATAAAAAAACCGAGCAAAAGCAAAAATAAAGTTGCTCCGTGTAGCAAGGGGAATATTGAGTTGTGATCAAGCAGTGCAAAATGAGTTTGATTTTCGTAGTTCTGCCGGCAGAGCTGTTCGTGTTCGCAGTTTTCCGTTAAACAAACCAAATACCAAATCCATTAAAAGACAAGAGAGACTTCGTGTTGCCACCTTCCCATCGATAGAGTGAAATGAGTACGAGACCAAGAAAAAGCAATCATTGAAGGCTCCTAAAAGCAAGAGGCAGATGGAAGTGAGATATAGCAGTGCAAAATATCGTTGACTTTCGTTGTTCTGCCGGCAGAGGTGTTCGCTTTCGTTGTCTTTCGTTTATATTTAATGGACAAATGTTATGAGTAGCCTCATTCTCTCTCGGTCTTTCTCACTCATGTCTCTTTCTGGTGCGAAAACTAACTAAAAGTTCGAAAAAATAAGTGCAAACAATACGAATGCATATAACAAGAGTTAGATTGAAGTGTGGTCGACAAAGTTCATAAATATCGTCGACGTGCTTACTTCTGCGGGCAGAGCAGTTCGCGTACATAACTGTTCTTTTTTTGTATATGCATGCATGTATGTAGTCTCTCAGTTAAAGGCAACAATCGCGTTATTTGGACAGCATAAAATAAAATGAAACTGACAGAAAATCATATTGAAAAAAAGTCGAATAAACCGTTACATTGTTGCGTTAAAGATCATTTTAAAATTTCTAAAAGCAAACGTTGAGTGAGTTTGAGGCGAACATTTTAGACTCCTTATGAAAGATTTTCACCGTTTACCCATATGAAAAATAGAACACAGTTGTGTGACTGCATCAATGTTTGAAAAGCCGATTTTGGGAATTCAAAACGAAAAATGAATCTGCTCAGGGCAAAGGTAAGTGCGTATATTTATTATTGTACATTTTGTAAGTCAAACCGATAAGTATTTCAATAATTGATTTTCAGAACTGCCTTCAAATTGAAAATTTAATTTTAAAAAATTAATTGAATATATGGAAATCCAATTTATATGAAATATTTAATCATTTTTTCTTTAAAAAAATATCAAATTTGGGGAAAATTTTTTTATGAAAATCAAAATTTGGCACAATTTCATTCATATCAAAATTTAAATTATGACAATCAACTCTCGATAAAAATTTAAATAAAAATGAACCTCTAAGAAAATGCTCTATTAAAGTATAAATTCGACGAAATTTTCATTGAAAAATCAATTTTGCCAAAAAATTTTATGAACATCAAAATTTGACAAAAATTTTTCTATGAAAATCAGTGTGAACAAAAATTAAAAATCCAAATTTCGAAAGAATTTTTCAGAAAATAAATTTTTTGAAATTTTTTTATGAAAACAAAATTTTATACAATTTCATTCAAATCAAAATTGAAATCAAGTTCCGATAAAAAATTATATGCAATTCAACTCCAGAGAAAATGTAATATAAAAATTTAAATTTGACGAAATTTTTTCTGAAAAATGGTATTTTGTTAAAAAAATTTATGAAAATTAAATTTCGACGAAATCTTTTATAAAAATCAACATCTGAAAAATTTTCTATGAAAATCAAATATCGAAAAAAAATTTTACAAAAATCAAATTTCGAAAGAATTTTTTAATAATAATAATTTTTTACGAAAACCAAAATTTCTATACAAATAAAGGTTCAACGAAGATTTGTGATGAATATCATATGCATTTCGACCAAATATTCTATGAGATTTATAATTCAATGAAATTTTGTTTGTATTTTGTATTTATTTTATTCGACAAAAATTTTGATAATAATCAAAAATCTACGAAATTTTCTCTGAATAATATATTTGAGAAATTTTCTATGAAAAGTTGGCCTAAAATTTTAGGTCTTTTCTTATTTGAAGATTTAGCAAAAAAAAAACATGAGCCATAGAACCAAATCGAAAAATTTTGACTCGACACCGACTTCTAAAAAATCGCTCGACTTTTACAGCCATCTCCATAGTATGGATGTATGCAAATCTCTCCATTTCGTTTGTTACTTCTCGAAGTATTTATCTTCGACCCTACAAAGTATATATATTCTGAGCATTCTAAGTCAATTTAGCAATTTTCGCTCGTCCTTAGGTGCTCGAATGAATGAGGCTATCTGCATGAAATAAAAAATAAAAGTGACATACTTTTTTCAATATTTTTCTATTTTATCTTTTCTTCAATATATGTATTTATATATATATATTAATTTTCAAAGAAAATTTTATTCTGATGCTATTTAAATTAAAACAAGTAGTGGATTCTGCTAAAATTAACGGATGCTGGTAGTCATAACAGAATACTTTGTGCCAAATTGCAGTCAAATTGAGGCATCTAGGGCTCAAGAACTCAAATTCGGGGATAGGTTTATATGGAGGCAATATTAATTTATTGACCGATTGGGATCATACTCGGCACGGCAAAAGAAAAATTCTTGGGCTAACTTTCAGACAAATCGGATGAAAACTTGGTCCTCTAGGGGCTCAAGAAGTTAATGTGCGAAATTTCAACCAAATCAGGTCAAAATTGATAATTCCAGGAGCTCAAGAATTCAAATCCGATGATCGGTTTAAATGGGGTCTATATAAGTTTTAAGACGATTGGTATTATATTTGGTGCGGGTGAAGGAAGTCGTAACAAAAGTCCTTGGCTATCGATTTTTTATTTTTTTTCTGTTAGAACTTTTTTTTTGCTTTTTACCTACTAATCTGGTAGACATACATACTCCTGTTTCAAATAGTTATGCTTGAAATTAAAGCAGTTGTAGATCTTTAAATGTTATTAATGATTTTTTTTTCGAAATAGGTTCAATAAATATCAAAAAATGTGATGTTTTTCGCGTTTTTCCCCTATTTATTGATTGGGTTTTAGAAAACTTTGTTTCACCAAAAAATCATTATATGTGCAATTTTTTTTCTAATAAATTTTCCTTCACTTCATATTTTGAAATCACTTTTTTGTCGTTTTTAGTTGTGTAACTCTGCAACCCAATTTTTAAAATTAAAGTTCTTTGTTATGAAACGACCATGTTAATCATTATCAGCCGTTGACGTTTTTCTCCTTTCAGAATTTGAGTTACAAATAGACTGGAATTCTTCAGCACTAACAATGTTTTCAAAATGTTCCCTAGTATTTTTTTATTTTACCGGAGCACCATAACGAGCATACGTGAATTAAATAAGATTTTATATAAAATTTTAGTTCACTATACTGAAATCAACAGGCCTACGAAAAATCTGTTTCAGTCTTTCACTGAATTATACATTTTGTCTTACTCTTTTTGTAAAATATTATACTTAGTTACTGTTGTCCCCATTATTTTTTCCACCACTGTATGTACCTATCTTCTCACTTAAATTCTCCCGCTTTCCGTTTCCCTTTTTTGATAAACATACCTATTATTCCTAATTCCCCATTCAACCAATTCGAAACACTCGCACAAGTGGTCAAAGACTTGTTCGGCTTTATTTGTATTTCTAACCTGTCGTCTCTCCCTTCTTTTCCAACTTAAAATTTTAAGAGTCGCAAAGAGAAAAGATCGAAATCATGTTCTTGCTGTTCTGCATCTTGCACTCTTTTACTCATGTATGTAAGGAGCATACGAGAGCTTTGTTTGCTGTTTGTGCCGTTAATGGTATAAAGCAACTTTATTTGGTTCACATCGATTAGTTTTACAAAAGTGACCGGCGCGTCTACAACTTACATTCGGAAAATCGGAAATTCGGTAAAAGTTCAATGTGAAATGAAAATGCATATATGCACTGCGACCATATTTTCTAAATGAGCCATAGAAACTAAAATCAAACTTAGAGTTTAATCCAAAATCTTTGAAAAAAGCATATAATTTAAGAGCTGTATTGCGATCATAAATTTCTATAAAATAAAATCAACCGTTGTGTTCTTTGCCTTATTTTAAAAACCTTTTTGGTGTACCTGTTATGAAAAAGTGTACTGTCCAAATTGAAAAAAAGATTCCAAGCCTTGATTATCTACACAAGTTAAACGATGTTCTTATATGCAATGTTTGAAGTAAATGGAACACCAATCAAATGGGGAAACGGAAAAGGCAAAATTGGCTGTTGCTAACAAAACACAAATCCAAAGCATACAAGACAAACCTTCGTGCTGCCACCATCACGTCAATTGGAATGTGTTCTGTCTCTCTCTCACCCGTTTGAAATTTCAATGTTATAACAAAACCGAGCAAAAGCAAAAATTAAGTTGCTCCGGGTAGGAAGGGGAATATTGAGTTGTGATCAAGCAGCGCAAAATGTGAATGATTTTCGTAGTTCTGCCGGCAGAGCTGTCCGCGTTCGCAGTTTTTCGTTTATATGAAAAACCAAATGCACAAGAAGAGAGACTTCGTGTTGCCATCTTCACATTGATGGAGCAAGATTTGTACGAAACCAAGCAAACGCATTCATGAGTGAGATATAACAGTACAAAATATCGTTGACTTTCGTTGTTCTGCCGGCAGAGCTGTTCGCGTTCGTAGTCTAACGTTTATATTTAATGGACAAATGTTATGAGTAGCCTCATTCTCTCTCGGTCTTTCTCACTCATGTCTTTTTCTGGTGCGAAAACTAACCAAAACTTAAAATAAGAGCAAACAAAAAATACTCCTTGTAAAAAGAGGTAGATTGAATTGTGGCCAACAAATGCAACACGGCAGAACAGTTCGTTTGCCAAGTTTTTCGTTTTTTGTCTATGAATATAAATAGTCTCTCAGTAATCAAGGCAACAATAGCGTTATTTGGACAGCATAAAATAAAACTCACAGAAAATCATATTTGAAGAAAGTCGGACGAGCTGTTATTTTTGTTGCGTTCAAGAGGATTCTAAAAGCAAGCGTTCAGTGTGTTTGAGAATAACATTTTAAACTACTCATGAGAGATTTTCACCGTTTACCCATATGTAAAAGATTAGACAGTTGTGTGCCTGCACCAATGTTTGAAAAGCTGATATGGGAAATTCAAAATGAAAAATTAAACTTCTCTGGACAAAGGTAAGTGTGAACGTTTATTATTGTACATTTTGTAAGTCATACCAATGACTATTTTAATAATTGGCTTTCATCACTGCCTTCATATTGAAAATTTAATGTTAAAAAATTTGTCATGGAAAACCTATAAATTGGATAAATACTATAATTAGATGAAATATTCACTAATTTTTTCTGAAAAAATATGAAAATCAAAATTCGACACAATTTCATTCAAATCAAAATTCAAACTATAACAATCAACTTCCGATAAAAATTTATGTAAAAATGAACCTCTAAGTAAATGTTCTATAAAAGTTTAAATTAGACGAATTTTTCATTGAAAAATCAATTTTGCCAAAAAATCTTACGAAAATCAAAATTTGACGAAACTTTTTATAAAAATCAACATCTGAAAATTTTTCTATAAAATTAAAAAAGAAAAAAAAAATTTTTCAAAAATCAAATTTCGAAAGAATTCTTTATGAAAACAAATTTTTGACTAAATTTTTTACGAAAATCAAACTACGATTAAAATTTCTATACAAATAAATAAAACTCACTTTATATCCAATAATCACAATTTTTTTTTTGCTAAAAAATCGAGTTTGGCGAAATTTTGTTATGAAAATCTAAATTTTACACAATTTCATTCAAATCAAAATTGAAATCAAGTTCCGATAAAAATTTATATGCAAATGCAGAAAAAATGTAATATAAAAATTTAAATTTGAGGAATTTTTTTTTGAAAAATGATATTTTGTTAAAAAATTTTATGAAATTTAAATTTGGACGAAATCTTTTATGAAAATCAACATCTGAAAAATTTTCTATGAAAATCAAACATCGAAAAAAAAATTTACAAAAATCAAATTTCCAAAGAATTTTTTATGAACATCAAATTTTGACGAAATTTTTTACGAAAATCAAACCATGATAAAACTTTCTATACAAATAAAAATATATGCATTTCGACCAAATATTCTATGAAATTTATAATTCAATGAATTTTTTTTGTTTGTATTTTGTATTTATTTTATTTGACAAAATTTTTGACAATAATCAAAAATCTACGAAATTTTCTCTGAATAATGTATTTGAGAAATTTTCTACGAAAAGTTGGCCCAAAATTTAAGATTTTTCCTTATATGAAAGATTTTAGCAAAAACAAGTAAAAGCGTGCTAAGTTCGGCCGGGCCGAATCTTATATACCCTCCACCATGGATCGCATTTGCCAAGTTTTTTTTCCCGGCATCTCTTCTTAGGCAAAACGGGAAATAAGAAAAGATTTGCTCTGCTATTAGAGCGTTATCAAGATATGGTCCGGTTTGGACCACAATTTAATTATATGTTGGAGGCCTGTGTAAAATGTCAGCCAATTCAAATAAGAATTGCGCCCTTTGGGGGCTCAAGAAGTAAAATAGAGAGATCGATATATAGGGGAGCTGTATCGGGCTATAGACCGATTCAGACCATAATAAACACGTATGTTGATGGTCATAAGAGAATCCGTCGTACAAAATTTCAGGCAAATCGGATAATAATTGCGACCTCTAGAGGCTGAAGAATTCAAGATCCCAGATCGGTTTATATGAAAGCTATATCAGGCTATGAACCGATTTGAACCATATTTGGCAAAGTTGTTGGATATCATAACAAAACACGTCGTGCCAAAATTCATTCAAATCGGATAAGAATTGCGCCCTCTAGAGGCTCAAGAAGTCAAGACCCAAGATCGGTTTATATGGCAGCTATATCAAAACATGGACCGATATGGCCCATTTACAATCGCAACCGACCTACACTAATAAGAAGTATTTGTGCAAAATTTCAAGCGGCTAGCTTTACGTCTTCGGAAGTTAGCGTGCTTTCGACAGACAGACGGACGGACGGACAGACGGACGGACATGGCTAGATCGCATAAAATGTCACGACGATCAAGAATATATATACTTTATGGGGTCTCAGACGAATATTTCGAGTAGTTACAAACAGAATGACGAAATTAGTATACCCCCCCATCTTATGGTGGAGGGTATAAAAAAAAACATGAGCCAAAGAACCAAATCGAAAAATTTTGACTCGACCCCGACTTGGAAAAAATCGCTCGACTTTTACACCCACCTCCATAGTGTGGCGGTATGCAAATCTCTCCATTTCGTTTGTAACATCTCCAAGTATTTATCTTCGACCCTACAAAGTATGGTCGAAGATAAATCACATCACATCACCACATTAGGTCAAAATTGGTGATTCCAGGAGCTCAAGAAGTCAAATCCGATGATCGGTTTAAATGGGGTCTATATCAGTTTAAAGACGATTTGTATCATATTTGGTACGGGTGAAGGAAGTCGTAACAAAAGTCCTTGGCTATCGAAAATATGTAAAAATTGAGCGGTTCAGTGCTGCTTGTCAAAAAACAACCCATTTCCTTATTTTTTTTCTGTTAATCATTATAAGCCTTTGATGTTTTTCTCCTTTCAGAATTTGAGTTGCAAATAGACTGGAATTCTTCAGCACTAACAATGTTTTCAAAATGTTTCCTAGTATTTTTTTAATTTACCTGCGCACCATAACGAGCATACGTGAATTAAATGAGATTTTATATAAAATTTTAGTTCACTATACTGAAATCAACAGGTCTACGAATAATCTTTTTCAGTTTTTCACTGAATTATACATATGTATTTATTGTCTTACTCTTTTTGTTAAATATTATACTTAGTTACTGTGGCCCCATTACGTTTTTCACCACTGTATCTACCTATGTTCTCACTTAAATTCTCCCGCTTTCCGTATCCCTTTATTTGATAAACATACCTATTATTCCTAATTCCCCATTCCCCCAATTAGAAAAACTCATACAAGTGTTCAAAGACTTTTTTTCGGCTTTATTTATTTTTCTTACCTTTTAACCTCTTTCTCCTTTCTTTTCAAACTTTCAATTTTAAGAGTCGCAAAGAGAAAAGATCAAAATTATGTTCTTGCTGTTGTGCATCTTGCACTCTTTTACTCATATATGTAAGGAGCATACGTGAGCTTTGTCAACCCTGTTGAAAATGAGAATGGATTTTTTGAAACAACTCTCTATATCAAAAGGTTTTTAAAGGAATCCTCATTATATAAAGCTTTTTTTGCTGTCGATGGTATTGAGCATCTTTATTTGAATCACATCGATTAGTTTTACAAAAGTGACCGGCGCGTGAACAACCTACATTCGGAAAATCGGAAGTTCGGTAAAAGTGAAAGGCAAATTCAACTATGCACTGCAACCATATTTTCTAAATGGCCCATAGAAACCAAATCAAAACTTAAAGTTTAATCATAAATCGTTGAAAAGGGCATTTAAGTTAAAAACTGTGTGTATTTTGGCTTATTTTAAAAACCTGTCCAAAAAAATAAAACCAAATTGAAAAAAAAAAATCCATGCCTTGAGCATCTAGAAAACTTTAACGGTGTTCTTATTTAAAGTAAATGGAACACCAATCAAAATGGAAACGGAAAAAGTAAAATTGGCTGTTGCTCATCTAATCTAAAAATCTTAAGAAGACAAGGCAAACCTTCGTGCTGCCAACAACTCGTCGATTGTGGCGTGCTTCTGTCTCCCGTTTAAAATTTCAACAAACAAAACCGAGCAAAAGTACAAATAAAGTTGCTTCTTGTAGCAAGGGGTATATTGAATTGTGATCAAGCAGCGCAAAATGTGATTGATTTTCGTAGTTCTGCCGGCAGAGCTGTTCGCGTTCGAAGTTTTTCGTTAAACAAAAAAAAAAAAAACAACAAATCTATAAGAAGACAAGAGAGACTTCGTGTTGCCATCTTCGCAGCGATAGAGCAAGATTTGTACAAAACCAAGCAAACGCGTTCATGAGTGAGATTTAACAGTGCAAAATATCGTTGACTTTTGTTGTTCTGCCGGCAGAGCTGTTCGCGTTCGTAGTCTTTCGTTTATATTTAATAGACAAATGTTATGAGTAGCCTTATCCCCTCTCGGTCTTTCTCCCCACCACTCTTTCAGGTGCGTAAACTAACCAAAAGTTTGGAAAAATAAGTCCAAACAAAACGACTCCATGTAACAGGAGTTAGATTCAAGTGTGGTCGACAAATTTCATAAATATCGTCGTCGTACTTCTGCGGACAGAGCAGTTCGCGTACATAGCTGTGTTTTGTATAGGCATGCATGTATGTAGTCTCTCAGTAATCAAGGCAACAATCGCGTTATTTGGACAGCGTAAAATAAAATGAAACTGACAGAAAATGTTATTTAAAAAAAGTCGAATAAACCGTTATACTTGTTGCGTTAAAGAGTGTTGAGTGAGTTTGAGGAATAGATTTTAAACTCATCATGAAAGATTTTCACCGTTTACCCCTATGTAAAAGAATAGACAGTTGTATGGCTGTACCAATGTTGGACTAACTGATTTGGAGAATTCAAAAAAATGAAACTTCTCTTGGCAAAGGTAAGTTGTATTGGGCAAAGGTTTATTATTGTACATTTTGTAAGTCACGCCGATAAGTATTTTAATAATTCATTTTTATAGTTGCCTTTTGATTGAAAATTTAGTTTAAAAAAACTTGTTATGGAAATCCAGTTTATACATAATATTCACAATTTTTTTAAATCGAATTTTACGAAATTTTTTATGAAAATGAAAATTTGACACAATTTCATTCAAATCAAAATTCAAATTTTGACAATCAACTTCCGTTAAAAATTTATATGAAAAGGAACCTCCGAGAAAGTGTTTCATAAAAATTTTAATTCGACGAAATTTTCATGGAAAAATCAATTTTGTCAAATATTTTATAAAATCAAATTTCCACGAAATCTTTTATGAAAATCAAGATCTGAAAAATGTTCTATAAAAATCAAATCTCAAAATATAAAAAAAATTACACAAATCCAATTTCGAAAGAATTTTTCATGAAAATCAAAGATAAAATTTCAAAGAAAATTCTCTAAAGACAAAATTTCAAAGAAACTTTCTCTAAAGACAAAATTTCAAAGAAATTTTCTCTAAAGACAAAATTTCAAAGAAATTTTCTCTAAAGACAAAATTTAAAAGAAATTTTCTCTAAAGACAAAATTTCAAAGAAATTTTCTCTAAAGACAAAATTTCAAAGAAATTTTCTCTAAAGACAAAATTTCAAAGAAATTTTCTCTAAAGACAAAATTTCAAAGAAATTTTCTCTAAAGACAAAATTTCAAAGAAATTTTCTCTAAAGACAAAATTTCAAAGAAATTTTCTCTAAAGACAAAATTTCAAAGAAATTTTCTCTAAAGACAAAATTTCAAAGAAATTTTCTCTAAAGACAAAATTTCAAAGAAATTTTCTCTAAAGACAAAATTTCAAAGAAATTTTCTCTAAAGACAAAATTTCAAAGAAATTTTCTCTAAAGACAAAATTTCAAATAAATTTTCACTAAAGACAAAATTTCAAAGAAATTTTCTCTAAAGACAAAATTTCAAAGAAATTTTCTCTAAAGACAAGATTTCAAAGAAATTTTCTCTAAAGACAAAATTTCAAATAAATTTTCTCTAAAGACAAAATTTCAAATAAATTTTCTCTAAAGACAAATTTTCAAAAAAAAAATTCTCTAAAGATAAATTTTCAATGAAGTTTTCTCTAAAGACAAAATTTCAATGAAATTTTCTCTAAAGACAAAATTTCTATGAAATTTTCTCTAAAGACAAAAATTTCTATGAAATTTTCTCTAAAGACAAAATTTCTATGAAATTTTTTCTAAAGACAAAATTTCTATGAAATTTTCTCTAAAGACAAAATTTCTATGAAATTTTCTCTAAAGACAAAATTTCTATGAAATTTTCTCTAAAGACAAAAATTTCTATGAAATTTTCTCTAAAGACAAAATTTCTATGAAATTTTTTCTAAAGACAAAATTTCTATGAAATTTTCTCTAAAGACAAAATTTCTATGAAATTTTCTCTAAAGACAAAATTTCTATGAAATTTTCTCTAAAGACAAAATTTCTATGAAATTTTCTCTAAAGACAAAATTTCTATGAAATTTTCTCTAAAGACAAAATTTCTATGAAATTTTCTCTAAAGACAAAATGGCAATACAATTTTCTCTAAAGACAAAATTGCAATACAATTTTCTCTAAAGACAAAATTGCAATACAATTTTCTCTAAAGACAAAATTGCAATACAATTTTCTCTAAAGACAAAATTGCAATACAATTTTCTCTAAAGACAAAATTGCAATACAATTTTCTCTAAAGACAAAATGGCAATACAATTTTCTCTAAAGACAAAATTTCAATGAAATTTTCTCTAAAGACAAAATTTCAATGAAATTTTCTCTAAAGACAAAATTTCAATGAAATTTTCTCTAAAGACAAAATTTCAATGAAATTTTCTCTAAAGACAAAATTTCAATGAAATTTTCTCTAAAGACAAAATTTCAATACAATTTACGCTAAAGACAAAATTTCAATGAAATTTTCTCTGAAGACAAAATTTCTATAAACTTTTCTCTAAACACAAAATTTCTATAAAATTTTCTCTATAGGCAAAATTTTGATGAATTTTTCTCCAAAGACAAAATGGCAATACAATTTTTTCTAAAGGAAATTTTTCAAGAAATTTTTTTCTAAGGAAAAATTTCAAGAAATTTTTTTTCTAAAATTTCATTGAAATTTTTTCTGAAGACAAAATTTTAATGAAGTTTTTCCTAAAAACAAAAGTTTAATGATTTTAATGACGAAATTTTAATGAAATTTGTTTTTGGGAAAAAATTTTAATAAAATTTGTTCTTAAGACAAAATTTTAATAAAATTTTTATTTGTTTTATTTCATTGACTGTTTTGTTAAAAAAAAAACTATTGAAACTTTCTTTAAATTTTGACAGTTTAGTGATGTTACTCCCTCGTTCTAGCTATAAACGTAATGTGTGAATTAAAAAACAGCAAAATTTAATACAAAAGTCGAACATTAAAATATCAAAATTTTAGTTTTTTTTTTGTCCGTAGTCGGAGTCGAGATAATTTCTCTCGACTTTGAATCCGACTCCGCAGCCCTGGTTTCAAATTTCAATCGCTGTTTGATTCTTATTGTACTGCACAGATGACTGTCCAATTAGTCTTTTTTGAAATTTTATTTTTTTAAATTTATCATCTTAACCTAAGAAAACTAAACATTCAAGAGCGCTCCTATTTCTAAGGCCATTTTGCGCCGTAACTAAGGTATACTTTGTCTTGTCTCAAAGTCGATTTCCTAACTTTCAACGAAATTTTGATCATTTTAGTTCTTTATCTTTAATAACGAAACGCAATGTTAAGGATCTGTCAACCTATCATTTACATAAAAATAACTCTTAATATCAAAGAAAATATTTTCCACTAAAAAAAATATTTTCTTAAAAAATTGGAAAATTGATCATCTTTAAATTAAAGTTGCTTATCTTTGGCTCTAATCTATAATTTACAAGAAAGAAACAAGAGCGCACTTCTTGTACCAAATTGTCGTACTTGGTACCAAATTTTTGCCCAATCAGGTAAATATTTAAGATTCTAGGCGCCGTAGATTACTCAGTGGGTCGACTTATGTGGAAGTTACATCAGGTTTTAAAACGATTTGGATAATACTTGCTACTGATATTAAATTGAAGTCAAAATTTCAGCTAAAAATTTCAGCCAAATCGAAAAAATTTTAGGCGCTCAAAAATTCAAATCGAAGAAGCACTTCCTAAGGGGATAAATGCAATTCTGAACGGATGTGGGCCATTTGCAATGCCACACGAGCCCCATCAATAAGAAGTATCTGTGAAAAATTTCGATTGGTTTGGTTCATTTATTCAGTCTCCATCATGATTTCGACAGACGGACATGGCTAGGTTGTCTTTGTGGCGCATATCAATATTTTGTGGTGTTACAAACGGAATGACTAGTTTTGTATACTATCCATATGATGGTATCAAAACTATCAAGTTTCAATGCATATTTAAATTCTCCCTCTTTCCGTTTTCCTTCTTACGATTTCGTTGGCAAAAAGTGAACTATGTTCACTGAACATAGTACCAACCTTTAGTTAAAAGTAGAATGCATATACAGCCAAAAAAATAACCAAGTCCCAACACTTATCCATCTGTGTACATACATATGTACCCATCTTCTCACTTATATTCTCTCGCTTTCCATTTCCCTTTTTTTTGATAAACATACCTGTTTATCCCAATTTAAAACACTCGTACAAGTGTTCAACGAGATTTGTTTGGCTCTATTTCTGTTTTCTACCTCTCAATCTCTACTTTTTTCTTTTCAAATTTTGCACTTTAAGAGTTGCAAAAAGAAAAGATCAGAATTGTGTTGTTGGAGTTGTGCATGATTCTATTACACATATATTAAAGGAGCGTACAAGAGCTTTGTCAGCCTTGTTGTAAATGAGAAGAGATTTTATGAAACTATTCTCTATTACAAAAGGTTTTTGAAGGAATTCTCAGTATAAAAAGCTTTTTTGCACTCAATGGTATTAAGCAACTTTATTTGGATCACATCGATTAGTTTTACAAAAGTGACCGGCGCGTGAACAACCTACATTCGGATAACGGAAGTGCGGTAAAAGTTCAATGTGAAATGAAAATTCAACTATGCACTGCGACCATATTTTCTAAATTGATCATAGAAACTAATATCAAAACTTTATGTTTATGCCAAAATCGTTAAAAAGGCATTTAAAACTGTGTTGCGATCATATATTTCTATAAAATAAAATCAACCGTAACGCTCTTTGCCTTATCTTAAGACCTTTTTGGTGAACCTGTCATGAAATTAGTGTACCAGCCCGAAAAAAGCAAATTGAAAAAAAAAACTCCAAGCATTGAGCATCCACAAAAGTTAAACCATGTTCTTATATGCAATGTTTGAAGTAAATGGAACACCAATCGAAAGGGAAACGGAATAAGTAAAATTTGCTGTTGCTAACAAAGACACAAATACAAAGCAGACAAGACAGACCTTCGTGCTGCTAACTTCTCGTTAATTGTGGTTTGTTTCTGTCTCTCTCTCCCCCATGAAATGTATGTACATGCTATAACAAACCCAAGCAAATGCAAACGTAAAGTTGCTCTTGTAGAAAGGGGAATTGTGATCAAGCAGTGCAAAATGTGTTTGATGTTCGTAGTTCTGCCGGCAGAGCTGTTGGCGTTCGCAGTTTTTTGTTTATACGAAAAAAAACCAAATACATAAGACAAGAGAGACTTCGTGGTGCCATCTTCACATTGATAGAGCGAGATGCGTACGAAATGTAGCAAAAGCAATTATTAAAAATATCGTTGACTTTCGTTGTTCTGCTGGCAGAGCTGTTCGCGTTCGTAGTCTTTTGTTTATATTTAATGGACCAATGTTATGAGTAGCCTAATCCTCTCTCGGTTTTTCTCACCCATCTCTCTCTCTCTGGTACGAAAACTAACTAATAGTCCGGAAAAATAAGTGAAAAAAAAAGACTCCTTGTGGTCGACAAAGTGCTTTAATATCGTCGACGTTAGTTTTGCGGGCAAGTCAGTACGCGTACAAAAGTATTTGTTTTTTGTGCATGTGTGTATATAGTTTCTCAGTAATCAAGGCAACAGTCGCGTTGTTTTATTTGGGCAGTATGAAATAAAACAAAACTGACAGAAAAATGCATTTAATGAAAGTCAAATGAACCGTTATTTTTGCTGTGTTAAAGAGTATTTTAAAATTTGTAAGAGCAAGCGTTGAGTGGGTTTGAGAGAGGTATTTTTTACTACACATGCTAGATAATAACCATTTACCCATATGAAAAAGAGAAGACAGTTGTGTGACTGTGCCAATGTTTTGATTGCAGATTTTGGGAATTCAAAATTAAAATTATCCGGCAAAGGTAAGTGCGTACAATTGTAATTGCACATTTTATAAATCATGCCAATAAGTATACTTTATTAGTGATTTTCATAGTTGCCTTGTGAAATAAAATTTTATTTAAAAAAAAAAATCGTTATTATGTAATTTACCCTGAATAATTCCATTTTGAAAAAATTAAAATTTCGATAAAACTCAAAATGAATATTAGTTCTGAAAAAATTTTGAATGAAAATTCAATTTGAAAAAATCCTATGGAAATGAAAATTTTACGAAGTTTTATTTGAAATTAAATTTGACGGAATTTTTTACCAAAGCAAGTTTTGACAAAAAAATCAAACTTGAACCAATCTTGCTATAAAAATCAATGTTCGGCCAGTATTTCATATTACAAGGTATTCTTTGCAAATCAAAATTCGACGAAATTGTTTATGAAAATCAAATATTAGTCATATATTCTTTTAAAACTTCAATTTGTGATTTTTTTTTGAAAAATTTTAAATTTTCAACGAATTTTTTATGAAAATAAAATTTGATCAAATAGTAAATATTTCACTAAATTTTTTGGAAAAATTCAATTTTCACGTAATTTTCTTTGATAATATAAATTCGACAAAATTTTCTATGAAAAATCAATATGTGACAAAGTTTTTATAAAATTAAAATTTCGACGAATTATTCTATGAGAATAAAATTTTTAACGAAAATTTCTATAAAAATTAAAGTTCAAAACAATTTTCTATGAAAATCTATATACGACAAAATTTTTATAAAAATCAACTTAGACGAATTATTTTATGAAAATTAAATATTGACCAAATTTCCTATGAAATCAAGTTTGACGAAATTTTTTATAAAAATATAAATTGAAAAAATGAAATTTTGAAATAGTATTCTTGAAATTAAAAATTTGACAAAATTTTCTATGAAAATTAAAATTGAAAATTTTCCTGGACAATCATATTAATCTAAAAATTTCTGTAGAATTTGCAATACGAATTGAATTTCGAAAAAATTAGATAACATCTTATATATAAAAATCAATTTGTGTTTGTTTTTATACCATCCACCATAGGATGGGGGTATACTAATTTCGTCACTCTGTTTGTAACTTCTCGAAATATATTCTTGATCATCATGACATTTTATGTCGATATAGCCATGTCTTTCGTCTGTCCGCCCGTCAGGAAGTCTATCTGTATAGCTAGCCGCATGACATTTTACACAAATACTTTTTATTAGTGTAGGTCGGTTGCGATTGTAAATGGACCATATTGGACCATGTTTTGATATAGCTGCCATATAAACCGATCTTGGGTCTTGACTTCTTGAGCCTCTAGAGGGCGCAATTCTTATCCGATTGGAATGATATTTTGCACGACGTGTTTTGATCTGATATCCAACAACTGTGCCAAATATGGTTCAAATCGGCCCATAACCTGATATAGCTTTCATATAAACCGATCTGGGGATTTGACTTCTTAAGCTTCTAGAGGGCGCAATTCCTATCAGATTTGTCTGAAATTTTGCATGGCGTATTTTATTATGACTTTCAACAACTGTGCCAAATAAACCAAATCGGTTCATAACCTGATATAGCTGCCATATAAACCGATCTGAGATCTTGGCTTCTTAAACCTCTAGAGGTCACAATAATTATCCGATTTGCCGACGACAGATCCTCTCATGACCATCAACATACGTGTTTATTTTGGTCTGAATCGGTGTATAGACTGATACAGCTTCCATATAAATCGATCTCTCTATTTTACTTTTTGAGCCCCCAAAGGGCGCAATTCTTATTCGAATTGGCTGACATTTTACACAGGTCTCCAACACATAATTTAATTGTGGTCCGAACCGGACCATATCTTGATATCGCTTTAGTAGCAGAGCAAATCTTTTCTTTTATTCCTTTTTTTGCCTAAGAAGAGATGCCTGGAAAAGAACTCGACAAATGCGATCCATTTTGGAGGGTATATAAGATTCGGCCCGGCAAAATTTATCACTCTTTTACTTGTTTTTTTTTGTACCCACTATCGAAGGATGGAGGTATATTCATTTGTCATTCCGTTTGCAACACATCGAAATATCTATTTTCGACTCTATAAAGTATATATATATTCTTGATCGTCGTAAAAATCTAAGGCGATCTAGCCATGTCCGTCCGTCTGACCGTCTGTTTGTTGAAATCACGCTACAATTTTTAAAAATAGAGATTTTGAGCTGAAACTTTGCACAGTTTCTTTTTTTGTCCTTAAGTAGGTTGAGTTCGATGATGGGGTTATCGGACTATATCTTGATATAGACCCCATATAGACCGGTTTGACTATTTAAGGTCTAAGGCCACATTTATTATCCGATTATCCGACACCCTTCTTCATTTGGCCCAGATCGGTCCAGATTTGGATATAGCTGCCATATAGACCGATCTCTCGATTAAAAGTCTTGGGCCCATAAAAGGTGCATTTATTTTCCAACTTCGCCGAAATTTGGGACAGTGAGTTTTGTTAGGCCCTTCGACATCTTTCTGCAATTTGGCCCAGATTGGTCAAGATTTGGATATAGCTGCCAAATAGACCGAACTCTCAATTTAAGGTCTTGGGCCCATAAAAGGCGCATTTTTTATTAGATTTCGCCGAAATTTGGGACTGTGAGTTATGTTGGGCCTTCCAACATCCCTCTTAAATTTGGCCCAGATCAGTTCAGATTTAGATATAGCTGCCATATAGACCGATCTCTCGATTTAAGGTTTTAGGCCCATAAAGGCGCATTTATTATCCGATTTTGCCGAAATTTGGGACAGTGAGTTGTGTTAGGCTCTTTGAAAACTTTCTGTAATTTGGCCCAGATCGGTTCAGATTTGGATATAGCTGCCATATAGACTGATCGCTCGATTTAAGGTTTTGGGCCCATAAAAGGCGCATTTAATGTCCGATTTTGGCAAAATTTGGAACAGTGAGTTGTGTTAGGCCCTACGACATCCTCTTCCAATTTGGCTGCGATCGGTTCAGATTTGGATATAGCTGCCATATATACCGATCTCTCGATTTAAAGTCTTAGGCCCATAAAAGGCGCATTTATTGTCCGATCTCACCGAAATTTGAGACAGTGAGTTGTGTTAGGCTCTCTGACATCCCACTTCTAAATGGCTCAGATCGGTCCAGATTTGGATATAGCTGCCACATAGACCGATCTCTCAATTTAAGGTCTTGGGCCCATAAAAGGCGCATTTATAATACGATTTCGCTGAAATTTGACACAGTGACTTTCGACATCCCTGTCGTATATGGTTCAGATCGGTCTATATTTGGATATCGTTACCAAAAAGACCTATATTTTGTTTTACAAAATTGAACAATGACTTGTACTTTTTGGACCTCTCAATATCCGTGTCGAATTTGGTCCAAAATCGGACCATATTTCGATAAAGCTGCTATGAGGGCATAAATTTTGCATTTTTTCAGGATTAGTTTGAGAGTGGTTTACATATAAAGGGTGATTTTTTTGAGGTTAGGATTTTCATGCATTAGTATTTGACAGATCACGTGGGATTTCAGACATGGTGTCAAAGAGAAAGATGCTCAGTATGCTTTGACATTTCATCATGAATAGACTTACTAACGAGCAACGCTTGCAAATCATTGAATTTTATTACCAAAATCAGTGTTCGGTTCGAAATGTGTTCAAATTTTGACAAATTTTGTTCAGCGATGAGGCTCATTTCTGGTTGAATGGCTACGTAAATAAGCAAAATTGCCGCATTTGGAGTGAAGAGCAACCAGAAGCCGTTCAAGAACTGCCCATGCATCCCGAAAAATGCACTGTTTGGTGTGGTTTGTACGCTGGTGGAATCATTGGACCGTATTTTTTCAAAGATGCTGTTGGACGCAACGTTACGGTGAATGAACACATTTCGAACCGAACACTGATTTTGGTAATAAAATTCAATGATTTGCAAGCGTTGCTCGTTAGTAAGTCTATTCATGATGAAATGTCAAAGTATACTGAGCATCTTTCTCTTTGACACCATATCTGAAATCCCACGTGATCTGTCAAATACTAATGCATGAAAATCCTAACCTCAAAAAAATCACCCTTTATACCCGAGGTGGTGGGTATCCAAAGTTCGCCCCGGGCGAACTTAACGCCTTTTTACTTGTTTAACTTCTATTATGAAACCAATATCAGCAATATTTTTATACCCACTACCATAGGAGGAGGGTATACTAATCTAGTCATTCCGTTTGTAACACCTCGAAATATTGATCTGGGATCCCATAAGTGTATATATTCTGATTCGATCTAGCCATGTTGGTCCGACCGTCCGTCTGTCGAAATCACGATGGCTGTCGAACGCGTAAAGCTAGTAGCTTGAAATTTTGTACAGATACTTAATATTGATGTAGGTCGTTGGGGATTGCAAATGGGGCATATCGGTTCAGATTTAGATATAGTTTCCATACAAACGTATCTCTCGATTTGACTTCTTGAGCCCTTACAAGCTACAATTTTTGTCCGATTTGGCTGAAATTTTGCATGTAGTGTTCTGTTATGACGTATAACAACTGTGCTAAGGACGGTCCGAATCGATCTTTGACCTGAAAACCTGAAAGTTCCCATTTAAACCGATCTCCCGTGTTGACTTCTTGAGCCCTTACAAGTCGCAATTTTTGTTCGATTTGGCTGAAATTTTGCATGTGGTGTTAGGTTTCGAATTCCAACAACAGTTCCAAGTACGGTCTAAATCGTTCCATAACCTCGATCATCCTTGTTCGGATCCTAGAAGTATGTGGAATAAAATAAAATTATGCCCATAAACTAAAATTATTTTGTATAAATTTATAGCAGAATACATGGTGGTGGGTTCCCAAGATTCCGCCCGGCTGAACTTAGCTTGTTTTTATTAAAATGACATTTTCCATGCTTCTTCAGCAGTATAATAAAACTATCCAACAATTTGGTGTAGTTCGAATATTTACTCTTTTGTATAGATTTATCAGGAAACAGTTTAGCTGGCAACCCATTGGCTCCTCGAGCCTTGTTGTTTTTCCGTAGTCGTCCTGTTATACTGATATCATTCTGGCTCGGAAGAATAGCAATGACAGCGTTGGTTGTAGGGCATCCTAGTGGCCGCCTCTATCAGATTCCAGCGGCAGTAAATGCTCTTTCTCAGCATACCACCTGCATGTGATATCAGTTCATTATATTGTCCTAGCAGAAGAATGTGCCTGTACCGAAGCCAGCGTTTTAACCATTTTCAATGATTGTTCCTTTATTGCTGGAACCAAAATATAAATATAACTCGTAGTTGTTTGAGGTAAATTTCTTCCCTCTAAAATTTGTATTTAAAATTGTATTAATTATATCCACTAATTATCTATTACTATTATTCTTTATAATGAGGAATATCATTTACATCGTAAAACTCGTTGGCGCTACACAACGCCTTGAAGGTGGGGTCAGTTCCAGTTGTGCATTTACTACCAGGTTCACCTGGTATATAAACGGGTAGACCTTCAATATTGATGTAGGAATAATTGCATGTTAAGATTTGTTGCACAATATCTTCTATAACTGTCTGTTGCAAAATGGCACAACCCATTTGGTTACCCATTTCCTGAACCATGCCAGTAAAGGAACCAATTTGTGTACTAAATAAAAGAAAGTAATATTAAATATGACTTCGAAACTACTATCTCGAGATATACTCCACTTACCCATCTTCTGGTGTTCTATACTCATTGATGGTGTCCATCGAAGCAAGATCACTTTCGGCAAACCAAGTGTCTATTTGATGGAGAGCCGTCTGTTCGGCATCAAAATCATTTCCTCTGTGGTAGATTACTCCAATATTTTGTCCAGCAAAATTAAAATCGTTAGTATTGCGGCATAGATCATGTTCAGCATCACATCGTCGTACATTCAGTTCAGCTAAACGAGCCAATTCGGGATTCCAACGTGTCAGGGCCATGTGAGCAGCTGGTTTGTATTGACCCCAGCCACCAGCTATAGCATTTCGATAAAGATTGTGTCGGAATATGATGGCCTCTTGAAGTTCCGGCCTAATGGGGATTATTTTGACATCAGAAGCGCATATGGGAGCGAAACCCTGTCAATGTAAGTAAGTTGATGTAAAAAATTATCAAAGGTGATTTAGAAGTGCAAATTGTCCTCAACATTCCCAAAAAACATTTTGTAAGTCAAAAATCTCTGAAACTATATAAAAGATATAACGAGAAATTTTTGGTAAGATTTTCAAGCTGCAAGCAAAATCCTACTACAAAATCCTACCACAAAATCCTAACAATTAACAAATAAGGTTTCGTGGAGAGTGGTAATCAACACAGAGGGTCCAAAAATAAGCCGAAACCATTCTGGGTGCTGAAATATGGCATTGATCGTTCCTTCTATAAATGAAAGGAGGGGGGAGGTAGTAAATACCCTTCTCTTTACCCTTATTTAAACAAAATTTCGCTTGCGCTCTTACGGCAACCCGAAAAAACCAACATGGGAGAACTCCCCATCTCAAAACCCCCAAACGGAGATATTGAGATGTAAGAGAAGAGTGCAAATCAGGTCCATTCGACATCCTTAGGCCCTTCGACATCCTTCTTCAAGTTTGTCTAGATAGGTCCAGATTTGGATATAGCTGCCATATAGACCGATCTCTCGATTTAAGGCTTTGGGCCCATAAAAGGTGCATTTATTGTCCGATGTCGCCGATATTTGGGACGGTGATATGTGTTAGGACCTTTAAATTTGAATATAGCTACCATATAGACTGATCTCTCGATTTAAGGTTTTGGGCCCATTAAGGGCGAATTTATTGTCCGATGTCGCCGAAATTTGGGACAGTGAGTTAAGTTAAGTTTCTCGACATATTTCTGCAATTTGGCTTAGATCGATCAAGATTTGTATATAGCTGTCATATAGACAAATCTCTCGATTTAAGGTTTTAGGCCCATAAAAGGCGCATTTATTGTCCGATGTCGCCGAAATTTGGAAAAGTTTGTTGTGTTTGGCCCTTCGACATTCTTCTTCAATTTGGCTCAGATCGGTTCAGATATGGGTATAGCTGCCATATAGACCGATCTCCCGGTTTAGCATCTTAAACCCATAAAAACCGTTTTTATTGTCCGATTTCGCTGAAATTGAAAAAAAGCGATTTGTGCTAGGGCTCTCTATATTCGAACCGAAAATCATTAATATCAGGGCATAATTAGATATAGCTGCCATATTGACCAATCTACCATTATGTTGAAATTTAGAACAGTGACATCCTGTCGACATACGCAAAGTGTTTGGTCCGATTTCGTCGAGATTTGGAAAAATTAGTTGCTCTAGGCCTCATTGTCCGAACTGATTATAGTCCAGATCGGACGAAATTTGGATATAGCTGCCATATAGAGCGATCTATCAATTTAGGTTCTTAAGCCCATAAAAAGCCGCATTTTCCTATATCGCTGAAATTTAGAGCAAAGAGTTGGACTAGACTTTCCGTTGTCCGAACCAAATTTGGTTCAGATCGGACCATACTTTGATATAAATTTGGAACATGGGCGTTGCACTGGGCCACTCGATATCCGAAGCGAAGTATGATCCATATCGGACCATATTTGGACATTGCTGCCATATGTACCGATCCTTAGATCTGGGATCTTAAGCCATAAGATCCTCATTTATAACCTGATTTCCTTGAAGTTTTAAACTGTGACTGATATATATTTCTAGGTACCTGAACCGAATATGATCCAAATCGACCCAAACTTGGGCATTCATATAGATATAGTGGGTTTAAAATAAAATATCCATGGCGATGGGTATCCAAAGTTCGGCACGTCTGAACTTAATGCGGTTTTACTTGGTTTTTATATCCATCACCATAGGATGGGGTATACTAATCTAGTCATTCCGTTTGTAACACCTCGAAATATTCGTCTAAGACCCACTATAGTGTATATAAGACCCAATAAAGTATATATAAAGTATATATATTCTTGATCGTCTCGACGTTCTGAGTCGATCTAGCCATGTCCGTAAGTCCGTCTGTCGAAATCACGATAGCGATCGAACACGAAGAGCTAGCTGTTTAAAATTTTGTACAGATACTTAATAACGAACGATACAGATACTTAATAACGATCCATATAAACCGATCTCCCGATTAGACCTCTTGAGCCCCCGGAAGCCGCAATTTTTCTCCGATTTGACTAAAATTTTGTTTTGCAATGACTTCCAAAAACTGTGCCAAGTAGGGATCAAATTGGTCTATAACCTAATATAGCCCCCATATAAACCGATCTCCCGATATGACTTCTTTAGCCCTTACAAGCCGCAATTTTTGTCCGATTTGGTTGAAATTTTGTTCTGTAATGACTTCCAAAAACTTTGCCAAGTACAGACCAAATTGGTCTATAACCTAATATAGCCCCCATATAAACCGATCTCCCGTTATGACTTCTTGAGCCCTTACAAGCCTCAATTTTTATCCGATTTGGTTGAAATTTTATATGTAGTATTCCGTTATGACTTCCAACAACTGTGCCAAGTCCAAATCGGTCTATAACCTGATTTGACTTCTTGAGCTCTTACAAGTCGCAATTTTTGTCCGATTTAGCTGAAATTTTGCACGCGGCGTTCTGTTACAACTTCCAACAACTGTGTCAAATACCTCGAAATAATCCATAATTTGAGCATGAAGAGTTGTATGAGACCCCCTAAGTATCCTTCCCGAATATTTTGCTGATCCGAATATATATGTATACAGCTGCCATATATACCGATCGTCAGATTTACTGTCTAGAGCCCGATTTCCGATTTCACTGAATTTTAGAACAGAGAGCTGCATAATACCCTTGATGTCCGAGCTAGTTTTAGTCTAGATTCGACCTTATTTCGATAGCTGCCACGGTTTCATAGATCGTGCTAATGTGGTTATTATATATACCTGAGGTTGTGGGTATCCAAAGTTCAGACCGGCCGAAATTAATGCCTTTTTACTTGTTTGATATCTGTTTTCATATTCATGGAGGCCACCGAAGCGCAAAGGTTACCAAATGCTCCTATGAGGCTGAACTTCTGGGTTCGAATCCTGCCGAGAACATCAGAAAAATGTCATCGCTAGTTAACCCCTCCTAATGCTGGCGACAAGGAATTATGCCATTTGAAAAAATGGCAGCCTTGTCAAAGCTCTCCCCAAAGAGGTATCGCACTGCGGCACGCCGTACGGACTCGGCTATTAAAGGAAGGTCCCTTGTCATTGAGCTTTAACTTCAGTCGGACAGCTACTCATGAGAAGTTTGCCCCTCTTCCTTAATGGAATTTTGGCAAATTTACATTTTGGCATATCTCATCTCCCTTTCTACCCTTCGGACGGAGCGGGGGTGGTGTTATGATTTTTCACTTGTTCTTCTTTTTTCCTTTTCTTCTTTTTTATACCCTCCACCATAGGATGGGGGTATACTAATTTCGTCATTCTGTTTGTAACTACTCGAAATATTCGTCTGAATATATATATTCTTGATCGTCGCGACATTTTATGTCGATCAAGCCATGTCCATCCGTCCGTTCGTTTGTCCGTCCGTCCGTCCATTCATACGTCCATTCGTTCGTCCGTCCGTCTGTCTGTCGAAAGCACGCTAACTTCCGAAGGAGTAAAGCTAGTCGCTTGAAATTTTGCAAAAATACTTATTAGTGTAGGTCGGTTGGTATTGTAAATGGGCCATATCGGTCCATGTTTTGATATAGCTGCCATATAAACCGATCTTGGGTCTTGACTTCTTGAGCCTCTAGGGTGCGCAATTCTTATCCGATCGGAATGAAATTTTGCACGACGTGTTTTGTTATGACGTCCAACAACTGTGCCATGTATGGTTCAAATCGGTTTTTAACCTGATAAAGCTGCCATATAAACCGATCTTGGGTCTTGACTTCTAGAGCCTCTAGAGTGCTCAATTCTTATCCGATTGGAATGAAATTTTGCACGACGTATTTTGTTGCGACATCCAACAACTGCGCCTAGTATGGTTCAAATCGGTTCATAACCAGATATAGCTGCCATATAAACCGATCTGGGATCTTGACTTCTTGAGCCTCTAGAGGGCGCAATTCTTATCCGATTGAAATGAAATTTTTGCACGAGGGGGTTTTGTTATGATATCCAACAACTGTTTGAAGTATGGTTCAAATCGGTGCATAACCTGATATACCTGTCATATAAACAGATTTTGGGTCTTGACTTCTTGAGCCTCTAGAGGGCGCAATTCCTATCCGATTTGGTTGAAATTTTGCATGACGTATTTTATTCTTACTTTCAACAACTGTGTCAAATAAGGTTCAAATCGGTTCATAACCTGATATAGCTGCCATATAAACCGATCTGGGATCTTGACTTCTTGAGCCTCAAGCGGTCGCAATTATTATCCGATTTGCCTGAAATTTTGTACGACGGATCCTCTCATGACCATCAACATACGTGTCATTATGGTCTGAATCGGTCTATAGCCCGATACAGCTCCCATATAAATCGATCTCTCTATTTTACTTCTTGTGCCAACAAAGGGCGCAATTCTTATTCGAATTGGCTGACATTTTACAAAGGTCTCCAACATAGCAGAGCACATTTTTTCTTTTATCTTTTTTTGCCTAAGAAGAGATGCCGGGAAAAGAACTCGACAAATGCGATACATGGTGGAGGGTATATAAGATTCGGCCCGGACGAACTTAGCACTCTTTTACTTGTTTCTTGCTAAGGTGTCACAATGGGGCAGACTGCCCTGCGAAATGGGCTACATATTCAGCTTAAACTTCTCATAGCCGCACCTATCCTGTATCATAACTTTTAGTGTCCCATGTACGTTGATACCGAATTTCGTACTGTTCTCTTTTGTACGTACATAGAAGCCGAATTTCGGTCTGATGTCTCTTGACATTCGTCTTGTCTAGTATCGGTCTCCAGTTGAAGTAGACCGCGAAGATCTCTCCATAAGATAATTTTCTTCTCCCCAAATAAGATATCCTCCACACGCCGATGTTCTTAACTTCGATTATAGGACAGTGCTATAATTTGGCGGGCAATCGAAGAGATTTTTTATTGGGTTTACAATAAGTGCTACGTAACCAAAAATGCGCCGAGATGTCCGTTGATGCTGTTGTAATATTTTACTTTGCTCTTTCTCTCAATCAGAACTTTCAGAACTTGCTGGCGGTTTTTGTGTGGCATTCAGCCAAGTTAAACTCTTACAAAAGTAATGCCGCTCTGGGGAACGCCGTTCGGACTCACGTACTTGAATCCATCAACAATCATTGATAAGAATAGAAGTGTCTCCGCTGTTCCTTAAGAGAATGTTTGTGGGCGGTTTTACAATTTGTAACCCTCTGCTTGGCAATGTGAAGTATAGTCCGATCCAGTATTAATTGTTATCCGTTCCATACATTTTTTCTACGTTCCCAATTTGCACGTTAGGTTCCATACCAAGTATGGTTTAAATCGGTTCATCACGTGTTTAGATTCCATAGAAACTGATATCCCTTGGTGGTTTCTTGAGCCCCTAGAGGAAACGACTCTTATCCATAATTTGGATGAAATTTTGCGTTTTGGCTTTTGTCAAGCCAAATTAGATCCATAAATTGATATCCCGTTGAGACTCCTTGAGCGTCTATTAAACGCAAGTCTTATCCAAAGAACATAAAGATTTTTAATTTTCACTATTGATAAGAGTTACAATTGTCGTTCTGAGAACTTGATAATTTATGTTGGAGATTCTGCCGGGTCACTTTTATTTATTTTTATAATGTTTTGGTTACACTTTCACTCGAACGCTTAGAATGCCATCCATACGGATATTTTTTTGTTTCATTCTCTTCACAGTCTTTTACACAGTTTCACATTTTCACTTACCCCAGTGTTGTTACATGCAATATGACCCTCGAAACCATAGCAAAGATCGAGGTCACAGTAGTTAGTTTCGCCTGCCAAAGAATAGTGTGCAGCTCCCAACAACAATAGAAGGGCACACAGTCTATCGAATGCGGACATTTTTGTATTCTGTTGAATTATCTAACGACAAATGCTCGATGTGACGCAAATTTCATTCTTTTATACGTTTCTATTTGCTTAACAAAATTTATTATTTTTTCAAAAAGCGAAAAAACTCCATATTTAAGCAATTGTTCTAATTTAACCTTTTATTAAAGAAGAAAAAAAAATTATGTACCTTTTGCTATTTTTGTTTGCGCTCGTTTCGTTTTATTTGTATAAAGAGCTTTTGTATTAGCTACAAAAATTGAGTCTACAAGCGTATAAGACTATATCTTGTGTAAAGCTTATCATATTTCTAACACCTGGCAGATGCGAGTATTTTGGTGGTTGGCCTAAAAATGTAAACTTTAAAGGGCCAATCAAGCAGATCAGAGTGTTGGATTTCCAGATGATTTTATTGAAAAAAAAAAAGATTTAATTTTTTTTTAAATTAGTTATACCCACCACTGAAGGTTGAGGTAGTTGTTCATTTCCTTATTCCATTTGAAAAACTTTGAAATATCCATTTCCGACCCTATAAAGTATATATATATATCTGTGATCGTCGTAAAAATTTAATGATTAATGAATTTAAACGATCCAGACATTTCTGTTCGCATGTATGTTGAATCACGCTACAGTCTTCAAAAATGGAGATAATTAGCTGAAACTCTACACAGATTCTTGCTTGGCCATAGGCAGATTTATTTCGAAGATGGGCCATATCAGACCAAATCTTGATATAGCCCCCATATGTACACACCGATCAGCCGATTAAGGGTCATAGACCTATTAAAGCCACATTTATTTCCCGATTTCGATGAAATTTGGGACAATGTGTTGCGTTATTGCTCCTCGACATTCGCACCGAGTATGGTCAAGATCGGGTTATATTTGGATATAGCTGCCATATAAACCGATCTTCCGATTTAAGGTCTTGGTCCCATAAAAGGTGCATTTAGTATCCGCTGAAACTTGGCACAGTGAACTATGTTATGCTTTCCGGCATATTTGCCTATATGGTCCAGATCGGTCTATATTCCGATTTAAGGTTTTGGGCCCATAAAGGCACATTTATTACTCGATTTCGCTAAAATTTGTCATAGTGAGGTGTGTTAGGCACTTCGATGTCCGTGTATATAGCATTATATAGCATTGATCTTTCCATATTCGCAGATAGCTGCCACATATATCGATCTCCGATTTAAGGTATTGGGACCACAAAATGCGCATTTATTATCCGATTTCGCCAAAATTTGACACAGTGACTTATGTTAGGCTTTTTGACGCCCGTATCGTATATGGTTCAGATCGATCTATATATTGGGATATGGCTACCATAATAATTAATAATTGTTCTAAAAAATTTAACAATGACTTGTACTTATTAGACCACTCAATGTCCGTGTCGAATTTTGGGGGCATAAATCATAAATTTTTCACCGGATTATGATGAAAGGTGGTTTTAATATATACCGAGGTGGTGGATATTAAAAAGTTCGGCCCGATCGAACTTAATGCCTTTTTAAAAGAGAAAACAGGCGAATATTGCCATAAACTATTGTGCCTATTTCTTTAAAACCTCATACTTAAGAGTAAACTGACGGGAAGGTTCTAAATATTGTAAGCAGCTAGTGTGCTAGGAATTACCTCTTTTAATATGTCTTGTATCTTTAATTTTGTTTATCTGATATGCCATTGCCATTTAACTTAAACTTAAACATTTTAAAATAACGGTAATGCGACATATACTAGCGACATCTCTTTGTGAGTAATGCTGTTTTCAAATTCACCACACCTTATATTCACCATACTCGGTTTATAAATGGAATAACATCCTCAGTGTAGAACAAAACCCCTCAAAATAAAACGGTGGTTTTTACGAAATCGTTTATGTGACAACGAAAATTTAAAAACTATTCGTTGTCCATCATAGATTTAATAGCACTCTTTTTGTGCCATAGTGGTCTTCTTTCTTTTTTTTTTTAATCGAGAAAGCTGATTCTGATATCCATATATAGGTTAAGTAACCGTAACCTGTGGCTATGCCTACAACGACAACTATGCTAAGATTTCAGGGTGAAGCCCGATGGACAACGAAAGTCAGATAATCACAAAGTGTGGATTATGACTGTGCTCTCCTTGACTTGAACAGACGTCTCTGTCACGTGTCCGTCATGGTAGGTTACTGTCTGATCGGAAATCATGCTGATACAGGTTGCATGTAACGACTTCTGCAGATGCTGTGAGGACGACGAGAAAGAGGAGACAATGGAACAGCTGTTGTTGTGTTTCTTGCATTGACAAGCAGAAAGCGTCCCACTTTAGGTTCTCATTATTTTGTGAACTTGTTGGATTAAAAAGGAAAGAAATATACCGTATTTGCCTTTTTCTTTTTTATAGGATGGGGGTATACTAACTTCGTCATTCCGTTTGTAACAAAACGAAATATTGTTGTAAGACTACATTAGGTACATATTCTTCATCGCCATGACATTTTAAATCAATCTAGCCATGTCCGTCCGCCCGTCTTTCTGTCTGTCGAAAGCTTGAAAGCTAACTTTCAAAGGAGCAAAGCTTTGCTCTTGAAAAATCGCACAAACACTTCCTTTTGGTTTAGGTCAGTAGGGATGGTGAATGGGCCATATCGGTCCATGTTTTTGAAATTTTGCGCGACAACTCCAAATAGTTTAAATCGGCCCATAACCCGTTATAGCTCCCATATGTACCGATCTCCTGATTTGACCAACATCCAAACCAAGTATGTCCCTAAGTGGTCGATAACTTGATATAGCTTCATTGGTATAGCGATGCTAATCCAATGCGATCAATAGTAGAGGGTATATAAGATATACTCGAAAGGTATATAAGATTTTACTTGTTAATCCTTCGTGGTAGGATTTTTTACGGCTGGTTTTATCTTCTTGTTTTTTTCTTCGTACGATTTTTGTGTTATTTCGGTCTTCTATTGATCGTAGGATTTTCTTCCACTGGTTCTCTCTTCTATTCGTCGGAGAATTTTTTTCCCAGTGGTTTGTCCTTCTTTTCATCGAAGGGTTTTCAACGGCTACTGCCTTCTTCTGTTCGTTGTAGGAATTGTTTTCGGCTTATTGGTTATTATTTTTATGGCTGGTTCTTTCTTCCATTTTGCATGGGGTCGTTTTTCTTTTCCGCATAGGATTTTTTCCGCTGTTTCGTTTCACGTAGGTTTTGTTCCTCTAGATCCTTTTTGCTTTTATCCTAGAACTTTTAGGCTGGTTCGTTCTTATAATTTCTTCAGCTGTCTCGTTCTTCCTTTCCTCTTAGAGATTTTCTGCCAGGACTTTTGTGCTTTTTCTGTCTTCTATTCATAGTAGGATTTCAGCGGGTTCGTTCTTCTTTTCGTCGTAGGACTTTTTATTGCTACTGCGTTCTTCTGTACGTTTTAGGATTTGGTTTCGGTTGCTTCGTTGTTATTCTTGTGGTAGGGTTTTTACGGCTGGTTCTTTCTATTTTTTGGTTATAGGGTTTTTGCAGCTGGTTTGTTCTTATTTTCGTCGTACGGTTATTTACTCTAGATCGTTTTCTTTTTGTCGTAGAATTTTCGTGCTGGTTCTTTCTTCAATTCGTCATTGGATTTCCTTCTCCTGGTTTGTTCTTCTTTTCGACGTATTGTTTAGCGATCGGGTCACGCATCGCGGGTGGACGAAAAGTCCTTCAGGCTCGATGGACCAAATGTTGGAGATGTGGTGGTTGTTTTTTCTATTTGTCGTAGGATTTTGGTCCTGGTTCGTTCTTCCATTGTCATAGGATTTTCTTCTGCTGGCTCGTCCTCTTTTTGTCATAGGATTTTTCCACTGGTTCCGTCTTCTTTTCCTCGTGGGGGTTTTCCGCCAGATCCTTTCATTTCGTCGAAGGATTTGTTTTTGGTTGCTTTTTTATTGTTTTGTAGCTGTTACGGATTTTTTGCGGCTGCTTCTTTCTTCTTTTTGACATAGGATTGTCTTCCACTGGTTCATTCTTCTATTCGAAATAGGATTTTCCTCAGCTGCTTCGTTCTTATTTTTGTTGTAGAATTTTTTCTTCTGACTCGTTCTTCTTTTCGTCGTATAATTTTTTCTGCTAGCTCGTTCAACCTTTCGTCGTACCGTTCAGCGATCGAGTTACTTCCCAATGGTGGGAGAAAAGGCTTGTATGCTCGTAGGATCATATGATGCATAGGTGGTGGTGGTTGTTTCCACCATGTATGGTGGTGGTTGTTTCCTCTATTTGTCGTAAGATTTTGTTCCGCTGTTCATTCTTCTATTCGTCAGAGGATTTTTTTCTGCTTGTTTGTCCTTTTTGTCATATAATTTACTCCGCTTCTTTAACTCGTAGGGTTTTTTTTCCAAAGGGTCGTTATACTTTTCATCCTTCACGAATTGAGTCACCTATCGCTGGCGGGGGAACACACATTTCGGGTCGAAGTACTTTTTTTTGCTGGTTTGGTCTTTTATTCATTGTAGGATTTCCGTGGGTTCGTCCTTCTGTTCGTCATAAGATTTTTTATTTTTTAGGATTTGTTTTCTTATTTTCGTGGTAGGGCTTTTTACAGCTGGTACTTTCTTCTATTTGTCATAGGATTTTCGTCCACTGTTTCGTTGTTCCCATCGTCATAGAATTTTTGCCGCTGGTTCGTTCTTCTTTTTGTCGTAGGTTTTTTTTTGCTCGAGAATTTTCGTCGTAGAATTTTCGCGCATGTTCGTTCTTCTGTTCGTCAACGATCTCGTCTTTTACCGCGCGTGGGTGAAAAGTCCTTCAGGCTCGAAGGACCAAAAGTTGGAAAGGTTGTGGATTTTGGTCCACTGGTTCGTTCTTCTATTGCCATAGGATTTTCTTCTGCGTGTTCGTCCTTCTTTTCATCAAAGGATTATCGTCCACAGGTTCGTTCTTCTTTTCTTTGTAGGATTTTTTCCGTCAGTTCCTTTTATTTCGTCGTAGCATTCGTTTCGGCAGCTTTGTTATTATTTTGTAGGATTTTTTGCGGCTGTTTCTTCTATTTGGCATACGATTTTTATCCGCTGGTTCGGTCATCTTTTCATCGCACCGTTCAGCGATGAGTCACTTACCGCTGGTGTGGGGAAAGTCCTTTTCGGTTTTTGGACCAAATGTTGGACAGGAAGATGTGGTGATTTTATCCTCTATTTGCCGATTTTGTTCCGCTGATTTGTTCTTATATTCGTCATTGGATTTTCTTGTGATGGTTCGCCATTCTTTTCATCACACGATTTTTTTCCGCTGAATCGTTCTTATTTCCCTCGTTCCTTCTTCTTTTCTTCGTAGATTTTTTCCGCTAGCTGGTCTTACTTTTCGATCGACCAATCGAGACACTTGCCGTTGGCTGGGAAAAACTCGGCTCGAAGAACCAAATGTTACAAAAATAGTTGTGCGATGGTTTAAGGTAAATGAGACACAAACTTAACAATTATTTCTGCATACTTGTTAGCTTACAAATTATTGCTCAACTTATCCACCAGCTAGCAACTTTTACTTTCTTTTCAATGAGTAAACAGATTGTTGTGAACCCTGCAAGTAGTTTTACGCGTTATCATAGACAGCAGACAAAGCCCAACCCTATATATCCTATCGATTTGGGAAATTCTTATGATTTGTACAGCTGATCCCACTTCTCTTGATTTTCATTTGAGGTATTGTCTGGCATAAGCGCAACACAAACGATTTCATTAGAGTCCCACCAAACCGACAAAATGTACTTTTTTGGTTAATATTGGCCTTTAAAGTGGTTTGGGCTGGTTCATTCCAATTCATTCATTTCAATCATGAAAGGTGTTTAGAAGAATAACACGAGTATGACAAGTGTCTTTGGGTATCTTGTGCCATCTTACTCGCAAAAAACTGCCCCAATGAACATGTAGGTCGATCGAAACAGTATGGGACCCGAAAGAACGGTATGTGAAAGTAGAGTCCGAAATGCAAAGAGGATATTTCTCGGTCGGGCTCAGCTTGTAGCTTAATTAATATCCAGGCTTAACCGGGAAGCACAAATGTGTACCTCTAATACTACGTTTTTTGTTATATTGCTTCAGACACCTTAAGTTGTCGACGCCTTTGATGACATGCTTGTTTAATCGAATGGAGTTCTATTTGTTGTGTCTATTCAAATAACTTTTTATTTGTTTTTTTTTCTATTTTTTTCTTGTTTTCAGACTGAGTTTTCTGACAGGTGTCGAGCTTGGTAATTGTTTTATTCAAATAGTGTGTTAAAAAGCAAATATAGGCGAAGTTATTGGCAATCCAGTGAACGGTATGAGGGGCCTGGCTTTTCGTTGAATCTAGAATAGAATTTAGACGAATTTGAAAATGTGTGATGAAGGAGTCTACCCTTTTTCAGTAAAATGAGCTTGGAAAAATTTTAATTTGTCCTTAATTTAAGTCTTTAACTAATTAATTTTGAATTATGAAATTAAATGAGTTGTGATATATTCTAAATTGTTAGAAATCCTATGAATTCTCGTATCACTAAATTGTAAAAGAATTAAAGATTAGTGTAAACTAGGTTAGGTTAGAGTGGTAGAGTAGTCTAAACAGACTTACTTAGATTCTTTTAGTCTATTGTGGTAGCAGGGTTGCGACCAAACTCACGACACCCACACTGGTAATTCGAGCACGCTACTACCTCGGCTAAGGGACGATCTATTGTGAACACTCGCTTTGTTTTGAAATTACCATGCTTCACTTATTCGCAGGTAAGGGAGCAAAGCTGTCTTTTTCAAGATTGGGAAGACTAGGACAGGCAGAAATTCTCATTTTGGGATTTCAGGCCGTGCAGTGGCAGGTGATTCCAACATACAGGGGGCTGACAACGAGATAATCACGGTCTCTCTCAATATTGGAAAGACTAGTTTGAGCAAAGATCCTAATACTAAAATATCAGGCAGTGCAATGGCGAGAGACCCAACAAAACCTGACGACAGACCCATCACCGACTTCAAGATTCGGAATACTGGGATAAGATCCTAATATTCAAACATTAGGCAGCGCAGCGACAGGAGTCTCAATGTAACCCAACGAACACAGAGCCGATGATGGTACCATTAACTACATCCAAGAAGCCCATTTACTTAAGATTTGGAAGACTAAAATAGGTAAAGATCCTATTATTTAAGCATCAGTCAGTACAGGGAATGGAAACCCAATATAGCCTAACGAACAGGGAACTGACGATGGAACCATTACCGACTCAATGCAACCCAACGAACAGAGAGCCGATGATGGAACCATTACCTACTCCCAAGAAGCCCATTTACTTAAGATTTGGAAGACTAAAATAGGCAAAGATCCTAGAATTTAAACATCAGTCAGTACAGGGAATGGAAACCCAATACAGTCTAACGAACAGGGAACTGACGATGGAACCATTACGGACTTTATAAGGAGTCGGAAGACTAGACTACGCAAAGAACCTAAAACGATGACAATACTGTCTAAAGAACAGGGAGCAGACGATGAGATGATCACCTACTCCCAAGATGCCCATTTACTGGAGGACCAACGATTGAGGTAATCCAGATAAACCTCCACCGGAGCGAGACTGGTAAACACGCTCTGATGGAGAAAATCAGCAAGGGCAAGATTCATATTGCCTTTATTCAGGAGCCATGGACGACCCGGAACAAAATGACCTATTGCGGATACTGACTGAGGAGGGATTATTCTATGCTAACACTGGACAGGAAACTGATTTGGAAGTGAAACATTCAGAGGCGTGATCAGACCAATACTTACTTACGCCTCAGTTAAGGATAACAAAATCCGCATCGTTTGGGTCCGGGCCATAACGGAGTAAGGGGAAATGAAAGGGCAGACGATTGGCGGTGAAGGCCAGAGGACTGTCGTCAATAAACTTCGTTAACCTGAAGCCTTTCGGGTCAGTATAGCTATTGGTATCATAACGGGACACATAGGACTACGAGCTCACTTATGTAAAATCGGTGCGGCAAGTGATGGCATGCGGGGATGATGATGAGACCTTGGAACATTTCTTTTGACATTGCCCGGCTTTCGCTTCTAACGGATACAGGCTATTAGGTGAAGACACAATACCAAACATGAACTAACTTAGGGGAGTGATATTGAAAATAATTAAGGCTTTTGTATGTAGCACGGAATTCCTAACTTAAAATTTTCTTCTTAGAGATTACCCTCTGCACCCTCTTTTCAACCTAATCATACCTATTCGCAGGTAAAGTGAGCACACAATAACTAAAATCAAGCTAAGTTCGGCTATTCCCAAACTTGGGAAACCAACACCATGGATTCTGATAAAAATTTACACAAATTGAAAGGCATAATTTGTCTTTATAATTTTCAAAAAAAAATTTTTGTAACTCCAACATCTCATAAACCTTTAGGCAAGCCATTTGGGTATATACCCGGCTATTTACCATACTTTCTCAAAAGCTGGATATTTCTAATTTTACAGCTATTTTGGAAATTAAAAATATTTTCAAAACAAGCTCTTGATCTCATAAAATCGGACCAAAGTTAAATATAGCTGCTATAAAGATCGATTTTCAGATTCAAAGTCTTGAGGCCATATCAGACGCAGTTTTCACCATTTTGATGAAATGGTATGTCGAGAATTCGTGACACCAGTGCCGAATATGGTCTAGCTAAACACATGTCAATATAGCTGTCTCATTTTTCTAATTGCGACGAAAATTGGAGCAGTGCGTTTTGTGTTTACATTTTATCAATGGGTAAATACCCAATATATTCCGAAGTATGGGAAATTTACCCGATAAAATCCCATCAATGCGGCTATAGACCTGGTAAATTCGCCAAAGATCTGATATTTACGCCGTGCCAAATTCTGGAAAATATCCGAAAAGGAAAAATTTACCACATTTTCGTCAACTACAAAACCGCCTTCTACAGCTGGGTGGGCAATTAAACAGCAGCTGGCATGTGTCGTGTGGTCCCAGGTCATAACGGGACACACATCCTGCACGTTGGCATCAATCCTTGCTCTGTAGGAGTTGAGACGCCTGCATCTGCGGGATAGCGATTGTGCCGAAACTTCTCTGGTTTGCCGGGGGAGGTTTATTTCTTCAGGTGCAATAGCTGGCGGTTGTTCTCCAAGGACCAGATTAACCCGGTACTTAATCATCGCATCTGCTTCCGTGTCTAAATTAAGGGTGTTTAGATCTGCTTGATATGCCGTTTGATATGGAGGCTCTTGTATTGCTGAATCTTTCTTTCTAGATCCACAAGATGGCGGTTTGGATGGTTCCTGCGATAACAGCCCAAAAAGTATTGCTTAGACAGCATGTAGGATCTATATCTCGTGATGAAGATCCACTTGAGAATTGAGGAGGCAGACCGTCCCAGTTCGATAAGTGACATTCTGTCAGATCTGAATATTATTCCACTGCGTGTCACACAGCTGATTCTTAATTCAACAACAGCGTGTTGACAAATGGGCTACATTGATTCATAATAGTAAATCAACATAAAGATGTTAACTGATCAAGCACAAATGTTTATAAATCAGCAACAGTTTTTGTGAACAAAACGTCCACTGGCGTTCACATTCTCCCAACGTTTAGTACACAGGTTTTTCTTTAAGATTGCAAAAAGTTTTTGTGTCCTCCTGAGAATCGAACCTGTGTCTCATGCCATGATTGTGTGTTGACAAACGTCTCACTACTAACATTGCACCATAGATGCCTATGTACAAACAATGCTTTAAACTAATGTGTGGTATTCATATACAAAATCAACACCACATGTTGACAATATTTTATACAACACCTGTGTATAATAATGACGTCATTGGTGCATGCAGTTGCAACATGTTTTTTCAATCATTGCACATCATTAACATATAATTCAAAGAATATGATTTTTTTTTTTTAAGTTTGAGAACAATACATGTTCTGTTATATTTTTATACCCACCACCGTAGGATAGGGGGTATATTAATTTAGTCATTCCATTTGCACCACATCGAAATATTAATTTCTGACCCTACAAAGTATATATATTTCGGATCGTCGCAAAATTCTAAGACGATTGTCTGTCCGTCTGTTCTAATCACTCTGGAGCCTTCAAAAATTGCGATATTAAGCTGTAATTTGGCACAGATGCGTCTTTTTGATGCAAGCTGGTTAAGTTCTTGAACGGGCCAAATCGGATCATATTTGGATATAGCTGCTATATAGGCCGATCTTCCGATAAAGGGTCTAATGCCCATAAATGCTTTATTTTTTATCCGATTTCACTGAAATTTGAAACAGTGAGTAGTTTAAGGCCTCCTAATACCGACCCAAATACGGTTCAGATCGGACTATATTTAGATATAGCTGCTATATAGACCAATCTCCCGATAATGGGTCTGAGAGCCATAAAAGCTTTATTTATTACCCGGTTTCACTGAAATTTGCAGCAGTGGGTTATTTTAAGCCTCCCGATATCTGACCTAAATATGGTTCAGATCGGAGTATATTTAGATATAGCTGCCATATATACCGATCTCCCGATAAGGGGTCTGAAGCCAATAAAAGCTTTATTTATTACCCGATTTCACTGAAATTTAAAACAGTGGGTTATTTTAAGCCTCCCGATATCTGACCTAAATATGGTTTAAATCGGACTATATTTGGATATAGCTCCCATATAGACCGATCTCCCGATAAAGGGTCTAAAAGCCATAAAAGCTTTATCTATTACCCGATTTCGCTGAAATTTAAAACAGTGGGCTATTTTAAGCCTGCCGACATCTGACTTAAATATGGTACAGGTTGGACTATATTTAGATATAGCTGCCATATAGGCCGATCTCCCGATAAAGGGTCTGAAGGCCATAAAAGTTGTATCTATTACCCGATATCGCTGAAATGTTAAACAGTGGGTTATTTTAATCCTGCCGACATCTGACCTAAATATGGTTTAAATCGGACTATATTTGGATATAGCTGCCATATAGACCGATCTCCCGATAAAGGGTCTGAAGCCAATAAAAGCTTTATTTATTACCCGATTTTGCTGAAATTTGAAACAGTGGGTTATTGTAAGCCTCTTGACATCCGTCCTAAATATGGTTCAGATTGGACTATATTTAGATATTGCTGCCATATAAACCGATCTCCCCAAAAGGGATCTGAAGGCCATAAAAGCTTTATTTTTTATCCGATTTCGCTGAAATTTGGAACAGTGAGTAGGTTAAGGCTTCCCAACATACGACCTAAATATGGTTCTGATCGGACTATGTTTAGATATAGCTGCCATATAGACCGATCAGCCGATAAGGGGACTGAAGCCCATAAAAGCTTTATTTATTACCCGATTTCGTTGAAATTTGAAACAGTGAGTTTTCTGATTTTCTGAGCCTCCCGATATCCGACCTTAATACGGTTCAGATAAGGTGGTGGGTATTCAAAGTTCGGCCCGGCCGAACTTAATACCATTTTACTTGTTTAATATTATAATGAGAAAATAAATTGTTTATTTGATCAGATCTTAAATTATGGTGTTTTCAAATTTGTTTGACTCTTTTATCACTCTATTTACTTATATTTAATTCAAAAAATACAACAACAACAAACTTATAAAATAAATTGTAGAAAATATAAAAAAAAGTATTTTTAACTTAAGACTTTTGGTTTCAACAACACAGGTATCAACGATGAATGAACGAACAAAGAATGCCTTTAAGGGGAGAGATGTACGAACACTACAAACATTTCATGATGGTAAAAATGAGGATGTGCAGGTAAGTAAATAATTCGATAAACAAAATAATTTTTTTTGTTAAATTTTGACAAAATTTCGTATAAATTGAGAAAAGGCAGCTTAGGCCATAGAATAGGCATACAGGGTGGCTGATGAAAGCCGCTACCAAAAAAAAATGTAATAACTTTTTTTCTATTTAATAATAATAATTTAATAATTAATTTAATTAATTAATTAATTAATTTAATTAATAATAATTTAATAATTAATTTAATAATTTAATTTAACATGAATAAAAGAAAAATGTATTCCATACACCGAAAAAAAAATGTAGCAATATTCATCATTGTAGCAATATTCATCAGCCACCCTGTATATACTTTAAGGGTGATAAGCTTGGCTGCTTTCTTCAGGAGTGTTTTCGATTTCAGGCCTTCAACATTTTAAAGCTGACGAGCGATGAGCAAATACATAGTGAAATTATGAGTACTAACCATTTTTGAATGCGTAAGCAAGAACATATGCCGACGGATTTGGTAGCGAAATGAAAATGTCTTCAATATGTCTATCACTGGCGTACAGCCATGTTGACCTTTCGTGTATATGCTCTTGATTCTTCATAGACAATGCATTTTTACGCAATATAATTTTGTTGAAATTGATGATGATTGATCATGAAAGTGACCTTAACACTTCAATTTGCATGTCATTGGATTTTTTAATGTTGTCCCGATTTCTGTATAGGCTAGGGCGCCCCTTGGACCCTTGTACCAAATGGAAAGCTGCTGTCGTGTCCTACTCCAATTAATCTTTCATTTCTATTCTACTTTTACATTAATTGGCAATAACAGAACATTTGTCCCATTAGCCAAACTTAGAATAGCGTTCCAAGCTCCTCGATCTTTCATTCCACATTATTCCCATTATCAGTTCAACCCGGTCGAGGCCTCATTATTTTTGACAATCCGAAGGCATCAATCATAGTTCTCCTAAAATTTTGGAGTAAGATTCTTGTCGTTGTCGTAGCAGTGTGCTGTGTTCTATCTTTCGTCTGCTTGATTCTGTTGAGTATCCAGATCCAGGAACTCTGCGACTAAGATGTGGTGCGTCCAGAGGAATCTGGGTCTGATACTAGTGGGTCTGGCTGGGCAGATGACGTTTGTCGTATGGTTCCTGGTCACAATGGGGACTTACATCCTGCACGATGGCATCAATCCTTGCTCTGTAGAAATTGAGGCGGCTGCATCTGTCGGAACGTAATTGAGCTAGAACTTCTCATGTTTGGCCGGGCAGGTTAATTTCGTCTGGAACAATAGGAGGAGGTCGTTCCCTAAGGACTATATTCACCAGGTAGCTATATACCGTGGAGGCCACCGTAGCGCAGAGGTTAGCATGCCCATCTATTGGGTTGCCCAAAAAGTAATTGCGGATTTTTTAAAAGAAAGTAAATGCATTTTTAATAAAAATTAGAATGAACTCTAATTAAATATACTTTTTTCACACTTTTTTTCTAAAGCAAGCTAAAAGTAACAGCTGTTAACTGACAGAATGCAATTACAGAGTCACAAGCTGTAAAAAAATTTGTCAACGCCGACTATATGAAAAATCCGCAATTACTTTTTGGGCAACCCAATATGACGCTGAACGCCTGGGTTCTGTAGTGAACAATGTGGCTGAAGATTTGGTGGCAGATATCTTCAGATCTCTTGACGCGAAATATGAGGCGAGTTTGTTGAGGTAGACGTTCAACTTATCGCAGATGTCCTCAATGGGTCGGGAAGATGATGCCATGATCGTACAATCGTCCGCATACGATACGATCTCTATGCCGTCTGGCGGGTGGAATGGTGGATAGGTAGAGGTTAAACAGTGCCGGAGATATCACCCCGCCATGGGGAACCCGCTGTTTCACTCTACGGTGCTTCGATTTCTTATCCCTAAATTCCACAAATAGGTGTCGAACACATAGATAATTTGCGACCCAGCGTTTCTGGCCTGGCTGAATGGACGTGTTGCTGATGTCCTCAATTAGTTTGCCATTGCTGACCTGTCGAATGCCTTCGATAGGTCCAGTGCCAAGAGGACCATCACATGGCCTGGGCTGATTGAAGCTACGGCAAATGTGTGCTGTGATGGCATGCAAAACAGTTGTTGTGCTATGCAGTCTTCGAAATCCATACTGATGCCAGGCAAATGGAAATTCTCCTACGAGGCTCGGGCGAAGTAGTGCCTCAAGCGTCTTGGGTACTGGTGAGAGAAGGGAGATCTGTCTGTATGACTCCTCCAAAATCGGATCCTTTCCAGGCTTCGGTAGCGGGATCACTCTTCACCCATCTTCCAACCATCGGGTAGAAAAGGGGTAATTTTTTAAGAGTTATAGGAAAGTTAAAAAAATCAGAAAAATGCACGAAATCTTTATTTGAATCGATAGTACGGTCCATATAATTTAATATTTGAATATTATTTTATGCAAATGCTGTCGGTGACTGCGCCTCAAATGGTCCATCCGCTTAGTCCAATTTTGTCATACTCTTTCCAACATTGCGGCAGGTATCTCACGAATAAATGCCTTGATGTTGTCTTTTTAAGCGTCAATGGAAGCGAGATTTTCTGTATAGACATACTTGAAATAAAAAGTTCACCGAACTCGCCTGTCAAGAAGTCCATTGTTTCGCGTGCTGTGTGGTATGTGACACCGTTTTGTTGAAACCGCATGTTATGAAAGTCAAGCTCTTGCATTTTGGGCAAAAAAAGTCGATATCATCTCACGGTAGCGTTCACCATCCACATTTACGTTACGATTCGCATCATCTTTGAAGTAGTACGGTCCAATGATGCCACCAGCCCATAAGACGCACCAAACTGTGACTTTTTCTGGATGCATTGGCTGCTCTTGCAATGCTTCTTGCTGATCTTCCTCCAAAATCAATAATTCTGTTTATTTACGTACCCATTGAACCAAAAATGAGCTTCGTCGCTCAATGGAAGAAGCGCGATGAACTTTCTTAACAGGGCACGCGTTTTGATAATAAAATTCAATAAAATGCTAGTGTTGTTCGTTTGATTAAATTATAGACCAAACTGAAGATGTTTGATAGTGAAAGAAATCACAAAAAGTGCATGAGCTGTTCAAACCAGTGTTGCCAAAAAGATAATAACTAAAAAATCACCTAATTGTTGATGGCTTGTTACCGTTCTCTACGTGAAAATTAATTGATGTATGTGGAGTTATTATATATCTAAGTCTAAAGTGATTTCCACCCTTTGCAGGATGACACTATCTGGCACTTGATCTACATTCAAATTCATATATCAAAGCTACCACTTGGGATACCACGTTTTTACAGATCCGCAGGTACTCCAGTGTCTATTTGAGGGTAAAAGGCGTGTACTCTACTACCAAAGACTTTTCTTTGCTCTCCTATTCTATTCTGATCGGCCTTCATATATTATTTTTAATTCGGTTTTTTTGGATAGGATAGGGGGAGGGGGAGAGCCCTCTGACGCATCCTTTCATTTGAGTTAAAGATATTCCCGTTCGTTCTACATGACAGTTTGGTGTTATTTTTATTGGGAGGAGAGTGTCGGTTCCCCGACGCTAGACACCAAGGATCTTGGATCTTTTTAAGCCACTAGAGGGTACAAATCGTATCCGATTTGGCTGAAATTTTGCATGAGGTGTTTTTTTTTAATAATTTCCAACAACTGTGCTTTGTATGGTTGATGGTCCATAACTGTATATAGCTGTCATATAAAGCGATCTGAGGTTTTGAATTCTTGAGTCTCTAAAGGGCGCAATTCTATCCGATTTGCCTAAAATTTCGCATGACGTGTTATGTTATCCGATTTGGCTGTAATTTAGCATGAGGTGTTTTGATATGTTATCCAACAACTGTGCTTAATATGGATCAAATCGGTCCATAACCTGATATAGCTGCCATATAAACCGATCTGGTATCTTGACTTCTTGAGCCTCTAAAAGGCGCAATTCTTATCCGATTTGGCTGAAATTTTGTACAACGGTTTCTTCCATGACTTTCAACATACGTGTCAAATATCGGCCTATAGCCTGATACAGCTCCCCTATAAACCGATCTTCCTATCTTACTTCTTGAGCCCATACACAATGACTTCTACTATGGTCTCCAACATTTAATTCATTACTTGATATAGCTCCAATACCACAGCAATTCTTTTCTTATATTCCTTGTTTGCCTAAAAAGAGTTACCGAAAAAATAACTCGACAAGTGCGATCCATAGTTGAGGCTATATAAGATTCGGCGCGGCTGAACTTAGCAAGTTTTTACTTGTTATATATATACCATACATTAATGTTGTGGTATTAATCCACGGTTTTGCTTATCATCAATTCCATTTATGCCATACATTCTCAATTTTTCTTTCGGTGTAAAATCATACATTTTGCCTGATTTTAAAGAAATTTGGAACATAAGGTAAATGTATGCGCTTTAATTTAGATCATTTGAGTGGTGCTTTCCCGAGATTCGGCCTGCCCGAACTTAGATTTTTACTTGTTGTATTTAAAGCGTAACGTTGCGCAGTTTAAATATTCATATGATTTAGAGGGTTGCCATATAAAATAAAGCATTTCATATTTTCAAACTATTGGCGCCATCTATACGTCACCACAGCTAATTTTTGACCACTCTGCGATATAACAAAATTTCGTTAAAATCCGGTGAAAGGAAAAATGTACCATTCGCGAACCCAAAAGTTTATTCGGGTAATTAGTCTATAGGTCCGTTATACCCAAATTTGGTCCGATCTCGTCCATATCTAGCAAGGATGCCAAGAAGTCTAATACTGCTACAACAGACTTTTATGGGTCAAAAAAAAAAAAAAAAACGAAAAAAGAAAACAAATTAAAATAAAATAGACAACTATTATTTCCTTGGTTTTAATTTTTGTGTATGCTCAGTCCATTTAGAAGTTCAATGGTTTGGCCAACTACATGCCAATGTTATTGGATAAATAGACATCCTTAGATGTGCACAAATTGGTGTAGACGGGATCTGTGCCGCTGGTGCACCAGGCAGCCGTTGGCCCAGCTTGATAGGTGGGTTGACCAACAACATTGTCATGCGAGTAGTTGCAAGTTATGGCCTGACGCATAAAACCATCAGCTTCAGCTTCAAGCTCAACGGCACAGCCAACCTTGTTGGATTTTTGATGCATCATAACAGTAAAATGTCCAAAGTTATTTCTACAACAAAACAATAAGCCACGATTAGTGCCATTTGGAATCCTCTACAGCAGTAAACAAACTCACTCTGGCATTTCAAAGGGATAGGATACCAAATCTTGTGTTGTTGCGAAACGTCTCGAGGAGATCCATTGTCTTATTTGATGTAGAATAACTTCTTCGACACCGTATTGTTGCTCATAAGACTTCCAGTCCGATATGCCAATGTTTTGACCCACAAATCTATAAGTGGGCGTATTGCGGCATTGATCCATAACTGGATTACATTGCCTGACATTGTATTGGGCTACATTGGCCAATTGGATGTCCCATGTCATAACACCCAAACGTACAGCCGAAGGGAAACCATAGGTACCATTTGCAAAGAGATTACGGCCCTCGTTGTGAGCATGCAGTATAAAGTCAATCATTTTGGGAGTCATTGGAATAATTTTGGCAGATGGTTTACATTGTGGTCCAAATTTCTGCATTGAAATCAAAAGAAAATTCCAATTATTCAAAATATTTCCAGCATCCTTGACAAAGTTGCAGAACTTACGTTATTATTTTGACAGGCAATATGTTGGTGGCCACAGCATTTTGTCAAATTGTCATTGCAATAGTTGAAGGCCAAGGAGCTGCCCACAGCCGCCAATAGAAGAAGAACTAGAATTCCTTTACACGTAACCATTGTCAAATCGCCGAAAACTATGACACACACTGATAACCCCGTTAGGCGACCTTTGTTGTTTTATAGATAACATATTCTATTTACCTGAGTCAAATACTATACAGCGGGCTTAGTTCTATACAATAGATAGTGTTTAAATGTAAGCAAATCTATTTGCACATGTGTACGAATGCAAAAATTGCCTTCCATTCGATTGCGTGTGGAGAATATAGTTTTGTTTTGGTATACCCTACAGGATAGTAGTGCACATTGACATCATTATAATCGACATCTAACGGTGGCAGGGCAAGTAATGCGACACCAAAGGCCTACAGACCCATAAGCCTTATGTCCTTTCTACTCAAAACCAGAGTAGGACATCCAGCGAACCACTCAATCACAAACAGCATGCCTATCTCAAGGGAAGGTCGCTGTAGACTGCCCTGAACGAGGTTGTGCATAAAATAGAAGAATCCTTCGATGTCAAAACGTACACCCTGGCGGTATGCATTGACATCGAGGTGACTTTTAACAAAGTGCGGACCGACACACTGATCTAATCCTTAGACTAGTACCGGGTGGACCCGGTCCTTAAAGACTGAATAAACCATTGGCTAAGGAACAGGAGGATCAATTGTGACATAAATATAAGGGAGAAAGTGGTACATGGCATGCCACAGGGGATTATTTTAACGCCAATCCTTTATGTGCCCACCTTAAATAACCTATTACGGATGCTGACTGAGGAGGGATTGGAACGCGTCTGCTATGCAGATGATGCATATGACTGAGCTGGACCCAGGGTTCTCAATGTTAACCCAGAGAATACTGAAATATGCCTGTTCACGAGGAAGACGAACATGAACCAGTTTAACGCACTACGTTTCCTTAATAACACGATTTCGATATCTGAAAAGGTCAACTACTTAGGAGTGATCTTGAACAGGAAATTGAATTGGAAGTGTTACATACAGGAGCGTACTGAGAAGGCTCACAAATGTTGGGCACCTTATAGACGGGTCGTAGGCTCGAAATGGAGCCTGAAACCAAGGATAGTCCACTGGCTCTACAGTAGACTGCCTGACCATAATACGGTCCTGCAGGCGGAGATCCGGGCGATCACGGAATTCGTGAGGTGCTGCTGTGCTAACGCGAGGACGTCGCGTGTGAACATCTTTGCGATGGCCATAAGGGCAATAACAACCAGGATAAGATCCGGCCGATCACGCAATGCATAAGGTGGTGTGGTGCTCTCATAGAAAAAAGTTTGCTGAAAATAGCAAACTGCTGAATATTAATGGTTAGTTTTGCGGCTATTGCAATTTTAGAACAGCAGGCGTACTACTGAAAAATCTGTTGTTTGCTGAAAATGATTGCTGCTTATATATGAAGGTGGTGTTAGAAGAAGCTATTAAAAACATCATAAGTTGGGCCGGGACCAATCTTGGGAACCCACCGCCATGGATTCTGCTAAAAATTTAAACAAAATATATTTAGGGCACAATTTTATTCTAAATGCCAAATTTCTATCAAATCAGCAAAAATGTAAGCTTCTAGGAACCGAACAAGGATGGATGATAGACCGGTTTACATGGGAATAGCTCCCATGTAAACCGGTCTCTCGATCACAATACTGCTACAATAGCAGCAATCAGGTTATGGACTGATTTGGACCGTATTTAGCAGAGTTGTTTGAAGTCGTCACAGAGCAATACATGCTAAATTTCAGCCAAATCAGAAAAAATTGCGGATGGTAAGGTAAGTCAAATCGGGAAATCGGTTTATATGGGAGCTATATCAGGTTATAGACCGATTCTGACCGTACTTGGCACAGTTGTTGAAAGTCACAACGGAAAACCACATGCAAATTGTGGAGCTCGGTTTATATGGGAGCTATATCAGGTTATAGACCGATTTGGACCATACATGTTATTGGACGTCATAACAGAACAATGCATGCAAAATTTCGGCCAAATTGAACAAAAACTTCTGCTTGTTAGAGCACAAGAATTTAAATCGGGAGACTGGTTTATATGGGAGGTATATCAGGTTATAGATCGTACTGATCACAGTTGTGGGAAGTCACAGCAGAACAATGTATGCAAAATTTCATCCAAATTGGACAAAAATTCCAGCTTCCAGGGGCTTATGAAGTCAAATCGGGAGATCGGTTTATATGGGAGCTATATCTAAATCTGAACCGATAAAGCCCCTTTTGCAAAGCGCAACGTCCTACATCAATATTAAGTATTTCAAGCGGCTAGTTTTACGCGTTCGACCTCTATCGTGATTTCGACAGACGGACGTACGGACATGACTAGATCGACTCAGAATATCGAGACGATCAAGAATATATATACTTTATGGGGTCTAAGACGAATATTTCGTAGTTTTACAAACGGAATAACTAGATTAGTATACCCCCATCCTATGGTGGTGGGTATAAAAATGCATAAAACAGCAATCATCAAAAAATTAATGCATTTGACCAACAGCATTAATTACTATTGTTGAATGAAGGCAAGTCAAAGGCAACGTAAATGTAAATGCGTTATAAAGGCGAATGGTAGCAATCTGTTCTCTGATACAGATGCTACTTTTGATTAAACAACCTCAAGACAGTTCAAAATTACACTCTTCAAGACACTGATACTACCTGTGTTGTCATATGGTTCCGAGCAATTGGTACTTCTTAAACGAGACGATTCGTTTAAGAGAAAGATTCTTCGTTAAATTTATGGACCAGTTTACATTGATGGAAAATATCGGTGTGGTAGAAGCGATATGACTGATTTCCATCATATCTCTGTTAAATTTCGAGCCGATAGCTTAACACGTACTACCGCAATCATTATTTCAACAGATGGAGGGATGACAAAGAATGTTAACACGATCAAGAATGTAAAAGGTGATTTTTTAGCTTTTTGGCCACACTGGTTTAAACAGCGCACGCACGTTTCGTGTTTTGTTTCACCGTCAAACCTCTTCAGTTTGGTCTATAATTTAACCAGTAATCGTCTTACAAACGAAGAACGCTTGCATTGCATTGCATTTTATTATGTTTTGCTATGTTAAGAAAGTTCATCGCGCGCTTCATCCATTGAGCGACGAAGCTCATTTTTGTCTCAATGGGTACGTAAATAAGCAGAATTGTCGATTTCGGAGTGAAGATCAGACAGAAGCTTTGCAAAAGCTACCAATGCATCCAGAAAAAGTCCCAGTTTGGTGCGGTTATGGGCTGGTGGCATCATTGGACCGTACTTCTTCCAAAATGATGATGTGAATCGTAACGTAACTGTAAATGGTGAGCGCTACAGCGATATGATATCCAAGTTTTTTTTACCCGAAATGCATGAGATGGATGACATGTGGTTTCAACACGACGGTGACACATAACGCGTTAAAATGGACTTATTGAGAGCCAAGTTTGGTAAATATATTATTTCACGTTCGGGACCGGTCAATTGGCCGCCGTGCTATTTAACACCTTATGACAATTTTTTGTCGGGTTCTGTAAAATTTCATGTCTATAAAGACAAGCCCGCTTCAATTGACGTATTGGAAGACAACATTGAAGCATTTATGCGTGAGATACCGACCGAAATGTTGGAAAGAGTATGCCAAAATTAGAGGTCACCGTAGCGCAGAGTTTAGCATGTCCGCCTTGGATGCTAAACGCCTGGGTTCGAATCCTGGCAGGAAGATCAGAAAAATTTTCAGCGGTGGTTATGCCCTCCTAATGCTGGCGACATTTGTGAGGTACTTTGCCATGTAAAAACTTCTCTTCAAAGAGGTGTCGCTCTGCGGCACGCCGTTCGGACTCGCCTATAAAAGGAGGCCCCTTATCATTGAGCTTAAAATTGAATCGGACAGCACTCATTGATTTTTGAGAAGTTTGCCTCGTTTCCTTAATGAAATGTTCATGGGCAAAATTTGCATTTGCATAACAAAATTGAACTAAGGTAATGGACCGTTGAGGCGCAGTCACGGTCAAAATTTGCATGAAAAAATCTTCAAACATTAAGTTATATGGACCGTACTACCGATTCATATAAAAATTTCATGCATTCTTCTGAATTTTATGTGTTTTTATTTAACTTTCCTATAGCTCTTAAAAAATCACCGTTTATATGCTTTGCCTTAACGGTGACGGATTAATATTTTGAGATGTTACGATCGGAGTGACGGTGGATATAATGATTGTGGATGGGAAAAAATTTTAAACTAGATGTCAGGAGCTAGACGCTTGGAAATCAATGAATCTAACAATCCGTTGTTACCAAATAAATTAGTACGTCCATAAATATCTTTTTCATTCATAATTATTTTGTAGGGTATATAAGATTCGTTTTGAGTACAACTAAAGCTTAAAGTAAAGCAAAATATTTTATTTACCAGATTAGATAGCTCAAGCATAACAAAAATAACTAAAGTATTTATGTACCTACGAATGCTTACTCTATTTGGTCAGAATTGTTTGCTTTTTTTTAATTATTTAAACTATTTATGGCTTACCACCTTGAAGCCTGGAGATGGCATAGGACTGGGCTAGACCCAGAGGTCTCAATGTTGACCCAGAGAAGAGTGGTATCTGATTGCTCATGATAAAGACGAAGGTGGGCCAATTTGACGCACCATTTTTTCCTCAATATAACGATTTCGATAGCTGACATGGTCAAATACTTAGGAGTGATCTTGAACAGGAGAATTAATTGGAAGTGTCACATTCAGGAAAGGATTGAGAAGGCTCACAGATGTTGGACACTATGTAGAAGGGCCGTACGCTCCGAGGATATTCCACTGGCTCTACAGGAGCGTCATTAGACCAATACTTAATTATGCCTTAGTACAGTAGTTTGGTGGACTGCAACGGAGAAAAAGTGCAACGTAAGGATAATACAAACTGGATCAGAGAGCATGTTGTCTTGGCATAGGCGGAGCGATGAGAACCACGACCTTTAGGGTACTGGAGACTATTCTAGATATTCGACCCATAGACACACACACATATTAAATGTGAAGCAGTCCGCTGTGGCTTAAGGCGATGGGAGAATGGATTGAGGATAGTAGCTGGTCATGCTATAGCGGTATAATAGAGGCAACGATAGAAAACCTGGAAGGCAGAGGTTTCATTCGTATACCTAAGGCGACACTTGGGGTCGACTGCGAGGCACTGCTGCCATCCGCACAATCTTGGATTGACGGAAACCTGGTATTGCCACCTGGGATATTATGCTATACAGATGGATCAAAGCTAGAGGAGAGAGTGGGTCTGGGGTCTAAATTGAGAACCCAGGGACTGAGATCCGTTTTCGGCTGCCTGATCATTATACGATCCTGCACCTGGCATGGCATAGCTGTGAGCACCACACAGGCCGGAACATAGAGGTCCGATCTGTGTGGTGTTCATTGTTGTCATGAGAAGCTTAGCTGCGAGCTACCGGGCACGTCCACAGGTTGAGGATATGCTAGGTTGCCCAAAAAGTAATTGCGGATTTTTCATATAGTCGGCGTTGACAAATTTTTTCACAGCTTGTGACTCTGTAATTGCATTCTTTCTTCTGTCAGTTATCAGCTGTTACTTTTAGCTTGCTTTAGAAAAAAAGTGTAAAAAAAGTATATTTGATTAAAGTTCATTCTAAGTTTTATTAAAAATGCATTTACTTTCTTTTAAAAAATCCGCAATTACTTTTTGGGCAACCCAATACATACGGAGTAGCTGCAACAGTAGTCGCGGACAATCAGAGATATCGATTGGAGAGTCTCAGTGAGAGGTCGGGCGGCACCGGCTCTTACGCAAATACTGAGTGCCTATGATGGTCGATATGACAAGGCGAGTTAATGGCGCCTTTAAATAACTAAAGGCCACCCTGTTCTCACGGTGATCGCCTCCTCCACATGCAAAGGTGGCTGCAACAACAATGATTCTGCTTGCTGGGATCCTCCGGATTGCGTGAGGAGGTGTTGTGTTCACGCGAGAACGTCGAGTGTAAAAATCTTTGCAAATTTCCCATGAACATTCCATTAAGGAACAGGGGCAAACTTCTCACATATCAATGAGTGCAGTCCGATTCAAGTTCTAAGCTCAATGATAAGGGTCCTCCTTTTTGTAGCCGAGTCCGAACGGCGTGCCGTTTATCACTCTCTTTTGAGGGTGACCAGCATTAAGAGGGGATAACCACCGCTCAACATTTTATGATGGTCTCACCAGGATTTGAACCCATGCGTACAGCGTCATTGGCGGACCTACGGTGGGAACATCTTTAAGGACAGTTAACTGGCCATCAGGGCAATAACAATCAGGTCGGTAAAGTTACAAACGATCTTGGAGTGTAAGAAGGAGATTAATGCCTTCCCGAGGCATGATCCGCATCATTTGCGTCTCGGGCGTTAGCGGTGTAAAGGGGAACGAAAGAGCAGACGATTTGGCAGTGAAGGACTACCGTCAATAAACTTGTGTAACCCGAAGCCTTTCGGGTCGACCCAGTCCGAGTTAGAGCGTGGTTGACGAACGCATGTAACACTGTAGAAACGGTTGGTAGGAGGGTGAAAATCCTATGGGGAGAACTGGATCGTGAGAAGACGAGCCAATTATTGAAAGGAAGTAAGAAGTAGGTCAGTTTAGCTTTCGGTATCATAACGGGACACATAGAACTTAGAGCACCAATTTTGCATAAGTGAACTCATAGTCCTGTGTGCCCCATAGGCAAGTGATAGCATGTGTAGGGTATGTGGGGAAGATGACAGACATTGCCTGCTTTCGCTGCTAACATGCACAGGTATTTAGGTGGGGTCACAATACCAAACATGAACCAACTTATGGGCGTGGTATGGAAAACTATTAAGGATTTTGTAAGTACTCTATAGTATTTAGAACCCACAATTAATCGATTACTGGCTTAGGTGTATGTCCATAGTGCCATAGGGCAGTTTAACATGCGCACCCTCTTTTCAACCTTACCTAACTTAAAGTGAGATCGACTTTTATGGACAAGGACAAGGCAAAAAATCTTCACATATCAATAAGTGAAGTCCGATTTAAGTTTTAAGCTCAATGATAAGAGACCGTGCTCAACTCAACGAAAGTTATTATTATTAAATGTTTGTTAAAACAACAAGTTTTTGTCTGCTTGAAATGGGAAAGCCAAGATGAAAGCTTTTTGAGCAAACGAAGAGCTGATATTAAAGCAAACATTTCCGTATTCTCTTTAAACTAACAAAATCTGCTGTTTCAACTAAAAAATCTGCTAAAATATTGAACACGAATAACTCTTGAATAGTAAAAAAAATGTTTCCTACTATAGCAAATAATTGCACTGTAAATTGCGAGTAAATTTTTGCATGGAATTTCGCATATAGTATTTCACTCTACCGTTTTATTTGATTTAGTTTTTTATTTTACTTTCAAGCATTTTATTGGGTTGCCCAAAAAGTAATTGTCGGTAATATAGCACTAATATAGTCGGCGTTGACAATTTTTTTTTAACGGCTTGTGACTCTGTAATTGCATTCTTTCTTCTGTCAGTTATCAGCTGTTACTTTTAGCTTGCTTTAGAAAAAAAGTGCGCGAAATTTTGTTTACATTTGTTTGTTTGGCGTCAATTTTAATATGGGTACCACATGTATTGAAAGAAATTCATTTAACAAACCGAATCAACGCTTGAGATATGCACCTTAAACGCAATGAATTCCATTCGTTTTTAAAACGAATCATAAGTGGAGATGAAAAATGGATTGTTTACAACAAGGTTAGTCAAAAACGATTATGGTCCAAGCATGGTGTACCAGCTCAAACCACTTCAAAGGCTGATATCCACCAAAAGAAGGTTATGCTGTCTGTTTGGTGGGATTGGAAGGGTGTGGTATATTTTGAGCTGCTTCCAAGGAACCAAACGATTAATTCGGATGTTTACTATCAACAATTGGACAAATTGAATACAGCCATCAAGGAGAAGTGACCAGAATTGGTCAATCGTAAAGGTGTCATATTCCACCAGGACAACGCTAGACCGCACACATCTTTGGTCACTCGCCAAAAACTGAGTGAGCTTGGCTGGGACATTTTGATGCATCCCACCATATAGCCCTGACCTTGCACCATCAGACTACCATTTATTTCGATCTTTGCAGAACTCCTTAAATGGTAAAACTTTTGGCAATGATGAGGCTATAAAATCGCACTTGGTTCAGTTTTTTGCAGATAAAGGCCAGAATTTCTATGAGCGTGGAATGCTAAATTTGCCAGGAAGATGGCAAAAGGTTATCGAACAAAATGGCAATTATATATTTGATTAAAGTTGATTCTAAGTTTTATTAAAAATGCCTTTATTTTCTTTTAAAAAAATCCGCAATTACTTTTTAGGCAACCCAATATATGGGAGCTATAGTTGCATATCAATATTTCGAGTTGTTACAAATCGAATGACCAGATTAATATACCACCCCATCCTATAGACAAATATTTTTTTTCTACAGCAAAACAAATCTTCTATTTGATTTATTACCCGATTTTACTGAAATTTGGGCAGTGAGTTATGTTAGGCCCTTCAACATCCTTCGTCAATTTGGCCGAGATTGGTTCAGATTTGGATATAGCTGCCGTATACACCGATCCGCCGATTTTGGGTCTTAGGCCCATAAAAGCCACATTTATTGCTGGATTTCGCCGAATTTTGGGACAGTGAGTAGTGTTAGGCTCTTTGATATTTTTCTGCAACTTGGCCCAGATCGGTCCAGATCTGGATATAGTTGCCATATAAGCCGATCTCTCGATTTAAGGTTTTGGGGCCATAAAAGGCGCATTTATTGTACGATTTCGCCGAAATTTGGGACAGTAAGTTAAGTTAAGCCCCTCGACATACTTCTGTAAAATGGCACAGATCGGTTCAGATTAGGATATAGCCGCCATATAGACCAATCTTTCGATTTAAGGTTTTGGGGCCATAAAAGGCGCATTTATTGTACGATTTCGCCGAAATTTTGAACAGTGAGTAGTGTTAGGCTCTTTGATATTTTTCTGCAACTTGGCCCAGATCGGTCCAGATTTGGATATAGCCGCCATATAGGCCGATCCGCCGATTCTTAATATTTAAGAAGAACTATTATATAATATGAAGTTATGAGGGTTTGTTTTTTCTCAATTTGATATACAATTTATTTTTTTTTTTTTTTAAAAAGCTCAAAAAACGCCAATTTGATTTGGATACATAGCCTCAAAAACTGTACACAGATTTGGGTAGACGGGGCTGATACCAGCATTACAGGCAGAAGCAGTTGGGCCCATGGCATAAACGGGTTGTCCGACAACAAGATCGTGCGAGTAGTTGCATGTCATAGCCTGGCGTACATAACCATCAGGTTCCGTTTCCCGCTGTATGGCACATCCTACTCGATTTGCCTTTTGAAGCATCATAACGGCAAAATTTCCAAAGGTGGTTCTGCAAGGTAATGCCGACTAAATCAAAAGGAGTTCGGAATATGTGCAGAAGGTTATTAAACTTACTCTGGTAGCTTGAAAGGATAAGATTGCATATCTTGGGTGGTCGCAAAACGCCGTTGTGAGATCCATTTTCTTATTTGATGACGTACTACTTCTTCGATAGTATATTGCTGCTCTCTGGAGTTCCAGTTGGATATGCCTATATTTTGTCCGACGAATTTAAAATATTCAGTGTTGCGGCATTGATCCATGACGGGGTTACATTGTCTGACATTATAGTCGGCCACCTGGGCTAAACTGTTCTCCCAAGCGATAACTCCCAAACGTCTGGATGTTGGGAAGCCATAGGTACCATTGGCCATTAAGTTTCGTGCCTCGTTGTGTCCATGAAGAATAAGGTTAATAAGATTTTGAGTCATGGGTATAATGGTGGCAGATCTTTTACATTGTGGCCCAAATTGCTGTAGAAAAAAATCAATAACCGAGCGTACATTGGAAAAAACTATTTAGAACTTCTTCATTATGCTTGAGCACGAGTATGTGTGACAACTTACCTTATTATTTTGACAGGCGATATGTCTGTAACCACAACATTTTGTATCATTGTCATTGCAATAATCGAATGCCAATGAGCTGCCCACCACCGCTAACAGTAAGGCAATCAAAAATCCGTTGTGCGTAACCATTTTAATTGAATTCGCTAAGAACTCTGCTACACCACTGGTAAACCTCTTGGCCGTGCTCTAATGTTTTATAGAAATTTTATAATATTTACCTGAAACAAACATACGGAATAAACCTTTTCTGTAAACAATCGTTTGAGTTTTGAAATATGTTGGATATATTTGTTAGTGTGAAGTCGAAAATATTCAAATTTTGACCGTATGTGTGGAATGTATGCATTGTATTGTTTGCATACGCGAATACCCTATTTTATCAGTTTGGTGGATGCACTAGGTTTACATTATATGTCATGACATGACAGTATATTTTTGTCAAAATTTTCCCAAAAAGCTTTTGTGCATACTATTGCGAAAATTATATTCTTTCGTATTTAGTTGAGCTGAATGACCCATCGAATGTTACATACAAAAGGGAAGATTATTAAATGAGTCTTGAAGAAAGAAATGGCCAGATTTTTTCAGACAAATTAGGACAAAGATACCAACACCACTGGTGGACGCGTTTCGATTAATGGTTTGATAATTAATTGCAACACCATCGTGGATCATATCCATCCGTCTGACTGGCCTACAGTTGACATCACACCGTTTGTTCTTAAGAAGGTATGGTCATTGCACAACGATTATGTGAAATCTTCTTAACTACTATGTTCTAGTGCTATGTTTAAAATATAACAAAAAAATACATTCTTGTAAAATTTTTAAAATATTACCAAAACAAAAGTTGCAAAAGTTTTATGAAGCAGAATGTCATCAGCAATAACTTGGTGAAGAGTAATGAAATCCTGGTAAGAAAGATTAGACTAGGTCAATGTGACAGTTTGCCTCACTTAGAAGTTTTCATACTTTGTGATAGCACAGAAACAGTAGAAGGAAGATGCCTTCTAGTTCTTGCCGTTAAACCATCCAGGTCGCTTTAAAAAGCCCAACAACTTGCGAATGTTCATATCCTCCAAATCCGAAAGTTCTCAAAGAAATGATTACATGAACATGGAACTCCTTCTGACTGCCAGTACGAGACACATACACACAGCAGATGTATGTGTGTGTGTATAGTTTCTTCTTTCTTGACAGCTTCCTCACAGCTTCTGCAGAAGACGTTTCATCAGTCCGACAGCTTGTTTACGGATCAGACAGTGCCCTATTATGACCGACACAATGACTGAGGTCTCTGTTCTCTTAAAGTCTAGATTGGGCCACATAGTTTTGGAGTGTTCACAACCCCCATTTTGTGAGCATAAGTTATTCGTTGGCCCTTGGCCCTGATTTTTAGGACTTAGCTTACATGGCGCTTGAGTAATACCCACAGATTCCATTTCCCCCGGAATGTGTTCTTAGTATAGCAAGTTCATCTGCTCTATAATTCCCTGGGATATCTCTGTGGTCCGGCACCCAGAACAGGTGAATTTTGGAATATTCAGTCATCTTGTTGAGAGCCACATAATTTGTAACTGTTCACAATAACCATTTTGTGAACATAAGTCATTTGTTGGCCTTCGGCCCTGATCTTAAGGACTTAGCTTACATGGCGCTAGAGGAATACCAACAATTTCCAGAAATGTCTAAAGTAGTTCCTAGTCTCGCAAGCTTATCTGCTCTACAATTCCCTGAGATATCTCTGTGGTACGGCACAAAGGACAGGTGAATTCTGAATTTATCAGCCATCTCGTTGAGAGCCACATAATTTTGGACAGTTTACAAGCCCTATTTCGTGAGTAGCGGTCATTCGTTGCCCTACGGTCATGATCTTGAAGACTTAGCTTACATGTCGCTAGAGGAATACTAACAGATTCCAGTTCCCCTGGAATGTGCAAAGTAAACAGTTCCTAGTCTAGCAAGCTCGTCTGCTCTACAATTTTTTGGGATATTCACCCAGAACAGGTGTATTTTGAATTATTCTGCCATCTCGTTGAGAGATCTGCGATAGTCGAGGCCGTTTTTTGAATTCAGAAATATCTTCCCCAGAGATTTAATGGTTGCCTGGCTGTTTGAGACATTATGCTTTAGACATTACACCACTTCTTTAGTTGCAAGGATTTCTGCTTTATTCACACTACAGTAGTCGGGAAACCTTCTCTGTATGACCAGTTTTAGTTCTTCAGAGTACAAGTTAATGGCACATCACCCTATCGATATTGTTTCTTCCAATCTATATTTGGACTGCACATGCTCTGTAAGAACTTCTTTATACACACTACAGTGGTCGGGCAACCTTCTCTTCTTGACCGTTTCTAGTTCTTCAGAGAACAAGTTAAGGGCATACCACCCTACCGATATGCACATGTTCTGCGATTCAAAGCATGAGTGCAGTGCAAAAATAGAGTGGGAGCAATGATATCGGACTTAAACCCCAAAGCCTAAATAGTTGTCTATTTTAGAACCATCCATATAGAAGTCTATGTAGCAGGAATATTGAAGTTCCAGTCGGTTCTATCAGAAGTGGTGGTACATTAATTCTTATCAAAAAGCGGCTCAGGCAATGTGTAATCCACACTGGCTGGAACATCAGGCATTGTATCAAGGATAACGCAGTGAACAATGGGGTATTTGGCATTCAAAATGGAGATCAATGCAAGAAAGCTTCCAATCTTGATGAAAATTACCAAAAATGTTTTTGCGTCCTAGGAATAATAAATATAATAAAATTGAAAAAAAAATCGTTTCAGATTTAGATAAAGCTCCCATATATATCTTTCATCCGATATGTGCTTTTATGGTTGTAGTAGCTACAATTTTTATCCCATAATTACCAAATTTGATAAAAGATATACTGTTTGATGTCGCCATGCGGCTGACAAATCTCGTCAAAATCGGTTCAGATTCAGATATAGCCATACATATATCATCCGATATGCGCTTCTGCAGTAGGTACAATTTTTGTTCGTTCATTACCAAATTTGGTAAGAGATGCTATTTGGTGTCTCACTTTGTCCGTCAAATTTTAACAAAATCAGTTCGGATTAAGGTATAGATCCCTTTTATATCTTTTATCCGATTTCTGTTTTTATAGTCGTGGTAGCCTCATTTTTAGTACGAGCTTAATGAAATGTAATAAAAGATGTAATGTTTGATATCTCATATATAAGGCTGAAGTAAGAAAATATAAGGGCGAGCTGAGAAAGGCTCAGAATAAAGTCTGGGTGGAATTTTGTAGCTCCGTAGAGGATACCTCTGAGGACTATAGGCTAAGGAAGATACTGTCCTTGAGACCCATTGCGGTGGGTGGGTTCAGAAGTCAGAGAATGCAAGGAGCGTCTAGTGAGGAAACACTACAACTACTCTTTGTGCACATTTCTCGGAATATTCTCCAACGGACAACGAGGCGTCAGAAGAGGTTGTCACTGGTATGCATTGATCGGAGGTTATTAGGGAAATTGTGTCTGAGCCGAAAATCCTGTTTCGACTCCTTTAAGTCACCAGACCCTGATCATGTATCACTGGTTAAAATACAAGCTGTGCCTGAAAGACTGGTTCCTTTGCTTAGGGATATATACTCTGCTTGTATCATCATGTCATATATACCTATGGGATGGGGGGACACGAAGGATACTTTCATTCCGAAAGCAGGAAAACCTTACAATACGAAGACGAAAGATTTTTGTCCTATTAGTCTGTGTCGGTAGCCGCATGACCAAAGAGAATGCTCCCTTAGCCTTTCAGCAGTGGTCGCAGCAATTTGTCTATTTGTCGTTTAGATGGTGTCGTCAAACAAGCCACCTTGTGGATCCAGCTGAGTATTTAACTTTAGATGGACTTTTGAATCACCGTCCACCAGACCACAAAACCATATATAGCATTATAGGTCTGACAATTGCAGTATATACCCAGTGCATGCTAAAACCCTCAACTTTTGCAGGTGTAGGTATATCGCATGCCAGATAAAAACAAAGTTAGCTTAAAACACACGTACAAATGCAATAGAGTGAGAGATGCGAGTACGTTTTAGTAATCGTTCAGTGGATTTGATTTTCAATTTGGTCGACGGACATCGTGTGTTATTTGCAAATGAACACCACTCAGATGAGTGCCATATGAATGTGGACACTTTTCTTCTTCTTTTAAATCCCTTTATTTTATTTATATTTAGTTAAAGTTTAAGAGTAAAGTACAATAAAATGTTTGATATCAATAGAAAAGTAAAACAGTAATCAATGTAAACTAATGGAATGGCGTTCGGTTTTAACTCGCGTCTTTACGTCGTCACGGCTGCGGATAGACTGATTTCTGTGTGCTTCGCTTACTCGTCTTTGTGTTTACCAAAGCCAAACACACATACATTCAAACTTTTCCCACAATTCGGCCATCCTGCGGGGAATTCGACTCGAATTCTTCATCTTCGCCCTCAAAATCGCACCACCTCTTCATGTATTCTGCACAAGTTGTAGTTTTCATCGGTCCCTCACCAGAACCACGTTTGGAAACATCGTAGGTATCATTTGGCTTTACCCTCATCACTTCGTAGGGTCCCAAATATTTCGGTTTCAGCTTAAGGTCTGGACCAAATTGCGTGCGCTTTATAGCAATTAAGTCACCCTTTTGGTATTTAGTGGCCTTACGTCGTCGTAGATTGTAATACAATCTGTTTTCCTGTTGGACTTTTAAAATTTGCTCTTTCGCAGCTTGTCTGTAAAAGTTTCTTTCTTCAACGAAATTCGAATTCAGCTCATCCTCAATCATCTTCAGAATTTCAGATTGTTCGGGAGTCCTCATCTTTACTCCAAACATTAGTTCAAAAGGTGTAGTGCTAATACTTCTGGAAATTGTCGAATTTATGACTTGCTGTACTTTTGCAACGTGTCGATACCACTTTGCAGGGTCATCCATACTCAACTTTGACAAAACGGCTATAATCGTCGAGTTCAATCTCTCAATTTGCCCGTTGGCTCGTGGCAAGCCCGTCGTTATCAGGAAATGTCTGATGTTCTCCGTCTCACAATACAGTTTGAAGTCCTCTGAGGTAAAAGCAGTTCCTCTGTCCGAAATTATTTGATGGGGATTTCCAAATAGAACACTTTGCGACTTCAGCTTAGATAAAACTTCGTTCGTCGATGTTGTCTTTGTTGGGTACAACCAGCAGAACTTTGTGAAGGCGTCTATCACGGCAAAAATATGTTTATACTGTTTGCTAGTTGATTCCAATGGTCCTAGATGATCAATGTGGTAGGTATGCAATGGTTGAAACTCTTTCGGTAATGGGTGGAGTTCGCCCTCCTGTTTTCCTTTTTTCCGGTTAGCCATTATGCATGGAATACAATTCTGCAAATGATATTTGACCTTCTCTTCTAATTTGGGTATATAATACTCCCTTCTTATAATCTCTTTGACTTTGTCTTTGGCAAAATGCCCTTTCTCATGAACAGCTCGTATTACTTCCCTCTGCATTCCCTTAGGAATCACCATTACCTCATAGTCATCAACATACCTGCACAAAATATTTCCTTTCATGAAATAGTTATCATGAACGTCTTTTTCTTGAAGAATGCTTATAATTGCCAATAACTCATCGTCTTGTTGTTGAGCTTTCTCCAATCTGGTTAGTAAACTATCCTCCACTATCGTCATTATTGGAAATCGGCTTAATGAATCGACATGTTTCATCCTTACACCAGGTCTATGCTCCACTTCATAGTCGAATTCTTGCAGTAGCAACACCCATCTGGCAACTCGTGTACATAAATCTTTTTTCTCCATCGTCTTGGTGAATGCATTGCAGTCGGATACTATTTTAAAATGAATTCCAAGTAAGTATACTCTGAACTTCTTCAGTGCTTCCACAACTGCGAGTATCTCTAACTCGTAACTGGAATATTTCCTTTCGGCGTCCGTCGTCTTCCTGCTCATGTAGTATACTGGATGCCAACCGTCGTCATCTGGAGATCGTTGCAATAAGATTGCGCCATACCCGTCCATCGATGCATCCGTATGAACTTCTGTTTCGTATCGTTGATTAAAAATATTTAATACGGGTCCTTCTGACAAAATCTTTTTCAAAGCGTTAAACGTAGCAATCTGTTCGTGACCCATCTCGAATAATCTTCCTGCCTTCGTTAAGTCGCTCAAAGGTTTAGCCAATATTGAAAAATCTGGAATGAATTTCCTAAAATAACTAGCAAGCCCTAGGAAACTCTGTAACCCTTTAACGTCTTTCGGCATTGGGAATTTCAATATAGCGGCGACCTTGCTGTTCGATGGAAATATCTGCTTATTCTCGATTACGTGGCCAAGAAATTCCACGCGTCTGACTAAAAATTGGCTTTTCTTCAAGTTTAGGTCAAGTCCATAATCCTTGCAAACTTGTATTACCTCCTTCAGATTTCGCAGGGCCTCGTCTTCGTCTTTCGATGGAATAATAACGTCGTCGACGTAAGGAAGTGCAACACCTCTTCGTGTCAAATCACGAAAAATTGTGTTAATAAACCTCTGGAACACAGCAGGTGAGTTTGACAAACCAAATGGCACCTTACAAAACTGGTATTGCCCGTTGTGAGTAACAAATGAGGTGTACTTACGGCTTGCTTCGGCTACACTCACGTGGAAGAATCCGTTCTTTAAGTCAATTGTGCTGAACACCGTAGCCTCTTGCAGTCGGTCTAGCTGATCTTCGATGAGTGGTAGGGGGTATCGGTCTTTAACTATGATCTTATTCATGCGTCTAAAATCAACGCATAGTCTATACGAACCATCCTTCTTCCTAACCATCACCACTGGACTGCTATATTCAGACACAGATTCCTCAATGATGCCATCAGCCAACCACTTGTCCACTTGCTCATCCACTGCTTCCCTTTCAATCATTGGTAATCTACGAGGTCTGGAAAATATGTTAGTGTCTTCGCTCAGGATGATATTCATTTCGACATTCGTAGTTTTGTTCTTCTCAGGTCTGTAATTATCAATGAGCTTCATAACTTCGCGTTTTGCACCATCACTTGCCATTAAATTCACGTCTACTTGACTCTCTGGCTCGTCAGCTGTTCTTATGAGCATAATGTTGTGCTGCTGGGAGGTAACGTCGTCTTTGATCTTTTCGAACTTTAAACTATTCGCCGTAATTTCAACACGAACATCGGAGCAGAAATCCTTTCCTAGCACCACGTCGATATCCATAGAATTTGCTGGAACTACGTGGAATGTCAATTGGTAGTCCTCCTCGTCGATTTCAACTTGATGCGTGAAGTTTCCCAGCGGCTTTATTCGGTTGTTGAGAGTCCTTTCACCAAATCCAACCAAATAAAAATCAGATTTCTTAAGAGTTGGTCTTCTTAGATCATTGTAAACTTTATCGCTGACAACATTATACCTGCTGCCTGTATCGAAGATCGCCATGTATTGTAAATCAGAAAATTTAACAACTTTCTTCATTATGTCATCAGGAACTAAACGTCGCATATTGGCTCTTTCATTTTTGCGCGGACATTGTTTTGATATGTGGCCAAACTCATTACATCCAAAACACTTGGTCCCTTTATCTTTATCGCTGCAATTTCGGGACGTGTGCCCTTTTTCGCCACAGTTGTAACACAACTCCTTTTTCTCGGCCTTGTTTGTTGTCTTATCCGGTTGTTTCGTCTTATCAGGTTGTTTCGTCTTGTCAGGTTGTTTTTGGTTAAAATTAAACCTTGGTTTAATCTTTTCCTGCATCGTCTCGTAGCATCTTAATTTCTCCTTAAACTCTTTAAGATTTCTGGCACCATACAGCATCGCCTTATTTGTTGCTAAATCATTTATGCCGTCGATTACGTATTGTATCAAAGCGTCGTCTTCTATGTTGCCTCGAGAAGCTAGCTCTTTCATCTTTAAAAGATATTCCAGGTAATTTTCGCCTTTTTGGATTCGTCGTTCGGACAATTGTTTATGAAGCTGTGCGCTGTTTGTCGTCGACTGGAATTCTTCTACCAATTTGCTTTTAAGGGTACTCCAAGATGTTATACCACGTTCGCTTGATATAAACAATTTCGCAAGCCCTTTCAATGAGCGTTTAGCAAACACAAATTTCTGGAGGTCATTCCATCCCATAACAAAAGCAGTTTCGTCGAATTCATCCAACCATGCGCCAATGGGTAAGTCATCAGTTCCATCAAAAGGTCGAATGGAGTCTTCAATATCTCGGAAATTTAAAGTAAATCTGGGAACGTCATTGTATTGATGCGTCTGACACGATGAAACCTCTCTATTTACACCACTAGGCAGTTCGCAATTCATTGTTTGCTGAACGTGAACACTTTCAGCTTTGAGACACTGTTCGCGAACCAAATCGCCTGCAAGCAACAGCTTGTCATTATGTGAACCACCACCAATTGATTCTCTAACACTTGCTTGGCTATCTGCTCTCATTATTGTGCGGTCGTCTTCGTTGCTTTCGCCGTCGTCGTCGTCGCCTTCATCATCGTCTTCGTCGTCATCAACAGCAGCAGCTAACATTGCACCCTTTCGCAGATTATTAAAGATGTGTAAACACAAATCACCATCGATGTAGTCGATACCCAAAGCGTTACATATCGACACCAGGTCAGCTTGACACAAATTTGCCTTTATGTACGTTGCTTTGTTTGCATACATTTCGCTGTCTACATCGTAGTCGAAGCCGTCGAACAAGCGTAGTCGTTTTCGGTTGTCACGATCTCCTTCTCTTCCAAAAATGAATTTATGCATCGCAACCACCACCGTACGCTTGGCAGTTCTTAAACGATTGTCAACCGCCGTAAAATCCCCTAAACATGCCATGGTTCTCTTTTATTTATTATGAGTATTCTTTCTACACAAGTGTGTGTGTGCGTCTTTGTTATAGTTTTATTTTCTTATATTCACAAGAACTGTCCGCTGCACACAAACACATAAACGTGCACTCAATTCAAATCAGATATTGTATCAAATGTCTAAGGTGTCTTGACAATGTCTTACACACAATCACACTCTTCTCCTCAACTTGCCTCTACACACACAACGTTGGGATGTCGGCGTTCTCATATACACTTCTGAAAATTAACCGTCGTTTTGTGTATGGTTGCGAGAGTCCGTCTCTCTCTCACTAACACATACACTCGTCGTCTGTTGTTATTTAAACCACCTCCGTATTTTCAAATTCAACCGTCGTTTTGCGTGATTGTGTGAGAGTGTGTGCGTTGCAGAATTAAAGAAGTTGTACACCTGTGATTCCGTGCTTGGACATTCGTGGATAGAAACTATTCTGCTTTTTTCTTCTCTTTTGATGTGCGTGATGCAGACAATAAATATACTTCCTCGTCGAGTCTTTTCCTTTCTTTTTCTTTCTTTTTTAACCGTTCAGGCTGATTGTCGCCTTTCCACATTAACCATTGAATTACTCCGTTCGTCTCGACCGAGTCGCGTCGCGAGGTTTCTTCTTTCACTGCGGCTTTTATTGGCCGATCGTCGTTTTAGTTCACTGAGTCGACTCTATTTCGGTTGAGCCCCCAATTTGTGGACACTTTTCTTCTTCTTTTAAATCCCTTTATTTTATTTATATTTAGTTAAAGTTTAAGAGTAAAGTACAATAAAATGTTTGATATCAATAGAAAAGTAAAACAGTAATCAATGTAAACTAATGGAATGGCGTTCGGTTTTAACTCGCGTCTTTACGTCGTCACGGCTGCGGATAGACTGATTTCTGTGTGCTTCGCTTACTCGTCTTTGTGTTTACCAAAGCCAAACACACATACATTCAAACTTTTCCCACATGAATGAAGCCAAAGAAAGCAGTGGAAGGAGACATCAAGTTTTGTTGAGCGACAAAGATATACTCCGATGTTTTTTTGTACATGTTTTTTTTTTTATTTTTGGATCAGAACTGCTTTTATCTGTGAGGTATGTGCTACTTCTTACCGTTTATGATCATCAGGATCAATGGAGTATCTTATGTTTTGGTTTTTGAGAGTCGTAAGCGTCAATAACGATTGCTAGTATAAGGTGTGAGCTTGCTATTCGCTGCATGTCTACCATGTGCACTTTTTTTTAGGGTTGCTTGCTGCTGTTCTCTGATGCTGGTACAAGCAGAGTAAATCTCCCTAAGCCAAGGAACCAGTCTACCAGACACAACTTATAATTCAGCTGGTGATACATCATTAGAGCCTGGCTAAACTTTTTTTTCACCCAAAGGATTTTCGACACATTGTCGGTGGGAGAGTTTCCCGGGAAATGTGTGTCCACGATTAGCTCCAGTGATTCCTTACTAGACATTGTCCATACATTCACTGACTTCTAAATCGGTTTCGGAATAGGATCGTCCTTACGTCTAGATGCCTCAGATGTATCCTCGAAGGAGCTGCTGTATTCCACTCAAGATTTGTTCGGAGCTTTTTTCAGCTCGGCCTTGTTCAGTCTTATAGACGTTTCAATCGCAGTTCTTCCTTAGACCAACCACTTCCGGGGTCCTTCATGGCGGTCGCTATTTGAACCTTGGCCTGGCTCCAGGACATGCTGACACAAGTGAGCCATTCAGGGCCTTCGTGATCCGCTTGACCACTATGTCTATGTCCTCAGCAGTTTCCTCTTCCTTTTCTGGTCTAGAAGGGATAATCGTGCAGAATATGTGCCGAAAGTTAACCCTCCTCTTCTGTTTAGCCGTCGGACCACTTTTGCAGCATTTTCTCCAAGGCTGAGACTAATATAACGATGTTGTGAGAAGCTGTGGTGATTCAACACTTTGCAGTCTCATATCCTCCCGCTTATAACCTCCGATACAAAGGTAAATCTAATTCCCCCTGCCTGTTTCTGGTAATAAAAGTGGGTTTATTCTCTTTACTACAGATTGCAGATTATATGCTTATATGTAAAAATCAATCTATGTTCGTTAATTTTTTTGTATGCTCCGTAAAGACTCAAAAACTCCTGAACCAATTTCTGAAATTTCCACAGATGGTGTAGAATAGTCCTGTGGGTAAACTGGGGTGCTACATTTTTCTTTGTTGTCTACAAGGTGCCGGACACACTCCCGTCACTAATTTAAAAAAACGCCAGATCTCGGAAATACCGTTCTGCACAATGAGGGATTGAAAAAGTAATTTGGAGTAGAAGACGAATTTGGTATCGACTTTTGGGGGTCGTCTTAACCCAAACGGGACATATTTACCGCCTATGGCAATATGGGGCTCAAATGACAGGTAATTGAGAATAGAGCATCCATTAATAATATTCATATCCGCCCCAACCCTTAAAACGGATCCATTCTGGGTGGGACTCCAGACACCGTCCCAACCCCGAACTGAAATATATACCGCTCTGCACATTCTGCCTGATATTTTGGGAATTGTTTGAAAAATGACCTTTGGCCCTTAGCGGCGGTGGGACCAAAGAGAAAGCTCCCCCCAACCTCATAGCAGTGGTTGCGGCAATTTTTTCTAGACACAATGTCCAAATGCATTAAGTAAAACAATTTAACGCATTAGATGATGTCGTTGTCAATGCGGTGGTGATGCATAGACTAGACATCTTCGAGATCCAACTGAGTGTTGATATTTACCGTCAACCATTTGACAGCTCTATATAGAAGTCAATCCCATGGCAGCCGGTTGTGGGTACCGGATTGACCCGATGGAGTTCTTCATCGGCCGGAGTTGCCATCTCGACGTACAACACACTGCTACAACAATAACCATATATTGGGTTGCCCAAAAAGTAATTGAAAGTAAATGCGTTTTTAATAAAACTTAGAATGAAATTTAATCAAATATACTTTTTTTACACTTTTTTTTCTAAAGCAAGCTAAAAGTAACAGCTGATAACTGACAGAAGAAAGAATGCAATTACAGAGTCACAAGCTGTGAAAAAATTTGTCAACGCCGACTATATGAAAAATCCGCAATTACTTTTTGGGCAACCAATAGAAGTAAAAATATAATAACTGTAGTATACAGTCAGTGCATGACACGCGGTTTAAACACCAAATGGTTGCTTATAGCCCTATTGCTGCTGTATAGGGACAAGAGTTGCCTGTTTCGCCTTTTCTAAAAAGTTAGATTGAAAGGACCCAAGTGGTACTTGGTCAACGTAGAAAACGTCTTTTCTACTTAAAAGTTTGAACAGGGTAGGCTACACTTGCCAGATTGTTAGCCGCCTCATTCCCCGCTAGACCCTGTCTCTTTTTGTTTCCCACAGGGGCCTTGTTGTAAATGTACGTGATATATTAGGCTCATGATACACCTAGGCTCATAATCAGTGTTGCCGTTTTTGGTAGGGTCCAACCAAAATTGGTAGATTTTTATTAACTTCGTAATTTGGTAGAGTTTTCCAACATTTATGTACCAAGTAATTAATTGAAAAATCGCCGAGAATGATTCAAAATTGTTTCACTTTAAGTCGTTTCTGTAAAGTCGTCAAGAGTGCAGAATAAAACCATGGATGTCGAGGAGCCAAATATTCTTAAAAGGGGTCTCACTACTTCAAACTTCAAGAAAAAGGGAGCATATGCCCTTATACGCTTATAAGCTCTGATATTGACTATAACTGGTACGAGTTCTAGGGATCTCTTTACAAATTTTTAAATTCTGGGCAGCAAATTGGACTTTTATGCGTTCAATGCCTTCAATTGGAAAACTTGGCTATCTTGCAGCTGCAAAGAAATATGGTCAGTTTTGGTCCATACTCAGACGTTGAGGGGTTCATGCAACTCTCTGGCACGGCAAAAATGGGTAGTAAAAGCGCATTTCTGGGCTCAAACCCTTAAATGAACGGTTGTTCATTAAATCAGGGCAAAAATTCGGCTGTTATGAACTCAATATTTGTTATAGGGAGATGGGAATAAATGGTGCTATATCAAGTTACAGGCCATCTTTGAACTTAAGTCAGACGGTTGGAAATGTCCAGATCGTCTATGAATATAACGATGATTATACTTTGTAGGGTTTAAAATGTATAATATGATGTCTTGGAAATGGAATGTCAAAATGGCCAACTCTTCGGTGGTGGGTATAAAAACACATTTCGCATTTTTGGCTTGTAGAACATTTGGTAGGTTTTGGTCGGGTTTGGTAAGACTGTTCTTAAATTTTGGTAGAAAACAATTTTCTCGAGTGGCAACACTGCTCCCAATATCCAGAACTTAATTATGTTTGGATAAAGTTCAGTTTTGGAAAACACATTCTGCATTTGGGATTTCTTTATAGAAGTCCAAACACGAAAAGAGAGGCTACCAAAAATGGCTACTTCATTAATAAAATTGTGGAAGGTATTCCTTCCACAACTACTCCTGGCTTTCCCGACTCCAGAGTACCAACACGCCGAGCTCTTCGCCGCACATAGAGTGAATTGACCTAACAAGTAAATGAACCGATGCATATTTCGTGTGTCTAAAGGCACCAAAACAATATTCTTGACCTCTTCATAAAAAATTTTGATATACGAAAAAACAAGTTGGGCCAAACTCAGAATTTTAATTGAAAATTTTGATTCTTGAACGACGACATACGTGCTGTGGCTAAAATGATAGAAGGGATAATCCTAATTGGAATGAAGTCATTTATTTCCACAAGGACCAAAGGATAAGAGTTGGCTTAACCAGACATGCAGTAATGCTGTCAGAACGAAAAAAAAAAACGCCAATTCTGAACAAAAACGCCAATACTAAATTGCTGGGCAAACAGGAAAGCTTCGTGTACCAAGGTACTTAGGTGCGAAAAATTTCTTTACGAACAACGTGTACGTGCCAATGTCATTGCTTCTTCAAGGGGAAGTAAGAGATTTTTGGTCATTTGTAAAAAGAGTAATGGGGGTAACCCATCGACTATCCCGACTTTGTTTGTTTAAGATGGCCAGATATTCAATGACCCGTTTGATAAGGCTAACCTACTGACTGAAATGTTTGCAGGAAATTCTTTCTTGTCGGACAGCAATCAACCACTCCCTGTGATTGAAGACGTATCTGGTTCGATGCCCCAGATATTCTGTCGAGTTGCGAACGATCAGCTGATCACCAACTGCGATGTGCTCCACGCTTTCCAAGGTTATGGAGAGTATGGTTAATCACCATCTTGTGTGTTATTCGGAGTCTAATGATATTCTTAGCGACCGGCAGTATGGGTTCCGCAGAAATCGCTCTAGGGATACCGGATGGCATTTCTGTCGGAACGTTGATGGGGTTTGGCATAGTGCACTTTTGTCAAAGCTAGTCGCTTTTGGGGTATGGCGAATGACTTCGGTCGATTTACATCGAGCTTTCTTCGAGATCGCACGGTACGAGTTGTTATAGATGAGTTCTCAACCATTGAATACAAATTGACCGCAGGTGTACAACAAGGCTCTGTCCTTTTTCTCTTCATTTTCTTTATTTTCCTTGACGATCTTTTGAGTAAGACTTCGAATCTGATCTGTCCATTTGCGGTTGATAGTAACCTCTGTCATTCACACGCCTCGACCATAGATCGAGCCTTCATGAGATTGAAGACAGGAGGTGGATTATGAATGCTACACTCTGTTGGGACTTGCTGGGCATTTCAAAGTGGGGTCGATTGAACAGAGTAGTTTTTAATGCACGTAAGACCCATCGGCGGTATTGATGTTGAGCAATCGATTCTCTCCACGCTGGTGAAAACATATATTCGAAGTTTTGAAAGAAGCATTCAAGTGTTTGGGCTTTCTTAAGCGGAGATGGAATACGCCTGGTTTAGACCAAGGGGTCCAATGTTAACGCAGAGAAGACTGAAATCTGCCTGTTCAAGAGAAAGTGGATGGTGGGCCAATTTGACACACCACGTTTCCTCAACAAAACGATTTCGATATCTGAAAAGGTCTAATACTTAGGAGTGATCTTGTATAGGAAACTTAATTGGAAGTATCACATTCAGAATGGTTCGGGTGGTTCGGGCTCGAAATGGGGCCTGAACCCGATCATAGTCCACTGGCTCTTCAGGAGCGTGGTTAGGCCCATACTTACTTAGTTTGGTGAACTGCGACGGAGAACACGTGCAATGTAAGGATAATACAACAGGTTCAGAGAATTTGTTGTCTTGGCATAGGTGGACTACGCCCACCAAGTCCCTGGAGACTTCTCTAGATATCGATATCCGACTCGGAGACATACGGATTTAGTGTGAGGCAGCCACTGCGGCTATGAGACTTAAGGCGATGCGATAATGAATAGAGGATGGTAGCATGTCACAGCATCGCAGTATAATTGAGGTGGCGATAGAAAACCTGGAAGGAATGGAAGAGGTTTCCGCCCGGATACTTTACACGACGCCTCAGGTCGAGTGCAAGGCATTGCTGCCAGCGGCATTGCTTCCAGCGGCGTAGTCAGGGAAGTTCATGCTACATATATGGATCAACGATGGGAACTGTGGGTCTACATTGAGAACCCATTGACTGAGACCTGTTTTCGACTGTCTGACCATTATACGGTTCGGAGGAGATCCGCCTGAGGAGGCGGAGATCCGGGCGATACATATACGACTGAATACATGAGGTCGTGTGGATTTTAACGGGAGAATGTCGAGTATGAACATTTTTACAGACAGTAAGCTGGTCTTCAGGGCATAATAACCAGGTAGGAAAGGTCACGAACAGTCTTGGAGTTTAAGATTACCGCCTTTTCTGAGGATAGCACAATCCACATTTTTTGGGTGCCGGGTCATAGCGGAGTAAGGGGGAATGAAGGAGCAAACGAGTTGGCCGTGAAGGCCAGAGTATTGCCATCATTAAACTTGAGTCACCCGGGTCGATGCAATCCGAGTTAAGGGTGTGGGCGATGAAAGCGAATGTAAAACTGTGGAAAAGCTTAACGGAGATCCAGATCGAGTGTCCTCCTATGACGCCGAACGTCTGGGTTCAAATCTCTGCGTGAGCATCAGCAAAATTTCCAGCGGGGGTTATCCCCTTATTGATGGTGGCTTCATTTGTGAGGTATTCCGCCATACTCTCCCTTCTCTACCAAGCGGCCGCTATGCTGCACTCCGTTCAAACTCGGCATAAAGAAGGAGGCCCCCTTATCAGTGGGCTTGAATTTGAATCGTACTGCACTCATTGGAATGAGAGAAGTATCCCCTGTTGCTTAATGGAATGTTCATGGGAAATTTAGTTAGAAGATTCAGGTCGTTAGAAAACAAGTCTAAATGTTACTAAGAAGAAGGCAGTATCATAACGGGGCACATAAGACTACGCGCTCCCTTATGTAAAATAGGTGCGCCAAGTGATAGTATGTGTAGGGCATGTGTGGAAGATGATGAGACGTTGGAACAGACACCGGTTTATAGGTGGGGGACACAATACCAGACATGAATTAACTTAGGGGCATTGTATGGGGAACAATTAGGGATTGTATTAGTAGCACGGAAAACCTTAAACTCTTTGGATAGCAATAAAGTTATCGGATTCGATCGAAATCAATGCAATTTTCTAAAATTCTTTTCTGAGGGGTGCTTAGCCCTCCTCTCAGAGACCTTTTTACGCTTATGGCTGCCATAAAAACCGATCATGGATCTTGACTTCTTAAGACTCTAGAGGGCGCAATTATTATCCGATTTGGATGAGGTGTTTTGTTATGACTTCCCACAACTGTGCGAAGTATGAGTTAAATCAGTTCATAACCTGATATAGCGGATCCTGACTTTGTATTACCTGTACCGTTGTGACTTTCAACAATTCTACCATATATTGGTTAAAATTGTCCATTATCTGATACAATTGGCCATAACAACTAATCTTCAGATTTGACTTCTTGAGCCTCTAAAAGATAATTACCATCCGCCCAAAGTTCTGCTTTGACTTCCAACAGCCGCGTATGGTGTAAATAGTTCTATAACCTGATAAAGCTCCCATGGGCACAATAATTATTCGATTTGATTAAATTTTGTCCTCAAAATTTTTTTTCAATTCCAAAATAAACGCTTAGTATTATCTAATTCGGCTCATAACTTAATATATCTTACATATAAACCAATTGCCCGATTTGGCTTGTTGAGCCTCTAGAGGGCGCAAACATCGGTCCAAAGAACCTATCCCACTTTAAAATGGTCGCTCTTTTACATGGCCTTTCGGGTCGACGCATGCCGAGTAAAGCGCGTGGGATACGAACTCGCATTTATCACTGGGGTACAGCAAAACGACCGATAGGATGGTGGAAATCCTGTGGGGAGATCCGGATCACGAGAAGATTAGGCTATTACTGAAAGGAAGTAAAAAGAAGGTCAGCGTAGCTTTCGGTATCTGAACGGGACACATAGGACTACGAGCTCACTTGTGCAAAATCGCTGCGGCAAGTGATAGCATGTGTAGGGCATGTGGGGAAGATGCCCGGCTTTCGCGGCTTACAGACACCAGTACTTTGGTGGGAACACAATACCAGACATGAACCAACTTAGGGGCTTGTTATGGAAAACAATTAAGGATTTTTTAAGTAGCGCTGAATTTCTAACTTAGATTTTCTATTACGAGGTAACTTTATAGTATTTGGGGGCACAACAAGCCGAATACTGGCTTAGTTGTAGCCATAGTGGCATGGGCCGGATTGATATTCTCACCGTCTTTTCAACCTAACCATCCTAAGGACTTTGAAAGTAGCACGGAATTCTTAACTTTTTCGTGGTTACTTTATTAGAGCACGCCCATAGTGGCATGGGGCGAATTAATATCCACACCCTCTTTTCAACCTACTTTGTTTTTTTAATTTTTAGCAAATAAAGATATAAAGGATTGTTTGTTTGTTTTTTTTTCTCAACTTGATATACAATTTATTTTTCTTTTATGAAAGAGCTCAAAAAACGCCAATTTGATTTGGATACATAGCCTCAAAAACTGTACACAGATTTGGGTAGACGGGGCTGATACCAGCGTTACAGGCTGAAGCAGTTGGGCCCATAGCATAAACGGGTTGTCCGACAACAAGATCGTGCGAGTAGTTGCATGTCATAGCCTGGCGTACATAACCATCAGGTTCCGTTTCCCGCTGTATGGCACATCCTACTCGATTTGCCTTTTGAAGCATCATAACGGCAAAATGTCCGAAGGTAATTCTGCAAGGTAATATCGAATTAAATCAAAACGTGTTGGTCACATATGCAGAATTCTATCAAACTTACTCTGGTAGCTTGAAAGGATAAGATTGCATATCTTTGGTGGTCGCAAAACGCCGTTGTGAGATCCATTTTCTTATTTGATGACGTATAACTTCTTCGACAGTGTATTGCTGCTCTCTGGAGTTCCAGTTGGATATGCCTATATTTTGTCCAACGAATTTGAAATATAAAGTGTTGCGGCATTGATCCATGACGGGGTTACATTGTCTGACATTATAGTCAGCCACCTGGGCTAAACTGTTCTCCCAAGCGATAACTCCCAAGCGTCTGGCTGTTGGGAAGCCATAGGTACCATTGGCCATTAGGTTACGTGCCTCGTTGTGACCATGAAGGATAATGTTAATAAGATCTTGAGTCATCGGTATAATGGTGGCAGATCTTTTACATTGTGGCCCAAATTGCTGTAGGGAAATAAGCAAAAACTAATAAGGAACTTCTCCCTTATTCCTGGGTATGTTTTAGAACTTACCTTATTATTTTTACAGGCGATATGTTTGTAACCACAACATTTTGTATCTTTGTCATTGCAATAATCGAATGCCAATGAGCTGCCCACCACCGCCAATAGTAGGACAATCAGAAATCCGTTATGCGTAACCATTATAACTTAAATCGCTAAAAACTCTGCTACACCACTGACAAACCCCTTGGCCGAGCTCTAATGTTTTATAGAAATTTTAAGATATTTACCTGAAACAAACATTCGGTAAAGATCATTTTTCCAGACAATTGATTTATTTTTGAGACAGAATGGAAAATTTTGTTTTTTTTTTCGAAATCTAAAAGTAGTCTAATTTTGTTCAGATGTGTTGAATGTATACATTGCATTGTATACCCTATTTGATCGGTTTGTTATCTTCTCTAAGTTCTCGTTAGAAATGTTTGGTGAAAATGCCAAAAATTGCTCGAAAAAGTTTTTGTGTATAAAATTAGTTTTATAAGGCAGAATGTCGCCAGAAAACATTCCAATAAAATGGTCACCATTGGTAACACTATACAACAGCCAATCTGGGTCGGTGGGAAATCCAAAATTAGGTTGTTGGTATTAGGTCAGTAAGGCGGCCTGGTAGTTGAGTTGGTAGCGTGCTTGGATTACCAGTGCAGGGTTTCCGCCAGAAGCCTTGGTCTGTATCACAATGGGTTTAAAAACATCATCAGTCTGTAAAGGACTGCCACTCTTACTTAATCTACCTAACCTATTAGGTCAGTAGAGCAAAGTCCCCAAAGAGTTTAGAGCTCTCAGGCCAAACTGTTTGCAGGACTCTTTATATAACCTAAGCCATCGTTTAAGGGTCCCCATATTTTGCCATATATACCAGACACATTCAGAACTGGTTAGTGATATGCCAAAAATATGTCTATTTTGTTTTATTTATACGTCATTTTCGGATAAGTGAAACTCATTATCAATTAGGCGCCAAGACATAAATGAAAGTCATTATTCACTTCCTCTCAATAATAAAGTATAAAAAAACTAGAGTTGAAAATGTTCGTCCCAGGAATTTCTCCAAATCCCGCCCATTTTTCAACTTCAACCTCGTGAATTCAGGTAGCTACCTGTAGGCCTTTCTGAAATTTAAGCCTGTAGGCATGCAAGAAGGCATGCATAATCTAGTATGGATGGAGGGCATTTCTAAATGTCCCATGAACCTTCCATTAAGGAACAGTTTCTTATGCCGAGTCCGAGCGGCGTGCTGCATAGTGACACCACTTGGTAGAGAAGTTCTAACATGGCGGGATGTCTTACAAATGTAGCCAGCAGGGATAACCACCGCTGAAAATAAATGTCCCCAGCATTAGGGGGGAAACCCCCCGCTTAAATGTTTTTCTGATGTTTTTGCTAGGATTCCAACCCAGGCTTTCAGCCTCATAGCCGGACGGCTAACCCCTGCGCTATAGTAGCCTTCTTGAATAGGGATAAAAAAGCTAATTTTGCCCATGAACATTCATCTAAGGAACAGGGGTATTGCATTAAAATTGTGATAAGAATGGCTTAACTCGGGATCGATCCGCCCTTAGGATCGACCCTAGGTACATTGTGTTGAGAATGGTAAATAAGGTGTAGTGCATAGGCATTAGGCAAAGAGAGAGAGAGAGTCTCAGTGAGAGACCGGGAGACAACGGATCATGCACAAATAGAGAGTGCCTATGATTATCGATATGACAAGGCGAGTTGTTGGCGCCTTTAAATAACCAATGTCCGCCTTGTTCTAGCTGCGGTAGGAGCTTTGGATTAAGCTGCGACAGGACTTTTGGACGAGCTTGCTAACATACAGGAGCTTGACGAGGATCGCCGCCTCCACATGAAAATGAGGCTTTAAAAACAACAATAAAGGGAGAGAGAGAGAGAGAGAGTAATATATGAAAAACTAAGATTGGCTGGCTTGTCTCACTCAGGGTTTCTCGGACATTGAAAAGTTTAGAGTGCGATATGGGTTATGGTAAAATGCCAGGCAATATGTGTTGACCCAATATACTGTCTCTGGCAGGACAGGGCATTGGCAAATGTTCGACCCAATCTTTCTATTTGTTTTCAGCAAATGTAATGCAGAAATATAGACTTTCGGTCTGTGATTTAAAAATGCAATAATCAGTTAGAAGCTTTAGTTTAAAGATCTTTTGAAATGACTTTTCGTTTATATGCCTATCCATAGCTGGTGGCACTTTATCTGTAAGATATCGTAAAGAATTAAAGCGACGCAATGTACGTCCCACATATCATTAGTGCTAGGGTAGTTCACATATTTTCTTATATATAGTTTGGTTCCTCTCGTTCCTGTTGTTTCGTTTAAATCACACGCGAAAACAACTTTGAATCGATGTCGTTATAGGTATGTGGCAAAATGGCTGCTTTTTTAGAAAACTGGAGAAATGATCGGTTCAATGTTACCTATCTGGTGACAATTGACTCCTTCACCTATATCTTATATACAGTTTGTTTCTCCTTGTTCCAATTGTTCTGTTTCTATCACAGGGGACCATAACTTTGAATCCATCCCGTTATAGGCGTGTGGCAAAATGGCAGTCTTTTCTGGAAATTGGTGAAATGGTCAGTTCAATGTTACCTATGTGGTGACAATTGACTCCTTCACTTTGCTTGCAAATGTTGGTTTTCCAACGAACATTCTGATGTGTCATGTCAATGAATTCTGTCGGAGTCAAGTTTTAATTGGCAGCCATGCAAAATTAGGAACATAATTTAGTTTGGTAAAAGCAAGGGTAGACAAAATTCGTTATGCCCTACACATTTTTCTTTTGGACTAATTTCATTTATAAGAAGTGAGAACATCTCTATTTACAAGACTGTCTAGCACAATTCGCCTTTAAAATAGCACATGCGGTTAGTCTTAAAACAATGCCTCGACGTTTTTTTTGCCTGTATGCGTTTTCTGGTATTTTTCCATAAAATTGTATGAGACCTTTTGTTTTCTGCGAAAAACAAGAAATGCTTTATTTGTTCAGAAGTTTCTAAAGTCTATTGAAAAGCTGTTTGGCCGTCTTATTTTAATAAACATGTTTGCCTAGTCTCATTGTTCATAAGCTTGGAACTTTACTTTCTCTGGTTTCAATGCCTAAACTGCTGTCAAACAAATTGTTTACTTCCTATTCTGAAATCACATTAGCCTTTAAATGATTCATGTTTTTGCACGATATTGGCGTTCAGTAGTTGTATCAGTGTCTTGTAGTCTTTCATATTGATCGGTCGAGGATATCGGCTATGGTACCTATAGATACCGTTCGGGCCAAGGATTTCAGAAGCTGAACACAACTCCTTTTCCAAAAAGATAGGGCAAAATGATTTTTTGTAGCTTATAAAGAGCACATAAAAATCGCAATTGACATATTCATGCATGGACGGATCTGAACCCTACTTTCCAAGGATGTCTAAGGGTGTGAGTTTGTTTTGAACCAGCAATGGGTGAGATGGAAACACAAAATAAAAATTAATATATCTCAGGGTATTTTGGGCGGATTTGAGAAAATTTGACATCGAAAGAAAACTTAAAGTAAGAAGAACCCGTTTCAGTTGGTCTCACTTCTATAGCTTCAGCTGTGAATTGACATATAATTTTGCCACAAAAATTCGAAAGGCGTTTTTCGGGCATTCCTAGAAAATATTAAAACAGAAAAGCGACTTTCAAAAGAAAACACTAAGAGAGCAGAATTCCCCAAAGTAGAAAAATGTTCTGAAATCGTTATAGAAATCCAGATATTTTATTTGTATAAACTTTGCGGCCTTATTTTGGAGATTTCTGGAGAGGACTAAATTATAAAGGAACTTTTAAATCTAAGTCCCAAGGGAGCAGAATCTGTCAATGTATTGATGTTGTCTGAACTCGTTATTGAAATCGAGATATTTAGATTTTTCTGAATGAGCAAGCGAACTCAAGTTTGGACTTCTCTGCAAGGATTTTTCAAAAAAATTGTACATTTTTGGAATGATAAAAGAGAGTACTTTTCCCCCATTTAAACACATGTTCTGCAGTTGAAACACACACCCACAAAATTAAGGCCTATATTTGCATAAACTTTGTAGGCCACATTTTGGACATTTCTGGAGGAGAATAAATCACAAAAAGGCTTTCAAATCTAAGCCCCAAGGGAGCAGAATCTATCAATGTATTGATGTTGTGCGAATTCGTTATAGAAATCGAGATATTTAGATTTTTCTGAATGAGCAAGCGAACTTAAGTTTGGACTTCTCTGCAAGGATTTTTCCAAAAAATTTTACATTTTTGGAATGATAAAGGAGAGTACTATTCCCCCATATCAGATCAGATTTTCTGTAGTTGAAACACACACCCACAAAATGGAGTCCCATATTTGTATAAACTTTGCGGGTCACATTTTTAGACATTTCTGAAGGAGATTAAGTCACAAAAAAGTTTTCGAATCTAAGCCCCAAGAGAGCAGAATCTGTCAATGTATGGATGTTCTGTGAACTCATTATGGAAGTGGAGATATTTCAAGTTTTTGAATGAGCATGCAATCCTAAGATTGGACATCTCTGGAAGGAATTTTTCAAAAAATTCTATATTTTTGGAAAGCTAAAGGAGAGTACTATTCCCCCATATGATCAGCTTTTCTGTAGTTGAAACACACACCCACAAAATGGAGTCCTATATTTGTATAAACCTTGCGGGCCACATTTTGGACATTTCTGCAGGAGATTAAAACAGAAAGGTGGCCTTCAAATATAAGTCTCAAGGGAGAAGACTCCGCCAATATATTTATATTAACTGAACTTGTTTTAGAATTCGAGATATTTAAATTTTTGAATGGGCATGCTAACCTAAGTTTGGACATCTCTGGAAGGAATATTCCAAAAAATTGTAAATGCTTAGAAAGCTAAAGGGGAGTTGTATCTCACCATATGATCAGATGATTTTCTGTAGATGCAACGCACACCCACAAAATGGAGGCCTACATTTGTATAAACCTTGCGGGCCACATTTTGGACATTTCTGGGGGAGATTAAAAGAGAAACGTGTTAAGTTCGGCCGTGGCGAACTTTTGATAGCCATCATCAAGGTTATATCCATAGTTATCTCTTAATAGGGGCTGGTCTCGTTCATATTTGATTCAGAACCCGAGAACTCATATACAAGTAACAGTTTCAGTGATCGCTTTTTATGCGATTAAGACCCAAAATTAGAAGATCGGTCTATATGACAGCTATATCTGTATAGTCTGATCTGATTCATAATTCGGTCGGATGTCAAGAGCAGTCTTGCCACTCAAGAAAATTATTTCCTACCAAAATTTAAGAAAAATCCTACCAGGCACGATCAATACCTACCAAATGCCAAGAATGCGATATATGATTTTTATCCACCACCGAAGAGTTGGACATTTTGTCGTTCCATTTGCAACACATCAAAATATACGTTTTAAAGCCTTTAAAGTATATATCAATGGCTTAATATAAAAAGGACACAAATTAATATCTTCCAAATTGGTTTTTTTGTTTATTCTGGAAGACAAATGTCGGACGCACTTGCCTTCAAAATTTCAATAACAAATAACGTCCACCGAGGAGTCGATCTCTTGATACCACCGACAGATGTCATAATTTCTGATGCTAATATGAGACATATGTTTACATAACTAATTATGTCCTGTTATAATTCCGATAACCATACTCAGATGTGCCTTTTCCGTTGACAACAGACTATCAATGTTCGATTTCGAGCGTTCGTCCCACAGAAGCTTTGTTTGTTCACATCCGGCTGTTGAATTCCAGCGAATTAACCATGTATAACTATAACGCTCCTAAAACTACATGGAAAATTTTCGAAAGTGGTTATTGACACAAGAGCAGGGCTTGCAACCGATCTCGTAAGCATGTCCGCCTTCTCAATTCATATCATATCCACCTTCTCATTTCATATCATATCGTTATGTTCAGGAACCCAGCATAAAGCCAGGTTATGATTCCTCTGAAGACAATTTAAGACCTCTCGACAGCGACCCAAAACTTTAGATCTTATACTCGTGCCTACTAAAGCCTCCAATGCATCTTGACTATCGCTGTAGATACAGATGTTAGATCGATCTATACCTCTGGATAGCACAATCTTTGCCTTCCGAGTTTTAGCAAGGACCTATGTCTGGAAAATGCTACAGCCACCACGCACTCCGTCAGAGTCGGTATCCTAAAAATAGTCGGCGCTTTATTTTTTTCGTCCCTACTTGTAAGTCCGTCTGCAGTTCTTTCAGTGTGCTGTCAGGTATACAGGTATGGCTAACTGAAGTTTTCCTAAGCAGTTCAAGCTGTAATAATCTAAACAGAGTCCTCTCAGGCGACACTTTTATAAACAAATCCATCGACTGGATTCCCATCATAACCTCTGGGTACCTTGTAGCAATAGTGCCCATAGATCGCGCACATGTGTCCCTTTATCCGTCTCTGGCCTTCAAACATGACAGCCACACGTCAGAACTGGCCTTACCACCGCCGAGAACAGCCAGTGCATCAACGTAGGTCGTAGACCCCACTTACTTCCTATAAAGTTCTGACAGGAGTATAGAGCCGCAAAGGCTTCTTCTACTATCAAGAATAACGTCAGGAAGTTAAGCAGACTCCAAAGCTACCCCCTGCTTCATGGATAGTTCGAACTCCCGAATTCTTCTCTTCCTTCTGAACAAGACCAGTTCCGTCTTCCCAGGATTCACCGTTCGGCCACTATTCGGACGGATACAATTGCAAACAACCGCGCTATAATGATTTTAAAAAAGGTCTATGTCAAGTTTTATCCTTCTCCTGTAAAGTAACAAAAAATCGAGCTAGACCTTTTTTTTAGTTATCGGTATATTAGATCTTAGTTATATTCATAGACGATCTAGACGTGTCCGTCCGTCTGTTTTTGTAAATCACTCTCAATCAAAAGTTCAAAGATGACCCGTAAATTGTTTAGCACTCTTTGTACCGATCTTGGGATAAGAAATCTTGAGTTCACGTCGTATTTTTGCCCCGATTTCAATGAACAATCATGCCGAGTTTGGATAGAATGATCTCCCGATTAAAGGGCTTGATCCTAGAAATGCGCTGCAACAACTTATTTTACAGTTAGTTGCATGGACCCTGAGTATAGACATCTGAGTATGGACAAGATCTGAACATATTGCAGCTGCCATATATTCCCGCATTTTTTAACCAGAATTAACGAAATTTTGAAGAGATCCCGTAACATTTGTACCAGTTACAGGCAATATCGAAACTTACTTCCTTTTTCCTGAAATTTAAAGCAGTGAGACTCCTTGTAACATGCCCCTCGAGATCCTCGGTTTTTTTTGCTCTCTTAACGAAAACACAGAAACGACAAGAAATGAAATAATTTTGGCTTGTCGCCTGCAATAAAACTTTTATGGGCTTTAGACCCGTTCAAGAACTTCACCTGCATGCTTGATGCGCGTATCTGTGTCAAATTTCTGAAGGCAGTAGTGTGATTAAAACAGACGGACGGACAGACACGCGGACATGGAACCGAAATTGCGGCTTGTAAAGGCTTAAGAAGCCAAATCGGGAGAACAGTTTATAGGGGAACTATATCAGATTTTAAACCGATTCGGACCGTACTTGACACGATTGTTAGAAATCATAATGGAACATCACATGCAAAATTTTAGCCAAATCAGACAAAAATTGCGGCTTATTAGGGCTCAAGAAGTAAAATCGGTAGATAGGTTTATATGGGAGCTATATCAGGTTATAGATCGATTCGTACCGTACTTGGCACAGTTGTTGGAAGTCCTAACAGAATACCGCATGCAAAATTTCAGGTAAATCGAACAAAAATTGCGAGATCGGTTTATATGGGAGCTATATTAGGTTATAGACTGATTTGGACCGTACTAGGCACAGTTTTTGATAGTCATAACAGAACACTACATGCAAATCAGCAAAATCAGGCAAAAATTGGTGCTTGTAAGGGCTCAAGAAGTCAAATCGGGAGATCGGTTTATATGGGTTATAGACCGATTTGTTGTTGTTGAAAGTCATAACAGATCACCGCATCCAAATTTTTCAGCCAAATCGGACAAAAATTGGGAGATAAATTTATATGGGAGCTATATCTAAATCTGATCTGCTATGGCCTATTTGCAATGCACAATGACCTACATCAATATTAAGTGTCTGTGCAAAATTTCAAGCGTTTAGATTTACGCGTTCGACCGCTAGATCGAGTCAGAACGTCGAGACGATCAAGAATATTTATACTTCATGGGGTCTTAGACGAATATTTCGAGGTGTTACAAACGGAATGACTACATTAGTATACCCCCATTCTATTGTGGTCGGTATTAAAAAATAGCAATATGTTTTTGCGTACATATGCAATAGCAAACACCATTCACTCTTTGTGTATTTGAATGCATCACATATTAGGAATAAAAAGAAAATAAACAAGGTGCTAAAAATGGAATAATCCACAGTTGCTTTCTTTTGAAAGTCACTTTTCTATTTTAATCTTTTCTATAAATGCTCCTAAAACGCGTATCATAGTCTATGCCAAAATTGTATGTTAATTCACAGCTGTACTATTGAAGCTATAAAATTTTCCAAAATCCCCCTAAATTTCCTGTGATATATTAATTTTAATTTTGTATTTCTTTCTCAGCCGTTCCGAGTTTCTATATAACTCTGATTGGAGCAGGTTTAAAATTGGTTTGAAATACAGGTTACGTTTTAGGTGTTTGCATTACTTTACTTTAATTGGCTATGACAGAACATTTGTTCCACTAGCCGAACGTAGAATAGCGTTCCAAGCGCCTCGATCTTCTGCGCTCATTCTAAAATCTCTGACACCAAGTTTTGAGGTGTCTCCCACCACTTGATCTTTCCATTGGGCTTTTGGTCTTCCCGGTTTGCGTGTATCACCGTGTTTGCCTTCAAAAGACTTCTTTGCTGGAGCTTCCTCATCCATTCTGACAACATGAATTAGCCAACGCAGTCGTTGTATTTTGATGCATGTAACTATGCTATCATCGTCATACGGCTCATACAGCTCGTTGTTCATACGTCACCTATATTCTCCATTAACGCAAACTGGTCCATATATTTTACGAAGAATCTTTCTCTCAAATACTCCAAGCACTGCCTCATCTGCTTTCACAAGTACCCATGCTTCAGAACCATATAACAGCACGGGTAGTATCAGTGTCTTGTATAGTGTAATCATCGTCTGTCGAGAGGTGGCCTTGTTTCTAAACTGCTAACTTAGTCCAAAGTAGCATCTGTTTGCCAGTATCTCAAAACTGGTGTCATTCGTTTCGGTTACGGTTGTGCCGATAAAGTTACTGACTGTCTCAAAGTTTTGGTTTCCAACTTTCTCCATTTTCTTTATCTGCTAGGTTGTTCAAGGTGTTTTGGGAGTTGAGTGTTAGCGTAACAACTGCAGAAAATATGGTTATATAGGATCATGGTATGCTCCTAAGCTTTCCAAAGATATGCAAGTTTTTTTGGAAAATTCTTTCCAGAATTTCCAAGCTGAGGTTCGATTGCCCTTTCAGAAACGTTTAAACATTTACAACTACAGATTGATTTGAAGACCAGTTTTCGGTTTTAGTCTCCTTCAGAAATATCTGAAATGCAGCCCCCAAAGTTTGTAAAAGTGTAGGCATCCATTTTGTGGGTGTGTGTTTTCATGTACAGAAAATCGGATCATATGGTGGAATATTACTCTTCTTTAGCTTTCCTTACATACCAATATTTTGAAAAAATTCCTTCCAGACAACTCCAAGCTGTGGTTAGTATTACCAACCTTAAAAGCAAAATATCTCGATTTCTATAACGATTTCAGAAATTTTTTCACTTTGAGGAATTCTGCTCCCTTAGGGGTTTCTAGGAATGCCCGAAAAACGTATTTCGATTTTTTTGCTAAAATTGTATGTCAATTCACAACTATACAAAATAAGTTATAGAAGTAAGGCAAAATGTAAGGAGTTATTGTTTAAAGCTTTCTTTGGATGTTAAATGTTTCAAAATCCGTCCAAAATTCCCTGAGATATATTAATTTTGTGTTTCAATCTCACCCATTCCTGGTTCAAAACACCTTAAACTAACAACTACAGTCGAACTTCTCTGTAACGAAGCAGTTGGGGACCGACGAAATACTACGTCATAGAGAAATTTCGTTATAGAGAAACTGACCAAAATTTGGTTGATTTGACCTAAGTGCAAAACTAATCAAAAACACACTTGGATTCGAGAAAATAGTAAAAAATCTGCCATTTGAGAACGAGTAGAAATAACTCTTTGAAATGTTGAAGGGCAATTGCTGAGGTGTTAACGAGATTGTACGAATTCGAAATTGAGAGACGTGGTAGGTGCGGGCACCTCTAGACAAGCCCCTAAATCAAATCTTCATTTGTGGTCCAATTTTCAGATTTTCAATTTTCTGAAAAACAAAATTTTTAATTTTCCAAATAAAACAGTTACAAAAAAAAAAAAACTAGTAAGGGTGTGCTAAGTTCGGCTGGGCCGAATCTTATATACCCTCCACCATGGATCGCATTTGTCGAGTTCTATGCGCGATATCTCTTTTTTAAGCAAACAAAGAATATTGAATAAGAACTTTTATGCTATTGGAGCTATATCAAGCTATAGTCCGATTCGGACCATAAATGAATGCTGAACATTGCATAAGTCATTGTGTAATATATCAGTTCATACGGTTAAGAATTGCGCCTTGCAGGGGCTCAAGAAGCAAAATCGGGAGATCTGTTTATATGGGAGCTGTATCAAGCTATTGATCTATTCAGACCATATTAGACACGTATGTTGAAGGTCATGAGAGAAGCCGTTGTACAAAATCGGATGAGAATTGCGCCCTGTAGAGGCTCAAGAATTCAAGATCCCAGATCGGTTTATATGGCAGCTATATCAGGTTATATACCGATTTGCGCCATACTTGGCACAAATGTTGGAAGTCATAACAAAACACCTCATGCAAAATTTCAGTCAAATCGGATGAGAATTGCGCCCTCTTGTGGGTCAAGAAGTCAAGATCCAAGATCGGTTTACATGGCAGCTTAATCAAAACATGGACCTATTAGAACCATACATAGCGCAGTTGTTGGATGTGATACCAAAACACCACTTGCAGAGTTTCAGTCAAATTGGAAGAGAATTGCGCCCTCTAGGGGCTCAAGAAGTCAAGACCCAAGAACGGTTTATATGGCAGTTATATCAAAACATGGACCGACTTGGCCCGTTTACAATCCCAACCGCCCTACACTAATAAAAAGTATTTGTGGAAAATTTCAAGCGGCTAGCTTTACTCCTTCGAAAGTTAGCGTGCTTTCGACAGATAGACGGACGATCGGACAAACGGACGGGCATGGCTAGATCGACTTTAAATGACATGACGAACAAGAATATATATACTTTATGGGGTCTCAGATGCATATTTCGAGGTGTTACAAACAGAATGACGAAATTAGTATACCCCTATCCTATGGTGGAGGGTATAAAAAAATGATGACCTTGTGACTGCTAGTGAGGGACACATACGGCAGATGTTTTATGGTCTCCTCTTCTTTTTCAACGTCTGCACAGCTTCTGCAAAAGTCGTTACTTGCAACCTTCAGTCTGTCAGCATGTTTATCGATCAGACAGTGACCTATCATGATGGACACAATGACTGACTGACGTGTGTTCTAGCCAGCGACAGCAAAGCTGTAGACCTCTTCAAGTCTAGATTAGGCCATATTATTTTGGAATGTTCACAACCCCCTTGGCAACCAACTGTCATTTGTTGTCCTTTGGCCCTGACCGTGTTGTTTTTTTACTGATCATAACATATCTGCAAGATTTCATCAAAATCGGTTCAAATTCGAATGTAGCATCCATACATATTAATCGCCGGATTTGCACTGATATGGCCGTAGTAACAACATTTTCAAACGATCTGTTTAAAAGTCGGTTCAGATTTAGATATAGCTCTCATATACATATATATTTATATATTGCCCGAATTTATATTTGTAGGTTAGGTGTAAGGTATTACATAGTCTGCTCCGCCCGACTTTGCCTTTCCTAACTGGTTTTATTTTGTGTCTGTCTACGTTTTGTTCCATCTATTTTGTGTGAATCCGAAAAAAAATAATTGTTCCAAAAAAACGTTATAGTTTGTTTGAGAATTTCAACTTGCGCTTTAAAAACAATTCGTTACAGAGAAGTATTCGTTATAGAGAAGTATGGTCCTGGTCCTCAAATCAAGAGATTCGTTTATATGGCAGCTATATTAAAATATGTTTCCTTTTAAACTATACAAGGTTTTCTCATTTAGTGCTCCATCAAATCCATTCAACATTCACACCATTTCATTAATAAAACAACAATTTTATTTTAAAAACTAAACTATAACTAAATTATATACAACAATTCATTCAAAACAATATTGCAAATAGTCAACATTATTTTTTTACTTTTTAACTTCATTATCTACAACTTCGTAGCCATTTACATCGACATCAACATCAACATCATCTTCAGTATGATCACTCTCATATTCATATACCGGTTCTTTCCAATCACACAAAGCTGGAAATTTACCACTAGCCTTGTAAAGACATTTCGATGCAGTAGGTCCACTCTCATAGATGGGCTCTCCAAAAATATTCGTATAATCATAGTTGCATGTCATTAGAAATCTCGTGGTTTTCGGCGTATCTGGTTCATGATAACGGATGGCACCACATCCCACTTTATGTGCACGATCGGCAACCATTTGTGTAAAATGACCAATTTGTTTACTAAAATCGAAAATTAAAAATTGTAATTAATATATTTCTTATAAGAAATTGGAAACGGTAAGAATTTATAGGATGTTATTAATTTGGTATTACTTTATAGCGATGGAAGTAAATATATACAAATTTCATTCCAATATTTACACATGGAAATACTGATTTCCGAAATAGTGATTTTAATCGTATTAAAACCCTAACGCAGTTGTGTGCTTGTGTCAGTCTTAGATAAGGCTATAGAGCTGAATCTTGGTACATATCAAAGGCCTGCGCTAGACTGTTCCTTGATGCTTTCAAGACACAGTGACACTCATAGAGTATTTCAAGAACTGTACTCTTTGTTTAAAAATACAACATAATATGAGACAATTGAGAACTGAGTAAAACAGATAACAAGACACCAAGATATTGAGATGAGTGAATGCATAAAATGAGCCCTTCAGCAAAAAGAAAGATTGATTCGGCTTTCACTGAGTGCACAATGTACAATGCATGCATTCGGGTACATTTTGCTTCAGATAAAGTACTATTTTTCTTGACATCTGCTTTCATAGTACGAAATTCGTACGAAAGTAACGTTGGCAAAAGCATAGGTAAACACATACGCCTAGTTTTCATACCCACCACCGAATGATGGGAGTATATTCATTTTGTCATTTCGTTTGCAACTCATCGAAATGTCTATTTCAGACCCAATAAAGTATATATATTCTTGATCAGCGTAAAGTTTAGATCGGTTTATTTTTAGATATAGCTACGAAAAAGATCAATATTTTGTTATAATCAATTCAAGAATGATTTGTACTTATTAGTATTTGGTCCAAATCGGAACATATTTCCATAAGCTGCTATAGGGCATAAGGTATGCATTTTTCACCGGATTTTAACGAAAAGTGTCTTACGTATATACCCGAGGTGGTGGGTATCCAAAGATCGGCCGAACTTAACGCCTTTTCACTTGTTTTTATTGGGTTGCCCAAAAAGTAATTGCGGATTTTTTAAAAGAAAGTAAATGCATTTTTAATAAAACTTAGAATGAACTTTAATCAAATATACTTTTTTCACCCTTTTTTCAAAAGCAAGCTAAAAGTAACAGCTGTTAACTGACAGAAGAAAGAATGCAATTGCAGAGTCACAAGCTGTGAAAAAATTTGTCAACGCCGACTATATGAAAAATCCGCAATTACTTTTTGGTCAACCCAATATATGAGTTAACAGTGTGCAAACGATTTGTGTGATCAAGTACCAGGTACTTTTTAAAGTGCCAGGTACTTTTTATAGTGCCAGGTACTTTATATAGTATCAGGTACTTTATATAATACCAGGTACTTTATATTGTACCGGATACTTTATATAGTACCAGGTACTCTATATAGTACCAGGTACTTTATATAGTACCAGGTACTTTATATAGTACCAAGTACTTTATATAGTACCAGGTTCTATATATAAAGGGTGATTTTTTTGAGGTTAGGATTTTCATGCATTAGTATTTGACAGATCACGTGGGATTTCAGACATGGTGTCAAAGAGAAAGATGCTCAGTATGCTTTGACATTTCATCATGAATAGACTTACTAACGAGCAACGCTTGCAAATCATTGAATTTTATTACCAAAATCAGTGTTCGGTTCGAAATGTGTTCATTCACCGTAACGTTGCGTCCAACAGCATCTTTGAAAAAATACGGTCCAATGATTCCACCAGCGTACAAACCACACCAAACAGTGCATTTTTCGGGATGCATGGGCAGTTCTTGAACGGCTTCTGGTTGCTCTTCACTCCACATGCGGCAATTTTGCTTATTTACGTAGCCATTCAACCAGAAATGAGCCTCATCGCTGAACAAAATTTGTCAAAATTTGAACACATTTCGAACCGAACACTGATTTTGGTAATAAAATTCAATGATTTGCAAGCGTTGCTCGTTAGTAAGTCTATTCATGATGAAATGTCAAAGCATACTGAGCATCTTTCTCTTTGACACCATGTCTGAAATCCCACGTGATCTGTCAAATACTAATGCATGAAAATGCAAACCTCAAAAAAATCATCCTTTAGTACCAAGTACTTTATATAAATGTCGCGACGATCAAGAATATATATACTTTATGGGGTCTCAGACGAATATTTCGAGTAGTTACAAACAGAATGACGAAATTAGTATACCCACCATCCTATGGTGGAGGGTATAAAAATGATTGAATCAATTAACCTTTTAATTGAAAATGGCAAAAATTTAAATTACGATCGTAATTGAAAAAGTTTAGATTTAATTGAAACAAGTAAAAAGGCATTAAGTTCGATCGGGCCAAACTTTGGATACCCGCCACCTCGGCTATATACGTAAACCCCATTTCGTCACAATCCGGTGAAAATTGGACATCTTAAAGACCCAAATTCGGCACGTACATTGAGTGGTCTAATATATATGCCACTATTCAATTTTATAGAAAAAATAATGGTATTTTTGGCTGATATATCCAATTATAAACCGATCTGAACCATATTAGGGTCGGATATTGTGAGGTTCAGAAAAACTCACTGTTTCGAATTTCAGCGAAATCGGGTAATAAATAAAGCTTTTATGGGCTTCAGTCCCCTTATCGGCAGATCGGTCTATATGGCAGCTATATCTAAATATAGTCCGATCAGAACCAAATTTAGGTCGGATGTTGGGAGGTCTTAACCTACTCACTGTTTCAAATGTCAGCGAATTCGGGTAATAAATAAAGCTTTTATTGGCTTCAGACCCCTGATCGTCAGATCAGTCTATATGGCAGTTATATCTAAATATAGTCCGATCTGAACCATACTTAGGTCGGGTGTCAGGAGGCTAAAAATAACTCACTGTTTCAAATTGTAGCAAAATCGGTTAAAAAAATAAAGCTTTTATAGGCTACAGACCCTTTATCGGCAGATTGGTCTATATGACAGCTATATCTAAATATAGTACGATCTGTACCATATTTGGGTCGGATGTTGGGAGGCTTAAAATAACCCACTGTTTTAAATATCAGCGAAGTGGGGTAATAAATATGGCTTTTATGGGCTTCAGACACTTTATCGGGAGATCGGTCTATATGGCAGCTATATTTAAATATAGTCCGATCTAAACCATATTTACGTCAGATATCGGGAGGCTTAAAATAATCCAGTGTTTTAAATTTTAATGATATAGGGTAATAAATAAAGCTAAAATGCCCTTCAGACCCTTTATCGGGAGATCGGTCTATATGACAGCTATATCTAAATATAGTCCGATCTAAACCATATTTAAGTCAGATGTCGGGAGGCTTAAAATAATCCACTGTTGCAAATTTTAGCGAAATCGGGCAATAAATAAATCTTTTATGGTCTTCAGACCCTTTATCGGGAGATCCGTCTATATGGTAGCTATATCTAAGTATAGTCCGATCTGAATCATATTTGGGTCAGTTGTCGGGAAGCTCCAAAGTAATTACTGTTTCAAATTCCAGCAAAATCGGATGAGAAACTAAAGTTTTTGTGGGCATTAGGCCCTTCATCGGAAAATCGGTCTATATAGCAGCTATAATCAAATATGGTCCGATTTGGCCCATTCAAGAACTTAACCAGCGTGCATCAAAAAGACGTATCTGTGCCCAATTTCTCTAGACGTATCTGTGCCCAAGGCTCTAAGAGTGATTACAACAGACGGATGGACAGACACATGGACACCGTTAAATCGTCTTAGAATTTTACGACGATCCGAAATATATATACTTTGTAGGGTCGGAAATTGATAATTCGATGTGTTGCAAACGGAATGACTAAATGATTATACCCCCTATGCTACGGTGGTGGGTATAAAAATGATTGAATCAATTAATTTTATAATTGAAAATTGCCAGAATTTCAATCACGATCGTAATTGAAATAAAATCTGGGTTCAATTAAAAATTATTGATTCAATTAATTTTATTTAATTTTCAATAAAATTTTTAATTGAAAAAATTTTTGTTATATTATTTTCTGTTTAGCACAAATTTCTACACAATTGGGTAATAAATGCAACTTTTATGGCCAAAAGATCGGCATTTGGGCTATTCGGGGACTGCTAAAGTTCGATATTGCCCGTCTTCGAATTTAACATGCATTCAGTGAAATGAAAGAATCTGTGCAAAGTTTCGGCTCATTATATTAAGTTTTGAAGACTGTAGCTTTATTTCAGCAGACAGACGGATGGACATGGCTAGATCGTCTTAAATTTTTACAAGGATTCTGAATATATAAATCTATGTTTTCTAATGACAAAATGGTGTGTATTAAAACTATACATTCCTATACATTTTCTCCCACTGTGCTTGGTGTTATGTTCATCAGAGCATAACTAATAAATCAAACTATCAGTGCCGCCAAGTCATCTTTCATTGGATGGCATCAATTGCAATTCATTTAAATCACAGACCGAAACATTTGGCTAGGCGACAATCTATATCTCTTAAAGCAAAAGTGCCATAAAAAATAGTTCTTTAATAATTGAAAGTCGTTGCTATTCATTAAATCAATGACAGCTTGCGGAGAGATTTGAAATAATGAATAGTGAACCTCACCAACTGTAGAATGCATTATTTTCCATATTAAAAGACATATGGCAGGCACGTGTTTGAAACAAATTTTTTATTAAAGTTTGGCGAGACGAATTCTGTGTAAATTGTTTTAACGAAATAATACTAATCAATAGAATGTGCTTTATCAAGTGATAAGGGTGGAGGAATATTAATAAAAATCGTATAAGAAAGAAGTACAGATGTGATTTCTTTGGCAGGGCCAAACCTTGACACCCAAAAGATTTCTGCTAAAATTTACACAAATAATTTTCAAGAATTCAAATCTGTTAATAAACGAGGCTTGACGCAGCCCAAGTTCCAAAGCAATGTTTATTTGTAGTGGGTCAAGAAATGAAATTCTACAAGAGCCCATAATTCCAGACTTTCAGGAATTGTTGATGGTTCAGCAGATTTAAAATTCGAACTTGTTTGTGCAGAATTAAGATTCCTGGCAAACACTACAATATTTGTCTTGTTCTTATATTGCACCTAATTCAGAACACTATGATTTTATGTACAAGCAGATAAATGTGGTAATCGTTAATCGACGTTAATCTGGAGATCGATAATATGACAGCTAGATTCTATTATGATCCGATTTGAACCAAATTCGGATAGTGTATGTGGGGGTTTAGCATTACGCGTTGTACCAAATTTCATCGTAATCGGGTAATAAAAGCACTTTTAATGTACCCAGGATCTTAAATCTAGCGATCGGTATATATGGCAACTATAGGCAAATATCTTATACATAAAAATCAATTTGTGTTTGTTTGTGTGTTCCTTGAAATTTTGATGGTACATAATGATCCCGTGGTGAAAATAGGGTACTAAATTTTTTGATATCTGATGGGCGAGCGGACCCTCCCCCTTACCCTAATTTTCAGAAACCCCAGATCTCAGAGATGAGTATTGCGATTTAAGAGAAATTTTGTGTGCTCTCTCATAGCAACTTACAAACAAAAATTTGGTATCCCAATTTCGGATGGGTACCTAGGGGGGCGCCCCACCCCAAAACCTACCAAATATATATATATATATACACCAATCACTACAATATGGGACACAAATGAAAGGTATTTAAGATTAAAAAACGTGTCTGATATTCGATTGTCGGACTAAAGGGTTGTGGGACCACCCCAACCCCTAAAACACCCCAAAATCTGACATATTTCCGACAAAATCTGACATATTTTCGGCAATATGGTACTCAAATGAAAGGTATTTGCGAGTAAAATACGAATCTGATATCCAAATTTGGGACAAAGTTTCTGGGGGTCCACCCCATCCCCAAAACACACCTCAAACAGGACTTATTTACTGACCAAAGCAGTATGGGGTTCAGATAAAAGGTATTTGAGTGTAGAATAAGAATCTGATCACATGAAAGGTCTTTGGAAGTAAAGCACGAATCGGATATCAATGTTCGGGAAAAGTGTCTATGGGGCCACCCCACCCCATAACACCACCCAAATAGGAAGTATTTGTTGACCATTGCAATAAGAGGTACAAATGGGAGGTATTTTGGAGTAGAACACGAATCTGATGTATATTTTCAAAGCCAAGTCACTGAGTGGCCGCCCCATCCCCCAAAACCCTCCCCAAACCGGACATGTTTGTCGACTATGGAAAATTAGAGCTCAAATGAAGGGTATTTGGGAGTAGACTATGAATCTGACATCAACATTCGGGACCAACTGTCAAGGGGACGTCCCACCACCATAACAACCCCCTAGTAGGACGAATTTGCTCACCAAGACAATTTGGGTCTTCAAGACAGTGGAGCTCGATATTCATAGTTTTTAGGGCCCAAATACCAAACCGGACATATTTGCTGGCTTTTTTAAGAAGGGGTTTAAGTGAATGTTATTTGAGATTAGAAATCGAATTTGATATCCAATTTTGAGGCCAATGGCAATATGGGGTTCAAATATATGAGAAGAGAGCACGTTGCTGATATATTTTCAGGGCTTAGTGTTTGGGGGCCACCCACTCCCCAAGACACCCCTAAATCGGGCATATTAACCGACCATGTCAATGTGGAGCTTAAATTGAAGGAATTGGGGGGTAGAGCAAGAATTAATACCCACTTTCCTTTCCCCAAAATACCCCACATACAGCAATTTTTTACTTACCAATATGGGGCTCAGCTAAAGGTACTTGGGAGTAGAATACGAATTTCATATCAAAATGTAGGACCATGTATTTAAGCCATCACTCCTTCCCAAAACACCCCCCAAAGGGTGAAAACCTTACGACCATGCCAATATGTGGCTCAAATGAAAGGTATTTGACATTAAAAAACAAATTTGATAACCAATTTTGGGCCATGTTTTTGGGGGACGCCTCATCCTGTAAACTCCCCTCAAAACCTATGGCAATATGAGGTTTAAATAATTGGTATTTGAGGGAAGAGCACGATGCAAATATTTTTTCAGAGCCAAGTGTCTGGGGGACTACCTCACCCCGAAAACAGCGCTAAGTCAGACATCATGAGAATATCGGGCTGAAATAAATTATTTTAACAATAGAGTACACCTTACATCCAAACTTAAATTCTTAGACCAATAAAGATCATGTGGGATTCAGATAAAGACAGTTATATTGTTAAGCTGTTTGTCAAGCGATATACCAGTTTCGTAGCATGCTATTTTACTAAAAGCTCTTTAATTGCCGAAAATAAATATTCCAAGGAAAATGTTGTTCCATATAAAGTAAAAGAAGGCGCAGCGGTGCGGGCTCGGTCCAGCTTCTTGTTCTATATGGATCAAGCTCAGTACAGGTGTCGAGGGGTCTAATAAAACTCACTGTATCAAAATTTTAACGTAATCGGGTAATAAATGCACCAGAACCGGAGACTGGAATATATCGCAGCTATATCCAAACATACATCTATTTGGACGAAACTTGATACGGATGTCATGGGGCCTAACACAATTTACTGTGGCTAATTTCAAAGTATTCGGATAGTATATACACCTTCAATCGACCGAAGACCTTAAATCGGGAGATCGGTATATATGACAGCTATTCCCAAATATAAACCTATCTGGATCATACTTGGCTCGGAAATTAAATTGAAATTTGTCCCATTTTGCTGTGACAAATTTCAGCGAAATGGGACAATGAATAAGGCATCTACGGTCCTAAGCTCTTTAATCCAGAGATCGATCTATATGGGGACTGCATCAAGATATTGTTCGATATACCTCATTTACCAACTTAACCCTAACTTAATAGAGCTGTCTTAAAAAAATTCTACCTCGGTCAAAATTGGTTCAGATTTAGATGTAGCATTTGTCAACCGTTTAAACATATTTGCTTTGCTCGAAATTTGATAGGGGTTGTTTAATAACCCATCTGATAACATCCGTCGAGGTTTATAAAAATTGGTTCATAATAAGATATTACTCCCACTTTAAAACTTATAGAGTAGGTGTAGGGTATTATAAAGTCGGCACCGCCCTACTTTTGCCTTTTGTTATTGGTCGTGATCGGATTTTTTTGCCATTTTCAATTAAAAAATTAATTGATTCATACATTCATTAATTGAATATAATTTTTTTTTAATTACAGTCGCTATTGAAATTTTTACTATTCTCAATTAAAAAATTAATTCATTCAATATTTTTTAATCGATTCTTATAAATATTTCAAATATGGTGCTTGAGTAAATTCTATTAAAGGCTATTTTGTCCCCTACAATATAAAGTAAAAGAGATTCCAAAGCGCATACGTCCCACATTTCGACAAATCTATAGCAATACCATGGCCGCTAGTTCTTCGTGCCGGATTAACCACATGGAGTCCTTCATCGTCTAAGGGCTGCCGCCTCAGTGCACAACACTCTACTACGACAACAACAACAAGCTAATCCATAGGGGCACCCCTACCCGACACCCGAAATTTTTTGACGAACCACCGCGGGGAAATTTTTCGAAACAGATTTTTATTTTTTTTGTGTAATGAAATCCTGATTGCCGTAAAGTAGACAATTGAAACTTATTTAAAAAGTGTTCCCGTCATATAAGATCATATTTTAGGGGAAAATTAGCTTGCCGAAAGTCGGCAATTTTTTATAAAAAAAAGACAAACCAAATTTTTTTTTTCAAAATTCTTTACAGTGAGATTTCTGGAAACTGTTTTAAAGATTTGTTGCATTTGTTGGTTTCTATTTAAAAAATTAAATAATAGCGATAATTCTATTACTTTTGACAGCTAGTCCGATTTTATGTCATAGTCTTTAAAATCTACTTTTCTTCAGTAAATGGTCACAAAATATTAATAAAATGATTTTCATACCCTCCACCATATGATGGGGGTATACTAATTTCGTCATTCTGTTTGTAACATCTCGAAATATGCGTCTGAGACCCCATGGCATTTTAAGTCGATATAGTCATGTCCGTCCGTCTGTCAGTCGAAAGCACGTTAACTTTCAAAGGAGTAAAACTAGTCGCTTGAAAATTTGCACAAATACTTCTAATTAGTGTAGGTAAGTTGGGATTGTAAATGGGCCATATCGGTCAGGGGTTGATATTGCTGCTATATAAACAGATCTTGAATCTTGACTTCTTGAGCCACTAGAGGGCGCAATTCTTATCCGATGGGGCTAAAATCTTGCATGATATGTTTCGTTATGACTTCCAACTACTATGCTAAGTGTTGTTGAAATCAGTCTATAACCTGATATAGCTGCCACATAAACCGATCTGGGATCTTGACTTCTTGAGCCACTAGAGGGCGCAATTTTTACTCGATTTGGATGAAATTTTGCTCAGCTGCTTCTCCCACGACCTTTAACATACGTGTCATATATGGTCTGAATCGGTTTATACAGCTCCCATATTAACCGATCTCCCTATTTTACTCCTTGAGTCCCTAAAAGATGCGATTCTTATTCGAATTTGTTGAAATTTTACACAATGACTTCTACAATGGTCCGATTTGGACCATAACTTGATATAGCTCCAATAGCATAGCAAATATTTTCTTTAATTATTTGTTGGCATAAAAAGAGGTAATGAAAATATAACTCGACAAATGCAATGCATGGTGGAGGGTATATAAGATTCGGCCAGTTCGAATTTAGCACGCTTTTAGTTGTTCTTACTGCGTTATAAGATCAAATTAACGAATAAGTCCCAACTTTTCGTCCCAAAGGCATGCTTTCTATGAACATCAAATTTCGTTGAATTTTTCTATGAATTTCAAATTTCAAATTTCAAAAAATAATTTCTATGAAAATAAAAATTTGACGAAATTTTCTAGGAAGACTTATTTATGAATCGCAAATTTTTACTAAATTATTTTATAAAACTCAAATCTAGACCAATATTTTAAGAAATTGAAATTTCAATGAAATTTTCTATGACAAATTTTGCCAAATTTTTTATGGAATTTAAGATTAAGACAAAATTTTTTATTTTTTTTACAAAATTTCAGCCAAACTTTCTCCACAAAAATACAAACAAACAATATGCAATTTACTATAAAAAAATATATTTTCTTAATTTTCTTTTTTTTTTTCAATGAGATTTGCTAAGCAAACCAAGTTTGTGCAATCGGGTATTGTCCAGCTGCTTTGTAATAGCATTTGACTGGTTTTCTAGATCGCAATTTCGTTTGGAACCACTTAAAGTCGTCGGTAGGATTTGTCTCCTAGGTTGAAACTATGCTATTAAGAGTATTTTCATTTGCAGCGCAGCAAGAACAAGGATTACTCCACTTCATATGTTTCTACCAAATGAAGACATAGAACTCTTACAAAGAAACACACTTGCCCAACTGCTTCCCTGAGTAATGGTCGATTATCGTAAGAGTGAGTTTTCAATGAAGAATTTTTATACTCTCCACCATAGGATGGGGGCATACTAATTTCGTCATTCTGTTTGTAACACCACGAAATATGCGTCTGAGACCTTATAAAGTATATATATTCTTGATTGTCATGACATTTTATGTCGACGGACGTCTGACTGTCCTTCCGTCCCTCTGTCTGTCTGTCGAAAGCACGCTTACTTTCGAAGGAGTAAATCTAGCCGCATGAAATTTTGCACAAATACTTTTCATTAGTAAAGGTCGGTTGGGATTGTAAATGGGCCAAATCGGTCCATGTTTTTATATAGCTGCCATAAAAACCGATCTTGGTTCTTGACTTCTTGAGCCTATAGATGGCGCAATTCTTGTGTGATTTGACTGAAATTTCACATGAGGTGTTTTGTTATGACTTTCAATAACTGTGCTAAGGATGGCGCATATCGGTACATAACCTGATATAGCTGCCATATAAACCGATCTGGGAACTTGACTTCTTGAGCCTCTAGGGGGCACAATTCTTGTCCGATTTGACTGAAATTTCACATGAGGTGTTTTGTTATGACTTTCAATAACTGTGCTAAGTATGGCGCATATCGGTACATAACCTGATATAGCTGCCATATAAACCGATCTGGGAACTTGACTTCTTGAGCCTTTAGGGGGCACAATTCTCATCCGATTTGGAAGAAATTTTGTACAACAGCTTCGTTCATTCAAAATACGTTTCTTATATGGTCTGAATCGATCAATATCTTGATACAGCTCCCATATAAACCGATCTCCCAATTTTGCTTCTTGAGCCCCTACAAGGCGCAATTCTTATCCGAATGAACTGGAATATTACACAATGACTTCTACAATGTTCAGCATTCATTTATGGTTTGAATCGGACTATAACGTGATATAGCTCCAATAGCACAATAGTTCTTATTCTTTGTTTGCCTAAGAAGAGATACTGCACATAGAACTCGACAAATGCGATCCATGGTGGAGGGTATATAAAATTCGGTCCGGCCGAAATTAGCACGCTCTTACTTGTTCTGCCTAACTTTGAAAAAGAGGGGTTTTTTATACCCACCACCGTAGGATAGGGGGTATATTCATTTAGTCATTCCGTTTGCAACGCATCGAAATATCAATTTCCGACCCTACAAAGTATATATATTTCGGATCGTCGTAAAATTCTAAGACGATTTAACGATGTCCGTGTGTCTGTCCATCTGCCCCTCTATCCGTCTGTTGTAATCACTCTACAGGCTTCAAAAATTGAGATATTAAGATGAAATTTGGCATTTTAAGATGAAATTTTTTGAACGGGCCAAATGGGACCATATTTGGTTATAGCTGCTATATAGGCCGATTTTCCGATAAAGGGTCTAATGCCCATAAAAACTTTATTTTTCATTCGATTTTGCTGAAATTTTAAACAGTGAGTAGTTTTGGGCCTCCCAACATCTGAAGCAAATATGGTTCAGATCACACTATATTTAGATATAGCTATTATATAGACCGATCTGCCGATAAAGGGTCTGAAGCCCATAAAGCTTTGTTTATTACCCAATTTCGCTGAAATTTGAAACAGTGGGTTATTTTAAGCCTCCCGACATCTGACCTAAGTATGGTTCAGATCGGACTATATATAGATATAGCCGCCATATAGACCGATCTCCCGTTAAAGGGTCTGAAGCCATAAAAGCTTTATTTTTTCACCGATTTTGCTGAAATATGAAATAGTGAGTAGTTTCAGGCCTTTCAACTTCGAACCTAAATATGGTTCAGATCGGACTATATTTAGATATAGCTGCCATATGAACCGATCTGCCGATAAAGGGTTTGAAGCCCATAAAAGCTCTATTTATTACCCAATTTCGCTAAAATTTGAAATCGTGGGTAGCTTTAGGTCTCCCAACATCCGACCCAAATATGGTACAGATCGGACTATATTTAGATATAGCTGCCATATGGACCGATCTCCCGATAAAGGGTCTGAAGCCCATCAAAGCATTATTTTTTATCCAATTTCACCGAAACAGTGAGTAGTTTTTGGCCACCCGCCATCCGACCCAAATATGGTAAAAATAGGACTGCATTTAGATATAGCTGTCATATAGACCGATATGCCGGTTAAGGATCTGAAGCTAATAAAAGCTTTATTTGTTACCCGATTTTGTTGGAATTTGTTATACAAAATTCAACAGTGACTTATATTTTTAAGACCACTCAATGTCTGCGCTGAATTTGAGTATGTTCTGTTTAAAATAGAAAAAGACAATATCCGATTGTATGAATTATTTCAAGACCAAATAAATTTAGCTCAAGACAAGTGAAATTAAGTTTAGACAAAATTTTTCATAAATTATTGAACACAATTTTCACCAATTTAACTCCTTATTTTTCATCTTATGCAATTCCCCAACTACCATTTGTTGCGTTTTACGTGTTGCAGGCTGTAGGCCATAAATACAAATTTGTGTTTTGCTTACCCCTCAGGATGTACTTGATATGAGTCCACATACGTTTGGTTGGCATCCACATACTCCTTGAACCAGTTCACAATGAAATTCTTCATGCGGCGTGAATGTGTTATGAATTCGCGTTCTATCCAATAGTAGCCAATGTTCTGGCCGCTATAAGCGAAACGTAGTGTATTACGACATTGGTCATGGGAAAAGTGGCAGCGTTTCACATGCAATGTTGCCAAACGCTCCAGTTCCGGGTCCCACTTAAGCAGAGGCATGTGCGATGCTGTATTATAGCCGGGTAAACGGCCGGAGGCCACTTTGGAACGTGCCAAATTATGCAAAGCCAAAATGAGATTGCGACGTCGATTGCTCATGTGCAGCAGGTGTGGCCGGAAACCGCAAGTTGGGGCAAAATTGCCAGGATTGTGGCAAGCAATATGGGGCAGTACTTGGAAGTGAGTGCCATTGTAGAATTCGCATAAAGAAGGCGTGCAATAGGGATCAAAAGGCTCAGTGGTATTAACGCTGGCTAAAGGTGAAGTCAAAGATGCTGTGGTGGTGGTGGTGTTTGCAGCCAGCTCTAAAGGATTAACAGTTGTGGCTGCTACCGGGGGCTCTGTGGCTGGAGCGTTTGTAGTAGTTGTTGTTGTTGAGCTACTGCTGGAGCTGCTAGTAGTCGTGGTGGCCATAGTCTCATTAATGGCCAAAATATCCTTAGCCGTAGTTGATTTTATAAATTCCGCTATGCTGGCTGTTATTATAAGCGGAGAGTCAGTTATGGGTGTCATTGGCATGGTTCGAGAAAATTTCCCCTCCATCTTCTTTTTGCCCGTGGGGCAAGGATTTCCTTTGGCCACCTTAAAAATTGCTTGATTTGCTAAAGCTTCCATCAACAATAATGATGTGATTACATTTAAAATTATTATTAATTTCCACATGTTGTTGCTGTTCTTGCTTCTGTATATTTATTTTATTATTGTCTACACTTAATTTTTTCTTACTAATTATGTTGTGTTTAATTTTAGGAAATTTTGTTCTTTTTGTTTGTTTTTTGCTTTTTCGGTAAATCGGTTTTTTTTGTTCTTTGTTTGTCTCGAAGCTACTTCAGCTTCCGAAATTTTTTTAACAACCCGTTCAACGACCGTTCTATGGCTTGAGCCAAAACAAACTGTTTTGCATTCATGCAGTCGTTGTGTTTTTCTAATCAAAGAAAGATCAACAACACCCAGCAAATTTCTAATTCTATTGTTAGGAAGAAAACAATATGTTTACAATGTGGAATGCTGTGGGGAGGTTTTGATTGATGATGAAGCTATTGGGCAACATGTTGAGGCAACATGTTGACAAAACAACGAAACTAAAATTTGGTAAACGACGATTTTTTCTTTTAAAAGGTGGGAGAGTCCAACCAACTTTTTTTGTTTAAAGCCTAAACTTGCATGAAATTTTCTCTAAAGACAAAATTTCCATGAAATGTTTTTCTAAAAACAAAAAAAATTTTCATGAAATCTTATATATAAAATTCAATTTGTGTTTGTTTGTTGTTGTACATTGAAATTTTCACAGATTGTGTGTCTGATCGGGACAATATGGGATTGAGATGAAATGTATTCAAGAGTAGAGTACGAATTTCATAATAAAAGTTGGGTCCAAATACCTGGGGGGCCGCCCCAGCTTCAATACCCCTTAAAAGAGGTATATTGGACGATCATGACAATATGGGACTCAAATGAAAGGTATTCGGGAGTAGATTACGAATATGGTCACGAAGTAGGAATAGGCGTAATAAAATGTTGATAACGAAAGGGGGCGGACCCTCTAACGTTACCCCAAAAACACCACATAAAAATCAAAAGATTACCGATAAGGACAATATGGGTATCAAATGAAAAGTATGCGGGAGTAGATAAAGAATCTGACATACAAATTCATGTCGGAGTATAGGGGGTCACCCCAGCGACCCTAATTACCCTAATTTTCAGAAACGCCAGATCTCGGAGATGGGTGGTGCATTTTAAGCGAAATTTTGTGTGCCCTCATAAAGTACCCTAAAAATAAAAATTTGGTATCCAAATTTCGGATGGGGTACCTAGGGGGGCTGCCCCACCATAAAACCTAACAAACATATATTTACACCAATCACGACAATATGGGACTCAAATAAAAGGTCTTTGGGAGTAGAGCACGAATTTGATATCAATATTCGGGAAGAGTGTCTATGGGGCCACCCCACCCCCTCAACACCACCCAAATAGTAAGTATTTTCTGACTATTGCAATATGAGGCTCAAATAAGAGGGTTTTTAAAGTGGAACACGAATCCGATATATATCTTCAAGGCCAACGCACTGAGTGGCCGCCCATCCCCCAAAATACTCCCCAAACCGGCCATGTTTGCCGACTATGGAAATATGGGGCTCAAATTAAAGTTATGTGGGAGTAGACCACGTATTTGATATCAGCATAAGGGGCCAATTGTCTAGCGGACCTCCCACCACCATAACAACCCCCAAATAGGACGTATTTGCTCACCAAGACAATTTGGGTCCTAAAGAGAGTGGAACTTAATATTCATAGTTTTTAGGGCCAATACCCCAAATCGGACATATTTGCTGATTTTTGCAATAAGGAGTTTAAATGAGATCAGAAAACGAATTTGATATCCAATTTTAAGGGTAATGGCAATATGGGGTTCAAATAAATGATATATAGATCTATGAGAATAGGGCACGTTGCTGATATATTTTCAGGGCATAGCGTTTGGGGGACCACCCCAATCGCCAAAGCACCCCTAAATCGGACATATTTACCCACCATGTCAATGTGGAGCTTAAATGAAAGGTATTGGGGGGTAGAGCAAGAATTGATACCCATTTTCGAGACCAATTTTCTAGGGGTCTACCCCTTTCCCAAAATACCCCACAAACAGAAATTTTTTAGTGACCATCACAATATGGGACTCAAATAAAGGTATTTGGGAGTAGAATACGAGTTTGATTTCCAAATGTAGGACCATGTATTTAGGGCATCACCCCCTTCCCAAAACACCCCCAAAGGGAAAAAAATTTTTCGACCATGCCAATATGTGGCTCAAATGAAAGGTATTTGAGATTAGAAAACGAATTTGATAACCCATTTTTGGGCCATGTGTTTGGGGGACGCCTCATCCTGTAAACTCCTGTTAAGCCAACGGCAATGTGGGGTTTAAATAAATGGTATTTGAGAGAAGAGCAAGATGCTGTTTTTTTCAGGGCCGAGTATCTGGGGGACCACTTCTCCCCCGAAAACACCACTAAATCAGACATCATGAGAATACCGGGCTGAAATGAAGTATTTTAAGAATGGAGTACACCTTATATCCAAACTTAAATTCGTAGACCAATAAAGATCATATGGGATTCAGATAAAGACACTTATATTGTTAAACTGTTGGTCAAGTTAGCATGGTATTTCGCTAAAAGATCTTTAATTGTCCAAAATAAATATTCCAAGGAAACTTTTGTTCCATATAAAGTAACAGAAGGCGCAGCGGAGCGGGCCCGGGTCAGCTAAAGGGTGATTTTTTTGAGGTTAGGATTTTCATGCATTAGTATTTGACAGATCACGTGGGATTTCAGACATGGTGTCAAAGAGAAAGATGCTCAGTATGCTTTGACATTTCATCATGAATAGACTTACTAACGAGCAACGCTTGCAAATCATTGAATTTTATTACCAAAATCAGTGTTCGGTTCGAAATGTGTTCATTCACCGTAACGTTGCGTCCAACAGCATCTTTGAAAAAATACGGTCCAATGATTCCACCAGCGTACAAACCACACCAAACAGTGCATTTTTCGGGATGCATGGGCAGTTCTTGAACGGCTTCTGGTTGCTCTTCACTCCAAATGCGGCAATTTTGCTTATTTACGTAGCCATTCAACCAGAAATGAGCCTCATCGCTGAACAAAATTTGTCGATAAAAAAGCGGATTTTCTGCCAACTTTTCTAGGGCCCATTCACTGAAAATGATTTGCAAGCGTTGCTCGTTAGTAAGTCTATTCATGATGAAATGTCAAAGCATACTGAGCATCTTTTTCTTTGACACCATGTCTGAAATCCCACGTGATCTGTCAAATACTAATGCACGAAAATCCTAACCTCAAAAAAATCACCCTTTAGTATATATTGGGTTGCCCAAAAAGTAATTGCGGATTTTTCATATAGTTGGCGTTGACAAATTTTTTCGTAGCTTGTGACTCTGTAATTGCATTCTTTCTTCTGTCAGTTATCAGCTGTTACTTTTAGCTTGCTTTAGAAAAAAAGTGTAAAAAAGTATATTTGATTAAAGTTCATTCTAAGTTTTATTAAAAATGCATTTACTTTCTTTTAAAAAATCCGCAATTACTTTTTGGGCAACCCAATATATACTTTACAGGGATCATCAATCCGATCAATATTTCGAGGTGTTACAAACGGAATGCCTAATTTGCTAAACCCCCCATACTAAGGTGGTGGCCATAAAAAATCTTATAAATAAACCTATCATACTTTTTTATCCTTTACCCATTACATTTCATTTATAGTTGTGGCAAAAAAGAAAAAAAAGTAATAATCAAATCGATTCCATACCAAGAGCTTAAGTTTCCCTCCATAATCACTAACTAGTTGAATGATGTATGGAAACAAGCTACCAGAACAATTAAATTAAGAAAGCCAAAGTAATGAGATTTAACTTTGTGTTTAAACAACTAAAGACAAAAACTCAAAACGTTTAAAAGTAACAAATCATTATTTTAAATTCTCATTATTAATCATCATCGTCAACATCGTCATCCGAAAGAAATCATTGTTGGGTGCCATGCATACCAAACATAATACCAACATCTAAACGTGCCTCTTAACTTCGAAGACGCCTTGCAAAAAAAAACAAATGCCTTTGGAAAGATTAGAAATGTTACTGAATTCTAGGCAACAACATATTTTTCACCCTTTGTTATACAAATTTAATGGCATTATTTTACAGAACAGTAAAAGCAAATAAAAACAAATAAAAAAAAAATAAAAAAAAAAACACACACTGACCAAGACACTCATCAGCCCGACTGTGCTTAGGAGATGAATAAGATATCGACTCGTGTTAACCACGGTTGCTGACCGATATTGAACATTTTGAAGAAATGACACAAGCATTTGCAACCCACTTTTTTAGGAATATACTAAATTACGTTGAGGCTGGAATTAGTGATGTCTTTGGATAACACACACCTTCGTTTAGCAGTTTTTTGAACTCTTGGCTTTACGAAAGAATGTTAACGTAATCCCAGTGAATAGATGATTTAATCAGCAAAATGTTAGTGACCAGTCGATTGATCATTTCATATTTAAATTTAAAATATGACATTTCTGTACCCAAAGAGAAACAGTAATGTCTTAAATTGCATAACCTTTAGGATTGGTCATTCATTCTTGGTATAATAATATTTTAGCTTTTGTCTTTTAAATCTCAAATCAATCAAATCAAATTTTTTTTGCAAGATATATAAAATTTAGTCATATCGTTTGTAACGAGTCAGAACCTCACTTTCTGAACATACAAATAAAACAAAATTCTTTGAGGTAGTAAATTTGCTCATAGGCATCCCATTTAGGACAGAGTTGAGATTTCTCTCCTTCTGTCCTTTTAAGGTTTAAGCTTAGTGATATTGTTTCACGTCATTAATATTTGTCTGTCCGATTTTCCAGATTCATGCCTGGGGCAGTAGAGAATCAACTGCCCCAGGCATGAAGAGATAAGCTTTCAGCAACAAGTTGTTGTTCGTCCGTATCTCTGATACAGCATCAAAGTTGACCACTGTCGACCTCTCTAACCTTCCTTTAAACTTCTAAGCTAATTTACACTACATTATACTCACCACCATCTTATCTTACATATAAAACTAGCTGACCCGGGCACGCTCCGCTGCGCCTTCTTTTACTTTATATGGAACAAAAGTTACCTTGGAATATTTATTTTCGACAATATAAGTGCCTTTATCTGAATCCCATATGATCTTTATTGGTCTACGAATTTAAGTTTGGATGCAAGGTGTACTCCATTCTTGAAATACTTCATTTCAGCGCGATATTCTCATGATGTCTGGTTTAGTGGTGTTTTCGAGGGAGAGGTGGTCCCTCAGATACTTGGCCCTGAAAAAATATCAGCATTGTGCTCTTCTCTCAAATACCATTTATTTAAACCCCATATTGCCATTGGCTTAAGAGGGGTTTACGGGATGAGGCGTCCCCCAAACACATTGCCCCAAAATAGGTTATCAAATTCGTTTTCTAATCTCAAATACCTTTCATTTGAGCCACATATTGGCATGGGGGTGTTTTAGGAAAGGGGTGATGCCCTAAATACATGGTCCTACATTTGGATATCAAATTCGTATTCTAGTCCCAAATACTTTTATTTGAGCTCCATATTGCGATGGTCACTAAAAAATTGCAAATGTGTCCGGTTTGGGGTATTGGCCCTAAAAACTATGAAACCACTCTCTTTAAAACCCAAATTGTCTTGGTGGACAAATACGTCCTATTTGGCGGTTGTTATGGTGGTGAGACGTCAGCTGGAAAATTGGCCCTTAATGTTGATATCAGATATGTGGTGTTCTCCCTCATACCTTTAATTTGAGTCCCATATTTCCATAGTCGGCAAGCATGACCGGCTTGGGGGGTATTTTGGGGAATGGGCGGCCACTCAGTGAGTTGTCCTTGAAAATATATATCGGATCCGTGTTCTACTTTAAAAACCCTTTTATTTGAGCCTCATATTGCAATAGTCAGAAAATACTTACTATTTGGGTGGTGTTGTGTGGGTGGCGTGGCCCCATAGACACTTTTCCCGAATATTGATATCAAATTCGTGCTTTACTCCCAAAGACAATTATTTTGAGCCCCATATTGCTATGGTCGTAAATTTGTCCCATCGCTCTCCTCTGTACACGGTCCAGTAGCTCCAAGGATGATTTTGAAGCTCCAGCCTATACATGTCAGTTGTAGTCCATTTTTGCATTTTTGTCCAGACGGAGTGAAGTAATTCTTACACCGTTTAAGGAAGCCTTAACACTTGGATGCTTCTTTCGACACTTCAAATACATATTTAGCTCAACGGGCATCACCTTGTATTTTCATGCACAGAACATCAAGAGCTTCTGATTGATCAACATCTACACCGTTGATAGACAAAGATGATCGTAATGGGTCGGCGAATCGTTTGTGTGACAACAAGCAGCACTGAGTCCTCCGTAAATTAAAATCTACTCGATTCATTCGACCCCACTCAGAAATGGCCAGCAAATCCTGGCAGAGTGTATAGTCCATAACTCACTGTTTAAAATTTTAGCCAAATTGGGAAACAAATAAAGCTTTTATGGGCTTCAGACCCTTTACCGGGAGATCGGTCTATATAGTAGCTATATCCAAATATAGTCCGATCTGAACCATATTTAGGTCGGATATCGGGAAGCTTAAAACAATTCACTGTTTCAAATTTCAGCAAAATCGGTTAAAAAATAAAGCTTTCATGGGATTCAGACCCTTAGTCGGGAAATCGGTCTATATAGCAGCTATATCCTAATATAGTCCAATTCGGCCCGTTCAAGAACTTAACCTGCATGCATCAAAAAGATGTATCTGTGCCAAATTTCAGCTTAATATCTCAATTTTTGAAGGCTGTAGAGTGATTACAACAGACGGACAGACACACGGACATGGATCGTTAAATCGTCTTAGAATTTTACGACGATCCGAAGTATATACACTTTGTAGGGTCGGAAATTTATATTTCGATGTGTTGCGAACGAAATGACTAAATGAATATACCCCCTTTCCTTAGGTGGTGGGTATAAAAATAATCTGTTCAAAGTTTCAAATCAATATCTCAATTTTTAAAGACTGTAGCGTGATTTCAACAGACAGACGGACGGACATGACTAGACCGTCATGGATTTTTACGAATATATATACTTTATAGGGTCGGAAATGGATATTTCGATGTTTTGCAAACGGAATGACAATATGAATATACTCATATCCTTCGGTGGTGGGTATAAAAAGAGGCAAATTATTTACTTGCCATAAAAATTTTTGATAAATTTGTGTATAAGAAAAACAATTGTTAGATTTTTTCCATGAGTTGCAAAGTTAATCAAAGTGCATACTGCTCCTCGATGATATGTATAAATATTCCCATGGTATGCGACACAAATTTATTGTTGGTACTATATCCACTATGAATGTATTTGCATAAATTTATAATAAATCTTTACAGATAGTACGGGTATTTACATTTGGCTCATTGCACTTTAGGAAAGGTCAAACTGTTATAAGTAAATATTTTATTAAAATGCCACATTTGCACAAGGTATCAATCATCCATCCTCATACAAAATATATTTATTATCAATTGCTGTATCGGATGGTTTACTATCGCACTTGTCAATCGGTTTGATGAATCTATCATTCTGCTACACCTTTGCCACTACATGATTGTAATAGCAAATGAACCAAGTAAAATCGTGCTAAGTTCGGCCGGGCCGAATCTTATATACCCTCCACCATGGATGGCATTTGTCGAGTTCTGTTCCCGGTATCTCTTTTTAGTCCTTGCCTTGCTATTGGAGCTCTTTAGGGGATCAAGTAGTAAAATAGGGAGATCGGTTTCTATGGGAGCTGTATCAGGCTTCAGATCATATTTGACACGTATATTGAAGGTCGTGAGAAAAGCTGTTGTACAAAATTTCAGCCAAATGAGCCCTCTAGAGGCTCAAGAAGTCAAGACCCCAGATCGGTTTATATGGCATCTAGATCAGGTTATGTACCGAACCATTGAACCATATTTAGCACAGTTGTTGGAAGCCATAATATAACACCTCATGCAAAATTTCAGCCAAATCGGAAAGAAATGCGCTCTCTAGTGGCTCAAGAAGTCAAGATCCAAGATCGCTTTATATGGCAGCTAAATCAAAACATGGACCGATATGGCCCATTTACAATTCCAACCGACCTACACTAATAAGAAGTTTTTTTTGCAAAATTTCAAGCGTCTAGTTTTATTCCTTCGAAAGTTAGCGTGCTTTCGACAGACGGACGGACATGGCTAGATCGAATGTCATGAAGATCAAGAATGTATATACTTTATGGGGTCTTAGACGAATATTTCAAGGAGTTACAAACAGAATGACGAAATTGGTATGCACCCATCCTATGGTGGAGGGTATACAAATTACCATTACTGGCTAAGTAGAGTTTACAATTATTTTTCCCATTGGTATTTCCAATTTGCATATCATAAAAATCAGTAATAATAAATTTCAATTGTTATGCATGAAAAGCGGTTGTAAGTATGCAATTTTCATGTAATTACAAGTTTTAACAAGCAAATAACCAGTTTAAACAGTGTACGTATTATATGGTCCAGGCAAACCAATAAAGTAATTAATATGAAGTTTAGGTTAGGTTTAAGCAGCAGTCTGCCATCAGACTCACTTAAACGTTTCGGTCCATTGTGATACCACATGAACAGGAGAAGGAAGATGCCTTCTAGTTCCTAACCATTGTGATCGCTTTAAGAGGACCAATAACTTGCGAATATTGGCATTCCCTAAATCAGAGAAGTTTTCAAAAAAATGAGAACCTTGTGACTGCTAGTGAGGGACACATACAGCAGAAGTTATATGGTGTCCTCTTTATTTTTCAACGTCCTCACAGCTTCTGCAAAACTCGTTACCTGCAACCTTCAGTCTGTCAGCATGTTTTTCGATCAGACAGTGACCTATCATGATGGACATAATGACTGAGACGTATGTTCTAGCCAGCGACAACAAAGCTGTAGACCTCTTCAAGTCTAGATTAGGCCATATAATTTAGGAATGTTCACAACCCCCTTTGGCAACCAACTGTTATTTGTTGCCTTTGGCCCTGATCCTGAAGACTTAGCCTACATATCGCCAGAGGCATACCCACAGATTCAAGTTCCCCTGAAATGTGTATAGTAGTTCCCAGTCTCGCAAGCTCGTCTGTTCTACAATTGCAAATTTACCCATTAAGAAACAGGGGCAAATTTCTCACATATCAATGAGTGCTGTCCGATTCAAGTTTAAGCGCAATGATGGAGGCCTTTATTTTATAGCCGAAACCAAACGACATGCCGCAGTGGGACCCCTCTTTGGGAAGAAGTCAAAGAAGAAGCCGCATGGCAAAGTGCCTCACAAATGTCGCCATTAGGAGGAGATAATAACCGCTGAAAAATATTTTCTAATGCTTTCGCCTGGATTTGAAACCTGGCGACATGCTAACCCCTGCGCAAGGGTGACCTTCGTCTGGTCTATAATTCCCTGCACTGGTACCCAGAACAGGTAAATTTTGAACTGTACCCATCTCGTTGAGAGATTTTCCGCGGTCGAGGGTGGTTTTTGAATTCGGAATATGTTGATTAGAGCTTTAATGGCTGCGTGGCTGAGAAAATATTAATGCCGATCATCGCACAGTATTGTCAAATCAAAAAAAAATCTTCTGGGTCTTTCGAATGGTTAGAAATATGCACAAGAAGCCTTTCATAGACCATGTTGAGACGTTCTTCAATAAGTATGCAAAATATGGGAACCCTAGTGGGTCCAGAAACTGATCCATGGGGCTTGAAAGTTGGTCACCTCGAGCATGTCAAATTTTGAATTGCTTGCCATGGGGCGATCGACCACACTATCCCCAACTCCAAGGCTCTTAGCACCACCATAATCTTCACATAAATCTTAAATTTTGAGGTTAATAAATCCCTTTCTAGAATTACACCCATTTCGGAAAAAACCCGATGCCCCTGAAAACCGTAGATGAATAGTGCAAATATTCGATCGTTCCATCCATATCAAGACAACTTCTACAGTAATCATTATAAGAGATTCCCATGTGGCCGATAAAGACCCACGGAATAGTGCTTTTGTTGAAGAAACCAATTCCTTCTTCTAATTGGGTCGGCGGTAGGTCAGAATGTTTTGGTAGTCTGGTACATGTGTAGGAATTTTCATCTCGGCCCCTACTCCGTTCTATTTATTCCTTTTAGTATGTCCAAGAGATTAACAAATGGCATGTGTTCAAGACCGACTTGTTATTTTCAGGATAATATCATGTCCAAGTCAACGCTTGTTATGAATTAAGGGCTTTTTAGGAATTATAAACATTTCCTTGGGCTCTATCTGCGTCATAATGTCCTCATAAATCCTGAGTTTCTGAGGAGTAAATCCCTTTCGAGGATTTTACTTGCGACTATCGTTATTGCACAAAACTCAAAAGCCAGCAACTCTTCATCCTCCTTTGGTCGACGGTTGGACAAAGAATTTTCACAGTTTTGTCCTTATAAAACCTAATATCGACGATATTTGGAGTATTGAGTAGTGAATTTTCCTTCCAGAGTTTGTCTGGTTTTGACCAGGGCGGCTGAGTCGACCGGACTCCTTCATCCTCCTTCGGTCGACTTTAGGATAAAGAATTTTGACAGTTTTGTCCTTATATCGACGATATCGACGAAATTTGGAGAAGGGACTTTTTTAACCGATTTTGTCTAGTTTTGACCAGGGCTGCGGAGTCGAGTTGGACTCTTGAGCAGGAGTCGGAGTTCGGTTCGGAGTTGAGCACGGCTTAATACCCTGACACTGACTTAGGGGTCAGAGGTTGGAGTCGAGGATCAGACTCCGCAGCCCTGATTTTTGCTCTGACCAGTCACCCATTCGCGGTGATGGGTATTCAAATCTGTCTCTGCCGCACTTGAAGCCTTTTTATACCCTCCACCATAAGATGGGGGTATACTAATTTCGTCATTCTGATTGTAACTACTCAAAATATTCGTCTGAGACCCCATAAAGTATATATATTCTTGATCGTCGTGAAATTTTATGTCGATCTAGCCATGTCCGTCCGTCTGTCCGTCCGTCCGTCTGTCTGTCGAAAGCACGCTAACTTCCGAAGGAGTAAAGCTCGCCGCTTGAAATTTTGCACAAATACTTCTTATTAGTGTAGGTCGGTTGGTATTGTAAATGGGCCATATCGGTCCATGTTTTGATATAGCTGCCATATAAACCGATCTTGGGTCTTGACTTCTTGAGCCTCTAGAGTGCGCAATTCTTATCCGATTGGAATGAAATTTTGCACGACGTGTTTTGTTACGATATCCAACAACTGTGCCAAGTATGGTTCAAATCGGTCTATAACCTTATATAGCTGTCATATAAACCGATCTTGGGTCTTGACTTCTTGAGCATCTAGAGGGCGCAATTCTTATCCAATTTGAATGAGTTTTGGCACGTAGTATATTGTTATGATGATCTGGGATCTTGACTTCTTGAGCCTCTAGAGGTCGCAATTATTATCCGATTTGCCTGAAATTTTGTACTACGGTTGCTCTCACGATCACCAACATACGTGTTTATTACAGTCTGAATCGGTCTATAGCCTGATACAGCTCCCAAATAAATCGATCTCTCTATTTTACTTCTTGAGCCCACAAAGGGCGCAATTCTTATTCGAATTGGCTGACATTTTACACAGGTCTCCAACATATAATTTAATTGTGGTCCAAACCGGACCATATCTTGATATCGCTCTAATAGCAGAGCAAATCTTTTCTTATATCCTTTTTTTTGCCTAAGAAGAGATGCCGGGAAAAGAACTCGACAAATGCGATCCATGGTGGAGGGTATATAAGATTCGGCCCGGCCGAACTTAGCACGCTTTTACTTGTTATGTTATGCATCATCATCTAATTAAGCACACTTGCTAGGACTCAGAAACGCTCTCCGACTCCCGCTCAATACCCCTACTGACTTAGGGGTCGGAAGTCGGAGTCGAGTAGCACACTTGCTACGACTCAGAACCGCTCTCCGACTCCCGCTCAATACCCCTACTGACTTAGGGGTCGGAGTCGAGGATCATCCGCGGTGATGGGTATCAAAAATCTTTCATTGCCGCACAGTTTAAATATTTGCACATAAGTTTGTAATTTATTCCGATTTTGTTTAACCTATATTGTTAACTAATTACGACTATTCTTCTTTTTTTAGGTAAGACGATTTTCCTAGAATTTCGAAAACATTTTCTTTGCTTGTAAGTATTTTTGTGTTATTGTTAAGTTTTTAAGCTAAGACCGAACCTAAAATACTTTTTGAGAGATAGGAATGGAAAACACGTCCATCGTGAATTATGTCCATCGGGTTCCGTTCCATCTCAGAAGATTTTCAGCTTCAGTTTTTGGTTCTATTATAGCTCACCATGAAAGAGTGAGATTACTTGCAGATCAGTCTGGCGCATTGTGAAACCCTAGTGAAAACAAGGAGTAGAAGAGTAAATGAAAAAGTGGAAAAGTGGGGCTAGTACCTATTCAGTATCTCCTTATGTGCATGTGCATCCCTTGGGCATCGATGCACATTTACCTGAGTATCTACTAGGTGAGTTCCGAGCAGTCATATTGCTTATCTACGAAACTATCCCGTCTTATCTACTTACCTGAGTGTACTTTTCAGAAACACATCCGCTAGATCGGAGAAAAACGATCTCCTCATCTTGATAGCGAAACCATACCGTCTTATCCACTTACTTGAGGAGACTTGCCAGAGACACATCTGTAAGATTGGAGAACAACGGACTGCCTTAGGTGGAAAGTCTGTTCCCCTGCAAATATGGTTATGAGCGAAGCAAATGCTCTATTGTCTCCTTCTCCTCCTCCTTATCACGATAGCTTTCACTTCATTATGCGGGATTTCCAATTTCGCCACCATACGGCTTTTCCTGGCAGTTCGGCATCCATGAACAGACTCCCATCTTGCGACCGACTTCGCACTACTCCCTCCCCACTACTATGTTCAGTAGCTCGACAAATGGCACTTCGACCACACTTTAAACAAACCCAATGCCTTGAGCGTCTTTATCCTGTCCACATAAATGCTATTTTACGATGGTGGTTATCCCTTCGCTGGATTTCATTTGCAGCTATCGTAATGACACAGACTCTTGCACTCAAAAGTAGACCTCCAATCTTTATCTTGACTCCATCTTGGAGCCAACATTCAACAAACCCAAGGCATTGAGCGGCACTATGGTTAGGTATGGTTTGGTTTAAGGGCAGTCTGCCATCAAACTCACCTAGATATTTTCGTCTATTGTGTTACCACAGGAAAAGAAGAAGGAAGATGTTCTCTAGTTCCTAACGTTGAATCATCCAGATCGCTTAAAAAGCCCAACGACTTTCAAATATTCACATCCGCAAGTTCTCAATGAAAAGAGAAACTAAAGTGGAACTTCTTGTGACTGTCAGTGCGGGACACACCCACAGAATATGTTCTATAGTCTCTTCTTCCTCAACGCCCACAAAGCTTCTGCAAAAGTCGTTACTGGCAACCTTCAGTACCTCCTATCAAATCCGATCAGGCAGTGATAGACACAAAGACTGGGACGTCTATTCTAGCCAGCGACAGCAAAGCGGTAGACCTCTTCAAGTGTAGATTAGGTCACATTATTTTGGGATATTCACAACCCCCCTTTATGATCATCTGGGATTTGTTGCCTTTTGCGTCTAATCCTGAAGACTTAGCTTATGTGTCGCTATGTCGCAAGAGGTATACCCACAGATTCCAGTTCCCCTGCCATGTGTAACGTAGTTCTTAGTCTCGCAAGCGCAACGTTCCATTAACGAACCGAGGCAAACTTCTCACATATCAATAATTCACATATAGCCAAGTCCAAGTTTTATACAGGGAGTAGTTTAAGGCCTCCCGACATCTGACCGAAAAATGGTTCAGATCGGACTATATTTAGATATAGCTGGCATATAGACCGATCTGACAATAAAGGGTTTGAAGCCCATAAAAGCTTAATTTTTTAAACGATTTCTCTGAAATTTGAAACAGTGAGTAGTTTTAGACCTACCGACATCTGAACCAAATATGGTTGATATCGGACTACATTAAGATATAGCTGCCGTATACACCGAACTGATGATAAAGGGTCTGAAGCCCATAAAAGCTTTATTTATTAACCGATTTCGCTGAAATTTGACAGAGTGAGTTATTTTAAGCCCCCACCATCCGACCTAAATATGGTTTTGGTCGGATTTTATTTAGATATAGCTGCCATATAGATTGATCTCCCGATTAAGGGTCTGAAGCCCATAAATGCTTTATTTTTTATCTGATTTCGCTCGAAACAGGCAGTAGTTTAAGGCCTCCCCACATCTGACCTAAATGTGTTTCAGATCGGACTATATTTAGATATAGCTGGCATATAGGCCGATCTCCCGATTAAGGGCCTTAAGCTCATAAAAGATTTATTTATTACCCGATTTCGGTGAAATTTAAAACAGTGTGTTGGTTTAAGCCTCCCGTCATCCGACCCAAATATGAGTCATATCAGACTGTTATACAGGCTGATCTTCCAATTTAGGGTCTTAATCCCATTAAAAGCAGTTTTATTGTCTAAAAATGTTACTTGTATATGAGTTCTCGGTATCTGAATAAAATATGATCGAGATCAGCACCTATTAAGGTTTATCTATGAATATATAAGAGAAGAGTTATAATAAAATAGGATGATTATTATATCCTTGGTGGTGGGTATCCAAAGTTCGGCACGGCCGAACTTAATACGTTTTTCTTCATGTTTCCCCTTAACTCATTTAATCAATTTTTAGCACCAAACTAAATTTGCATCATCTACAGCAAATTTACTTAAAAATGCCGATATTGAAACTATCTTTGCCCGAAAAGGGTAATTTGGCGATTTTCGTAAAAAAAAATTCGGGCAACATTTATTTTTAGTTTTAAAAGACACTTTTATCTGCAAAATTTACCGCCTGACTATTGTATTTCCTTATTTATTAATATACTAAAATAAGAATTCTATTTAGCAGCCTAAATTCTTCTCAATAACAAATTTGTGGATCCTTTCCTATATTTTACCATAGAATATTGTCGACAACGAATATATCAGGGATTCTGTCATCTATATATTCATTGATGACATGTTCGATCACCATGTCTATTAAAATGTCAAGCATGATTATCGGGAAAACTATATGAAAATGTCATTAACGATTTCTATGGGCTGTCGGCTATATGTCTTCAACGATTTCACAAAGTCATGCACCGTTATGTTAGAATATCTTGAAAACGCGGCCTGCTGGGACTACTCAACGAATTTCCACATTACAGTTCTCTTATGGCCTGTATATGTGTTTTTTTTTTTTATTTTATATGGAGTTGTCAAACCGTACATCTAAACGCGTTCACATCGATTTCGTAACAAAACAAAAGGTTCTTATAGGAAATTATTCGTTGAATTTAGGTTGAATTTTCAGATTTGGTTTTGAAAATTACTTTACGTATATGTTTGTTCCTTATTAGAATTGATTCTTATATGAAATCATTTTGCAATTAAGGATCTAAGAAAAGAAATTAAGAATTTTAAAAAAGTTCTTAAAAAACATTTTTTATAACGGGTGATTTTTTAGGTTTTTTTTTGGCAACACTGGTTTAAACATCTCACACTCGATTCGTGTTTTGTTTCACTATCAAACATCTTCAGTTTGGTCCATGAATCGTCTTACAAAGTAACAACGTTTGCAAATTATTGAATTTTGTTATCAAAATGCGTGCTCGCTTACATTGAGCGACGAAGCCCATTTTTGGTTCAATGGGTACGTAAATAAGATGAATTGTCGATTATGGAGTGCAGATCAGCCAGAAGCATTACAAGAGGTACCAATGCATCCAGAAAGAGTCACAGTTTGGTGCGGTTATGGGCTGGTGGCATCATTGGACCGTACTTCTTCAAAGATGATGCGAATCGTAACGTAAATGTGAATGGTAAGCGCTAACGTGAGATCATATCCAACTTTTTTTTTACCCAAATGCAAGAGCTTGACATGCGTAACATGTGGTTTCAACACGACAGTGCCACATGCCACATAGCACGCGTAACAATGGACTTATTGAGAGGCGAGTTCGGTGAATATTTTATTTCACGTTCGGGACCGGTCAATTAGCCGCCTAGATCGTGCGATTTAACGCTTTTAGACTAATTTTTGTGGGGCTATGCTACAGCTCATGTCTATACATGAGCTTCAATTGGAAGACAACCAGCCGAAATGTTGGACAGAGTATGCCAAAATTGGACTAAGCGGATGGACCATTTGAAGCGCAGTCACGGTCAACATTTGCATGAAATAATCTTCAAAGATTTAATTAAATGGACCGTACCATCGGTTCAAATAAATATGTCATGAATTTTTCTGGATTTTATGTGTTTTTTTTAAATAACTTTTCTATACCTCTTAAAAAATCGCCCTTTGCAAGCTGTGCTTATATCCATACCCATATATTAACAGTAGGTTGATGTTTGGAGTGCCGTCCAATAGACCACAACACCATATATCATTATATGTCTGACAGCTGTTGCACACAGGCCGTGTAAGACTTTAACACACATCCCTCACATACCACCTGTCTTTGGTCACAGTAATCTCCTTGCATTTGTACGCCTCTGAGTTGGAAGTTCTTGAAGAAAGTTTAAAGTTGTCATATTTAATTATTTTTTGAGAAATTAAGCATGGCGTGATTCCAATTTAGGGGAATACAGAATAAGCGATTAATATTCTATTCAAATTTTAGCTTATGTTTGCTTATTGTTGCTCCATGGGCAATATAGCACCTACTTAGTCTATTGTTTGATAGTCATTAAATTTGAATGACTAACAAAAGGGGAGTATGCCATGGTGATGTTTAAGTCGAATCTTTACATCGTCACCTAGGGGTAAAGTAAACATACTACTTCATCAACTTCAACACTATGCTCAACAACTTTCAACGCCATCGTCATGTAACTCACTTCACTTTGTTTTGGCTATAGGCCAGGCAGCATCAGATACATCTGTCAGGTGTGTTTGAAGAGCATGATTATGGTGGCGTCTAAAGCTAATTACCAAAGAAATAACATATATCGCGTTTCACAGCGCAGATGATGATGATGATGATGGTGCCGATGTTGGAGACGATGATGAATATCATGCTGGCTTCATTGATACCTTCTCCCTTTTGAAGTCATAAATACCAAGGGGTGTGTTCATCAATGCTTTTATTGTATTTCAAAGTGAAGATAATTGTCGACAATAACAAAAATAGCAACAACAAATAATTGCGATAATCAGTTAATTTATGGCAATTATTAATGATAGTTAGTTGAGGTAGCACTCGCGTACCTATAGATGACGGTGATCTATCTGTGCATGCCATCCAAGCATCTGTTCTTTTCAGAGTTCGTTTGGAGTCAAATGCCCGGCTTGACTTCCACTTTTTTTAATACCACGGTCATTGACTGCTCTGAAATATAATTATGTTTGTGTGTGTGTGCATGTTTTTTTAGTGGTTTCTTATTTTCATTAAAATCGTGCTAATGATAATTCTTTTGGAAATTCTCTGGTAGATGAAAACAGTCATGTACTTTTTTTGTTATATTCCCATGAACATAATTCTACTTCCTATTGGAGTAATATGTCAAGTCATTGAATGCTTAACTAGACAAGTTGGAAGTAATTGTGTGCCAAACTCCGTTTAATTCTTTCATTATTTCGTCATGTTATTGGTATTGGCCATATCAAATGGACGATTTGGCCACGAGCATTTATTTAATTTTAGATTCAGATTTAGTCCACAGAGCGTTTATAAAGCATTTTCACTTTTGATGAATAAATAAAAGTGATAACACTTTAAAATCCCACAAATGTGGAAATAATCCTAATTTGATTTACTGCCATATGAAGGGTGATTTTTAAAGAGCTATAGGAAAAATGCATGAAATCTTTATTTGTATCGATAGTACGGTCCATTTAATTTTATATTTGAAGATTATTTCATGCAAATGTTGACCGTGATTGCGCCCCAAATGGTCCAACCTTTTAGTCCAATTTTGCAATACTCTTTCCAAAATTTCGGCCTGTTTCTCACGAATAAATGCTTCAATGTTGTCTTCCAATGAGTCAATTGAAGCGGACTTTTCTGTATAGACATGAACTTTAGCATACTCGTAGCCCCACAAAAAATAGTCTAAAAGCGTTAAATTAAGACGATCTAGACATGCCCGTCCGTCTGTCCGTCTGTCCGTCTGACTGTTGAAATCACGCTACAGTCTTTAAAAATAGAGATATTGAGCTGAAATTTTGCACAAGTCCTTTTTTTTGTCCATAAGCAGGTTAAGTTCGAAGATGGGCTATATCGGACTATATCTTGATATAGCCCCCATATAGACCGATCGGCCGATTTAGGGTCTTAGGCCCATAAAAGCCGATTTTGCTGAAATTTGGGACAGTGAGTTGTGTTAGGCTCTTCGACATCATTCGTCAATTTGGCCATCGGTCGGTCCAGATTTGGATATAGCTGCCATAAAGACCGATCCTCCAATTAAGAGTCATAGGCCCCTAAAAGCCAAATTTATTATCCGATTTAGCTAAAATTTGGGACAGTGAGTTGTGTTAGGCCCTTCGACAAACTTCGTCAATTTTGGTGGTTTTGATGGAAGTTGGTTTACATATATACCCGAGGTGGTGGGTATCCAAGGTTCGGCCCGGCCGAACTTAACGCCTTTTTACTTGTTTCTGGATGCATTGGTAGCTCTTGCAATGCTTCTGGCTGATCTTCACTCAAAAATCGACCATTCTGCTTACTTACGTACCCATTGAGCCAAAATTGAGCTGCGTCGTTAAAATGAAAATGTCCTTTATGTCAAATGCATTATTTTTGGGCGTGCATGCCGGCTTTTTACTTTTTTCTTTATTTTTTTGTAATCGCCTTCGTCTTTATCGTCTCTCATATTTTATTTCATTCTAAAACGTACACAACGGACCAAAGGTATCCATGTGAAGCGGTTAGCAACGGCGCTTGTCAGGCGCGTCTTTTAATCTAACCTAACCTGAACAAGATTAGAAACTGAAACTCTAAGATAAGGATGGCTTTCGCGTCGCCATATTCATCGTCATATTCGTGCAAATCCCACCGAAAGGAGCAGGTGGGATTTGCAGCCCAGGTTCATGCATTTATTGTTTTCAGCGATGGTACGCCCAAAACTGGCCTATGGTTGTGTCGCTTTTATATTTGTGTCGCGTTCAATCGGTGCCACTGTGACTGTGTCGATGGTGATTATGTTGGGGATTCAACCTATTGACCTATTTATAACGTAACTTTTCAGATTATAGCTGAGTTGTTTGCGATGGCTGTGAATTATGTGATGTTTATGAATATTGATCGCTCAAGAATTTTTTTTTATACCCTACACCATAGGATGGAGGGTTGACCTTGAGCAACTAGAAGGCGCAATTCTTATCCGATTTGGCTGAAATTTTGCACGTGGTGTTTTAGTATCACTTCCAACAACTGCACTAAATATAGTTCAACTAGGTGCATAATCCGATATAGCTGCCATATAAGTCGATCTTGGGTCTTGATTTCTTGAGCTTCTAGAGAGCGCAATTCATATCCGATTTGGCTGAAATTTGGCACAAAGTGTTTTGTTATGGCATTCAACAACTGTGCTAAGTATGGTTGAAATCGGTTCATAACCTGATATAGCTTGCATATAAACCGATCTTGGGTCTTGACTTTTTGAGCCACTAGAGTTCGCAATCCTCATCCGATTTGGCTGAAATGCATGAGGCGTTTTGTAATGACTTTCAACAACTGTGCTAAGTTCCAATCGCTTCATAACCTGATATTGCTGCCATATATATCTACCATGGATCTTGTTTTCTTGAGGCACTAGAGGGCGCAATTCTCATCCGATTTAGCTGAAATTGTGCATGAGGTATTCCGTTATGACTTCCTATATCTATGCTAAGTATGGTTCAGATCGATCCATAACTTGGTATATTTGCCATAAAAACCGATCTTGGATCTTGACTTCTTGAGCCACTAGAGGGCGCAAATCTTATCCGATTAGGCTGAAATTTTGCATGAAGTATTTTGTTATGACTTGCAACCACTGTTCTAAATATGTTTTAAATTGGTCCACAACCTGTTATAGCTGCCTATAAACCGATCATGGATCTTTACTTCTTGACCTGATATAACTGCCATATAAACCGATCTGGTTCTTGACTTCTTAAGCCTCTAAAGGGCGCAATTTTTATCCGATTTTGCTGAAATTTTGTGCAACGGCTTCTCCGATAACCGAAGTCCCTATTATGCTACTTGAGCCACTACAAGACCCAATTCTTATCCGAATGGACTAAAATATTACCCAATGACTTCTACTTTGGTCTCCAACATTCAATTCACTTATTGTCCGAATCGGACTATAACTTGATATACCTTCAATAGCATAACAATTCTTATCCATTATTCTTTGTTTGCCTAAAAGAGATACCGCGCAAAGAATTTGACAAATGCGATTCATGGTTCGACAAGATTCGGTCCGGCCGAATTTAGCACCCTCTTACTTGTTTCTGAGATTGTATGGTAACGTTAACGATCAAAAGTCCTGATACGGTGTTGGCGATGAAAATGATGACATCTGCTGCTGATATCATGGCATAGACACTTCAGAGGGTAGTATTGATTTCGTATGTCAATCCCTTGCTTATCCCAAAGTAGAAAAGGATACTGGATTTTTTTCCTTCCGATCAAATACAAGGCTTTTAATGCAGCGACAAAATGGAAGAAAGAGTATGTAGACACACGAGGCTTGTTTTCGGTGGAGAGCCGAACACAAGAGGACATGACTCATAATGGGCAATACAATGATCTATTTGAATTTATTTGCCTTTAAACCTGCAAATGCAAATTTTGACTATCAACATTCCATTAAGGAACAGGGGCAAACTCTCACATATCACTGAAGGTTGTCCAATTCATGTTTAAGCATAAGTGACTTCCTTTTTATAGCCGAGTCCGAACGGAGTGCCGCAAAGCGACACCTATTTGGGGAGAAGTTTTAACATGGCGAAGTACCTCACGAAAGTCGCCAGCATTTTCTGATGTTCTTGCCACGATTCTAATTCTGGCGTTCAGCGTCATAGGTGGACATGCAAACCTCTGTGTTAATATGGTCTTTAAACCCACTCTAAACAAACCTGCATCCAAGTATGTTTCAATGTTTATTGTTGTAGACAAGAATGTCGACAATTCCTTCTACCAAATTTCATTGAAATCGGGTTGTGAATGCACATTCCAGGGGCGTAAGACTAGTTTTGTCATCGAAATCTGATATTAAATGCTATTTTTATACCCTCCACCTTAGAATGGGGTTATGCTTATTTCGCCATATCATTTGTAACTCATCGAAATATTGATCTGAGATCCAATAAATCAGCCAAATCTGACCATGTTTTCATATAGCTGCTATTGGGTTGCCCAAAAAGTAATTGCGGATTTTTTAAAAGAAAGTAAATGCATTTTTAATAAATCTTAGAACGAACTTTAATCAAATATACTTTTTTTACACTTTTTTTCTAAAGCAAGCTAAAAGTAACAGCTGATAACTGACAGAAGAAAGAATGCAATTACAGAGTCACAAGCTGTGAAAAAATTTGTCAACGCCGACTATATGAAAAATCCGCAATTACTTTTTGGGCAACCCAATATATAAAGCGCCATTTATTGAGCCTCTGAAGGGCGCAATTCTTATCCGATGCAAATTTGCCCATGAACAGACTTCTCACACATAAATTAGAGCTATCGGATTTAAGTTTAATCTCACTGATAAGGGGCCTCTTTTGTATTGCCGAGTCCGAACAGCGTGCCGCAGTGCGACACCTCTCTATAGAGAAGCTTTTACATGGCTGCCATAGCAAATGGTACCGTACCTCACAAATGTCGCTGAAAAATTTCTTCTGATGTTCTATTCAGGATTCGAAAAGAGGTAGCCTCCACGTATACTTATCCGATGTGATTGAAATGTTGCATATGGCGTTCTGTTATAACTTCCAACAAATATGCCCGATATGGTGCAAATTGGTTCATAACCCCATATAGCTCTCATATTATTCTATCTCTTGATTTGACTTAACGAACTTCTAGGGAGCGCAATTCTCATCCGATTGGCTATAAAGTTGATTGTTTTGTTAAAAGCTTCAACTATCAGATGTGGTCCAAATTGGACGATAATCTGACATAGCTCCCATATAAACCCATTTCCCGATTTAACTTCTTGCTTGGATATGTGCCATGTGTTTGACATTTCATTGAAATTTTAGCCTAAGCAAGACGTTGACAATGTCATGCTTTCCATATCTCTTGACATAGCTCATTGTAAACAGGCGCTGACCATTACTATTTCAGAGACTTCAGAACATTTGATAAAATTGGATAATTGCATAAATTTTAAGTTTATCACGTTTGGACGTGCCAAAGTAATTAATTGGTCCCCAAACAAACATCATTAACTTCCAAAAGAAACAGAGAGCGAGAGAGAAGGAACACAACTAAAGTAAAACACCACTGCTATGTAAATGTAAGTCAGCGCTTGTAGTCTCCGATTTATGTGGAAAGGGATGCCAAAGCAAACAATCGTCTTTCTTTGCTACAATTACAAAATTTTCGTTAGTCTATAGACAACTTTAGAATATCAAATGAATTTTATGAACATCAAAGTATAACAACGTTCACTTCCTAGTTGCTGAGTCCATTAATGTAAGAGTGGGCCAGCGAATGAATGAATGAATGCGCGGAAAAACATTAAAAACACCACAAACAAACGTGAAAAATGCAAAATTAAACTGGGATAATAGTGTAGAACAGACCATCATTATAACTAGCAATAAAATAAATTGCTTGCCTTATTTGTAGCAGAAAAGTCCAACATTAAAGGGATGGGAAAATTTAAACCATGGAAATTAAATATGGGATCCATTATCAAACATAAATAGGAAGTAAATCGTCCTTATGAAAGATGTCAGAGAGCATCTAAAAGCCCCTATAAGTCATAACGACGGCGAAATTAATCAAGAGCCCCAAAACTTCCACATTTTTTAAAACCGCTAGTACGGGATATCACAAAAGTGATATATAGCATTAGAAAAGTTATTGGTAATGCAGAGTTTGACTTTAGCAGCCGTATTCACAAAATATTGTGGATGCTTTATAAACAACTAATTGGAATTTGCACCGTAAATCGTATTCACAAACTTTTAATAGCTTATTAGGGGTTTAAAAAAGCGTTTTTCAGTGAGGATTAATTATTGTAGACTCTGAACTAATTTAACCAAATAATAACCTCACTCATTGCAATTTCTGCATACAATTGCTAAATAATATCTAATAACATTTATCCATACAAATCTGTTGAAAAAAAACGTGAAAAGTTCGGCCGTGCCAAACTTAAAACAACTTATTTAAAATTTTAGCAAAATCGGATAATAATTGCAGCTTTTATGAGGTTTATGCCCTAAATCGGCAGATCAGTCTAGTTTAGGTTAGGTTGAAAAGAGGGTGCAGATGTTAATCCGCACCATGCCACTATGGACATAAACCTAAGGCCTTAACTCGGACTGGGTCGACCCGAAAGGCTTCGGGTTTACTAAGCATATTGACGGCAGTCCTCTGGTCTTCACCGCCATATCGTCTGCCCTTTCATTCTCGCTTACTCCGTTATGGCCCGGCACCCAAACTATGCGAATTTTGCCATACTCAGAGAAGGCGTTAATCTCCGTCTTACACCATACCAACTCACACATTTCGTGATCGACCGAGTCTCCGCCTGCAGAACCATGTTATGGTCAGCCAGTCCAAAACAGATCTCAGTCCCTGGGCTCTCAATGTAGACCCCAAGCCCACTCTGTCCTTTTGCTTCCATCCGTACAACAAGATCTTCTAGATGGGAATACTAGGGTTCCGTCAATCCAAGACTGTGCCGCTGGCATCAGTGCCTTGCACTCGACCTCAAGGTTCATCTCAGGTATCCGATCGGAAACCTCTTCCCTTCCTTCCAGGTTTCCTATCATCAGTGCCTTGCACTCGACCTCAAGGTTCATCTCAGGTATCCGATCGGAAACCTCTTCCCTTCCTTCCAGGTTTCCTATCATCGCCTCGATTATACCATCCTCAATCCATTCTCATATCGCCTTGAGTCTCGTAATCGCAGTGGCTGCCTCACACTTAATCTGTATATTAACTGGTCGAATATCTAGAATAGTCTCGAGTGCCCTAGTGGTCGTGGTACTCATCGTTCCGCCTATGCCAAGGCAACATGTTCTCTGAACCTGTAGTATGGTCCTTATGTTACACTTTTTTTCCTAGCAGACCACCAAACTTCTGAGGCGTAAGTAAATTTTGGTCTAATCACGCTCCTGGAGATCCAGTAGATTATCCTCGGATTCAGGCCCCATATCGAGGGGCTAGGGCTCGTCTGCATAGTGCCTTACATCTGTGAGCCTTCCCTGAACGCTACTGAATGTAATACTTCCAATTCAGTTTCCTGTCCAAGATCACACCCAAGTATTTGATCTGGTCAGATATCGAAATCGTTTCGTTGAGGAAACGTGGTACATTAAATTGGCCCACCTTTGCCTTCCTCGTGAACAGGCATTTTTCAGTCTTCCCTGGGTTAACATTGCGACCTCTGGGTCTATCCCAGTCATATGCCATATGCAAGGCCCTTTCGGGCCTTTTACATAGCTGGTTCGGATCCTTATCATTAAAAAGTATTCAAAACATCGTCTGCGTAGCAGACAGGTTCAAATCCCTTCCCAGTCAGCATTCATAATAGGTCATTTATGGTGGTCAACTATAGGAGTGGCGATAAAATTCCCCCTGTGGCGTTTCTTGTGCCACTTTATCCCTTATATTTATGCCATAGGACACACAATTTATCCACCTGTTCCTTAGCATATGATTTATACAGTCTCTAAAGATCGGGTTCCCCGGTAATGGTCTATGGATTGGATCAGTATGTCGGTCCGCACATTTTTAAAAATGTCCTCGATGACCATGCATACAGCCAGTGTGTACGTTTTGGGCATCGAAGGATTCTTCTATTTAATGTACAACCTCGTGCAGGGCAGTCTTCACCGACCTTCCCTTAACATAGGCGTGCTGTTTGTATTTGAGCAGTTCGCTGGATGTCGTTTATCATGGTATCCCCAATAGTATAATTTGAGGTTTGAAGATTATTTCATGCAAATATTGACTGCGCCTCAAATGGTCCATACGCTTAGTCCAATCTTGGCATACTCTTTTCAACATTTTGGTCTGTACCTCACGAATAAATACTTCATTGTTGTCTTCCAATGCGTCAATTAAAGTGGGCTTGTCTATATAGACATGAGCTTGAACATAGCCCCAAAAAAAAAACAGTCTGAAGGCGTTATTTCACACGAATATACTGAAAATGTTTGACAGTTGAAACAAAATACGAAACGTACGTGAGCTGTTTAAACCCGTGTTTCAAAAAAGATAATATCTAAAAATTCACCCTATATTGTTTAGCTATTTATATCAAGTTACTCACCGATATGGACCGTACTTGTCATGCCGTTCAAGCCATAGAAAAATATCACCTCCAAAATTTCAGGCAAACCGAGTAATAATTGCGCCCTCAAGATGCTCAGAAAGTAAAATTGGGAGATCGGTTTATATGACAGCTATATTAAGTTATAAACCGATTTCGTCATATTTGGCACAGTGGTTGAAAGTCGTACCAAAACGACATATGCAAAATTTCAACCAAATTGGATAAGAATTGCGCCGTATAGGACTCAAGAAGTCAAAGCAGGAAATCGGTTTATATGGAGGCTATATCAGGTTATAGATTGACTTGGACCATACCTGGCACAGTTGTTGGAAGTCCTACCAAAACGACATATGCAAAATTTCAACGAAATTGGAAAAAAATTGCGCCTTCTCAAGAAGTCTAATCGGGAGATTGGTTTATATGGCAGCTATATCAGGTTATGAACTGATTTAAATCATACATAGCACATTTGTTTTGTATGCAAAATTTCAACCAAATCGGATAGGCTCAAAAAGTCAAGACTTAATATCGGTTTATATGGCAGCTTTATCAAAACATGGACGAATTTGGCCCATTTACAATCCCAACTTGCTAACAATAACTATTTTTGTCAAAGTTCAAGAGCCTAGCTCTGCTCCTTCGTAAGTTAGCGTGCTTTCGAGAGACAGACGGGCGGACATGGCTAGATCGACTTAAAATGCCTTGACGATCAAAAATGTATATACTTTATAGGCTCTAAGATGAATATGTCGAGTTGTTTCAAAAGGAATGAAGAAATTAAAATACTCTCATCCTATGATGGAGGGTATAAAAGTAGTTCTAAGTTCGGTCAAGCCGAATCTTGGGAACCCACCACTATGATTCCTTCTAGAATTTTCCACAAATCAACTTTGTTGAAGGGCACATGTATATACCTGTCAAGCAAAATTTCATGCTTTCCACTAGTTTTTTGATTGACCAATAGCAATAGTCAAGGCAAGGGGTGGCTATATCGAGCAAAACTCAAAAATTTTTTGTCATTTGAATCAATAAACAAGTGAAAGCGTGCTAAGTTCGGCCGGGCCGAATCTTATATACCCTCCACCATGGATCGCAATTGTCGAGTTCTTTTCCCGGCATCTCTTCTTAGGCAAAAAAGGATATAAGAAAAGAGTTGCTCTGCTATTAAAACGATATCAAGATATGGTCCGGTTCGGACCACAATTAAATTATATGTTGGAGACCTGTGTAAAATTTCAGCCAATTCGTATAAGATAATAAACACGTTTGTTGATGGTCATGAGAGGATCCATCGTACAAAATTTCAGGCATATCGGATAATATTTGCGACCTCTAGGGGTCAAGAAGTCAAGATCCCAAATCGGTTTATATGGCAGCTATATCAGGTTATGAACCGATTTGAACCTTATTTGACACAGTTGTTGAAAGTAAAAATAAAATACATCATGCAAAATTTCAGCCAAATCGGATAGGAATTGCGCCCTCCAGAAGCTCAAGAAGTCAAATCCCCAGATCTGTTTATATGACAGCTATATCAGGTTATGAACCGATTTGCACCATACTTGGCACAGTTGTTGGATATCATAACGAAATACTTCGTGCAAAAATTCATTCAAATCGGATAAGAATTGTGCCCTCTAGAGGGTCAAGAAGTCAAGACCCAAGATCGGTTTATATGGTAGCTATATCAGGTTATGGACCGATTTGAACCATACTTGGCACAGTTGTTGGGTATCATAACAAAACACGTCGTGCGAAATTCCATTCCAATCAGATAAGAATTGCGCCCTCTAGAGGGTCAAGAAAACAAGACCCTAGATCGGTTTATATGGCAGCTATATCAGGTTATGGACCGATTTGAACCATACTTGGCACTGTTGTTGAATATCATAACAAAACACTTCGTGCAAAATTTCATCCCAATCGGATAAGAATTGCGCACGCTAGAGGCTCAAGAAGTCAAGACCCAAGATCGGTTTATATGGCAGCTATATCAGGTTATGAACCGATTTGAACCATACTTGGCACAGTTGTTGGATATCATAGCAAAACACGTCGTGCAAAATTTCATTCCAATCGGATAAGAATTGCGCACGCTAGAGGCTCAAGAAGTCAAGACCCAAGATCGGTTTATATGGCAGCTATATCAAAACATGGACCGATATGGCCCATTTACAATACCAACCGACCTACACTAATAAGAAGTATTTGTGCAAAATTTCAAGCGGCTAGCTTTACTCCTTCGAAAGTTAGCGTGCTTTTGACAGACAGACGGACGGACGGACGGACGGACGGACGGACAGACGGACGGACATGGCTAGATCGACATAAAATTTCACGACGATCAAGAATATATATACTTTATGGGGTCTCAGACGAATATTTCGAGTAGTTACAAACAGAATGACGAAATTAGTATACCCCCCATCTTATGGTGGAGGGTATAAAAATATTTTCGCACAAATAAAATGTGGTCTTTTGAATTGATAACAGTTCGTGTCAGTACTCTGTAGTCATAATAGACGCTTTTTTATGCGATTTAACTTAAACAAGAATAAGTAAATGCGTGCCGGGAACCTTGGAACCCACCACCATGAAATCTGCTATAATATGGGAGCTATATCTAGTTACAGGCCCAATTGGACCGTACTTGGCGCATTTGTTGAGAGTCTTAATGGAGCACTATATGCAAAATTTCAGCCAAATCGGATAAAAATCGCGGCTTGTAAGGGCTCAAGAAATCAAATCGGAAGATCGGTTTATATGGGAGCTATATCAGGTTATAGACCGATTTAAATCTTACTTAGCACAGTTGTTGGAAGTCAAAATAGAACACTATGTGCAAAATTTCAGCCAAATCGGACAAAATTTGCGGCTTCCAGGGGCTCAAGAAGTTGAACCGGGAGATATGGGAGCTATATCAGGTTATAGACTGATTTGGACCTTATTTGACTCCATTGTTGGGAGTTATAACATAATATTGGGTTGCCCAAAAAGTAATTGCGGAGTTTTCATATAGTCGGCGTTGACAAATTTTTTCACAGCTTGTGACTCTGTAATTGCATTCTTTCTTCTGTCAGTTATCAGCTGTTACTTTTAGCTTGCTTTAGAAAAAAAGTGTAAAAAAAGTATATTTGATTAAAGTTCATTCTAAGTTTTATTAAAAATGCATTTACTTTCTTTAAAAAATCCGCAATTACTTTTTGGGCAACCCAATACTATGTGCAAAATTTCAGATGAAAAATGAGGCTTCCAGGGGCTCAAGAATTCAAATCGGGAGATCGGTTTATATAGGAGCTATATAAGATTCTTGACTGATTTAGACCGTACCTGGTACAGTTGTTGAAAGTAATAACAAGTGCAAAATTTCAGCCAAATCAGGAAAAAATTGAGGCTTCCATGGGTTCAAGAAGTCAAATTGGGATATCGGTGTATGTGGGAGCCATATCCAAATCTGAGCCGATATGGCCCATTTGCAATCTCCGACGACCTACATCGGTATTAAGTATCTGTGCAAAATTTTAAGCGGTTAGTTTTTTGCGTTCGACCTCTATCGTGATTGCGACAGGCGGACGGATATGGCTAGTTCAAATCAGAATTTCGAGACGATCAAGAATATATATACTTTATGGGGTCCTTGATCAATATTTCTAGGTGTTACAAACGGAATGACTACATTAGTATTCCTCCAGCCTATGGTGGTGTGTACTAAGTTCGGCCGGGTCGAATCTTGGGAGCTCACCACCATGGATTCTTCTCCAAATTTTCACAAATGAACTTTGTTGAAGGACATATGTGCAAGTTTGCAAATCAAGCAAAATTTCCTGCTTCTAAGAGCTGTAGAAGACTTTTAGGGTGATCGGTTTATATGGGTTCTGTATTCGGTTATTGATTGGTTATAGATCGATTAGAACCGCTGTTGTTGGAAGTCGTAACAGAACAGGCAAAATATCAGTCAAATCGGTTAACAATTATGGTTTCAAGATCCTCAAGAAGTAAAATCGGGAGATCGGCTTATATGGGAGCTATATAAGGTTATCAACCGATTTGGATCATACTTACCATGGATGTTGGATGTCACTATAAAAATATAAAAATTTTTCTATGACCTTTCCTTTAAAGAACACCGGCAAACTTCTCATATATCAATAAGTGCTGTCCGATTCAAGTTTAAGCTTAATTCTAAGGGGCCTCCTTTTTATAGCCGATTACGAGTGCGTACCGCTGATCAACACCTCGTTGGGGAGAAGTATTTACATGGCAAATTACCTCACAAATGTCGCCAGCGTTGGGAGGGGATAACCACCAGTGAACATTTTTTTCTGATGATCTCGCCAGGATTCGAACCCAGTTGTTCAGAGTCATAGGCGAACATGCTAACCTCTGCGCTACGATGGCCTTCACAACAAGGCACTCCTTTCAAAATCGGACAAAAATTGAGACTTCTAGAAGCTCAATAAATCAAACCGAAGCACCACTTTATTCACTAATAGAAAAGGGGCTGTACTTTACCATTACCGGCTGGTACTATTTTATTCGCGTTATTTGCAAATATTTTAAATACGATTTCATATCCATTTAATATTATACAAAGGAGGTTATTAAGAATTGATGGCGTCACATTCGTACTCTTGTCATCGCTGCAAAAATGTTGTTTAGCTTAGAATGTTGACGCCAAAATAAAATATTTGTTTTTATTTAATAAAATGTTTTAATACGATTTGTCTTAGGAAAAACGTGTTCAAATACTCGAGAGCGGTAATAATGGCTATAATAAATTTTCTTAGGAAGTTATCTATATCAAGAACATGATTAAGTAAAATGATGAAAATCACTGATGAAATTACTTTCGGGAATCAATGAATGTGGAAAAAATTGCCGAATACAAAGCATCAAAGTTGCTAATGATGCAATGTGGGCCAAACGGTGCAAAAATTGGAAATAAGTCCACAACTTTTTATCTGTTTATCTGAGCGGTAAAAAATTGTATTAACATTTGTGGAGGATGACAAAGGCTTTCAGGAAAGTGCCGTTGTTCGTCTATGCCTTTAATGCAGAGTGTCAAATGTGGCCACTTTCCACCTCTGTAACCTTCAAGAGGCTTTAATTTTTGGACCATTTCAGTACCATACTGTATTGGCAGGCAAGCAAACCCGAATGGTGTGAAGGCAATACCGTTCGGTACTAACATTTGTGGCGGATGACAAAGGCTATCAGGAAAGTGCCGTTGTTCGTCTATGTCTTCAATACAGAGTGTCATATGTGACCATTTTCCACTTCTGCAACCTTCAAGGGGCTTTACTTTTTGGACCATTTCAGTACCATACTGTATTGATAGGAAAGCAAAGCCACAGGGTGTTAAAACAATACCGTTCGGTACTAGCCATTTGAATGAACTGGAAATGCAAATTGCAAAATTTGCCCATGAACATTGCATTAAGGAACTGGGACAAACTTCTCACAATTCAATGAGTGCTGTCCGATTCAATTTTAAGCGCACTGATAAAGGATTTCCTTTTTATAGCCGAGTCCGAAAGGTGTGCTGCAGAAAGACACCTCATTGGCGAGAAGTTTTTACATGGCAAAGTACCTCACAAATGTCGCCAGCATTAAGAGGGGATAACCACCGCTCTAAATTTTTCTAATGCTCCTGCCAGGATTTGAACCCAGGCGTTCAACGACATAGGCGGACATGCTAACCATTGCGCTACGGTGGCCTCCTTTAATGAACTGGTATTGGTGTTAATACTGAACTGCTATTGGTTTTAATACCAAATCGTTAGTTTAATACCAATTTCGTTATCATTTGAATATTCATCCTCTAATGAACCCAAAAAAGAACCTCTGAATAAAATTTTATTTTATTTCGATTATAATTACAAAAAGCAATTACACAGCACAGGTTGACTGTTGAAACACTTCCACAAAGTTTTATCTGTTTATCTGAGTGGTAAAAATGTTCTAAACATTTGGAGAGGAGGATTTAGCACTCTCCAGAAGGTTGGAGAAGTGGAAAGTGGCCAATGTTGACACCCTGTATCGTACCCAGTTTTAAAGATAAAACGAACAACGTAATTTACACAACGTAATTTCTACAAATGTCAACAACGAATCCGAAAAGCTTCCATAATAAGTTGAAAAATAACTGGAAAAAAATTCGGAAGACCACTCAGAAGAAGGCTTGTTCAGATAATTTAGATTGTCCAAGCATAGAAGACATTGACGACAATGTCAACAGGATTACGACTGCACTAGTGGGGTCTCTCGAAGATAGTTGTTCTCTCCGAGAAAGGAAATGAGCCTAAGAAAAACCCTAGATGACCGGGGAGATTCGCAATATTTCGAAAGAGGTCCGCAGAGTTACAACAGAGCTCGTCGCAAAAAAGCGCAAGTTTACTGTGATGTGTGCTACACACGCCTCATGGAGTACAAGAAGAATACCAGAGCTGCAAAACGTGCCTCCTGAAAGATTTTCTGCGAACAGGTCGATACCGTTAATGACGCCACCAAGATGAAAAACTTCATCCCAAAAACCCATCTCCAAACTGAAACGTTGTAGACAACATGGGAGTGAGAGCAGAGACAACGGAGAACATTTTGAGGCTTTTGAAACGCATTTCCCCAGGATACAACGGGACTAACGACGACACGGGAAACTTGAAATAATGTGGTTGATCGAAGACTTATCATCACGAAATTTGTGGTAAAGGAAGCCTTGGAGATCTTCATACCATTTAAGTCACCCGGACCTGATGGAATATTTCTGGCGTTATAACAGAAGGAGGCTGCCCTGCGCGAGGTTGTGCATAAAATAGAAGAGCCCATCGATGGTAAGACGTTCACATTGGCGGTACGCATTGACATCGAAAGGGCTTTTAACAACGTGGGGACCGACACACTGATCCAATCCTTAGATCAGTACCGCGTGGACCGGGTCCTTAGGTACTGGATAAATCATATACTAAGGAACAGGTGGATAAAGTGTGGGTCTCATGACATAAATATAAGGGAAAAAGTGGCACAAGGCTCGCCACAGGGGGCATTTTATCCGCACTTCAATGGGTGACCACCATAAATGACCCTTTGCGGATGCTGACTGAGGAGGAATTTAAAACCGTCTGCTTTGATGTTATAATATTTCTAAGAGGTAAGAATCCGAATCAGCTATTGAGGAGGGCTAAAATGTTTTTGCAGACGGTATACGATTGGGCTAGACCCAGGGGGTTTAATGTTCACGAGAAAGACGAAGGAGGACCAATTTGATGCACCACGTTTCCTCAATAGAACGATTTCGATATCTGAAAAAGTCAAACACTTAGGAGTGATCTTGGCAGGAAACTTAATTGGAACGTACTGAGAAGGAGCGTACTGAGAAGGCTCACAGATGTTGGGCACTATGTGGCATGAATCCGATGATAGTCCACTGGATCTACAGAAGAGTGCTTAGACCTCTATTTACTTACGCCTCAGTAAATTTGGTGGACTGCGATGGAAAAAAAGTGCATCGTAAGGATAATACAACAGGTTCAGAAAACATGGTGTCTTGGCATTGGCGGAGCGATGAGAACCTCACCCAATAGGGCACTGGAGACTATTCTAGATATCCGACCCATTGACATACAAATTAAGTGTGAGGCAGCCACTGCCGCTATGAGACTTAAGGCGATAGGAGAAGAGATGGAGGATAGGAGCAGGTCGACGATAGGATACTTAGATAGATAAGAACAGGTTTCCGATCAGATACCTGAGATGACACATTTCTTTGGGATCAAAACACCTCTCCATAATTCTCACCAAAGACCGACCACCCGACTTCATAACCTCAGAGCGTCGGACGTTTATTAATCAGAAGAAGGCCGATTGGATCGGATTGGGTCAAATCTTGCTTTATACCATCCGGTCGAATACCATATGTACGGCACAATTTCCCGGCGCAGGAGTGGTAATTATGGGCGAGCGTGATTCGTTGTACGGACCCCGCAAACCCCAGAATCAGCGGGCTGAATCTGGAAATAAAAAGGGTAGTCAACTACCATAAGCGGAATTTGTGGCTGGAGCTCTTGGAGCAATGTAACTTAGGTACCGATTTAAGCAAGCTGTGGTCTTCTGTTATGTGACACTCGAACGCTGACAGACGAGATAACAGGACCTCAGTCCTGTAACTGTGACTGTTTGTGCAGGGATGCAAAACAACAACAGCGACAGCGTTAGGAGGAGAGCCATTCGTCGTATCCGTGGTCTCCGAGCCGATGGACAGCCATCACAATTTACCGTTGGCGAAGATACGAATGTTATCCTTGGCGCCACGGATCCAAGGTGTTGTGCTCCGATGGAATCACTACACTGATGCTGAAGAATCTGAATCTACCTTGAGTTGAGTGCCTTACAACTGTCCCCAACCTGTTTTCTGTCTGTTTTCGACTGCCTGATCATAATACGGTCCTGCAGGCAGAGATCCGGTCGATCACGGAATGCGTAAGGTGGTGTGGATTTTAATGCGAGAACGTCGAGTATGAACATCTTTACGGACAATAAACTAACCATCAGGGCAATAATAACAAGTACGGTAAGATCACGAACAGATTTGGAGTGTAAGAAGGAGATTAAAGCCTTCTCTGAGAATGGCAGAGTCCGAATCGTTTGGGTGCCGGGTCATAGCGGAGTAATGTGGCTTGAAAGAGTAGACGAATTGGCAATGAAGGTCAGAGGACTGCCGTCAATAAATTTGGTTGGCCCGAAGCCTTTCGGGTTGACGCAATCTTAGTTCAGGGCATGGTCGACGAACGCGAATGTAACACTGTGGAACAGCGAAACTGCAATCCGGATCGTGAGATGACGAGGAAAGAATGTAAGAAGGAGGTCAGTATTGCTTTCAGTACCATGACGGGACACATAGGTCTACAGTGATCTCGCAAAATCGGTGCTCAAAGTAGTAGCATGTGTGAACCATGTGGGGAAGATGATGAAACGTTGGAGCATTTCCTATGTCATTGCCCAGTTTCGCGGCTAACAGACACCGGTACTTAGGTGGGGACACAATACTAGACCAACCAACCAACATAGGGTCGTGGTATGGAAAACAATTAAGGATTTTGTAAGTAGCATGGAATTCCTAACTTAAAATTTTCTTTTTAGAGGTTACTTCACAGTTTTTAGAGCGAAAACATGCCGGTTACTGGCTTAGGTGTATGTCCATAGTGGCATGGGGCGGATTTTTCAACTTTATCAAACCTATTTCCATTTATTCCGCCATTTGGCCTGCTGTGCGGTGTAACATTAATTTTTGTAATTGTAATCGCAAAAAAATAAAATAAATTGTTTTTCAATGTTTTTAGTTTGGCTTATTAGGGGGTGAATATTCAAGTGATAACAAGATTGGTATTAAAACAATAACGGTTTGGTACTTAAACCAATTACCGTTTGATATAAACGGCAATACCAGTTCGTTAAAAAGGCTTAGTACCAAACAGTATTATCTCCAACAATATATAACAATAGGAAGTTACTGTGTGAAAATTTCGACCGGCTAGTTTTACGCGTTCAACTGCTATCATGATTTCGAAAGATAAACGTACAGTCTGACGGACGGACATTGCAAGGTCGACTTATATACTCGAAGAGTACATGTCCGTGGGGTTGTTAGGGGTAATGCGACGAAAGACGCGATAGAGCAAGCAGCAAGCAATATGGAGTCTCAAATGGAAGGTGTGGTGAATATGACATGGACATATGGCGTCAAGTGCCTGAGGGTTACAATATGGTGTCTTAAATGGAAGGTGTGGTGAATATGACATGGACATATGGCGTCAAGTGCCTGAGAGTTACCCCAGCCTCTAAGACCAACGATCACGATAAGGTAGCACTCGATTACAAGGGTTTGAGAAGTATGGTACGAACCAAACATTAAAATACGGATTCAAGTTACAGAAGGTCGCAAATCTATATATGTTGCAAGCCAAGTAACCAGAATAGTATATCCACATCCTTTGATGGTATATATAACAAATACGATACAGATTCAATATGTCGATGTTGGCATTTTGTTTGGTGGCTTCAGATAGTGTCATCCTTAGTGCGGCTGTAATGCGAAGACCAGCCATCCTGTGGATCCGGCCGAGAATTGTACAGTTCAGCATAACACCTAGCTATTTTGAGCATATGTGGTTGTAGCATTGACATTTTGATTCAGATGCTGTTAAAGTTTTGCCCGTTTTCATCGTTTTGATTTTCCGTCAATAGTTGCCCAACTCTGCATTGCATTGCACTTCATATTCAATTTGAAACCATCTAGATATTCTAAATCCAAATATTATACTTGGCCACAGTACTCTTTAGCTTGTTTACTGTTTAAATTTCTCTCTCTTAGTTTTTCCCCCTTCTAACCAAAAATATGGAATATGTTGCGCTTTCCGTTTCTTATTCCCTTGCTTTGTTTCTTGCAACAAATATTCAAATTCAAAAAACCAAATACGAAACTACAAACACAAAAACTAGTAGCCTGAAATGTTGAGTTAAGGCGGAGGGGGCACCTAATTAAATTCGTTGCAAAAAGAGCTGCTGTTGGTCTTAATTAAAAAGTTAAATTAGTGAGAAAATATGCAGTTGTTCATTGAATAGTTCGCTAAAGCTTTTGTATTGCGGAGACTATGAAGGTACCGCGCTCATTCATTGACTCGCTCTGTACTTTTCTCTCTCCTTCCATCAGGTCCATCTCCCTCCTGTGTTTGTCCATCAGCCAGTTACTACTTTGTTTGTGGAAAATTGTTGAATATTTTTTGCATTGCGTTCTTTTTTCGTTGGATACCATTTCCCTATGAGTTTATTCAAATTTTCACTTGCTTAAATAATAGGCAGTTGTTTGCGAATTTCAATTTATTTTTTTTTTGGAAAATTCAAAGGATTTTGGTGTGATTCTATGAACCCTAATTTTATGCATTCGAGTAAATGCTGCTGATGTTGGCGATGGTGTGCATGATAATAGCAGTGGAGCTTATGATCAACATTGCTATTGCCATCGCCATCGCCATAGCTATCATTATTGTTATTATTTTGATAGGATTGGGGTTTTTCTCTATGCATCGCGTGAACCCATTTAGTTTGGTCTGAATTTAATCATCAAATGTATGACTTCCCATATGCAAAATTGCCACATACATTGATGGTGCCCTTGTACAAAAATAGCATAATTATTTTTATATTTGTTAGTTAAGTCTAAAATAAGTAACAGTTCAGGAAAATTAATTCATGTATAACAAAACAAGTAAAAAGGCGTTATATTCAACCGGGATGAACTTTGGATACACACCACCTCGGGTATATATGTAAATCACGTTTCATCATAATCCGGTGAAAAATGCATAATTTATGCCCCCATAGCAGCTATATCGAAAAACGGATCGATTTGGATCAAATTCGGCACGGACAATGAGTGGTCTAATAAGACCGATCTGAACCTTATCATCACGGATGTCGAAAAGCCTAACCTAAGTCTCTGTGTCAAATTTCAGCGAAATCGGATTTCAAATGCGCCATTTATGTGGCTAAGACTTTAAATCGAGAGATCGGTCTATATCCAAATCTGAACTAATCGCGGTCGAATTAAAGATGGATGTCGAAGGGCTTAACACAACTCACTGTCCCAAATTTCCCCGAAATCGGACAATAATTGCGTCTTTTATGGCCTAAGACTTTAAATCGAGAGATCGGTATATATGACAGCTATATTTAAACCTGGACCGATCTGATTCAAATTGGTAAAGGATGTCGAAGGGCCTAATACATATCACTGTCCCAAATTTTGGCCAAATCGGACAATAAATGCGCCTTTTATGGCCTAAGACTTAAAATCGAGATATCGGTCTATATGGCAGCTATATCCTATATCCTCACTGTCCTAAATTTCGGCGAAATGGGACAATAAAGGCGTCTTTTATGGGCCCAAGACCCTTAACCGAGAGTTTGGTCTATATGGCAGGTATATCAAAATCTAGACCGATCAGGGCCTAATTGAAGTCGGATATCGACTGGCCTTACACAATTCACCGTCCCGAATTTCAGCAATATCGGACAATAAATGTGGCTTTTGTGGGCCTAAATCTTAAATTCGCAGATCGGTCTGTATGGGGGCTATATCAAGATATAGTCCGATATAGCCTATCTTCGAACTTAACCTGCCTGTGGCCAAAAAAAGAATCTATGCAAAGTGTCAGCTCAATATCTCTTTTTTAAAGACTGAAGCGTGATTTCAGCAGGCAGGCAGACGGATGGACGAACAAGGCTACATCGTCCTAGATTTTTACGACTATCAAGAATATGCATACTTTAAAGGGTCGGATATTTCGATGTATTACAAACGGAGTGACAAATGAATATACCCCTATCCTTCGGTGGTGGGTATAGTCATTAAGTAAGAACGTACTAAGTTCGGTCGTGCCCAACTTTTGATACCAAGCACCGTGCATACATTTTTATACCCACCACCATATGATAGGGGTATACTAGTCTAATCATTCCGTTTGTAACACCTCGAAATATTGATGTAGGACCCCATGAAGTATATTTATTCTTGACATTCTGAGTCGATCTAGCCATGTCCGTCCGTCCGTCTGTCGAATCACGATAGATGTCGGATGCGTAAAGCTATCCGCTTGAAATTTTGCACATATTTTTTATTTTGTTTAGGTCGTTGGGAATTGCAAATGGGCCATATCGATTCAGATTTAGATATAACTGCCATATAAACCGATCTCCCGATTTGACTTCATAAGCCCTGGAAGCCGCAATTTTATCGCATTTGGCAGAAATTTTGCGTGTAGTGTTCTGCAAACTTTCAATGACATTGCCAAGTACGATCCAAATAGGTCAAAAACCTGATATAGCTCCCATATACCGATCTCTCGGTTTCACTTCTTGAGCCCCTAGAAGCCTCAACTTTCATCCGATTTGGCTGAAATTTTGCACATAGTGTTCTGTTCTTCTAATAATTGCGCTAGGTACAGTCAAAATCGATCGAAAACCTGACATAGCTCCTATATAAACCGATCTCCCGATTTGTCTTCTTGAGCCCCTATAAGTCGCACAGTACGGTTCAGATCGGTCTATAACCTGCTATACCTCCCATAGAAACCGATTTCCCGATTTGACTTCTTGAGCCCTTACAAGCTGCTATTTTTATCCGATTTGGCTGAATTTTTGCATTCAGTGTTCTGTTATGACTTTCAACAACCGTGCCAAGTACGGTCCAAATCGGTCTATATCCAGATAAAGCTTTCATATTTTAGCAGAATCCATGGTGGTGAGTTCCCAAGATTCGGCCGGCCGAACTTAGCTCGCTTTTACTTGTTATACCCTCCACCAAAGGATGAGGGTATACTAATGTCGTCATTCGGTTTGTAACAACCTTGATATATTCGTCTAAGACCCCATAAAGTATTTATATTTTTGCTCATCATGACATTTTAAGTCGATCCAGCCATGTCTGTCTGTCGAAATCACGCTAACTTCCAAATGAAATTTAGGGGTTGGAATTTTTCTATAACTTCAGCTATGACTAGTACGGTTCTTATCAAAAGTCATTCAAAGAACTTTTCACAAAATTCGACCCAGCCAAACTTAACTCGCCTTTACTACTACAAAATTTCCCATGAACATTCCCATCCATTTAGGAACAGGGGATACTTCCCTCATATCAGTGAGTGCAGTCGGATTAAAGTTTAAGCTCAATGATAAAGCGCCTCCTTTTTTATGCCGAGACCGAACGGAGTGCCGCATAGCGACACCACTTGGTGGAGAAGTTTAACATGGCAGGATACCTCACAAATGTAGCCAGAATTTGAAATGGGATAAACACCGCTGAAATTTTTTTCTGAAGTTTACATCGGGAGTTGAACCCAAGTATTCAGCGCCATAGGCGGACATGCTAACCAATGCGCCACGATGGCCTCCCTTGCCTTTACTTAATTTAAGTAAAGGCGAGGGGATATATTATAACTCACGTTACTAAATTGCAGGGAAATCCGATAAGAAATGCGCTTTAATAGGCCCAAGACTTAAAATCGGCAAATCAATATATATGGAACCTATATCGAAATATGATCCGATCTAAACCATAGCCGCATGAATTTGAGGGGTTCAACACGACTCATTGTTCCAATTTTAACGACATTGGGTAATGACTACGTTTTTTGGGGGCTAAAGATCTTAAATTGGGAGATCGTTATAAATGACAGCTATATCCGAGTATTGTCGGATCTGTGCCATATCCGGCAAGATTAAATAAGGAATTAACACAATTTGGTGTTTAAAATTTCAGCGAAATTAGTTTTTAAATGCTGTTACAAATGCCGATCCCCCGATTATACTTCTTGCACTTCTAGAGAGCGAAATTTGTATCCTATTTGGTTGACATTTTTTACTAAGACATTTTCTATGACATGCAACAGCTAGTTATGGTCTGTATCAGTCCAAAACCTTATATACAGGGTGGCTGATGAATATTGCTACAATGATGAATATTGCTACATTTTTTTTTCGGTGTATGGAATACATTTTTCTTTTATTCATGTTAAATTAAATTATTAAATTAATTATTAAATTATTATTAATTAAATTAATTAATTAATTAATTAAATTAATTATTAAATTATTATTATTAAATAGAAAAAAAGTTATTACATTTTTTTTTGGTAGCGGCTTTCATCAGCCACCCTGTAGAATCCATATAAACCGATCTCCCGAATGCACTTCTTGAGCTCCTATAGCGCACAACAGCTTCTCCTATGACGTCTAAAATACGCGCTAAGTGTGGTTAAAATCGGTCCAAACCTTGATATAGCTCCCATATAAACCGATCTCCCGATTATACTTCTTGAGCCTCTGTTGGGCTTTATTGTTATCGGATTTTCCTGAAACATTGCACAGTGACATTTTCTCTGAGGTCTAACATGTGTGCTAAATAAGGTCATAGTCAGTCTATAACTTGATATGGCTCCCATATAAACCGATCTTCCGATTTTATTTCTTTAACCCCAAGAGCGCGCAATTTTTATCAGATTTAGTAGCAATGGTTGCACAATGACATTTTCTATGGTCCAACATCCAATCTAAGTATGGCCCGACTCGGTTCATAGCCTTATATCCAGTAGCATTGCACTTCTTATCTTTTAGCGCTTGTTTGCCTATAAAGAGATACCGGGCAAAGAATTTCACAAATGCGATCCATAGTGGAGGGTTTAGAAGATTTGTCCCGGCCAAACTTTTTTTTGCTTGCTTTTACTATTGGAACCTGTTAGGTTTTGCCTAGAGCTTGATTGTCAATATATATAGTATCCTATCCCGGGATATTTTCATATCTTCAGCTTTTTAACTGGAAATACTGGCAATAATAATCGCGAACCTTTTCAAGTGTTGTTGTAGATTTTTTTTAAATAACTTAGCCTCATATCAAATCTAATGGTAAAGTTTTAATAGCAACTGATAAACATGTAAAATACTTAGCAACTGCATACTTTTAGGAGGGTGGGGAAAAGGCATGTTCTCAAAAAAGTGCTTTAACTGAAGATACCCACTGACTTGAAGCAATTTTAAAACAACTTCTTAAATATTGGGTTGCATAAAAAGTTATTGCGGATTTTTTAAAAGAAAGTAAATGCATTTTTCATAAAACTTAGAATAAACTTTAATCAAATATATAATTGCCATTTTGTTCGATAACCTTTTGCCATCTTCCTGGCAAATTTAGTATTCCACGCTCATAGAACTTCTGGCCTTTATCTGCAAAAAACTGAACCAAGTGCGATTTTATAGCCTCATCATTGCCGAAAGTTTTACCATTTAAGGAGTTCTGCAAAGATCGAAATAAATGGAAGTCTAATGGTGCAAGGTCAGGGCTATATGGTGGATGCATCAAAAGTTACCAGCCAAGCTCACTCAGTTTTTGGCGAGAGACCAAAGATGTGTGCGGTCTACCGTTGTCCTGGTGGAATATGACACCTTAACGATTGACCAATTCTGGTCGCTTCTCCTTGATGGCTGTATTCAATGTGTCCAATTGTTGACAGTAAACATCCGAATTAATCGTTTGGTTCCTTGGAAGCAGCTCAAAATATACCACACCATTCCAATCCCACCAAACAGACAGCATAACCTTCTTTTGGTGGATATCAGCCTTTGAAGTGGTTTGAGCTGGTTCACCATGCTTGGACCGTGATCGTTTTCGACTAACGTTATTGTAAACAATCCATTTTTCATCTCCAGTTATGATTCGTTTTAAAAACGGATCGAATTCATTGCGTTTAAGGTGCATATAGGTGCATAAGCTGCACAAGCGTTGATTCGGTTTGTTAAATGAATTTCTTTCAATACATGTGGTACCCAAATATCAAGCTTTTTCACCAGTCCAAGACTTTTTATGTGATAATCAACGGTTGATTTTGGTATATTTAACTTCTCTCCTATCTCACGCTCAGTTACATGACGATCCAATTCGATTAATGCTTAAAATTTGCTTAAAATTTGTCAACGCCGACTAAATGAAAAATCAGCAATTACTTTTTAGGCATCCCAATATATGTATCACAAAAATTGACCATCCTTTTCTGCTTGCGAAATTCTTTTCATATAATAAAGAGACTATCAAGAAACTCAGTAATTGTCCTTTCCTGCCCGTTTTCAATTAATGCCTTCGCACAATTTTTTACAAACATAACTTAAGCTTTATGCATCGAAAGGTTGGCAAAAATAAAATGAATTCTTCTTTGCAAAATAAGAAAAAAGAAAATTGCAATTTTTAACCAACTCGTTTTTACGTTTGTTCAACTGCATTTGCCTGAAAGTCCACTTTTCCGCATTTGATATCAAACCACCACAATGAACATTGCGGTTAAATGTCAGTTACTCGTATATTCTCTTGCAGCAGGGTTCTTGCACACACACGCGCATTCAATGGTAGTGTATCAGTGCTGAGAAAGATGATATTTAATACTGTGAGGTCCATAGCCTCCAAATATCCTGCAATATTTATTCGCACTAACGAAGCATGGGTGTTTATTCATGTTATCGTTCACAACACTGAGGTCAAATATCTGTGCCAGAATCTACAAAGTATATGTAGGTTTTTTTAAAACGGACTTGACAAGTTTAAATTTAATTTGTGAACGCACTCTAACACTAATCATAGAACAGTCACCGTCAATTTATTCATCATGGTAAAGTACTCGAAAGTGCAACGTCTGCAAATCATACAAATTAACTATCCAAATTTGTAGACTATGACCGCTTCTTTAGAAGCGTTACCCAGGAATGTCTGGCCAGGAATAGATCACTGATTGCCGCAGCAGATCTTGCAATGGAATCAGTGAGACCTCCACAATGCGAGCTTCTTGTTAGGGTGAACGCCTTCTACGATGACTGCGCGAATAAGGCGTGGGCTAGTACTGTAGGTTATAGAGTGTTAGAGACCCGGTGGCCGAACATTTCGCGAAACAGGCCTTGGTTTATTCTGGGGCTGAGAAAGCATGACTTAGGACTGCTAATACGAGTCCTGACTGGTGATTGCAACGTCAGGTCTTTGTCGTCGCGCTGGGTGCAGGGAGAGGCAGACTTCTGCAGGATGTGCGATGACTAGGAGGAGTTGGAGACAGTCGTCTGCCAGCAATTGCGAGGAGAAGACACAGGATAATGGGCGAACACCATTTTCTAGCCTGGATTCCTTACAGGTTCCTAGCCCTCTTGTTATTGTAGAGCCTGAATTGTCTAGACAGCAAGATAGAACAAAAAAAAAAATGCTGTATTGTACTGTTTGTGGTGTACGTTTATCTATTTTTCCCCATCTTCTACTTTTCTCTCGGGCGAACACTAATCTAAGGTATCCCACTGAAACGGCTAGTATCGGAGGTTGCTAGTCGCGTGCCCACCTAGTTGCCATATAGAGCGTTCTTCCGTAGTGGCCTGAATTGGCTGGACAGTAAGTTAGAATTAAAAAAACTCCTGTCTTGTACCGTTTTGATGCATTAGATCACAAGATGTCTCCAGCGAATACGTTGCAGATCGGTCAATTTTTATTTCCACCACCATATACTAATCTTGTCATTACGTTGGTAGCACCTCTTTCGATTTGACTCCTTGAGCCCCTCGAAGCCACAATTATTATGCAGTGGGTTGAAAATTTGCGCGTAGTGTTCTGTTAAAACTGAACAAAATAACTTCATATATTGTAGCTTCCATATAAGCCGGTCTGGCAATTTGACACATTGAACTCCTGCAAGCCGCAAGTAATGTTTTGTTATGAATTCCAACATCAATGATAAGAGTTGTCCAAATCGGTGCATATTCTGATATAGCTTCCATATAGACCGATCTTCTGATATTGTGACGGTCTGATCGGGCCACCGCTCTCAAAGCAACGTTGTCTCCAGTGCCTTCAGAATCGCGAAGACCTCCGCCTGAAAGACGCCGCAGCCATTCAGAAGTCTATAAGAGTCTCTGATTCCAAGGAATTCAACGAAGACTCCTGCTGCAGTGCTCCATTCAATTTCTACCCATCCGAGTATAGGGTCCCGGGAAGGGTGGAGTGCCCCCAAACCCAGTGATCTCTTTTCGGGAAAACGACTTCCAAGCCATCAACAAGGAAGGACTCCCCTGGTATCAGCGGTGACGCATAAAGTATAGTGCAAACCCGGCAACACCATCCCCCCGCAGAACAGAGAAATGGCCTAAGTACAAGGAATTCCATGTACCTGACTCCCTCAGTCTGATGGTTGATTCTACATACATATTGGTGCAAAGGCATGAGATCGAGAAGGGGATTCAGCGCCACTTTAGGGGCCCTTCGCTGTGCCCTAGAGATTAGCATTGCCACGGTATCGCTAAATCGTCTCGATCATCCTGCGAAGGGCGCAATTGTCCAAAACTTTGTGCCACACCAGACAACCATGGTTAAGAATTGGCCAAACGACTGCCCTAGACATCCAGTCTTAACCATCCCCTGCCTTAGGCACCAACTCCGTACTATCGAATTGCGACAGGACAAGGACGCATTTATTCCCCTTTTGACCTTTTCAACGACGTTTCTTCTTCAACCTAGTTTGTGGTTATGAATCACTCCCCTGGTATATAATCAATCGCGCCGCATATAGCAGTTCCAATGCAAAAGATGTGTTTTCCTGGGACAAATTGGGTGAAATGTTAGACGAGAAGTTAAAGGATGTCGCAAAAAAAGAAGACTTGATTGAAATGAGAAATGAAATACGAGAGTTACAGCAAGAAAACATACAACTTAAAGAAGAAATGAAAAAGTTAACGTCTCGCTTGGAAATAATTGATCGAAGGTCACGTTCATCAAATGTTGTGGTCAGTGGTTTAACATGCACATCCTCTTTACTTGCGAAAAAAGAGTTCACTAAAATTTGTACTGAAATTATGAATGTGGATGTGGATGTGGTTACAACTAGAATGGTTGGATCAGGAAGGCTTTTTATTTTTACATTGGGCTCGTGTATCCAAACTCAAAAAGTGTTATCGGCTAAAAGAAATTTAAATGGGAAGAATATTTTTATCCAGCGAGATTATACAGAAAGCGAGCAAAGCATACGATACAACATGAGAAAGTTGAAAAATGAAGTATTAAACAAAAGAATTAATGTAAATGTACGATTGGCCGAATTTTCCATTTATATCAATGAAAAACGCTTCAATTGGTCTCAGGGAAAAATTATTGCTGCCTCGGAATGTGATGCCGCCTTTTTGAAGGAAATCATTGGCGAAAATGTGTATGATATTATTTCTAGAGATAGTTACAATAACGATACTGTTACCTATAAACCAGCCTCTCAATAGCAACTCGAATCGTGCCATTTACTATCATACAATGTCTCTAACCTTCAAAAAGCACTTAATTTTGGAAATTTTTTAACATATTTAAATAAATTTGAGATATTTTTTCTTTTCGAAACCCATGTGGAAGCAAGTAAAATATCATATTTTTCAACTTTTTTTAAAGATTATTATATACACTGGGTCGAAGCAACAAGAATACATAGATCTGGCCGTGCAAGTGGTGGTTGCTTGTATGGTTTTAAAAAAGATGTTAAAAGAAATTTTAAACTCGAATTCGCTACGATTCACAATGTTACCGTTTTATGTACCAACCTTAATGGGAGCGTTTTCTATTTGATTCCATCATATTTAAATTGCACAAAATGGAAAACAGAGGCAGAAAGCTTTGAAACGTTTTTAAAAGAAATCAATCCGGAAAATTTCTGCATTTTGGGTGATCTAAACGCAAGAATAGGTGAAGAACAGTTAATGGAAAACAGATTTTTTGAAGACTTTGCATATATAAGTGGTCGTCGTAGATCAAAGGATAACACTATAAACACAAATGGCAGAAAGTTGTTGCAAATTATTGAGGATATAGGGGGTATTGTTTTGAATGGTAGAACAACTGGTGATACAGAAGGAAATTTTAGCTTTTGTGGAATAATGGGTAGCTCTGTAATAGACTACAATATATGCTCCCACAGCTTTTTGAGATACGTTGAAGATTTTAGTATAGATATGAAAATTTTTTCGGACCATATGCCCTTACACTTAGAGATCAAGGTACCAAATCAATGTCGGACGAGTGATAATGAAAGGGTGTCTATATGCAAACTACATTGGAAGGACAAGTTTAAGATTCAGTATAGGCAAAACCTCACAACACTGTGTAATGGTTCCCATTTTTCTGCCGACTTACTAGCAATAGACATGATTGACACGGTTATATCTAAAATAAAACAATCGAACGTAGTAAAGGAGAGAAAATCTGTTTTTGAGCCGAGGCAGAAATGGTTCGATTGGGGGTGTTTTCGTTTGCGGGCAAGCATGATGAAGAATTTGAGAATGTACAGACGTTCACATACACTGATAAATCGAAGGCGTTATTTTTTATCAAGGGCTAAGTTTCGGTCTCTATGCAGTAAGAGAAAACAGGCGTATTATAATAATAATCTGAGAAAATTAGACTATATAAACTGTAGTAAGGACTGGTGGGCTCTGTCCAAATCGTTAAAAACCCCTTCTGCCTCCCACAGAGGTAATCTTAATGCAGACCAGTTCAGATGCCACTTTGAACAGATTTTGCAGTATACGGATGAGGAGCAAGCAGTGAGCTGGTGTATACCCTTTTTATGGGACCCCTTTCTAGATTCCCCTATAGAATTCGTCGAATTACTCAATGTCATTAAAAAGCTGAAAACAAACAAGTCTCCAGGGCAGGACGGCATACCCTACGAGTTTTATAAATATGCTCCCCATAATTTTTTGAAGAATGTTCTCCTTATTTTTAATAGGATTTTTTTACATGTGGATATACCAATATCTTTCACACAATCTATATTGATTCCCCTTTTTAAAAAAGGCGATCCTAACATTGCTTCAAATTATAGAGGATTATCGCTCATGGATACAATTTCGAAAATTTTCAATACCATCCTATTAAATCGTATTACAGGTTGGCTGGAACGTGAAAATATCCTTAACGAATTTCAAGCAGGTTTTAGAAAGGAATATTCAACGGTGGATAACATTTTTAACCTTGTGAATACTGTATATCTCAATATGAATGATAATAAGCCCACTTATAGTTTTTTCGTCGATTTTTCGACAGCATTCGATTTGATACCTAGAAACAGCCTTTTTTACAAATTATCAGGTATGGGTTTATCTACGAAGGTAATAAAAATATTACAAGGTCTGTATAATAATACAACTACAAAGATTTGGGACGGTTGCAGTTTTTCGAAGGCATTTAGCGTAAATTCGGGTGTGAAACAGGGATGTATTCTAAGTCCGACACTGTTTTCATTATACATCAACGATCTACCAGACGAATTACCGGGTGGAGTCAGTGTCGCAGGTTGTAATATTAAAGTATTACTTTACGCAGATGACATAGTAATTCTATCTGATTCCCCCAATGGTTTACAAACGATGATAAACTCTTTGCAAGGGTATTGCACTAAATGGCGTTTGAAAGTCAACTTATTGAAATCGAAGATACTTGTTTTTCGTAGAGGTAGTCGAATAAAGTCAGGTCTGAAATGGTATTATGATAATCAAGAGATTGAGATTGTAAACCGATACACCTATCTTGGAGTTGAACTTGCATACAATTTATCATTCAATACTCACTTACAGACTAAACTTTTGTCTTCCAAGATGGCTATAAATTCTACATGGTCGAAATATTTAGCCCAACCTAGAATATCGAAAAGTAATAAATTGAAGATTTTCACAGCATGCTCTAGATCAATAATGTTTTATGCTTCACAAATATGGGGTTTCCAGAAATATGAATGTGTGGAGAAACTGCTAAGATTTTTCATTAAAAAAATGTTGTACCTTCCAAATAATACGCCAAACTATATCATACACTTAGAAACTGGTCTACCCACTTTATATATGTCTACGTTAAAGAATCATTTTTGTTATGTCAGCAGAGTTCTGCGTTTAGGATCACACAGATTGCCACGAGTACTTGCAGAAAAAGTTTTGGAGTTGAAAATATATTGGGCGAAAGAATGGTCAAATATATGCGAAAAGATACAATACTTTCCTCCCAATCATAACGTCCCCGTTTGTTATTATTGGAAGGAGATTATTGACAATTTGAGTACTCACGAACGTAATGATTTTTGTAGCAGTGCAAATAACTCGCAATTCCATGATCTTTATTCTTGCTTACAATACAGTCAAATCCCTTCTTGTACTGCAGATCTATCTGCATATGCAACAGGTTTGATTATAAAAGCTAGAGGTGGCCTGCTTGACTTGAATGCCAAACATTTCACTGGAAGAAATAACTCAAATGTATTTTGTTCAATTTGTAATTTAAACCAGCCCGAAGACACATTACATTTTATTGGAGCTTGCCCGATTTTAGCAGAATACAGAACAATATTTTTTGGCAAGCGTGTTCTTGAAGAGAGTGAAGTTATTCAGATACTAAATGGCACGAATTTTCTTTCACTGTACAAATATATTATTGCAAGTTGTAAATATAGAAAATTAATTCTAAATGAATACAATATCTAATCACATTTGAATTCTTTTTATTGTATAACTTAATATGAGAAAATGGCAAACAGCAAATCGCTAAGCCAAACATAGATGTAGAATACGAATCATTTATATATAATTTATCGAGGAAGTAACATAAGCAATTTGTAAGCTCATCTATTAATTAAATAAAAAAAAATAAATATAGCATGGTGCCAACTCGGCAACATCATCCCCTGCAGAACAGAAAATGGCCTAAGTTAGAGGAGCGCTATGTACCTGTCTCCCTCAGTCTGGTGGTGATCTTTATTGCCACAGATTCTACGTATAAGTGTAACTGTATAAGATCGAGAATGGTATACAGCGTCTCTCTCGGGGCCCTTCGCCTTGCCCCAGAGATTAACGGGGCCGCGGTACCCTGTACCTTTTCCATCATCCATCCATCATCCTGCGAAGGGCGCAATTGTCCAGAGCTTTTTGCCATACTAGTCATCTATGGGTGAGAATTGGCCGAACGACCGCCCTAAACATCAAGTACACCGTTCTCGGCCTTAGGCGCCAACTTTTTCCTATCGAGTTGTGACTGGAGTAAAGTGCTATCAGTCTGCTTTTGACCTTCGACTTTTCTCTTATAACTTAGTTTCTGGTCATGAATCACGTCCAAGTACTTGGCGTCCAAAGAAAGCAGTAGCTCTACCCCATCCAGGGCAGGTCTCTTTAAAACACCCAGCCTACTAATCTTGGTGAAAAAGAAGTCTTTCTGGGTTTAGCCCATAGGCCCTCGCCCATCCGGACAGCTTCTCAAAGCTCCGTGAACGAGGTCCGCAATAGTAGGGAGGAAACAGCCGCCCACCATGTGGACGACGTCGTCCATATAGGCAACAACCTTCACTCACTCTCCCGAAAGATCTCAAAATACTATTGATCAGTCAGTCTTTCTGGGTTGGGCCCTCGCCCATCCGGACAGCTTCCTCAAAGCTCCGTGAACGAGGTCCGCAATAATAGGGAGGAAACAGCCGCCCACCATGAGGACGACGTCGTGGGTGTAGGCAACAATTTTCACTCACCCTCTCGAAAGATTTCAAAATACTATTGGTCACCAATGGGATTCTGGGAGATGATGAAACTCCTCCTTGCAGAGTTCCTTTGTCATAATTTTCCTTATCGAGTCCTCTGCCAGTGATGTGTTGATAGTTCGACCCTTCAGCATCGTATCTACCCAATTAACCAAAAGAGGGGGGACCTTCATATCCACCAGAACGCTATATATGGACTCCTACTTCACGTTATAAAAAGGTCCTTCTATGTGCAAGAGGGTCGCCAAAGTGAAGTCGCCCACACCCAAATTTCCCTTGATGTATTGGGTTGCCCAAAAAGTAATTGCGGATTTTTTTAAAAGAAAGTAAATGCATTTTTATTAAAACTTAGAATGAACTTTAATCAAATATACTTTTTTTACACTTTTTTTCTAAAGCAAGCTAAAAGTAACAGCTGATAACTGACAGAAGAAAGAATGCAATTACAGAGTTACAAGCTGTGAAAAAATTTGTCAACGCCGACTATATGAAAAATCCGCAATTACTTTTTGGATAGCTAACCACATTACAAAAGACACTATCAACCGACCGACCATTATTGTGCGCATGCTTATAGCCGCATGCGAGTGAAGGGTCGAGACGGTTCCTAATACATGTGTCAATAAGTCTCCCCAAAGTTTTCAAAATGAGGGATGGGAGGTTTATTAGCCTGTAGGCCTTGTGTAGAGAATTACTCGGTTTTCCTGCTTTCGGGATAAAGACCACCCTAACCTCCCATCACCCAGTTGGTGCATAGCCCAGCAAAACGCAGCATTTAAAAATCATCCCAAGGAGTCGTATGACAATCGGTAGTGATCTTTACAGCATAGCAGGCAGTACATCATCTAGTCCTATTGACTTGTAGGTTTCATCGCCCAGACATTCTTCTTCTCCGTTATCATGTCCTCAACCATGGACAGTGACACTATGTTGTATAAGGGGGCCATCTATATGGCAGCTACCTCGAAATATTTTCCGATCTGGACTATAAAGCTACGGATGGCTAAGGGGTTCCTCAACTCACATATCCAAATTTTGTCGAAATCGAGTTTTACTTCTTGAGCCTCTAGAAGGAGCAAGTACCACCCAACTATGGTGAAATTTTGTACGTCACATTTTGCTGTGGGTTCCAACAGTCATGCCAAGTATAGTCGAAATAGGTTCATAACCTCATATAGCTGCCATATAAACCGATCTCAGATCTTGATTTCTTAAGCCTCTATTGGGCGCGTGGTACTTTTTAGTGGGCGCCACGTATTTTTTTGTGATTTCAACAGTCGTGACAAGTACGATCCATCTGTATCTGTAGATCTACCTCCTATGTATTTGAAGAAGTCATGCAACGATCGTGTCAAATGCGACCCATGGTATAGTATATATAAAATTCAGCCCGGCCGAACTTAACGCGCTTTACTTGTTTTCAGTGGATTTTAACCACATCTGATGTATACACATATCCCAGGTGGTGAGTATCATAATTGCGGTCCGTATTTTTATCCGTATTTCTTGAGGTCTAATCTCCAAAACCATCTCCCGAGCTATTTCGGTGTATTACAAGAAAACTCCCCCCCCCCCCCCATCCTATGGTGGTGGTCATAAAAAGACTTATGCTAGTTAAAAGTGTACTTTTTAACTTGTTACCATTTCAAGCATTTCATTTCTCATCCCTATGTTGTACTCTCGCATCCGAATTGTTCAACCAAATGTGACACATAAAAGTGTCCTTATTCGAATGCCGATATGCAGGAGAAGTTGGGTATCTGGTACGTATACTTAACATATTGGGTCTTTGTTTTTTGAGAGAAAGAGATTGGAAGTGTGCGTATGAGTTCTGTAGACTGCATTTCTACAAGAGAAGACAATGCAGTGGCTTTTGTTCACCATTGCCACAACTTCTGGATGTGTGCATATTTTTGTGCTTCCTTGCCAATGAATGAAAGTGTGTATCATCATTTATGTCAATGGGCAAATTTGAGTGCCTAAGTGTGTGTGTGTGTGTGTGAAAATGAGTCTATAAATATAATGACGTTGACATTGTGTACAGACAGATGTTTTTAATGATGTTTCCAGAGCATCCATTGACAACAGAGACTGTAAAAGGAGTACTAGGGCTCATTTTTCAATGAACTCAATGAAAGTAAAGTAGTTTGCAATTCTTATTGTGTCTGCCTATGTGGTGCATATGTTTGTGTCTATTGAATGTCTAAGATTTTCAAAAGAAACTGTATGCCACCAAATGGTAATTGAAGCACAATGAAGAAATATGCCACCAAAACCACTGAAATATGGCACTAACTTTCTAGTTTCGGAATATTAGCTGTCATTAAATTGATTATTTCTTTCGAAACTATGGACGTGAATTTAAAAGAAGTTAAAATGTGATAAGTTCGGCTGGTCGGAATCTTATACATCTCCATGTATAATGGTAACTCCACTATATCCATAGTTATATCCAAATATGGATAAATTTTCATAATATTTCGTTCAGAGGCCGAGAAACCTTAGTATCGCGTTTCAGCGAAATCGATCAAAAAATTCACATTTTATCGGCTGCAGTCCCTTAATTGGCAGATCGTTCTATATGACAGCTAAATCTTTATAGGATCCGATCTGGCCCATACTCGATTCAGATACTGGGAGACTCAATAAAACTGTTTCAAATTTCAGCCATACAGTGGATAGAACCGAAAAACAAGTAAAAAGGCACTGAGTTCGGCCGGGGCGAACTTTGGATACCCACCATCTCGGGTATATATGAAAAACCCCGTTCGTCAAAATCCGATAAAACTGGATAACTTATACACCCACGGGCATTGATTGGTCTTATAAATATAAGTCATTGTTGAATTTTGTATTTCAAATTTCAATAAAATCGGGTAATAAATAAGCTTTTATGAGCTTCAGACCTCTAACCGGCATATCGGTCTATATGACAGCTATATCTTAATACAGTCCTATGTTTACCATACTTGGGTCGGATGGCGCGTGGCCTGAAACTACTCACTGCTTTAAATTTCAGTGAAATTGGATGCAAAATAATGATTTTATGGCCTTCAGACCCTTTATCGGGAGATCGGTCTATATGGCAGATATATCTAAATATTGTCCGATCCATATCATAATTGGGGCGGATGTCGGGAGACCTAAAACTACCCACTGTTTCAAATTTCAGCGAAATCGGGTACTAAATAGGGCTTTTATGGGCTTCAGACCCTTTTTCGGAGGATCGGTCTATATGGCAGCTATATCTAAATATAGCCCGATCTGAACCATATTTTGGTCAAATGTTGGTAGGCCTAAAGATACTCACTGTTTTCAATTTCAGCGAAATCGGTGAGAAAATAAAGCTTTTATGGGCTTCAGACACTTTATCGGGAGATCAGTCTATATGGCAGCTATATCTAAATATAGTCCGATCTGAACCATATTTTGGTCAAATGTTGGTAGGCCTAAAGCTACTCACTGTTTTCAATTTCAGCGAAATCGGTGAGAAAATAAAGCTATAATGGGCTTCATACCCTTTATCAGGAGATCAGTCTATATGGCAGCTATATCTAAATATAGTCCGATCTGAACCATAGTCAGGTTCTAAGCTGAGAGGCCTAAAACTACATACTGTTTCAAAATTTCAGCGAAATCGGTGAGAAAATAAAGTTTTTATGGCCTTCAGACCCTTTATCGGGAGATCGGTCTATATGGCGGCTATATCTATATATAGTCCGTTCTGACCCATACTTAGGTCAGATGTCGGGAGGCTTACAATAACCCAATGTTTCAAATTTCAGTGAAATTGGGAAATAAATAAAGCTTTTATGGGCTTCAGCCCCTTAAGGAAGGCCTAAAACTACTCAGTGTTTGAAATTTCAGCAAAATCAGATGAAAAATTACGATTTTATGGGCATTAGACCTTTTATCGGAAAATCGGTCTATATAGCAGCTATATCCAAATATGCTTCGATATGGCACGTTCTAGAACTTAACAAGCGTACATCAAAAAGAGGTATCAGTGCCAAAAGCTCAATATCTCAATTTTTGGAGGCTGTAGAGTGAATACAATAGACGGATGGACAGACGGACAGATACACGGACATCGATAAATCGTCTTAGAATTTTACGGCGATCCGAAATATCGGCCAGAAGCATTGCAAGAGCTACAAACACATCTAACAAAAGTAGCAGTTTGGTGCGGTTTATGGGCTGGTGGCATCATTGGTCCGTACTTCTTCAAAGATGATGCGAATCGTAACGTTACTGTGAATGGTGAGCATAAAATGATATCCATTTTTTTTTGTCCAAAATGCAAGAGCTTGACTTGCATGACATGTGATTTTTAACAATGGATTTATTGAGAGGCGAGTTCGGTGACTATTTTATTTCACGTTCGGGAACGGTCAATTGGCCGCCTAGATCGTGCGATTTAACGCCTTTAGATTTTTTTTATGGCATTATGTTAAAGCTCATGTCAATACAGACAACCTCACTTCAATGGACGAATTTGAAAACAATATTGAAGCACTTAATCATGAGAAACCAGACAAAATGTTGGAAAGAGTATGCCAAAATTGGACTAAGCGGATGGACCATTTGAGGGCAGCCACCGTCAAGATTTGCATAAAACAATCATCAAACATTAAATAATATGGATCGTACCATCGATTCAAATAAAGATTTCATACATCTTTTTGTATGAAATCACATTTTTTATAGCTCTTAAAAAATCACCTTTGATAAACTGATCTTCCGTTTATTCTTTTTTAGCCCCCAGAGAGCGCAATTCTTACCAGATTTGGCAGAACTTCTATACGATGACTTTCTATGACATTCAATAGATGTATCAAGTATGGTTTGGATCGGTCTAAAACCCATATGGCTTGGATCCCATACATATGGAACCAATGATTATACCTTTTGAGCTTCTACGACTCTTAACATATATACCAAATATGGTCTGATTCGGTCTATAACCTGATATAGCTCCCACGTGCACCGATCTCCCGTTTTTGGTTCATCAGCCCCCCTAGAGCGCATTTCTTAACCAATTTGTTTGAAACTTTAATCTCCAACATACTACTAAGTCTGTCTGAATGGGTCTAAAACCTGATATAGCTTCCATATAAACTGATCTCCCTACTGCATTTCTGAAAACTCTAGAGGTCGCAGTTCTTGTCTGATTTGGTTGAAATTTTGTACAACGACTTCTCCTATGACTTTGATATACATGCCAACTATGGCCTGAATCGGCCTAAAATCTGATATAGCTTCCACATAAACCGATCTCTCGATTGCATTTCTTGAGCCACTAAATGTCGTAGTTTTCTGCTAATTTGGCTGAACTTTTGCACAATGACTTCTCCTATAATCTGCAACCTACGTGCCAGATATGGTCTAAATCGATCCATAACCTGATATAGCTCCCATATAAACCGATTTCCCGAGTTTACTTCTCAGTCCCCGGCAGAGATCAATTTTTTTCCGATTTCGCTGAAGTTTTGCACAGTTATATCTCTTATGATCTTCAACCTACGTGCCACATATGGTCCGAATTGGTTTAAAACTTGATATAGCTCCCACGTAAACCGATTAATTCATCAGCGCCTCTAGGACGCAATTCCAATCATATTTGTCTGAAACTTTGGACAATAACTTATCCTATAATCTCCAACATACGAGATTAGTATGATCTGGATCGGTCCATAACACGATCTAGCTCCCATATGAACCGGTTTACCGACTTTACTTCTTGATCCCCGGCAGAGCGCAATTTTTAACCGATTTTTCTGAAATTTTGCATAATGACTTCTCATATGACCCTCAACCTACGCGCCATATATGGTCTGAATTGGTTAATAACCTGATCCGTATATAGCTGCCATACATACTGATCTCGCGATTTAAGCCCTAGGGACCATAAAAGGATTATTTATTACGCATTTTTGCTGAATTTTGGTTCAATGAGCCAACCTTGAATATGGTGTAGATCGAACTATATTTGGATATAGGCATATAGGTCAATATCCTATTTTAAGGTCTTGGATTTAATGGAACCCCTTGTAGTTCCTGTTGAGTTTGGTCCAGATCGGACCATATTTCGATATAAAAGCTTGGGCTATAGCTGCTTACGTTAGAGCGATATATCTGAGTTTAATATGGACGTATATACCAGCTTGGGGTATAGCTGCTTAGGTTAGAGCGATATGTCTGAGGTTAATATTTTCATATATCCCAGGTGGTGGGTATCCAAATTTAGCACGCTTTTACTTGCTACATTTAATTTAATAATTGCAATATTGAAAACTTTAAATTTATGGGTAATTTTAAAGTTATAATAAAACCCAATAACCATATGCATGGAATTACCTCGACGGAAAAGAGGCCAACATTTTGTCAACACCCAATTCCCGCAAAAAGCGGCAGGCAGGCAGACAGACTTTGAACTTACATGGTGGTGTTGAAGAGCTAAAAGCCAAAAGTGTTCATGAATACGCCCTCAACTGCCTGCTATTAATGCTGTCGTAATCTCACCTCTAGAATTTATGTCACGTAAATTATCCCTAGGGAAGGTAAAACTGGCAACAAAATGCATCACAAGGAATAAAAGCGAAAATGCCGGTAACAGCAATGCTGAGCAAAAGAGTTTTGCAGGTAAATAATTCAAACCTATCACATGAACACACACAAATGAAAGATGGTTTAGTGAATTGGAACGGAGTTAAAAAAGAGAAAATGTTATAATGTTATATAATAGTAAATTTGAGTATTTGAGAGAAATATTCTTCGTAAAATATATGGACCAGTTTGCCTTAATGGAGAATATAGGCGACGTATGCACCACGAGCTGCATGAGCTGACTATGACTATCGTCGTCATACAGCTCAATTGCGTTGGACGAACATATATATAGGAGCCATATCCAAATCTCAACCGATTTTTTTTCCAATTTCAATAGGCTTCCTCTATAGGCCGAAAAATATACCTGTACCAAATTTTACGACGATCAGATGAAAACTGCGACTTTTTGTACACAAATTAACATGGACAGACGGACAGACAGACAGACAGACGGACATAGCTAATTCGAATCAGAAAGTGATTCTGAGTCGATCGATATACTCATCAATGGGTCTATCTCTCTTCCTTCTGGGTGGTACAAACAAACGCACTAAGTTATAATACCCTGTACCACAGTAGTGGTGTAGGGTATAAATATGGAGTCAGGTGTAAGTGGGTCCGTCTAGCCCCAAAAAACCCCTCAAGCTGACATGGAGACCTATCGGGACAATATGGAACATAAATGAAAGGTAAATATTTTGTTAAAACTTCTCTACCAAGTGATGGCCCTTTGCGGCACGCCGTTCGGGACTCGGGACTCAATTGAAAGGAGTTTGGGTGTAGAATAAAAATTAGGTTCGAAAATTCGCCGACCCAGAAAAGAACAAATAAAAAGGCAGTAAGTTTGGCCGGGCCGACGTACCTCGGGAATATATATAAATCCCATTTCGTCACAATCCGATGAAAATTGGATATCTTAAGCACCCAATTTCGGCACGGCCACTGAGTGGTCTAAGTATATGTCACTATTCAATTTTTTAGAACAAAACATTTGTTTTTTGGCAGATACATCCAATTATAATATATAATTCAAATCGGGTAATAAATAAAGCTTTTATGGGCTTTAGTCCCCTTAACGGCAGATCGGTCTATATGACAGCTATGTCTAAATATAGTCCCATCTGAACCATATTTAGATCGGACGTTGGGAGGTCTTAACCTACTCACTGTTTTTGGCTTTTATTGGCTTCAGACCCCTTATCGGCAGATCGGTCTATATGGCAGCTAAATCTAAATATAGTCCGATCAGAACCCTATTTAGGTCAGATATCAGGAGGCTAAAAAAAACTCACTGTTTCAAATTTTAGCGAAATCGGTTAAAAAATAAAGCTTCAGTCCCCTTATCGGCCATATGACAGCTGTATCTAAATATAGTCGTATCTGAACCATATTTGGGTCGGTTGTTGGGAGACTTAAAATTGCTCACTATTCCAAATTTTAGCGAAATCGGACAAAGAATAAAGCTCTTATGGCCTTCAGACCCTTTATCGGGAGATCGGTCTATATGGCAGCTATATGTAAATATAGTCCGATCTGAACCATATTTAGGTCAGATGTCGAGAGGCTTAAAATAGGGCCACTGTCTTAAATTTCAGCAAAATCGGGTAATAAATAAAGCTTGTATGACCTTCAGACCCTTTATCGGGAGGTCGGTCTATATGACAGCTATATCTAAATATAGTCTAATCTGAACCATATTTACGTCAGATAGCGGGAGGCTTAAAATAACCCACTGTTGGAAATTTCAGCGAAATCGGGTAATAAATAAAGCTTTTATGGTCTTCAGACCCTTTATCGTGAGTTCGGTCTATATGGCAGCTGTATCTAAATATGGACCGATCTAATCCAATTTAATCCGATTTAGGTCAGATGTTGGGAGGCTTAAAAAAACCCACCTTTGCAAATTTCAGCGAAATCGGGTAATAAATGAAGCTTTTATTGTCTTCAGACCAATTATCGGGAGATCGGTCTATATGGTAGCTATATCTAAATAAAGTCCGATCTGAACTATATTTGGGACAGTTTTCGGGAAGCCTTAAACTACTCACTGTTTCAAATTTCAGGCAAATCGGATGAAAAAAAAAGTTTTTATGGGCATTAGACCCTTTATGGGAAAATCGGTCTATATAGCAGCTATATCGGTCGGTATAAAGCAGCTATATAAATATGGTCCGATTTGGCCCGTTCAAGAACTAATGCAGCGTGCAGACGTATCTATGACAAATTTCAGGTCAATATCTCAATTTTTGAAGACTCTAGAGTGTTTACAACAGACGGACGGACAGGCGGAAAGTTGGACAGACGGACACACACACGGACATCGTTAAATTGTCTTAGAATTTTCCGAATCCGAAATATATATACTTTGTAGGGTCGGAAATTAATATTTCGATGTGTTGTAAACCGAATGACTAAATGAATATAACCCCTATCCTACGGTGGTGGGTATCAAAACCCCAAACTGTTATCAAGGTCGACCATGAAAATATGGGACGTTAATGAAAGTGCTTTCAAAGTGAAGTACGAATATTAGAAAACAAGTTTCTTAGGTCCTCCAAATATTTCCCAGGCGTAGGACTTAGGTTAGGTAAGGTTTGAAAGAGGGTACAGATATTAGTCCGCCCCATGCCATTATGGACATATACTTAAGCCAGTAGTCGGCTTGTTGTGCGTTCTTAATACAAAAAATAGTAACCTCGAAAAAGAAAATCGAAATTAGAAATTCCGTGCTTCTTACAAAATCCTAAATTCCCATGTCACTCCCCTAAGTTGGTTCATGTCTGGTATAGTGTCCCCTCCTAAATGGCGGTATCTGTTAGACGCGAAAGCCGGGCAATGACAAACGAAATGAACCACCGTCTCATCATCTCCCACGCATGCCCTACACATGATATCATTTACAGCACTGATTTTATATAAGTGGGCTCGTAGTCCTATATGTCCCGTCATGATACCAATAGTTATACTGACCTCCTTCTTACATCCTTTCAGTAATAGCCTCGTCTTCCCACGATCTGAATCCCCCCATTGGATTCTCGCCTTCCACCGTCCGTTTCGCTGTTCCACAGGCTTGCATACGTATTCGTCGCCCACGCCCTTAACTCGAACTGCGTCGACCCGAAAGGCTTCGGGTTAAGCAAGTTTATTGACGGCAGTCCTGTGTTCTTCACCGCCAAATCATCTGTCTTTCTCCGTTATGGCCCGGCACCCACTCGATGCGAATTTTACCATCCTCCGAGAAGGCGTTCTTACACTGCAAGACTGTTCGTGACCTTACGTCTTGGTTGTTCTTGCCCGTATGGCAATTTTACTGTCCGTAAAGATCTTCACACTCGACGTCCTGGCGTTAGCACCATGCCACTTCACGCATTCCTTGATCGCCCGGATCTCCATCTGCCGGACCGTATTATGGTCTAGGATGAAAAGACTTTGAGAGTAATGAACGAATCTGATATCCGAATTTTGGGGACAAGTATCTGAGGCCCGCCACAAAACTCCAATAATGGACATCCAGGCCGATCGGCACAATATCGGGCTCATATTAAAGGATTTTAAAATTATCATAACGAATATAGTACGTATTTGAACAACACGTACGATAAACATATAAAGTAATGTTAGTCCTAAAATTACTCATGGTTCTGGATTTAGAGGACCATTCAATTTTAAAAATCCACATTAGGGGGTAGGGGTTTTAATGTTAAAAACCTTCCTCAACTTCTTAATTCCGTGACCATATGCTATCACTGCATTGCAATTTGCCATTGCAAATACATGACAGCATACTGCAGTCGTAGGATGCATTGCAGTGTAAGCACTATCATTGTCTGTTGTCATTATGCTTGTGTTTGTTTGTGTATATGTGTGTGTGCGTAAGTTTATATGCTACATTGGAGAGTTAGTGGAGATATGTAACTGTCCTGATTGCGATTGCTTTCGGTGACACAAAACCAAGGAGCATTGCAAAAACAGGTTCAAAACAAATGTCACCCAACACAGGTGTATAAGCCATGACTATGACTATTATCATCGTCGTCGTCATCAACAACAACAACAGCATCAGAAGGAGTTGTAGCATCTATACCGGCATTGAGAAAGAACTACCAACTCTGTCACAATCATCATCATCATCATCACCATCAACAGTTCTTTAGATTTCCTTAAAGTTTTTCTGTTTTATTTTTTTTTCTCTTCTCCCGACATGGCATTTCATCGACACTGTTTTTGCCATGCATGGCTTTTCTTACATTGTCTCTGGGACAGTGGGTCGGGGGAAGTACTGCTGAATAATGGTATTGGAAATTCATTTTAACATTGAAAGTAATTTGAAACATTGGTTTATGTCGTGAGTTTGGCTGTGGTCTTGTGGTTTGTATGATCCTAAGCCTTACATTACATTAATTGGCTAGGACAGAACATTTGTCCCATTAGCAGAACTTAGAATAGCTTTCTTAGCGCCTTGAATTTCTGCGCTCCATCTTCAATCTCCCACATCTCGGCTTCCAATCGGAGTTTTGGTCACCCCGGTTTATGTGTACAGGGCTCATTTTCCAAAAGCTTCTTCATTGATTCTGATATGGCCTAGCTAATGAAACAGTTGTATTTTGATACGTCGAACTTGCTTACGTCGTCATACAGCTCATGCACTTCATGGTTCTACGACGAAAACTGGTCCATAAATTTTACGAAGAATCTTTCTCGTAAACACTCCAAGCACTGCCTCCTCTCCAAACTTCCAAAGCAAGTATGCATGCCTCGGAACCATAAAACAACATGGGTAGTATCAGTGTCTTGTATAGTGCAATCTTCGCCTGTCGAGAGGTGGCCTTGCTTTTAAACTGCCTGCTTAATCCCAAGTACGTTATCTGTTTGCCAGTATTATTCTTAGATTTATTTCAAAACTGGTGTCATTTGTTTGGGCTACGGCGGTGCCGAGGTAGAGAAGGTTACTGACTATCTCCAAGTTGAGGTTCCCAACTTTTTCCTCTTTCTTTATCTTCTCGGATATACAAGGCGTTTTGGGAGTTGATGCCATCCATTTGGTCTTATCTCCATTTAATGCCAAATCCACTTTCAATGATTCTCTTTCGATTCTTTGAAAGGCTGCAGTTACTACTACCGGTGACCGACCCATGATATCGATGTCGGCGGCATAGGTAGGTAGCATGAGTTGTCTTGTGAAACGTGTGCCACATCTATTCACATCTGCATCTCGTAAAATTTTTTCCACCAGGCTATTAAAGAGATCACACGATAGGCTGTATCCTTGTCTGAAACCTCGTTTGGTATTAATAGGTAGGTAGCATGAGTTGTCTTGTGAAACGTGTGCCACATCTATTCACATCTGCATCTCGTAAAATTTTTTCCAGCAGGCTATTAAAGAGATCACACGATAGGCTGTATCCTTGTCTGAAACCTCGTTTGGTATTAAATGGTTCGGAGACTAATAGCTGAGAAAAATGGTCTTTCCATATCCTCAGCACACTATCTGTATCAGTTACCAGTTGCCAAGACGTGACCCAGATACTTGAATCCTTATCAACATTAGATTGGAACTCTACTCACAAAGACTTTTCTTTGAATTTACATATTGTCCCGCTCGAACTACACGACCTATTGAAGGATATTTAGTGGATGGGCCGGTCTCAGACCCTGTCCCAAATGTGTATACCGGGTTTGTAGTCATCTCTCAAAGACCTTAAATTAGATACTCATTTTGTCCGTTGCATCATGTCCGTTTCGGGAGTTTTTGGGGTTGGGCGAGGACCCGTAGACACATTTGGACCAAATTTTTATAAAAGACTTGTATTCAACTTCCAAATACCATTCGTTTGATACCCATATTGCCCCAATCGATAAATATGTCCTGCTGAGGAGTTTTTGGGCGGTGGGGGCGCCTCAAACACTAAGGAACACCCCTCGAATACTTAGGGTAATATTTGTATGCCAAGTTCGTTATCTACTCTTAATACCCATATTGACCCAATCAATAAACATGTTCGTTCGGGTGGGTTTTGGCATGAGGCACCCCCCCCCCCCCGGTTATTTGACCTCAAAGTTTTTTACCAATGTTGTGTTTCTGGGTAACTATAAGGCAACATACACAATTTTGCTTAAATCGGTGCACCCATTTCCGAGATCTGACGTTTTCAAAAAATTAAGTACCCTATTTTCACCGGGGCTCAAACTCGATCGGTTCATGGTTTTACGCCTGGGGCTGCCTCATTGCTACTTTGACCAAATTTTTAACACCATGTTCGTATTTACCTCCCAAATATCTATCATTTGAGTCCCATATTGTCCCAGTCAGTAAATATGTCCTGTTGGGGGGTTTGATACCCATATTGCTCATGGCGATATAAGTGTCCTTTTGGTGATGTTTTTGGAGGTGGGGGACCCCCCTTTAGTGCGACATTTGTGTGCCAATTTCGTACTCTATTCTTAATTACCTTTCATTTGATACTCATATTGTCCTAATCGGAAAACATGTCCGTTCGGGTAGGTTTTGGTATGGGGCGTCCCCCCAGGCATTTTGACCCCAAAGTTTTATACCAATGTTGTGTTTCTGGGTTACTAAACAGCAGCATACAAAAACTTGCTTAAATCGGTGCACCCATCTCCGAGATCTGGCGTTTTTGAAAATTTGGGTAAGGGGAAGAACACTTCTGGCGCGATGACAAGAATACAAATGTAACGCCGTCAATTCTTAATAGCCTTTTTGGTCTGGTATTGAATTGATACCAAATGGTATTAAAAATCTTTGCTAATGACGGGATCAAAATATTACCAGGCGGTATTGGCAAAGTAACGTCATTTTTCTATCAGTGTATGGATGACTAAATGACCAAAAATCCAGTTCTTCTTTGTGTAGCAATTGATGATCGATGGTAAAACTCAGTTTAAAAAAACAGGCGGTGGGAGAGACGACATCAAGTTTTTCTTGCACCTCACTCGTGTCTTCCGTCACTTCACTGAGAGGAGTGAAATCCCCGTGTAGAGTTTAACCAGATCCTAAACATCTGCAATGTACGCTGGAACTCTCGTGCCTTTGTAGCTCTTCTTGCGATTCATCTTTTTTCCAGTAAATCTTCATGTATTTGAGAGCTTTAGGATATTCATTCGGAGCTACAGATAGTTCTTCAAAATCATTAGTGCGAAACAATTGACTACTCAACCAATGATCAGCCCATGTGTGAGAAATGAATGAACAGATTTTACGCTACAGAATGCTTCTGATGCCTGAAACCCGAAACAGGTTGCGTAAAATCTGTTCATTCATTTCTTACTCATGGGCTGATAATTGATTGAGTTGTCAATTTTGAGGCCACCGTAGCGCAGAGGTTAGCATGTCCGCCTATGATGCTGAACGCCTGGGTTCGAATCCTGACGAGACCATCAGAAAAATTTTTTAGCGGTGGTTTTCCCCTCCTAATGCTGGCAAAATTTGTGAGGTACTATGTAAAATGTAAAATTTCTCTTCAAAGAGGTGTCGCACTACGGCACGCCGTTCGGACTCGGCTTACCATTGAGCTTAAATTTGAATCGGACTGCACTCATTGATATGTGAGAAGTTTGCCCCTGTTCCTTAGTGGAATGTTCATGGGCAAAATTTGTAATTTTGTCAATTGTTTTGCGCAGAGGATAAATAACTACTGTAGTTCTGAATGAATATCCAAAGGCTCTCAAATGCTTGAAGACACACTGGAAAAAGGATGATTCTCCGATCAACGTAGCCTGGAGCAACAAGTGATGTGAGCGAGCGATAAAAGTTCTGCAAGACTTATATAACTCCTGCCGTAACAAGAACAATCTCCCACTAAGATTCATCCTCTCCTATGAAAACGTGGATATTTAACTGCCTAGAGTGTTCGATAACGTTACATACACTCAACCGAATTTTTTATTCAAAACAGCAAAAATATTTGCTAAAACAGAAATTTTTGTCTGCTGCAAATGGGAGAGCAGACATTACTTCAGTTTCAGCAAACATAGGGCTGCTGTATTAGCAAACATTTCTTACTGCTATTTCAACTAACAAAATCTGCTATTTCGAGTACTCAAGTCTGCCGAAAAAAAAAATTTGTATGCTCCTTTTTACGTTTGCCTGTTTTGATTACTTTATAAACATCCACTGAGACATTGACATATGCCCTATTTTTTCTTCTAACATCCCCTTCATAATTAAGCAGCAGTCATTTTCAGCAAACACAGACTTTTCAGTAGTAAGCCAACTACTTTGAAAATGTTGTACTAATGCTGAAATAGAAGAACTACTGCTACAATAGCAGCATAGCAGCAAAATTATCTATTGGGTTGCCCAAAAAGTAATCGCGGAGTCACAAGCTGTGAAAAAATTTGTCAACGTCGACTATATGAAAAATCCGCAATTACTTTTTGGGCAACCCAATACTTATATTCAACAAACAGTGTTTGCTATTTTTAGCAAACTTTTTTCTATAAATATCCAAAGGTTCTAATGCTTAAACACAAGCTGAGTTCAAAAAATTACCCAAACTGCCGAAATAAAAATTTTTAAATCATTTTGTGCTCGAGGTTATTTTATCGAATCACCTTAAATGTAAGATTTTATTTAATCTATTAAAATAAAAACTAAAAAAACTTATCAAAATGTGATACAAGGATATGAGGTTGTAAAAAATTCATCACCCCAATGTACATACATACTAAACGGTGTGTGTAAAATTGCCTTTGAGTTTTGTCAAAATTCTTACATATCCTTGTCCCAAGGTATCCTATAATGAAATGCTATGCTCAACAAGTTTTAACATTTCCCCTATCATACACTGGCATTCCAGTCGTGCTTTGGGCTATCAAATAGTAATGGTCAATGGCATGTTAAGGAAATGTTTTGGGTACTTTTGACTTTTGTAACCATACAACCACATGGCTCCACTGTGGGCCATTACATTTAGGAATGGAGGCAAATTTGCTTCACTTTTCGCAAAAATGCAAAATATGCAGGAACATATGTGAACTTTTCGTTTGAAACTACTTACATACATACATGCATTCTTATACTCTCAGCTGAGTGAATGACTCTGAATGACTGATTGATGTGAATGTTGATTGTGTTGTTCTTCAGTACAACGCTTGAAGATCCAGGACTTGAATACATTCATATCTCCACAATAATGACGAACGTAAACAACCAAATCACAAGACATTTGTAGCGAATGTATTCTTGCATCGAATCGTGCTGTAACCGATTTATTAGTAAACAAAATATTTTTCCATTCCCAATTCGATTCATGACAATAATCAAATAAATGTCAGAAAATCCTAGATGCTTGCAAATACATTTTACGAGGAAATTGCACAAATCACCCTCTGGCGACTCAAGGAGTATGGAAGCTTGTAGCTTTCAGCCATGCTACATACATGTTACACCTAGGATTTTTTTTTGTAGCAAAGAAATCAAGGAATTTCTTCTCATATATATGTAATGTCTCTTTTTTTGTTGTTCATATGTTGAAAATTATTTTTCTTTATTTCATCCGAATCTGCAATTCAACGCTTTCACATTTCCCTATGACATTTACCAAGTGTGATTTCTCTGGGGAGAATGAACCCTTTTTTTGTATTTCCTAATGAGTCATGCTGCTGTCTTGAGTTGCAGGTTGCCATAGAATATACCAGCAATAGAATTCCTAGGTGTACTTTTCTCAATTTACCTTGAGAGTGATTACAAATGGAATACCACATGGAATATTAGAAGCAATTTTAAGGATTTGATTCGTTAATGTATCCTTGATAATGAAGTTAGAGCTTAAAAATAGAAAGTAGTTTTTATACATACCACCATAGGATGGAGATATAGAAATCTGATATTTCTACACCCACCACCATAGGGGTTTCCGACACATCGAAATATCCACTTCCGACCCTAAAAAATATATACAGCTGTGTTCAAAATAATAGAAGTGCTACCTACTCATATGTAAAAAGTGAAATTTGTTGGCATATCAATAACCAAATTAAGTGACATTCTAAGGGTGCATAAAAGGGTATGTAAGAAGTAAAATAACAAATATATAGTTTATTTTAAATATTATATTTTTTATGTCATTGATTGTTTTCTCGTTTAAAAAAATAGGAGTATACTTGATTTTTAATAGAAATATTAAACAGTATATAATTTTAAGCAAAAAACTTAAAGAAATGATTAGAAAAGTCGCATTAAAGCTGTTTCAATTGTATTTAATTAATTTGTTACAATATTGGTTGTAATAGTAGAAGGAAGAGAGCACTGTTCCAAGGAAAGGCGAGAAAACTGGGAAAATTAACCAATAAACTATGAAAAATGTATGGAAAAAATGTATGGAACAACCAAAGGCGTGCTAAGTTCGGCCGGGCCGAATCTTATATACCCTCCACCATGGATCGCATTTGACAAGTTTTTTGAATGACATTTTCAAATAGAAAAACACCACCTCCAAAATTTCAGGCAATTAGAGTAATAATTGCGCCCTACAGAGGCTCAAAAAGTCAAACTGGGAGATCGGTTTATATGGCAGCTATATGAGGTTATATGCCGATTTAAACCCTACTTGGAATAGTTGTTGGTAGTTATACCAAAACGACATATGCAAAATTTCAACCATACTGGATAAGAATTGCGCCCTCTAGAAACCCAAGAAGTCTAATCGGGAGATCGGTTTATATGGCCCCTATATCAGGATATGTACCAGACTTGACATACTTGTTAGAAGTCAAAACAAAACACGTCATGCAAAACATCAGTCAAATCGGACAGGAAGTGCGGCCTTTAGAGGCTCAAGAAGTCTAATAGGGAGATCGGTTTATATGGCGGCTATATCAGGTTATGGACTGATTTAGACCAGACTTGACATACTTGTTGGAAGTCAAAACAAAACACGTCATACAAAACATCAGTCAAATCGGATAGGAAGTGCGCCCTCTGGAGGCTCAAGAAGTCTAATAGGGAGAACCGTTTATAAGGCGGCTATATCAGGTTATGGACTGATTTAGACAATAATTGGGAGTCATACCAGTACACTTCATGCAAAAGCCCAATCGGATAAGAATTGAGCACTCTAGAAAGTCTAGAAGTCAAGACCCAAGGTCGATTTATATGGCAACTATATCAGATTGTCAGCCGATTAAGACTATAACTGGCACAGTTGTTGGAAGTGCTACCAAAACACAAAGTGCAAAATTTCAGTCCAATCGGAGGAGAATTGCGCCCTCTAGAGGCTCAAGAAGTCAAGACCCAAGATCGGTTTATATGGCAGCTATATCAAAACATGGACCGATTTGGCCCATTTACAATCCCAACCGACCTACACTAATAAAAAGTATTTGTGCAAAATTTCAAGCAGCTAGCTTAACTCCTTCAAAAGTTTGCGTGCTTTCGACAGACAGACGGACGGACATGGCTAGATCGACTTAAGATGACATGACGATCAAGAATATGTATACTTTATGGGGTCTCAGATGCATATTTCGAGGTGTGACAAACAGAATGACGAAATTCGTTTACCCTCATCTTATGGTGGAGGGTATAATTACGGCTTGTAAGGGTTTGGAGGTTAGCATGTCCGCCTATGACCCTGAACGCCTGGGTTCGAATCCTGGCGAGACCATCAGAAAAAATTTTCAACGGTGGTTTTCCCCTTCTAATGCTGGCAACATTTGTGTGGTACTATGCCATGTAAAACTTCTCTCCAAAGAGGTGTCGCACTGCGGCACGCCGTTCGGACTCGGCTATAAAAAGGAGGTCCCTTATCATTGAGCTAAAAACTTGAATCGGACTGCACTCATTGATATGTGAGAAGTTTGCCCCTGTTCCTTAGTAGAATGTTCATGGGCAAAATTTGCATTTGCAAGGGCTCAATAAGTCAAATCGGGAGATCGGTTTATATGGGAGCTACATCAGATTATATACCGATTTGGACGGAAGTTTATAGCAGAGTACTACATGAACAATTTTAGCCAAATCGGAGAAAAATTGCGGCTTGTAAGGAGAAATGAGATCGGGAGATCGGTTTATATGGGAGCTATATCAGGTTATAGACCGATTTAAACCGTACTTGGCACAGTCTAACAGAACACTACATGCAAAATTGCGCCAAATCGGACAAACATTGCGGCTTGTAAAGATTCATAAAGTCAAATCGGGAGATCGGTTTTTATGGGAGCTATTGGGTTGCCCAAAAAGTAATTGCGGATTTTTTAAAAGAAAATAAATGCATTTTTAATAAAGCTTAGAATGAACCTTAATTAAATATACTTTTTTTGCACTTTTTTTCTAAAGCAAGCTAAAAGTAACAGCTGATAACTGACAGAAGAAAGAATGCAATTACAGAGTCACAAGCTGTGAAAAAATTTGTCAACGCCGACTATATGAAAAATCCGCAATTACTTTTTGGGCAACCCATAAATCTGAATCGATATAGTATATATGTGCCAATTTTGAAGCGGCTAGCTTTTTGCGTTCGACCGCTATCGTGATTTCAACAGACGGACGAACAATCGGACGGGCCGACATGGCTGGATCGACTCAGAATGTCAAGACGATCAAAATTATATATACTTTATGGGGTCTTAGATGAATATTTCTAAGTGTTACAAAGTGTTAGTATACACCTATCCTATGGTAGTGGATTTAATTATAAAGATATCTCTATTTGTATCTTTCTTAAAAATTTTCGGGTCGGACCACAAATAAAAATTTGCCAGCCCTGACAAATTTTCGAAATGCTGAGCTGACTAAGTTTAGGGATTTGCCAAAAAAACGCCCATAATGGTACACTTTTATCAAAGCTTGTCGCTTTTGGAGCCGGCAATAACTTCGTTCGATTTATATCGAGCTTTCTCAGGGATCGCAGTATACAAGTTGTTATAGATGGGTTCTCATCAAATGAGTATACATTGACCGCAGGTGTGTTACAAGGCTCTGTCCATTCCCTTTCCCCTTCCCTTTTTCTTATTTTCATTGACGATCTATTGGGTCAGACTTCGAATCCAGTCTACTCATTTGCCGATGACAGTAGTCTGTGTCATTCATATTCATTCGACCATAGGTCCAGTCCTCAAAACATTGTGGACAGTAGGCGCATTATGGATGAGACGCTCTCCCAGGATTTGTTGGCCATTTCCGAGTGGCGTATAATGAACAGAGTAGACTTTAACGCACAGAAGACGCAGTGCTGTTTCTTGTCTCACAAGCGATTCACTGACTCACTTCAATCGTCGATATCTATCGACGATATAGATATTGAACAATCTGATGCTCTTGATGTTCTGGACATGAAGATACAATGTGATGTGCGTTGGTCAAAACACGTATTCAAAGTGTCGAAAGAAGTATTCAAGTGTTTGGGCTTTCTTAAGTGGTGCAAGAAATATTTTACTTCTTCTGATCTTCTCTATATCTATACTACCTACATCAGGCCGAGGATGGAATATAACTCTCATATATGGGCAGGAGCTCCAAAATCATCCTTGGAGCTACTTGACCGGATTCAACGGACAGCGATGGTGTTGATTGGGGACAGTAGGGTATCCAACTCTATTGCTTCTGTTGAACATCGTCGGAATGTGGGTAGCGTTGTATTGCTCTATCGTTATTTTCATGGCATGTGTTCCAGGGATATTCGTCTTCTTATCCCTGACGCTAGGATGTTCACCAGGAGTACAAGACTTGCCAGGAACTCACACTCGTTTGCAATTGATTGACCAGTCGACCGAACCATGCATTACCGAGAATTACCGAGATTTTCGACCGAACATTCGTATGAGGAATCGACTTCCGGCTAATGTCTTTCCCACCGACATTGACGTTCAGAAATTTTAGGCTAATATCAATAAACACTACTCCCTCTTTCCCCCCTCCATCCCTTAACTTTCCTAATTGCCAACGCAATGCACTGAATATATAGGGGACATCCCCTGCGTGTTGGTTACGTGAAAAAAATACTTGGGCACCTGATCTTGGTAACACCTCAGCTGTAGTCATTATACCCTCCACCACTTCTATAGTATAGGGTATTATAACTTAGTGCATATGTTTGTAGCACCCAAAAGGAAGAAAGACAAACCTATTGATAGGTATACCGATCGACTCAGTATCACTTTCTGAGTCGATTTAGCTTTGTCCGCCTGTCAGGCCATGTTAATTTTTGTACAAATTACAGGTCGAAATTTTCATCAGGTCGTCTTCAAATTTCGCACAGACGAAACCTAAATTTCATAGAAATCGGTTCAGATTTGGATATAGCTGTGTTCGTCAGATCTAGCTACTCTCGAAATTTGATATGGGATGTTTAATAACCCATCCGTAAACATCCGCCGAAGTCCATCAAAATTGTTTCAGAATTAGATATAGCACCCACTTCATACTTTTTTTCGATTCTATTCCACTGTGCAACGTTGGCATATTTAAACGTATCAAAATAAAACGGTTGGTTTAGCTAGGTCATGTTGTCAGAATGAATGAAGAAGCTTCAACGAATAAGTCTTTTGAAGGCGATAACGGAGATATCGCAAACCGGGACGACCAAAAGCCCGATGAAAAGATGAAATACATGTCGAAACATGGTATCAGAGATTTTAGAATTAGCGCTGAAGATCCAGGAGCAAAGGCAAATGTTATGTCCTAGCCAATTAAAGTAAAAGTCGGCACGGGCTATGGCTATTCGTTGCCAATAATATTTCCTATTTTGCTTATTCGGTTCCAAAGTAAAGAAAATAGAGAGCATCCGTTTCCCTATTTGCAAAACAGATTTATACTTTATAGCATGGAACGGTCTTATATGTATGTATGCTTAAAACTTATAGCTTTTATGGCATATTTACTCTTTCTTAAATCATTGATATCAAATCACTGATATGCATATTGAAAAAATTCAATAAATAAATTTATTGCAAAAATTATTTGATTTGAGAATGAAGTGGCATCAGATACGAGTGCATTGTTTGAGCATTTAAATCTCAGTTGCAATTTAAACATTCAATTAAAATTCCAATCAAATACAAACATATTCACTATAATGAAATTTAAAGAGGCAAGATAGTAATCACCCTTTATTTCATTTGAACAAAAGGCTGCTGAAGTGCAAAATTTGTTGGTGTAAAAAAATTTTACAAATATTTTTTTCAAGCATGCATAATTTTTTTAAAGTAATATTTGTTTTTTAATATTTTATATATAAACAATTTTTTTTAATTTTTAATTTTTTGTTTTCTTATGTTGTTTATCTTAATATTTTCTCAATGTTTGTTGTACAAAGTGAACTTCTTCATTATTTGTCTAACTTAAGTTTTTCTTCTTTTCTTTTCATGTACAATGTACGGTATATTGGTGTAGTTAAGAGTAAGTATTAGTATTATCATACATGTGATTCATCCTTTTGTTTAAACAGAACACTTCTGCATCCTTGATTTTGTGTCATTCATTGCATAAATCATAGAAAACTTTCTCGCCAAAGTTGGGGTAGGTATGCTTGAATGTATTACGAATGGGTATGAGTGTGTATGTGTGTTTGTACATACGCATGTGCTTGTTTGCATTTCAATTCGATTTTCTCAAACTCCCATTTCAAGTTGTATAAATTATGGATTTTAAATTAAAACGTCATGTTTTAATGCAGGTGGGTGTATGTTACCGTCTTCTAAAGTCTCTCGTGCATGATGGTTGTGTGTTAAAGGTCACAACTCGAAGGATAATAAAAAGAAAGTGGGTATCTTAAAGGCAATAAGAAAATGAAGAGTTCTGATAAAGATTTCAAGTTGGAGACATAAAGAAATGTTGCAACTACTTATGAGAGACTAAGTCCTGGGTAGAAGAAGGAGTTCCCAGAAGGAGTAACCTAGGGAACTTTAACACATCCCTCCCACCCAAATTGCAAATTTGCCAATGAGCTTTCCATTAAGGAACAGGGGCAAACTTCTCACCCACCCATCGTTCGGTGCACTCATAGGAAAAAGTTTGCTGAAAATAACAAACACTGTCTGCTGAATATTAGTAGTTAATTTTGCTGCTACTTTGGCAGTAGTTCTGCTGTTACAGCAGTGGATCTGCAATTTCAGAGCAGCAGGCTTACTGCTGAAAATTCTGTTGTTTGCTGAAAATGACTGCTGCTTAATTATGAAGGGGATGTTAGAAGAAACAAGTAAAAGCGTTTAGCCGGGACGAATCTTGGGAACCCACAACCATGGATTCTGCTAAAATATGGGAGCAATATTTGGTTATAGACCGATTTGGACCGTACATGGCACAGATGTTGAAAGTGCAAAATTTCAGCCAAATCGGACAAAAATTGCGGCTTTCAGGGGCTAAAGAAATCAAATCGGGAGATCGGTTCATATGAGAGCTATGGCATATCAGGTTATGGAGCAGTTTAAACCCTACTTAGCACAGTTGTTGCAAGTTACTGTAGAACACTTTATGAAAAATTTCAGCCAAATCGGATAAAAATCGCGGTTTGTAAGGGATCAAGGAATCAAATAAGGAGATCGGCTTTTATGGGAGCTATATCGTGTTCTTGGCCAATTTGGACCATATTTAGCGCGGTTGTTGATGTTCATAATAGAACACAATGTGCAACTTCAGCTAAATCGGATGAAAATTTAGGCTTCCAGGAACTCAAGTTAAACCGTACTTTGTACAGTTGTTGCAAGTCATTACAGAACACTATCTGAAAATTTTCAGCCAAATCGGATAAAAATCGTGGTTTGTAAGGGCTCAAGGAGTCAAATTGGGAGATCGTTTTATTTGAGAACTATATCAGGTTCCTGACCAATTTGCACTGTATTTGGCACAGTTGTTGGGAGTCATAACGGAAGTTTATGTGTACAATTTCAGCCAAATTGGATGAAAATTGTGGCTTCCAGGGGCTCTAGAAGTCAAATCGGGAGATCGGTTTATATGGGAGCTATATCAGGTCAAAGGCCGATTTAGACCGTACTTCACACAGTTGTTGGAAGTCATAACAGAATACAATGTGCAAAATTTCAGTAAAATCGGATAAAAATTGAGGCTTCCAGGGGCCCAAGAAATCAATTCAGGAGATCTGTTTATATGGGAGCTATATCCGGTTCTTGACCTATTTGAACCGTATTTAGCACACTTGTTTGGAGTCATAACGGAACTGTATGCGCAAAATTTCAGCCAAATCGGATGAAAATTGTGGCTTCCAGAGGCTCCAGAAATCAAATCCGGAGATCGGTATATATAGGAGCTATATCAGATTAAAGACCGACTTAGACCGTACTTCACACAGTTCTTGGATGTCATAACAGAATACTATGTGCAAAATTTTAGTAACATCGAACAAAAATTGCGGATTGCAAGGGCTCCAGAAATCAATTCATGAGATCGGTTTATATAGGAGCTATATCATGTTCTTGGTCGATTTCGACCGTACTTGGCGATGTTGTTGTTAGTCATAACGGAACTTTATGTGCAAAATTTCAGCCAAATTGGATGAAAATTGAGGCTTCCAGGGGCTCAAGTGGTCAAATCGGGAGATCGGTTTATGTGGGAGCTATATCAGATCAAACGCCGATTTATACCATACTTCACACAGTTGTTGAAAGTCATAACAAAATGCCATGTGCAAAATTTCAGTCAAATCGTATAAAAATTGCGGCTTCCAGGGGCTCAAGAAATCAAATTGGGAGTTCGGTTTATATGGTAGCTATATCAGGTTCCTCACCGATTTGAATCATACTGGGCATAGATGTTGGAAGAAACAGCAGAACACTATATAGTGTATGGTTTATACGGGAGCTATATCCAATCCCCAACGACCGAGATCAAAATTAAGTATCTGCGCAAAATTTCAAGGTGCTTACTTTACGCGTTCGACCGCTATCGTGATTTCGATAGACAGACGGAAGGACGGACATGGCTACTTCGACTCAGGATATTGAAAAGACCAAGAATATATATTTTTTATGGAGTCCTAGATCAATATTACGAGATGCTACAAACGGAATGACTAGATCAGTAAACCCCCATCCTATGGTGGTGGGTCTAAAAATACCATAACATTTTTTTTAAGCAGATGCCATCGTAACGCAGAGGTAAGCATTTCCGCCTATGACGCTGAACGTCTGGGTTCGAATCCTGGCGAGACTATCAGAAAAAAATTTCAGCGGTTGTTTTCCCCTCTTAATGCCACTCGGGCTCGGCAATAAAGAGAAGTCCCATTATCATTGAGCTTAAATTTGAGTCGGACTGCACTCATTGATATGTGAGAAGTTTGCCCCTGTTCCTTAGTGGAATCTTCGTGGTAAAAATTTGAATTTGTACATTTTTTTTCTTAAAACAACAGATTTTGTCTCCTGATTTAGCTGAGCGAAATGTTTGCTAGTAAAGCAGCCCTATGTTTGCTGAAGCAGCAATAATGTCTGCTTTTCCATTTATTAGCAGACAAAAACTGCTGTTTTAGCAAACATTTTTGCTGTTTTGAATATCAAATTTCGTGGAGTGTGGTATTGGATAATTGGGTACAAATCTAATATTAATACCGACTACCAATGAGGCCACACCATCCAAAAAAATGCAACACATTGTAGAACGGGCTGATTCCGACAGGAGACACGACAAAATTCTCCCCACAGACGTTGATTTATGCCAATTTTTTAGGATGAAATCATTATGTGCACCCAAAAGTATGCATGTAACCTAGTTAATGCCTTTACACCTTTACAATCACCACTAACGACTATATCTGTAAATGTTTGTGCCGGTATTAAGTAATTCCAGGTGAAAATAACACACCATTTGGTGAAAGTGAAATTTTCCGCTCATGCCATATCAAATTAACAACACCAACCAACATCAGCAGCAGCATTTATCAGCAATTCCGAAGACGTTGTCTGCTTGTCCTTTTTTCCTTCTCTCTCTCTCTCTCTCTCTCTCTCTCTTCTGATTGTCGTTAGATATGTTGTTCATTCCATTGAAATTAGAAAATGTTTGCCCGAAACCACGAACTATGACCGCTGTTGCAATTCACGTGACTGGTAAGCAAATTATAAATCCAAGGAAATGTTTTAACACAGAACAACAGTAGGGATATGATGTTTTGGGGCGGGAGGGAGATAAACATCCTAAATGTCCTACACACCAATCCTTATTCTCATATAACATACACTCTCATCTAACTATCCGTGCAGAAGAATTCTTATTCACAAAGGCGAACATGTTTGGCGGCGACATGTATCACCCACACACGCACACACACACACACACCCACATGGGGTGTATGGGTGTGTGTGTTTTTGAGGGTGTTGGTTTGGCTGGTGCGTGTTTGTGTTTTTGCTCCAATGACATTAAGACCAAAAAGAAACAAGAGATGTCAAGTCAAGGTTCAAATCGCAAAAGAAAGAAGAAAAAACAAAACACTGCAACAAAGCGGAAAAAAACACAGATGGGAAAAGCACTTGTACGGCCATTAAAAAAGCAAAATGGATGTAATTGAGATGTGTTTTGTGACGATGAATGTTACCGTGTATATTCGCGTTCTTTATAGTCTGCTTTGTAGCCAAATGAATGGCCTACAAGGTTTGCCATGGCATTTGTAACACATTGAACATTGATTTGAGAATATCATTGATTTAAAAACAAGTAAAAAGGCATTAAGTTCGGCCGGGCCGAACTTTGGATACCCACCACATCTTGTATATTCGTAACTTATGCACTCAAATTCGGCACGGACATTGAGAGTCTAATAAATATAAGTCACTGTTGAATTTTGTATTTAAAATCTCAACAAAATTGGGTAATAAATAAAGCTTTTAGGAGCTTAATCGGTATATCGGTCTATATGACAGCTATATCTAAATACAGTCTGATCTTTAGCATATTTATGTTCCTATGTTGGGAGGCATAAAGCTACTCCCTGTTTTAAATTTCAGCGAAATCGGTTAACAAATAATGCTTTTATGGGCTTCAGACCCTTTATTTGGAGATCGATCTGTATGGCAGCTATATCTAAATATAGTCCAATTTAATCCATATTTTCTTCTGATGTCGGGAGGCCTAAAACTACTTACCGTTTCAAATTTCAGCGAAATCGGTTAAAAAGAAAAGCTTTTATGGACTTAAGACCCTTAATCGGGAGATAGGTCTATATGGCAGCTATATTTCAATATAGTCCGATCTGAACCATATTTAAGTCAGATATCGGGAGGCTTAAATTAACCCACTGTTTCAAATTTCAGCGAAATCGGGTAATAAATAAAGCTTTTATGGACTTCAGACCCTTTATCGGCAGATCGGTCTTTATGGCAGCTATATTTAAATATAGTCTGTTCTGGACCATATTTGGGTCAGATGTCGGAAGGCCTAAAAATACTCACTGTTTCAAATTTTAGCGAAATCGTATAAAAAATAAAGCATTTATGGTAATTAGACCCTTTATCGTCAGATCGGTCTATATATGAGATATATCCAAATATGGTGATATTTGGCCCGTCTCAATTTTTGAAGGCTGTAGAGTGATTACAACAGATGGGCGGACAGACACACGGACTTCGTGTGTCTGTCCACCTGTCGGAACGTTACGATGTTCCGAAATATATGTGCTTTGTAGGGTCGGAAATTGATATTTCCATGTGTTGCAAATGAAATGACGTGGGGCATAAGGGATGCCGAGTAACCATTCTGAGTGACTTTAATTTGGCAAGTCAAGGTTGACGTTGGTTCCTCCCTGATCTCAATTGCAGACAATTGAGGAATTCTACCAAAGCAAATTAAAAAAAATCAAACCGATGGCTTTTGTGCAGGTCTATCCTTCTGCAAAGACCAAGACAGGAAACTGGCATCAGATACAGATAGTGTGCTAGGAAAGGACATTTTTAAGCTTTTGGTATCCGATGGTGGAGGCTATAAGTATACCAAAAAGCCGAGCTCTGACGACGGGCTCGCCTAGTCAGCATAAGGTCTATAGCAGTAACTCGGGGTTTTGAAAATTTTTTACTCAGGTAACATAGGTAATATGGGTATCAAATGAAATGTAGGACGAACATGAATTAAAAAAAAAAATCGCGAGACCCGTACCTTACATTTGATACCTTCCCGGGTCCAAGTTTTAGATATGTTTATGCATATTCGTAATCAGAAAGTGGTCTAGGTATAAATCCTTGCAAGACGGAAGAAGTTCTTTTCAGCAGGAGATACAAGTTGCTTAGAATGGAACCTGTCTCATTGGGAGAAGAGAATGGTCCTTGGTTGGACAGGAAGTTGATCTTCAAATCCAACATTTTGGAAAGGGCAAGAAAGGCAACTCTTGTCCTATACACCTGCAAGATGGTCATTCGCAAAAGTTGGGAGTTTAAACCGCATGTTATGCATATAGTTGTCAGACCTATAAAGCTATATGGTATTGTGGTTTGGTGGACGGCGCTTCAAAAGTCCACCTACTGCTCAATACTTAACCGGATCCAACGGATGGCTTGTTTGTGCATCACAACCGCACTTATACGACTTCTTGTGCCTCTGGACATTGTGGCTACCCAAATTGCAGCGATCACTGACGTGAGGTTAAGGGAGCTTTCTCATTGGTCATGTGGCGGCTACGAATACTGTGTTATCCTTGATACAATATCCGATGTTCCAGGCAGTGGCAATTACACTCTAACTGAGCCGCTTTTTGATAAAAAGTACTGTACCACTATTCCTGATACAACCGATTGGAACTGCGATATCCCTGGGAACAGAAGTTACATAGACTTCTATACGGATGGCTCCAAACTAAACGACCAGGCGGGCTTTGGGGTGTACTCTAAAGATCTAGAATTGGTCATATGGAAAAGGTTACCCGACCTTTGCAGTGTGTATCAAGCGGAGCTCCTTGCAATTGAGGAAGTGGTGGAATGGCTAAGATATAATGTCATTACGACGATTGGTATAAATATCGTCCCAGACAGACGTATTTCTGAACGCAAAAACTGCCCTCGACTCGCAGATCTCTCATTTAGATGGCTGAGTTCAAAATTCACCTGTTTTGGGTGCTGGGCCACAGAAATATCCCAGGGAATTGTTACCCTTCACATTCCAGGGATACTAGAATCAGTTAATATGCCTCTGGCGACATGTAAGCTAAGTTTAAAGGACCAGGCCCGAAGGACAACGAATGATAGATGGTTACAAAGAAGGGGCTGTGAGCGTTTCAAAACTATGTGACCTAATCTGGAATTGAAGATGTCTACCGCTTTGCTGTCATTGGCTAGAACAGACGTCTCAGTCATTGTCATGGTCACTGTCTAATCGGAAAACATGCTGACAGACTGAAGGTTGCCAGCAACGACTTTTGCTGTGTGTGTGTGTGTCCCGCTCTGGCAGTCAGAAGGATATCCACTTTAGGTTCTCATTTCTTTGAGAACCTGTCTGATTAACGGTTGTGCACATTCACAAGTTATTGGGCTTTTTAAAGTGTTCTGGATGGTTCAACGGTAGGAACTAGAAGGCATCTTCCTTCTTCTGTTCCTGTGGTATCACAATGGACGAAAACGTCTACGAGAGTCTGATGGCAGACTGCCACTTGAACATAACCTAACCTAACAAAATGGCCTAGCCAACGTAACCTATGTGTTTTGATTCGTTGAACTATGCTATCGTCGTTATACAGCTCATACAGCTTTTGGTTCATATGACGCCTATATGCTCCATTTACGCAGACTGGTTCGTGTATTTTACGAAGGATTTTTCTCTCAAACCCTCCAAGTACTGCCTCTTATGCTTTCGCAAGTACCCATGCTTCGGAGCCATATAATAGCACGGTTATATCAGTGTCTTGTAAAGTGTAATTTTGTTTGAGTAAAATTTCATAGAAATTTGGCTTTAGGTAAAATTTAATTGAAATTTTGTCTTTTGAGATTCCATTGCTGGATTTTTTTGGTACAATTTCATAAAAATTTTGTCCTTAGAGAAAATTTCATAAAATTTTTTTACAATTTTTTCATAAAAATTTTGTCTTTAGGTAAAATTTCATAGAAATTTTGTCTTTAGGTGAAATTTCATAGAAATTTTGTTTTAAGGTGAAATTTCATAGAAATTTTGTCTTTAGAGAAAATTTCACAGGAATTTTGTCTTTAGGTAATATTGCACAGAAATTTTGTCTTTAGGTAATATTTCATAGAAATTTTGTCTTTGGGGAAAGTTTCATAGAAATGTTGTATTTATGTTAAATGTCATAAAAATTTTGTCTTTAGGTACTAGTTTATAGAAATTTTGTCTTTAGGGAAAATTTCATAGACATTTTGTCCTTAGGGAAAATTTCATAAAGTTTTGTCTTTAGAGAACATTTCATAAAATTTTTGTCTTTAGGTAACATTTCATAGAAATTTTGTCTTTAGGTAAAATTTCTTAGAAATTTTGTCTTTAGGTAAAATTTCTTAGAAATTTTGTCTTTAGGTAAAATTTTATAGAAATTTTGTCTTTATGTAAAATTTCATAGAAATTTTGTCTTTAGTTACAATTTCATAGAAATTTTGTCTCTAGGTACAATTTCATAGAAATTTTGTCTTAACAGAAAATTTCATAGAAATTTTGTCTTTAGGTAAAATTTTATAGAAATTTTGCCTTTAGGTACTAGTTCATAGAAATTTTGTCTTTAGGTACTAGTTCATTGAAATTTTGTCTTTAGGGAAAATTTCATAGACATTTTGTCCTTAGGGAAAATTTCATAAAAATTTTGTCTTTAGAGAACATATCATAAAAGTTTTGTCTTTAGAGAACATTTCATAAAAGTTTTGTCTTTAGGTAACTTTTCATAGAAATTTTGTCTTTAGAGAAAATTTCACAGAAATTTTGTCTTTAGTTTTATCTCTAGGTAAAATTTCATAGAAATGTTGTCTTTAGGTTAAATTTCATAGAAATTTTGTCTTTAGGTAAAATTTCATAGAAATTTTGTCTTTAGGTAAAATTTCATAGAAATTTTGTCTTTAGGTAAAATTTCATAGAAATTTTGTCTTTAGGTAAAATTTCATAGAAATTTTGTCTTTAGAGAAAATTTCACAGGAATTTTGTCTTTAGGTAACATTTCATAGAAATTTTGTCTTTGGGGAAAGTTTCATAGAGATTTTGTCTTTAGGTACTAGTTCATAGAGATTTTGTCTTTAGGGAAAATTTCATAGACATATTGTCTTTAGAGAAAATTTCATAAAAGTTTTGTCTTTAGGTAACATTTCATAGAAATATTGTCTTTAGTTTTATCTCCAGGTAAAATTTCATAGAAATGTTGTCTTTAGGTTAAATTTCATAGAAATTTTGTCTTTAGGTAAAATTTCATAGAAATTTTGACTTTCTATGAAATTGACTTTAGATAAAATTTTACAGAAATTTTGTCTTTAGGTAAAATTTCATAGAAATTTTGTCTTTAGGTAAAATTTCATACAAATTTTGTCTTTAGGTAAAATTTCATACAAATTTTGTCTTTAGGTAAAATTTCATAGAAATTTTGTCTTTAGGTACAAGTTCATAGAAATTCAGACTTTAGGTAACATTTCATAGAAATTTTGTCTTAATATAAAATTTCATAGAAATTTTGTCTTTAGGTAAAATTTCATAGAAATTTTGTCTATAGGTACAATTTCATAGAAATTTTGTAACTGTAATGGTACATACGACATCAGTATTATCACATACCCACACATCTATGGTAGCATATTGAAATATTATATAAATGTTTATATGTCGTCATTGTTTATGTGTGCGTGCGTAGATTTAAGTGTTCTGGACCTTGTGCTGCTCGGGCGATGATAGCGTAATGGGTCAGGGAGGTGTTACCATTTCTTACATGGAATTTATGTGTGAAGTACAGCATAGAAGACACGTGACATGCAGCAGCAAGCAACACCGCAAGTGGAGATGAAATATGTTTATGACTTCAAATACTACAAGGATGTGCAAAATTATCCTGTCTTATCCAACAAATAAATGAAAAAAAAAAATTAATTGCAATGAACAATGTAGTTAATTTTGTTTCTGATTTTTAAGCAATAAAATCTCGAATAGGACAACAGGCCACTTTAAAACCAACCGGGGATAAGGAAACAAAGACAATGCCCTGACTTAATAATTCAATTGGGAGTAATACAATTTGGAGTTGCGCAGAAATTTTCTATGAAATTAAATCAGGCAAAGTACTGAGGGTTTTCTCTAGAAGATTTTTTGAAACAATTTTTAATTTTGGAAAAATTTTTACTAAAAGTCAAAAAATCTTAAGAACAACATTTGCCATATCTTTTTTAAATATTTTAGATTCTCACTCTTTTAATGCATGTGTACTTTAACATGTCCTTCACTTGGCGTTTTAAATGTTGAAGAAAATAAACCAAACAAAAAAAAAAAACAAGTAAAAGCGTTCGGCCAGGCCGAATCATATATACCCTCCACCATGGATCGCATTTGTCGAGTTCTTTTCCCGGCATCTCTTCTTAGGAAAAAAAAAAGGATATAAGAAAAGATTTGCTCTGCTATTAGAGCGATATCAAGATATGGTCCGGTTTGGACCACAATTAAATGATATGTTGGAGACCTGTGTAAAATTTCAGCCAATTCGTATAAGAATTGCGCCCATTGGGGCTCACGAAGTAAAATAGAGAGAACGATTTATATGGGATCTGTATCGGGCTATAGACCGATTCAGAACATAATAAACACAAATGTTGATGGTCATGAGAGGATCCGTCGTACAAAATTTCAGGCATATCGGATAATAAATGCGACCTCTAGGGGTCATGAAGTCAAGATCCCAGATCGGTTTATATGGCAGCTATATCAGGTTATGAACCGATTTGAACCTTATTTGACACAGTTGTTGAAAGTAAAAATAAAATACGTCATGCAAAATTTCAGCCAAATCGGATAGGAATTGAAACCTCTAGAAGCTCAAGAAGTCAAATCCCCAGATCTGTTTATATGACAGCTATATCAGGTTATGAACCGATTTCAACCATAATTGGCACAGTTGTTGGCTTTCATAGCGAAATACTTCGTGCAAAAATTCATTCAAATCGGATAAGAATTGTGCCCTCTAGAGGCTCAAGAAGTCAAGACCCAAGATCGGTTTATATGGCAGCTATATCAGGTTATGAACCGAATTGAACCTTATTTGACACAGTTGTTGAAAGTAAAAATAAAATACGTCATGCAAAATTTCAGCCAAATCGGATAGAAATTGCGCCCTCTAGAAGCTCAAGAAGTCAAATCCCCAGATCTGTTTATATGACAGCTATATCAGGTTATGGACCGATTTCAACCATAATTGGCACAGTTGTTGGATATCATAACGAAATACTTCGTGCAAAAATTCATTCAAATCGGATAAGAATTACACCCTCTAGAGGCTCAAGAAGTCAAGATCCAAGATCGGTTTATATGGCAGCTATATCAGGTTATGGACCGATTTGAACCGTACTTGGCACAGTTGTTGGATATAATAACAAAACACTTCGTGCAAAATTTCATTTCAATCGGATAAGAATTGCGCACTCTAGAGGCTCAAGAAGTCAAGACCCAAGATCGGTTTATATGGCAGCTATATCAGGTTATGGACGGATTTGAACCATACTTGGCACAGTTGTTGGATATCATAACAAAACACGTCGTGCAAAATTTCATTCTGATCGGATAAGAATTGCTCACGCTAGAGGCTCAAGAAGTCAAGACCCAAGATCGGTTTATATGGCAGCTATATCAGGTTATGAACCGATTTGAACTATACTTGGCACAGTTGTTGGATATCATAACAAAACACGTCGTGCAAAATTTCATTCCAATCGGATAAGAATTGCGCACTCTAGAGGCTCAAGAAGTCAAGACCCAAGATCGGTTTATATGGCACCTATACCAAAACATGGACCGATATGGCCCATTTACAATACCAACCGACCTACACTAATAAGAAGTATTTGTGCAAAATTTCAAGCGGCTAGCTTTACTCCTTCGGAAGTTAGCGTGCTTTCGACAGACAGACGGACGGACGGACGGACGGACAGACAGACGGACGGACATGGCTAAATCGAATTAAAATGTTACGACGATCAATAATATATATACTTTATGGGGTCTCAGACGAATATTTCGAGTAGTTACAAACAGAATGACGAAATTAGTATACCCCCCATCTTATGGTGGAGGGTATAAAAAAATAAATAAATACCCACTGCCATTTGCCATTGTGGGAATAGTGAAGAAATGAATATGTGAAAAATGTTAAATGGCAACTATCGAATAACACACAAAAACATTGAAATACTTTTACATCCCAACTGCATCAAGAAAAAGGAGACCGAGACAAAAAAAATATACACTGACATTCAATCCACACAAACATGTGGTCAGATTTTATTGGTTCTTCTTCTTCTTCTACAATACATCTCTTTAGGGTTTACTCAAATCTCAAATGTTTGGTACTTTTTGCTAGCTTTTTACTACTATAGATAAGAGGACAAGTTTTTTTGTATTGCAATGCAGTTAAGCATACCATTTCACAGGCAGCCCATTGGTGAAAGTGTTCTTTTTCAATCGGTCATTTGTTTCTCCCTACTGTAAAAGTATTGCAAGGACAAGGACGAGATCAAAGATACATGTGGAAATTCTCAATTAAGATGTACATTAACGTTTTTTTTCCTTCCAGCTTTAGCAGAAATCTTAATTTGCAATTTTCAGTGTTTAAGCAGGCTTTCCAATCGGACCATGGCCAGTTATGACTGGCACGATGAATAAGATTTCTTTTTCAATTAACGACAGCAAATGGTAGTCATTATTATGTTTGGATTGGTCTCACATAATCTTGGAGCCCACAATTCGTTATCTTCTGCCATCCCTTTAGGGAGAAGTTATATGTATAAAGGTTAGGTAAGATAAGGTGCGACATTAAAGGAAAAGGGTAAAGGGTAAAACAGCGTGCCGCAGTGCGACACCTCTTTGGAGAGAAGTTTTACATAGCCTAGTATCTCACAAATGTTGCCAGCATTAGGAGGGGAAAACCACGGCTGAAAATTTTTTCTGATGGTCTCGCCAGGATTCGAACCCTGGCGAGACATGCTAACCTCTGCGCTACGGTGGCCTCCAAAGGAAAAGGGTGCGGATATTAATTCGCCCCATGCCACAATGGACATACACCTAAGCCAGTAACCGGCTGGTAGTGCTCTTTAAATACTAACAAGCAAAAGCGTGCTAAGTTCGGCCGGGCCGAATGTTGGGAACCCACCACCGTGGATTCTGATAACAATTTATACAAAATAAATGTTCTGTCAAACCAGCAAAAATCAAAGCTTCTAGGAACCGAACAAGGATGATCGAGAGACCGGTTTATATCGGAGCTATACCAGGTTTTAGACCGATTTCACCCGTATTTGGCACAGTTATTGGAAGTCGTAACAAAACGCTACATGCTTAATTTCAGCCAAATCGGATGAAAATTTCAGCTTTCGGGGGCTCAAGAAGTCAAATTGGGAGCAGTTGTTGGAAGTCATAACAGAACCCTACATGCAAAATTTCAGTCAAATTGGGCAAAAATTGCGGCATCCAGGGGCTCAAGGAATAAAATCGTGAGATCGGTTTATATGGAAGCTAGATCTAAATCTAAACCGATATGGCCCATTTGGAATCCCCAACCACCTACATCGATATTAAGTATCTGTGGTAAATTTCCAGCAGCTTGCTTTACGCGTTCGACCTCTATCGTGATTTCGACAGACTGACGGACGGACGGACTTGGCTAGATCGACTCAGAACGTCGAGACGATCAAGAATATATATACTTTATGGGGTCTTAGATGAATATGATTACAAATGGAATGACTAGATTAGTATACCCCATCCTATGGTTGTGGGTATAAAGAGTAACTCGATAAAGAAAATTTAAGTCAGGAATTCCGTGCTGCTTACAAAATCCCTAATTGTTTTCCATACCACGCCCTTAAGTGATTTATGTCTGGTATTGTGTCCCTACCTAAGTGCCGGTGTCTGTTAGCCGCGAAACCCGGGCAATGACATAGGAAATGCTCCAACATCTGATCATCTTGCCTACATGCCATTCACGTGCTATCAATTGCCGCACTGATTTTGCATATGTGAGCTCCTAGTCCTATTTGTCCTGCTATGATACCGAAGGCTTTACTGACCTCCTGCTTGCGTCCTTTCAGTAATAGCCCCGTCTTCTCACAATCCAGATCTACTATTTCGTTGCTCCATAGTGTTACATGCGTGTAGCCAACACTCTTTACTCGGACTGCTTCGACCCACAAGGCTTCTGGTTAACCAAGTTTATTTACGGCAGTCCTCTGGCCTTCACTTCGAAAACGTTTGCTTTTTCACTCTCCCTTGCTCCGCTATGGCCTGGAACCCAAATGATGCTGATCGTGCCATCCTCAGAGAAGGCGTTAATCTCCTTTTTACACTTCAAGACTGTTCTTGACCTTGTTCTGATTGTTATTGGCCTTAAGGCCAGTCTACTGTCCGTAAATTTTTTTAACACACGACGTCCTCGCGTTAGCACCACACCACCTGACCGGAGTCTAAAACAGATCTCATTCCCTGGGTTCTCAATGTAGACCCCCAGGCCCACTCTGTCCTTTAGCGTTGAAACATCCATGTAACGTTATCTTCCAAATGGCAGTACTAGGGTTCCGTCAATCTAAAATTGTGCCGAAGACAGCAGTGCCTCGCACTCGACCTCTTAGGTATCCAATCGGAAACCTTTTCTCTTTCTTCTAGGTTTTCTATCGTCGCCTTGATTTTACCGCGAGGGTATAAGTTGCACCCATTCTCAATCCATTCTCCCATCGCCCTTAGTCTCATAGCCGCATTAGCTGCCTCACACATAACCTGTATGTCTATGGGTCGGATATCTAGAATAGCCTCCAGTGCCTTAGTGGGCGTGATCCTCATCGCCCCGCTTATGCCAAGACAACATGTTCTCTAAACCTATTGCATGGTTCTTATGTTGCACTTTTTTTTCCATAGCAGTCCACCAAACTACTGAGGTTTCATATCAAAGACCACTCCTAAGTATTTGCCCTTGTCAGACATCGAAATCGTTTTGTTGAGGAAACATGGTGCGTCAAATTGGATCACCTTCATCTTCCTCGTTAACAGGCATATTTCAGTCTTCTCTGGGTTAACATTAATACTACAGACTCTAGCCCAGTTATATACCATATGCAAAACCCTTTCGACCCTTCTGCATAGCTGGTTCGAATCCTTAACTCTAAGAAGTATTATAATGTCGTCTACATGCCTAGACGGGTTCAAATCCCTCCTCAGTCAACATCCGTAAAAGGTCATTTATGGTGGTCACCCAAAGGAGTGGCGATAAAATGCTCCCCTATGGCGTGCCCTGTGCCACTTTCCCCCTTATATTTATGTCATGGGACCCGCAAGCTATCCACCTATTCCTTAGTATATATATAGAAAATCGATGACTGGCTTTGATATATGTCCATAGTGGCATAAGAAGAGCTAAAATCTGTACGTCCTTACAAAAATTTTTAATCCATCACAAATAGTTTGAACAAAAATAATTTATTTTTATACCCTTCACCAGAGGATGCGGGTATACTTATTTCGTCATTGCGTTTTTAACACCTCGAAATATTCGTCTAAGACCCAATGAAGTACATATATTCTTGATCGTCATGACATTTCAAGTCGATCTAGCCATTTCCGTCCGTCCTATGGTGGAGGGTTTCGCCAAAAGCTGTGTAAGGCCAGTCGACATCCTTCTTAAATTTTGCCCAGATCGGTCTAGATTTGGATATAGCTGCCATATAGAACGATCTATCGATTTGAGGTTTTGGGCCCATAAAAGGCACATTTATTATCCGATGTCGCCGAAATTTGGGACAGTGAATTAGGTTAGTCCCCTCGACATCTACGTGGCGTAGGGCACAGATCGGTTCAGACTTGGATATAGCTGCCACATAGACCGATCTCTCGATTTAAGGTCTTCGGCCCATAAAAGGCGCATTTATTGTCCGCTTTCTCCGAAATTTGGGAACGTGAGTTGCGTTAGGCACTTCGACATCTCTCCTGAATTTGGCCCAGATCGGTTCAGATTTGGATATAGACCGGTCTCTCGATTAAAGGTTTTGGACCCATTAAAGGCACATTTTTAATCCGATTTCGTTGTAATTTGGTACAGTGGCTTATGTCAGTCTTTTCGACATCCGTGTCGTTTATGGTTCAGATGGATATATATTTGGATATGGCTACCACAAAGACAATATTTTCTTCTACAAAATTGAACAATGACTTGTACTTATTAGACCTCTTAATATCCGTGTCGAAATAGGTCCAAATCGGACCATATTTCGATAAAGCTGCTATGGGGGCATAAATTATGCAATTTTCACGGGATTATGACAAAAGTGGTTTACATATACACCCGAGGCAGTGGGTATCCAAAGTTCAGCCCGGCCAAACTTAACATTTTAAAATCAGTTTATTAAGCAAAAAAGTGAGTAATAGTGAAAAGAGATTTTTAACTCATAACAATTTTTTTTTTAAATAATGCCGATTATATCCCTAACATTTTAAATGTGGCAGGTATTGAATACAGGGCTGAGACAACACATCTAGGCAAACAGCCAACAATTCATTCATCCATACATCATAACAAATGTGTTTCAAATTTGGCATTTATGGTCACCATCGTTATTTCATTATGCAGCGCTCATGGTGTATGCAAAAATGCCCTTAAAAATTATTACCACGGCAGTTGTTGTTGCAGCTGCCACAACCAAATTGATAATAATAAGGGGGAAGTTTGCGCGTAATACATAAAATCATTATACATTCATAATGAATTGCCTATCATTCGTCAGTATCACATCATAAATAAATTCCTAGAAAACATTTGCAATTTATTTTGTGGCATGTTTGGCTATTTCAATTGGGAGCTGAAAGGATTTACACGTACCGAAAATTTGTTTATATTATAACATTAATTATATTCTATGTTTAGCAAAATAATAAATGGTTCAATCACTTTATTTTGGGAATATTTAAGTGGAAATCACAAATTTTTAAACAAATATTAGCATTAGAAGCCATTAGTACAACTTTCGAAAGGTTTACAGATAACATATGAATGCCATAGAAGCAATTGTAGTTGTATGGACAAGAAATCTATCACTACAGCGACACATGCGTTGGAACAGAACAGCTTGTGTGTCGAGAATGTCGAACTTGGTTAGAGTTGTATTCACATCTTTAATATATTTTTCCGGTATATTAAGGCTTGTCCCGAACAAATAAAAAGGCATTAAGTTCGGCCGGGCTGAACTTTGGATACCCAACACCTAGGATACATACATATATATGATAAAAACCTTTCGCTATAATGTCAACTCACTCTAAGGTGACAACGAAGGATATGTGTCTGGTTTTTGTATGTGTGAACACACAAAAACACACAAAATAATTCAAAATAAAACGGTCACACCACCCCAGAGTTTCTCCTCATTCAATTATGCTCTCTACGCATTCTTGGCGGTCACAGAATGAGTCGCTCGTATAGCAACCCATCCTACGATGCTTTTATGGGTCCAAGGATATATATCCCATCTACCTAATATAAACCGATCTTGCAAATATAGACCGATGGAGCTATATCATCACATAGTTCGATATATCCCATGCTCGTAAGAGAGAGGAAAGAGAGAGTACAAATTATTGACATTCATCTTGAATTTCTGTATGTCGTAGTCGGAAAGTGGTGGGAAAGAAAGTCGATTCCACAAACGTAATAACGATAGCAGTCGAACGCGTAAAGCTAGCCGCTTGAACTTTTGAATAGATACTTATAATTGATGTATAATGTTGGATATGGCAAATGGGACATAACGATTCAGATTAAGACATAGCTCCCATATAAACCGATCTCCCGATTTGACTTCTTGAGCCACTGGAAGCCACAAATTTTTCCGATTTGGCTGAAATTTTGCATGCGGTGTTCGATTATGACTATAATGTGGAGTAGAGTTCAAACCTGATATAGCTCCCATATAAACCGATCTCCCGATTTGACTTCTTGAGCCCCAGGAAGCCGCAATTTTTGTCCGATTTGGCTGAAATTTTGCATACGTTTTTCTGTTAAGACTTCAAACTATTGTGTGAAGTACGGTCCAAATCGGTTAATAACCTGATATAGCTACCATATAAACCAATCTCCCAATTTTACTTCTTGAGTCCTTACAAGCCTCTATTTTTGTCCGAATTGGCTAAAATTTTCCATGCGGTGTTCTATTAGAACTTTTAACAACTGTGTCAAATACGGTCCAAATCAGCCTATAATCTGATATAGCTGCCATATAAATAGATCACCCGATTTTACATCTTTAGCCCCTAAAGGCCGCAATTTTCGTCCGATTTAGTTAAAATTTTGCACATTCGTTCAGTATGATTTCCAACAACTGTGCCAAGTACGGTCCAAAAACCCATAAACTAAACTAAATTTATTTTGAATAAATTTTCCATGGTGATGGGTCCCCAATATTCGACCCGGCCGAACTTAGCACGCTTTTAGTTGTTAGGTATCAGCTGAACGTTCGCAACCTTCCAATACGCTGAGCAAGGTTGAACAAGTTGCGTAATGGACGAGCAAGCGTCGAAGCACACCTGCACAAAATAAGTGTCGATGTACTATCGGGACCCGGGTGTTTATTTACGTCGAGATTTGCAAGAACCCTGTTGATTTCACGTTTCTGAAAAATTATGTGAGACATCGAACTCGATACGCTCTCAATCGTCGAGAGTAGTTGAACGCTTTTCGGCAAGGAAGAAATGCCCGCACACATCTCAGACAGTAGAAAGCAAAGTTTCCAATGAAATGCTGGAAGAATGCATTGAACTCAGTCAACGTGCTTTTTCGTATATACAAATTGACCGCTTCGGGAATGAAGAGGAAGGGTTACGAAGAGCCGAATACGAATAGAAGGCATTAAGTTCGGCCGGGTCGAACTTTGGATACCCACCACCTCGGGTATATATGTAAACCCCCCTTCGTCACAATCCGGTGAAAATTGGATAACTTAAGCACCCAAATATATACGTCACTATTCAATTTTGTAGAACAAAATATTGGTCTTTTTGGCAGATATATCCAATTATAAGCCGATCTGAACCATATTAAGGTCGAATATCGAGAGTCTCAGAAAAACTCACTGTTTCAAATTTCAGCGAAATTGGGTAATAAATAAAGCTTTTATGGGCTTCAGTTCCCTTATCCGCAGATCGGTCTAGATGGCAGCTATATGGAAATATAGTCCGATCAGAACCATATTTAGGTTGGATATTGGGAGGTCTTAACCTACTCATTGTTTCAAATTTCAGAGAAATCGGGTAATGAATGAAGCTTATATTGGCTTCAGACCTCTTATCGGCAGATCGGTCTATATGGCAGCTATATGGAAATATAGTGCGAAATGAACCATATTTGGGTCAGGTGCCAGGAGGCTAAAATAAATCTCTATTTCAAATTTTAGCGAAATCGGATAAAAAATAAAGCTTTTATGGCCTTCAGACCCTTTATCGGAAGATCGGTCTATATGGCAGCTTTATCTAATTATAGTCCGATCTGAACCATAGTTAGGTCAGATGGCGGGAGGCACTGTTTTCAATTTCACCAAAATCGGGTAATAAATAAAGCTTTTATGGCCTTTAGACCCTTTATCGGCAGATCGGTCTATACGACAGCTATATCTAAATATAGTCCGATCTGAACCATATTTGGGTCAGTTGTCGGGAAGCCTTAAGCTACTCATTGTTTCAAATTTCAGTGAAATCGGATAAAAAATAAAGCATTTAAGGGCATTAGACCCTTTATCGGGAGATCGGTCTATAGAGCAGCTATATCCAAATATGGTCCGATTCGGTCCGTTCATGAGCTTAACCAGCGTGCATCAAAAAAAAAACGCACCTGTGCCAAATTTCAGCTCAATATCTTAATTTTTGAAGACTCTAGAGTGATTATAACAGACGGACGGACAGACACACGAAAATCGTTAAATCGTCTTAGAATTTATGGCCTTCAGACCCCTTATCTGCAGTTCGGTCTATATGGCAGCTGTATCTAAATTAGTCCGATCTGAACCATATTTAGCTCAGTTGTCGAAAAGCTTTTAACTACTCACTGTTTCAAATTTCAGTGAAATCGGAAAAAAATAAAGCATTTAAGGGCATTATACCCTTTATCGGCAGAATGGTCTATATAGAAGCTATTGTATATCCAAATATGGTCCGATTTGGCCCGTTCAAAAACTTAACCAGCGTGATTAAAAAACACGCATCTGTGCCAAATTTCAGCTCAAATCTTAATATTTGAAGGCTCTAGAGTGATTACAACAGACGGTCGGACAGACGGACTTCGTTAAATCGTCTTAGAATTTTACGACGATCCGAAATATATATACTTTGTAGGGTCAGAAATTGATATTTCGATGTGTTGCAAACGGAATGTCTAAATGAAGATACCCCTTATCCTAGGGTGGTGGGTATAAATAGATGCTGAAACAAATCAGGGATCCGAGTTACCAAGAGGTGCAAGAACATTAATAACCTTTCAGGGTGTGATGTTCAGAAAAGGTCAAGGTGCCCTTGGACACACGGACATATATGTCGGTTCATCCACTAGTTGCGCCAGGTCATTATTCGAGGCGAAAAGCTCGGCGTATTGGCGCTCCGGAGTTGTGGGGCCGCCAAAGCTACGAGGAATTGTGAGCATTGAAGTCCCCAGGGACAATGACTTCATTGTTCAGAAAATCCTCCAAAATACTAGTGGTCGAATCACAAAGGGAGTCAAAGCCGGCAATGTTAGCCTCGCTTTCTACGTTTGGACTTTTAAAAAGAAATACGAAGTGAAGTACTCATGTTTCTATCCTGAATTTAAATCAAAGGGAGTTAAATTCTGAGTCCTGCGAGTCCAGTCTTTGAGTCCAGTCTTTGGAACACTACTTCATAACCCTTCTTGGCCTTAAGCAGAAGTCGCACTCGTCGTGCCTTTGATGACAGCTAATTGCATGATTGAAGCAGTAAGGAAGGGCAAAAGTCAGGCGGTGCCGACTGTATAATACCCTACACCTACCCTATAAGTACAATGTGGGAGCTATATCCAATTCTGAATCAATTTTTATCGACCTCGGCGAGCAAATATGTTCAAACTGTAAATTGCCCAAAATCTGACAAACATATATATAGAAGCTATATCTAATTCTGAGCCGATTTCGAACAAACTTCTCAGATAATGTGGAAGTCGTCGGACAAGACGTTGTACAAAGTTTTGGGAAAATGGATTAATAAATGCGATTTCAATGGTTATAGGAGTGAAAATCGGGCGATATATATATATATATATAAGAGAGCTATATCTAAATCTGAACCGATTTCTATGAAATTCACCAGTAATGTAGAGAGTCATAAAAAATTCCTTCCTGCCAGATTTTGAGAGAATCGATTAACAAATAACCATTTTATTGCATTATTACTGCAAATCGGACGAACATATATATGGGAGCTATATCTAAATCTCAACCGATTTCAAGCAAACTTCTCATATATTGAGGTAGTCGTTGGGGAAGGCGTTGTACAAAATTTTGGAAAGATTGGTCAATAAATGCGCTTGCAATGGCTCTAGGAGTGCAAATCGGGCTATATATATATATGAAAGCTATATCTAAACCTGAACCGATTTCTATGAAATTCACCAGTAATGCCGAGAGTCATAAAAAAATTCTTCCTGCCAAATTTCGAGAGAATCGGTTAACAAATAACCTTTTTATTGCATTATTACTGCAAATCGGACGAACATATATATGCGAGCAATATCTAAATCTGATCCGATTTCAAGCAAACTTCTCATATATTGAGGTAGTCGTTGGGGAAGAGAGAGAGAGTCATAAAAAAATTCTTCCTGCCAAATTTCGAGAGAATCGGTTAACAAATAACCTTTTTATTGCATTATTACTGCAAATCGGACGAACATATATATGCGAGCAATATCTAAATCTGATCCGATTTCAAGCAAACTTCTCATATATTGAGGTAGTCGTTGGGGAAGACGTTGTACAAAGTTTTGGGAAGATTGGTCAGTAAATGCGCTTGCAATAGCTCTAGGAGTGCAAATCGGGCTATATATATATATGAAAGCTATATCTAAATCTGAACCGATTTCTATCAAATTCACCAATAATGTTGATAGTCATAAGAAAATCCTCCCTACCAAATTTCGAGAGAATCGGTTAACAAATGACCTTTTTATTGCATTTTTACTGCAAATCGGACGAATATATATATGGGAGCTATATCTAAATCTTAACCGATTTCAAGCACACTTCTCAAATGTTGTGGTTGTCGTCGAGGAAAGTGTTGTACAAAATTTTGGGAAGATTGGTCAGTAAATGCGCTTGCAATAGCTCTAGGAGTGCAAATCGTTCTATATATATATATATGAGAGCTATATCTAAATCTGAACCGATTTCTATGAAATTCACCAATAATGTTGATAGTCATAAGAAAATCCTCCCTACCAAATTTCGAGAGAATCGGTTAACAAATGACCTTTTTATTGCATTTTTACTGCAAATCGGACGAATATATATATGGGAGCTATATCTAAATCTTAACCGATTTCAAGCACACTTCTCAAATGTTGTGGTTGTCGTCGAGGAAAGTGTTGTACAAAATGTTGGGAAGATTGGTCAGTAAATGCGCTTGCAATGGCTCTAGGAGTGCAAATCGGGCTATATATATATATGGGACCTATATCCAAATCTGAACCGATTTCTATGAAATTCAACAAAAAAGTTAATAATCATAAGAAAATCCTTCCTACCAAATTTCGAGAGAATCGGTTAACAAATGGCCTTTTTATTGCATTATTACTGCAAATCGGACAAATATATATGGGAGCTATATCCAAATCTTAACCAATTTTTTCCAATTTCAATAGGCTTCGTCTCTGGGTCGAAAAACATACCTGTACCAAAATTGAAGACGATCGGATGAAAATTCCGACTTGTAGTTTGTACACAAATTAACATGGACAGACGGACAGACAGACGGACATAGTTACATCGAATCAGAAAATGATTCTGGATCGATCGGTATACTTATCAATGGGTCTATCTCTCTTCCTTTTTGGGTGTTACAATCTAATTCACTAAGTTATAATACCCTGTACCACAGTAGGGGTGTAGGGTATAAAACAATGTTAATATGTATACTGAAGGATGCAATTAATGATTTCTGCAGAAGCTGTATAGACGATGAAGAAGAGGAGACAATAAAACACCTGATATGTGCCTATCCTGCATTGCCAAGAGGAGGAAATTCGACTTAAGATTTTCTAAGTGACTTAACCGTTAAACGGTAGAAACTAGAAGGTGTCGTCCTTCTCCTGTTACTGTGTTATCACAACGCACTAAAATGTCTAAGTGAGACTAATTGCAGGCCCCCACTAAAACCTAAACCAATCGTTTTAAAATACCTACTTTCTTTATTAAAGAAAATCATCTTTAGAGTTCTTATGTTATTAAGTTTGCTACACAGTACCACAATGCTTTATATTTCAAGCACTAAGTACTTGGAACTGTCTCAAGCAGTATAATCCCATAAATCGTTGATTGGAATGCTATTCTGTGTTTGTTTGCATTTCCATATTTTTTCTCAGAACTGATTGCTTTCAACTAATCTGGCAAAATCCATGTCTTTAGAATTGTTCGAACAACAATGTTGTTCCGATTTAATGAATTCACAAAAAAATAAAATGGGGAAAAAAATCGAAAAAATATTTGCATTTTTTATCTCGGGGGAGTTAGAAGGTGTCAAACTGGGTGTCAACCAAATATTTACATTTAGTTTCTAGGTGAACAATGTTCAAGGCGAACAACAGTGGGTAAGAGAGAGTGAACGAGTGAAGAATGTATGGAAAAGTAAGGCAATGGTTGCAGTGCTAACGGCAGCATGGGGTTAATTGCCAATAACGAATTCTAGAAAGGAGCAGGGCTTAAACCTGCGACAATGCCATTACCCCCTTGGCCTATTGGGTTATTAGCATTCCGCGGTTATAGGAGGAGGAAGAGCAGCAGATGGTGGTAGCAGCCACTGGCGTACTCATTGAATGCCAGCAATGCAATAATGATTGCCAGTTTGAGTCAATGAATGCATGAATGTCAACCAAGACAGAACAGCCAAAGCATCCATCGAACAACTAATTGGAGAGAAATTCAATTGATTAACATTATTTGCAAAATTCAAATGCGAACCTCTCCTTGAATCTCAAATGTGCAGCAATTAACTGAAACTGCAATTTGAACTCATTTCAAATGCATTATTTTCAGCGGTAGAAAAACTCAAACCGTTCAATGTGTACTCTGTGTGCATAGTAGGTGATAGGAACTTGTTAAATTTATCGATTTGTTCTTAGAATAAAGTTTCTATTTCAATGATGGGCATGAAATGAGGGGGAAACTTACCTAGAACGGTGAATGCTTAACAAAGCGAAAACTTTGTCAAAAATTTGGGCCAAATTTCAGCCAAGTCGGATGAAAATTGAGCTATCTCGGGGCTCGAGAAATCAAATCTAGGAATCGGTTATTTTGGGGCTACATGAAATTATAGACCGATTGGAATTACACTTGGAACGGCTGTTGCCATACAGAGCAGAAGTCTTCTTAGTCGAAAAATGATTGGGTTAACCGCGTGGCCCTAAGATTCATATCTGGTGCCATGAGCACCACCGCAACTAGGTCCTTGAAGGTATTGCTGGGAATGCAGTCCATCGGCCTTACGTTAGGTTAGGATAGGTTGAAAAGAGGATGCAGATATTAATTCGACTCATGCCACTATGGACATACATCTAAGTCAGTCATCGGCTTGTTCGGCGCTCAAAATACAAAAATAACCTCGAGAAAGAAAATCTAAGTTAGGAATTCCGTGCTACTTACAAAATCCTTAATTGTTTTTCATGCCATTCCCCTAAGTTGGTTCATATCTGGTATTGTGTCTCCACCTAAGTGCCGGTATCTGTTAGACGCGAAAGCCGGCCAATGACAACGGAAATGCTCCAACGTCTCACCATCTTCCCCCCATGCCCTACACATGCTATCACGTGACGCACTGATTTTACATAAGTGAGCTCGTTATGATACCAATAGCTATACTGACCTCCTTCTTACTTCCTTTCAGTAATAGCTTCATCTTCTCACGATCTGGATCCCCCCATAGGATTTTCGCCATCCTACCAACCGTTTCGCTGTTCCACAATGTTGCATGCGCATTCGTCGCCTACTCCCTTAACTCGGACTGCTTCGACCCGAAAGGCTTCGGGTTAATCAAGTTTATTGACGGCAGTCCTCTGGCCTTCACCGCCATATCGTATGCCCTTTCATTTCCCATTTTGCCATCCTCAGAGAAGGCGTTAGTCTCCTTCTTACACTGCAAGACTGTTCGTGACCTTACCGTCCTGGTTGTTATTGTCCTTATGGCAATTTTACTGTCGGTAACGATGTTCACACTGGACGTCCACCACACCACTTCACTCATTCCGTGATCGCCTGGATCTCCGCCTGCAGGACCGTATTATGGTCAGGCATTCTAAAACAGATCTCAGTCTCTGGGTTCTCAATGTAAACCCCCTAGTCCCACTCTGTCCTCGAGCTTTGATCCATCCGTCTAACATGATCTTCCAGGTGGCAATGCTAGGGTTCAGTCAATCCAAGATTTTGCCACTGACAGCAGTGCCTCGCACTCGACCTCAAGTATCATTTCAAGTATCCGATGGGAAACCTCTTCCTGGCTACGTCGCTGATACTGTACATATTCCAATACGCTCTGATGTGGACCCTAACCGGTTCGTACACTAGAAGACCTTGTGGAATTCATAATTTCATTCAAATTGGGCATTAAAAATGGCCGTTATGGGGTTATGACTTGAATCTACCTGAAATGGTAGATCAAATTAAATACGGACCATATCCGATTCGGATATCTTAGGTCCCTATTTATACAACTCACTTTTCTGATCTTCAGTGATATCGGGCAGAAAATGCTGACATTATGGACTTAATACCCTAAGGCAGCAGATCGGTCCATACAGTATCTAAATCCAAATATAGTCCGATATGGGTCCATTTAAGAACTTAACCTACGTATTGCAAAAGTATTTATCTGTGCCAAATTTTAGCATTTGGTGCAGCATACCTGGTTTTCCGCAACAATGGTCCTAGAAGAAGTGTTCCCAACAAGTTCTCACATCTGTAACCTTCTCCCTTATCCTGTTAACAAAGGTAGCAGTGTTGCCGGTATTTGGGTGTTGTCAGAAGGTTGGTAGGCCACCGTGGCACAGAGGTTAGCATATCCGCCTATGACGCTGGAAGTCTGGGTTCAAATTCTGTTGAGAACATGAGAAAAAGATCTTTCAGCAGAGAACGTCTCTTATCATTTAGCTTAAACTTGAATCGGACAGCACTCATTGGTGTGTGAGAAGTTTGGCTATGTTCCTTAATGGAATATTCATGAGCAAATTTGCGGCAAAACTTCACTTTATAGGTGTATGTGCAATATATGAACAAGTAATAAAAGAAGGCGTTACGTTCGGTCTAGCCGAACTTTGAATACCCACCACCTCGGGTATATATGCAAACCACCTTTCGTCAAAATCCGGTGAATCCTTATGCCCCATAGCAGTTATATGGAAGTATGTTCCGATTTGGACCAAATACTTATAAGTACAAGTCATTGTTGAATTGTGTAAAACAAAATATTGATATTTTTAGTAGCTATACCTAAAAATAAACCGATCTGAATCATAAACCACACGGATGTCGAAAAGCCTAACATAAGTCACTGTATCAAATCGAGAGATCGATCTATATGGCATCTATATCCAAATCTTAATCGATCTAGGCCAAATTGCAGAAATATATAGAAGGGCTTAACTAAACTTAACTGTCTCAAATTTCGGCGACATCGGACAATAAATGCGCCTTTTATGGGCCCAAGACCTTAAATCGAGAGATCGGTCTATATGGCAGCTATATCCAAATCTGGACCGATCTGGGCCAAATTATAGAATGAAAATTAGGGTATGGGGGAGGGTCCGCTCCCCCTTCTGATATCAAAAATTGTAGTACCCTATTTTCACCAAGGGATCATTGTGCACCATCTGTGAACATTTCAAGAAAATCGGTTCAGCCGTTTTTGAGTCTATAAGGAACTCACAAACAAACAATCACAAATTGATTTTTATATATTGGGTTGCCCAAAAAGTAATTGCGGATTTTTTTAAAAGAAAGTAAATGCATTTTTAATAAAACAGATTGAACTTTAATCAAATATACTTTTTTTACACTTTTTTTCTAAAGCAAGCTAAAAGTAACAGCTGATAACTGACAGAAGAAAGAAGCTGTGAAAAAATTTGTCAACGCCGACTATATGAAAAATCCGCAATTACTTTTTGGGCAACCCAATATAAGAAGAAGAAGACAAGTACCATAAGTACCGGCCTCCCATTTTAAGTTAATGAAATTTGACACAGCGAACTGTGCTAGGTTCTTCGACATCCGTGTTCAAGATTGCCCGGATCGGTATTTTTATACCCTCAACCATAGGATGGGGGTATATATAATGAATCTTGATTTCTTGAGCCACTATAAAGCGCAAATCTTATCCGATTTGGCTGAAATTTTGCGTGACGTGTTTTGTTATAACTTTCAACAACTGGCCAAATATGGTTCAAATCGGTCCATAACCTGATATAGCTGCCACATAAACCGTTCTGGGAACTTGACTTCTTGAGCCTCCAGAGGGCGCAATTGTTATCCGATTTGGCTGTACAACGGCTTCTTCCATGAACTTCAACATACGTGTTAAATATGGTGTAAATCGGTCTATAGCCTGATACAGCTCCCATATAAACTGATCTCCCTATTTTATTATTGCTCCTAGACGACGCAATTCTTATTCGAATTGGCTGAAATTTTACAAAATCACTTCTAATATAGTCTCCAACATTCAATTCGATAATGGTTCGATTCGAATCATAGCTTGATATAGCTCCAATAGCATAGCAATTATTTTCTTTGATCGACAACTCGACAAATGCGATCAATGGGATCGTATATAGGATTCGGCCCGAACTTAGAACGCTTTTACTTGTTTTAGACGTAGCTGCCACATGAGGCCACCGTAGCGCAGAGGTTAGCATGTCTACCTATGACGCAGAACGACTGGGTTTGAATCCAGGCAAAACTATCAAAAAAAATTTTCAGCGATGGTTTTCCCCTCCTTATGTTGACAACATTTGTGAGGTACTATGCCATGTAAAACTTTTCTCCAAAGAGGTGTCGCACAGTGGCACGCCGTTCGGACTCGGCTATAAAAAGGAGGCCTCTTATCATTGAGCATCAAACTTGAATCGGACTGCTCTCATTGATATGTGGGAAGTTTGCCCCTGTTCCTTAGTGGTATGTTCATGGGCAAAATTTTCAATTTGCAATTTGCCATATAGATCAATTTCCCGATTTAAGGTCTTGGGATCATAAAAGGCGCATATATTATCCGACGTAGCTAAAATGTGACACAGTGAGCTATATAAGGCTTTTCGATATCCGTATTTTATATTTCAGCGAAAACGCTACGGTGTATATTAATCTTGCGAATAAGTTTATGGCCCCGAAAAAAAAATTATTTACCTATTTTGTTGAAATTTTGTACATTGAATACTCAGTTTGTTGCAAAGTTAACCTTGTTTCGATATAACTATTTTGAGTTTATAAATGATGCATTGTTCTCTGGATTATGACGAAAGGTCGTTAATATATGTCAGAGGTGGTGGGCATCCAAAGTTCAGCCCACCGAACTTTATGCCTTTTAATTTGTTTTCTTTTTTAAATCGTTTCATATCTCATAAAATTCCTCCCTAAAATCTGACAAAAAGACATAAAATTCTATGTAAATAAATTCCTTAAAGCATGTTGCAATGCATAAAATACCATATTCTTCAATTACAACGAAACAAAAACCTATCACAATTAAATGTCCCTGCTCTAGACAAATCCTTGAAATAACTAAAGATTTAATTTCTCTGGGGACATGTCATGTATGTTATGGTACTAAGTATTGTATTTAACCACTCGCAAATAAGAAATGTGGACATACAAAACTCAAGTGGACAAACAATGATGTGGCCATGGTAATGCTGATGGGTGACAGCAGCCAGTGTTTCGCTGAAGTCAACGACCTGTAATCAGAAACAGCCAAAAGCCAATTGAAATGTCAGACTCAGATTGTGAAGATAGTGGAGAGGATGGATGATATACCATATTCGTATGGGTCACCAGGGGCCCTAAGAGCATTAACGGTTCATCTATAAAAACTTGGAAATTTAATACAATTTTACTCGAAATTATGTATGTAAAAATTTGAAATTGAATTTTAAGAAAATGTTGAATTTTATAGAATTTGTCATATTAATCTTTTGTAGTTATCTTAATAGTTCCGAAAAATTTGTTTACCCGACTTATCTCACTTCAGCTCTTAACGTTGCCTTTGCAATTTTGTACAGAAGTTATAAAAGAACCTACTTGTGTCACACACTTGCCCAAAATATACATTTCTGATTGGTTAACTCTCGCACAGCCAGCGGATGAGCAAAGAAAGCAATAACAGTCGCATTTCCCATTTGAGAAAGACTGCCATACAAAGGAAACCAGTTGTTCATAAATTTCGAAATATTATTGTTCACCAACATTCATATCAGATCAAACTACGTAGACGTCATATGGGGCCACATGAAATTTCCACAAAGGATCAGTTTTTTAATTGCCATGCCATATTTGAACCGTTCCAAAACGAATGTGAAAATTTTTAAAACAAACACCGAAGGACGGGTGCATATTCATTTTGGCATCCCATTTGCAATATGTTGAAATATCCATTTTCATGCCTTCGAAGTACATATGTAAAGTGTGATTTTTAAGAGCTAGTGGAAAGTTTTCAAAAAAAAATCATGAAATTCAGAAACATGCATAAATCGACAGTACGGTCCATATAATTTAATGTTTGAAAATAATTTCATGCAAATGTTGACCATGACTGCGCCACAAATGGTCCATCCACTTAGTCCAATTTTGGCATACTTAATAACCACATTTCGGCAGGTATCTCACGAAAAATTGCTTCAATGTTGTCTTCCAATGTGTCAATTGAAACGGGCTTGTCTGTATAAACATGAGCTTCAACATAGACCCACAAAAAATAGTGAAAAGGCGTTAAATCACACGATGAAGGCGGCCAATTGACAGGTTCCGAACGTGAAATAAAATGTTCACCCAACTCGCCCCTCATTAAGTCCATTGTTACGCATGCTGTGTGGCATGTGGCGCCGTCTAGTTGAAACCACATGTCATGCAAGTCAAGCTCTTGCATTTTGGGCAAAAAAAGTTGGATTTTGGATTCTCACGATAGCCATTCACAATTACGTTATGATGCGCATCATCTTTGAAGAAGTACGGTCCAATGATGCCACCAGCCCATAAACCGCACCAAACCAAAAACTTACACCAAATAAATTAAGTAGAAAGGCAAAATTTTACCCTACGTTCTAAATTGCCAAACCTGGGAAACATCCAGTTTCTATGGGAGCTATATCAGGTTATAAACTGATTTAGACTGTACTTAGCACATTTGTTGGGAGCTGTAGCAGAACACTACATGCAAAGTTTCAGCCAAATTGGACAAAAATAGCGACTTTAAAGGCTCAAGAAGTAAAATCGGGAGTTCGGTTTATATGGGAGCTACATCTTAATCTGAACCGATATGGTTCATTTGCAAGCTCTAACAACCTACATCATTTTATAACTCCACTACATTTTATTATAACTCCACTTTATTTCAAAAGTTATGTCCAAATATAGACCGATTTGGCTCATTTCATTGAATTCGGATATTAATGCGCCCTTTATGGGCTTAAGACCTTTAATTGCCTATATGGTCTATATGGGTCTGATATTGACCATAATCGGTTCGGTTAAAGGAGGCCACCGCAGCGCAGAGATTTTCATGCCGCCTATGACGTTGAATGCCTGGGTTCGAATCCTGCCGCGAACATCAGAAATGGTGGTTGTCCCCTCCTAGTGTTGGCAAAATTTTTAAGGTTCTAAGACATGTAAAATTTTTTCCCCAGAGAGAGGCACTGCGGCAAGCCGTTCGGACTTGGCTATAAAAAGGAGGCCACTTAGTCATTGATATGTGAGAAGTTTGAAGTTCATGGCCAAATTTGCAATACAACCCACCGTTTCAAATTTCAGCAAAATCGGGTAATAAAAAATCGGACTAAATTTGGATGAAGCTGCCATATAGACCTATCTCCGGATTTAAGACCTTGGCCGTATTAAGACACATTTAATACCCAACATTGCTGAAATTTCGCACCGAGAATACTGATATCATGTGTGAACTTATAATGCAAGATCGTCATGTGACAGACCATGAGATAAAGGCATCCTTGGGTGGCCTTTGTCTGCGGCAAAACTGGTCATGTGGGGACTGTCCCGCTTGAGGAATACAGGACGATGAATTTTGAGCGGTATATCACCTTTTGATTGCCTGAAGTCTTGGGAGAAATTCGAAAAGGGAACAAAGGAAGACGAATCATTGTTCACCATGCCAATGTGAGCTCTTACACAACGGCTCAAACCAGCTCATTATTAATCGACCAAAACGGCGAATTTATGCATCGTCAGCCGTACAGCCTTGACTTGGCACCCTATGATTTTTTATTCCCGCACATTAAGAAGAGAATGCGCTATCAATGCTTTTTGTCGCCTTAAAATGCTGTTGAAGCGTTCAATAACCATGCATGGGAGGTGTCTCAATTAGAGTGGAAAAAGTTACAATTGGTTTGAGTGCATGCAAAAGTATAAAAATCTTTCTGGAGGGTACTTTGAGAAACGACAAAACTATTTTCGATGATAAAAATTTGATAAAAAATTGCACTTCATGATTAGGCCCGAAATTTTTATAGGTGCGCTCATACTTGTTTTTATACCATCCACCAGAGGATGGGTGTATAGTTAATTTGTCATTCCGTTTTTAACACATCGAAATATTGATCTGACACTCAACAAAGTACAGAGTTTTTTTCAGCGATACTACAAAAGTAGACCGATAGCCATATATTGGGTTGCCCAAAAAGTAATTGCGAATTTTTCATATAGTCGGTGTTGACAAATTTTTTCACAGCTTGTGACTCTGTAATTACATTCTTTCTTCTGTCAGTTATCAGCTGTTACTTTTAGCTTGCTTTAGAAAAAAAGGGTAAAAAAAGTATATTTGATTAAAGTTCATTCATTCTATTATTAAAAATGCATTTACTTTCTTTTAAAAAATCCGCAATTACTTTTTGGGCAACAATACTTTGTCGATCTTTTGATATTTCTCTTCAGTAAGGTTTGCCGTTTCATGATTGAAAGGTGTACGAGCCAACAACGAGTTGAAATTATTTCAATTTACTACCGAAATTTGGAGTCAGTATCGTTTTCATCGAAAAATCATCTTCAGCGATGAGGCTCATTTCTGGATGAAAAGCTTCGTCAATAAGCTAAATATCCGTTATTGGTCAGACATCAATCCACACGACACCATGAATCATCATTGTATCCTGAAGAAATTACGGTTTGGTGCGGTTTATGGACCGGCGGCGTCATTGGGCCGTACTTCTTTCGTGATGACTCATCGCTACCGTTCAATGATAACTGAATATTTTTGGCCTTGGAGGATATGTAGTTCCAACAGGACAGCTCCACAGGCCACACTGCGAATATCACAATCAATTTATTGGAAAACAAGTTTGGGGAATGTGGTATCGCACGAAATGTTCCAGTCGATTGGCCGAATCGGTCGTGCGATTTGACGCCGTAAGATTATTTCCTGTGGGGGTACATCACGTCTATGGTGTATGCCAACAGGCCAGCGACGATTGATGAATTTCGTACGAATAACGAACGCGAAATTGCATCAGTATCGCCCGATTTATGAAAACCGTCGATAATTGGGTTCAGAGTCTGGCCTACTGCAAGCGTGCCAGCGGTTAACAAGGAAAAGAAAGTTCAATATATAATGGCCTCGAACGTACTTTCACAGAAATTAAAAATATCATTGATATCCACAACTCTTTTAGCTTTATTTAAACAACTTTTAAGGGCTCTTATTGAAAAATCCGATTCTTCCATGTCGGTCCGTCTGTCGAAAACACGGTAATTTTCGAAGGAGTAAAGCTGGGTGCTTGAAATTTTGCATAAATCTTTTTTATTAGTGCTTTCCAGTTTGGATCGTTAGTGGGCCAAATCGATCCATGCTTTGGTATAGCTGCCATATAAACTGATCTTGGATCTTGATTTCCTGAGTCTCTGGAGGCCGCAGTTCTTTTCCGATTTAGCTGAAATTTTGTATGAAGTGTTTTGTTATCACTTCCAACAATTGTGCTAAGTATCTTTCAAATCGGTTAATAACCTCTTGTAGCTGCCATATAAACCAAATTCGGATCTTGAATTCTTGAGCCTCTAGTGGGAGCATTTCTTATCCGTTTTGGCTGAAATTTTGTATGAGGTGTATTGTTATTACTTCCAATAATTGTGCAAAGTTTGGTTTTAATCAATTCATAACCTGGTGTAGCTGCTATATAAACCGATCTTGGATCTTGACTTCTTGAGCCTCAAGAGGGCGCAATTATTTAATTCGATTTGGTTGAAACTTTGCACAGTGACTTCTCTTATGATCTTCAACATATCGGACAAAGAACTTGTCATATGCGGTACATGGTGGAGGATATATAAGATTCGGCCCGGCTGAACTTAGCAGGTTTTTGCTTGTTCATAAAATTCGTAAAAAATTGAGATTTTTTATATTCGTTCAAGTTGGTACCAAAACGTAAATAATGGTACTTTCTTTACAGGCTGGCCTAAAGGTCTGAAATTTGGGCTACAGGTACTCTTTGACAGAATTTAATGGGCGACTAGAAGATTGTTTTTAATACTTACATTTTGGTACTGAAATCTAAAATATGGTCTGTAGACCACGATGACGGTCGAACGTACGGTCCAAATCAGTCTATAACCTGATATAGCTTCGATACAAACCGATCTTCCGATTTGAATTCTTGATCCCTTACAAGCCGCAATTTTTGTCCGATTTGGCTGAAATTTTGCGTGTAATGTTCTGCTATGACTTCCAACAACTGTGCCAAGTACTGCTCCCATACAAACCGATCTCCCGATTTGACTTCGTGAGCGCTTACAAGCCGCAATTTTTGTCCGATTTGGCTGAAATTTTGCATGCGGTGTTCTGTTACATCTTCCAATAACTGTGCAAAATACAGTTCAAATCAGTTTATAACCTGCTAAAGCGAATGTTTTCCAAAATGTTGGAAAATTTACCATCTTTAAATTAAGTTTGCTAATCTTTTTTTTTTAGTTTACTCACGTAGCCATATACACATCTTAAACTTTTATAATAAGTATGTTTCATCCGATTTGGCTGAAATTTGTTACGGGGAGTTTTGTTAGACCATTATACAACTTTTCCGAAAATGGTCCAGATCAGTCCAACCTTATGTGTAAGTCTCTTACAAATGTACTCCCGATTTTTGAAATTTTTGCTTTGGAACACAGAGCCTCAAGGGCCCTTCTCAGTTCGCCCTTGTATTTTCTTAGCTAAGCCTTATAGAGTCCCAGTCAGGTATTTGAAGAGTTACCTGCAACCCCTTTTTAGACTAACCAATTCTGGGGTCCACCATGTCTGCCGCGGGCTGTTGTGCATGACGACTTAAGCGAGTAATTCACGGCATTTGTGATCCGCTTGACCACTATGTCTATGTCCTCCGCTGTTCCAACTTCCTTCTCAGCCCTACAAGATTCCGTTGAGCATCAAAAAGCATCCAATAGTACCCTTTTTGAATTTTTCAAAAATGTAAATGTATATCAACTGAGTTAATTGGATGTTATTGTAGCTGTGTGTTGTACACTGATGTGGCAACCCTTGCCGATGAAGGACTACATCGGGCCAACCCGGTATATACAACTGGATGTCATGGGATTGATAATTGGTGTAAATTTTTTGTAGATTCCCTGGTGGATTAAAGATTAAATTTCAATTTAACTGCATTACACATCTTTGGTATAGAATTCATCATTTATTCAAGCTTGGTGAGCCACTAGCGGCAAAGTTCAAATATTCTATTTATTTGCTGAAATCACTCATACTCACATTATTTGTGTATATCGGATATACGAAATGTGGTACAAGTTATGAGCGTGCGTTAAATCTATTTAAACGCTTCCCGCAGCCATGCCAGTTCGCCTGCCGTCTGCCTATCTGTCTGTCTGCGTTGCATGATAAATTCATATTCAAGAATCAGAGCAATTCATTTCTTTGGTTTTTGTTTGGTGTTGTTTTTTTTTTCTGTTTTTCATTTGTCGATAGCCCGCGGCGTTATTTGGCCGAAAATAAAAATGAAGAACAACATAACTTAATTTCGTCTCAGGCATACAAATTTGT